>NW_023416346.1:115958199-116558199 GCF_014108235.1 Myotis myotis | reverse complement strand
TCAACTGCCAGCAAAGATGGCGGTTAATTTGCATACATAGCCGCAATGCTGGGAGGCGAAAGGGATGGGAAACCCAGCCGGCAGGCAAGAGGTGGGGGGCGGGCAAAGAGGAGGGTGATCAGTGATTGCATTGTGGATTGGAGCCAGAGAGAGCTGCTTCCCCATGATCGCCATGGCATCGGGGGCAGAGAGAGCCCTGGAGCAGGCCAGGCGGCGCCTCTGGGGGTCATGGCAATTGGGGGCACAGAGAGCCCCGGCCAGGCCAGCTGGCACCACTGGACCCCCGGGGTTGTAGGTGCTGGCTGGCCCGCTACCCCGTGATCACCATGGCGATCGGGGGCAGAGAGAGCCCCGGCCAAGCCAGCCGGCACCTCCCAACCCGGGGCTGTGGGTGCCGGCTGGCTGCTACCCCGTGATCACCGTGGAAAAAAGACCTTCAAGGCCTGTCCAAGGAAGGTTTGCATTTAAAACTAAGTGGGGTGGTCTGGAACTCTGCGGCACTGACAGCCAGGGCAGTCTCTGCCTCAGTGGCACATCTGCGGCTTGAAGTGTGGGGGGTGAGGGCCATGCAAGCCAGAGGCTTTGGCTGCAATGGTCAGATAATTTCAGCTCCAAGGCAAGCGCAATCAGGGAAGCCATGGGGCCCTTCACAAAAAAGGAGAAGGCTGAAGAGGAAGGATACTTCCCAGAGCGGATTAAAGAACAGCTGGCAGCCTTGATGAAACAACATGAAGAAGAGATCACTCATCATAAAAAGGAGATTGAGCGTCTGCAGAAAGAAATTGAGCAGCACAAGCAGAACATCAAGAAACTGAAAGATCATGATACTGCGGCAGTGTCAGGGTGAGGGGACAGCCATATTTGTCAGTGCGCCGGAGCTGTCAACAACAAAAAGTGCCCGGGAGCTGGGCAGGCGCACAGACAGGCACACAGACCCCAGGCCCACCTCGCCACCGCCTGGCCTCACCACCACCGCTGCCAATGCTGTCTCATGGGGCCTGCGCCCCGCAGCGGGAGGCGGGGGGGGGGTGGGGGGTGGGGCGGGGGGAGGATGTCTTACAAACCGAACTTGACCATGCACATGCCCGCCACCTCCATCAAGGCCTCTGGGAGCGTTCACCCGCCTTCCACCAGCATGGCAACGTCTTCCCAGTACCGCCAGCTGCTGAGTGACTAGGACCACCATCTCTAACACGCAGGGAACAGAGAACAGCCAGGTGCCCCAGAGCAAATATGCTGAGCTGCTGGTCATCATCGGAGGACTAGGGAAGGAGATCTGACTCACATAAGCGGGCAGCAAGAGCGCGATGGATAGACTGAAATGAGCCATCCTCACCACGACAGGGCTGGTTCGGGAGTGCTTGGATGAGATGGAGCGGAACACCAGGTCCTAGCCCCTAAGTCAGCGTGAAAGGCTTTCCCTCTTCTTCCAAGAAGTGACAGCTCATGTTGGCACCCCCTACAGATGAAACTTGGTTTCAAAATGGTAACAGCTTGGTTTCTCCTCCCCGTGCCCCTCCCGTGGTTCATCAGGCTCTGCACCTCCCATCGCTGAGATGGAGAAGAGATTTTTGCAGTTATTAGATTTACATATTAGTTAGGAACTACCCAGGGCATTTTGTGTGTTTTTTTAAGCATTGATTTACATGATGCTTGTCAGTTACCTATCACAGCAAACTGTAGTTGGCCTCCCAGATACGTGTTTCTCTTCTGGATACATTTCTGTTACTCACATGGTTCTTTATGTTTCTCTTCTGAGCTGATCCAACTCTGAGGGTTTGTTTCAGTGAGTCCTGAGGCAGCGCTTTAGTAGCCAGTGCCCATTCACCACACAGTATAAATTCTTTTCAATGTAACTTTTTTTTTTTTGCTTAAGCATTTGCATGACTATTAGTACTTTGAAGTCAATCTTTAAAATGCACAAGTTATAAATACAGAAGAAAGAGCAATTTATTGAACCTCGCCTGACAAGGACCCCTGAAATTTCCCCTAAGGATGTATGTACACTTCAGTTCCGCCTTTCCCATCAGTGGATCCAAATCTGGAAGACAGTGACTAACAGTGTTTGCATCTTTGTATGTATTTATTACTTGATGTAATAAAGCTTATTTTCATTAACAACAAAAAAAGAAACTGAAAGATCATGCTGATGCTTAAGTGCACACAGTTCCCCATAGAATGGCTACATACTGTCCACTTCTATGAAGACATAGTTCTGGTAACTAATATCTATCTATGCTGCCAACAGATTATAATAAATTGTGATCAGTGGGGAAAAAAACACAAAAAAACAAGTGGGGTGACATCGGAATTACCCAAGCGTACCCCCAACCCCTTCACCTGCCCAGACGCCTAGGGTCCCTTTATAGCTGGGCTGAGCCTAGTGCCGCCCAGTGGCCTGGACACCAGACCTGACCACCTCTCTGGTTTGACCCAAACATCTGAAGTTCGCATTAGTTGCCAACTTAAGAAATTGGAGCATTCACGTAAAATCAGGATTCCCCACTTCTCTTTCCAAAGTGGCCGATTGGGCTACCAACTAAGGGTGGTCGGTGTCACTTCAACCCTAAGAGGAACCCCCAGCTTGGGGGGTGTGGTGAGGAGGAAGCTATCCGTGCAGACAGTTCAGTTGTGTAAACTCCCATTGACAGTAGCACAGCCCAACAGTGTGGCCATTCAACTGCGAGGCAGCACAGCCATGAAACAGTCTGGCTGTTAAACAAGGCCCCTCTCCAGCTTTCAGGGGGCTTCACCTACTCCAACCCACTGCACCCCACTCTGCCCCAGTGAGATAGCTTCAGTGTTTCAGCTCCAGCAAACAGAACACGTCCCAGTGGAAAGGGAAAGTGTATCCATGGCCAGTGTTGCTCAATGGATAGAGCCTCTGCCTGAGGACTGAAGGGCCCAGAGTTCAATTCCTGGTCAGGGCACATGCCTGGGTTATGGGTTTGATCCCCAGTGTGGGGCGTGCAGGAGGCAGTCAGTCAATGATTCTCATCATTGATGTTTCTAGCTCCCTCCCTCTCTGAAATCAATCTATACTAATAAAAGGGTAATGTGCTAATTAGAACAACTTCCAGACAACTTTCTGGATGTCCTTTTGGACAAAGCCATGGTGGCAGGGCCGAGGCAGAGGTGGTTAGGGGCGATCAGGCCGGCAGGGGAGAGCGGTTAGGGGGATCAAGCCAGCAGGGGAGAGCAGTTAGGACAATCAGGCTGGCAGGGGAGAGCAGTTAGAGGGGTCAGGCCAGCAGGGAGAGCAGTTAGGGAGATTAGGTCGGCAGGCAGGTGAGCAGTTAGGAGCCAGTGGTCCCAGATTGCAAGAGGGATGTCCGGCTGCCAGTTAGGGGGATCCCAGGGATCGAGCCTAAACCAGCAGTTGGACATCCTCCAAGGGTTCCCCGATTAGAGAGGGTGCAGGCTGGGCTGAGGACCCCCCCCCCCCATGCACGAATTTCGTGCACCGGGCCACTAATATATATATATATATATATATATATATATATATATATATATATATATATATATAATGCAAATTAGGCCAGGACGCCATAACGGGTCACAACCTGACAGGAGGAGGTTGTGCATGCAGGTGAGCAGGTGAGGCTAGGAGCGGAGACAGAGACAGAGACGGGGTTGGCGAGCTGTCGTGCCCCAGCTCAGGCCGGCCCCCCTGGAGCCGGAGTGGACACAGACAGGGACAGGGGGGCCAACCTTCAGCCTCTGCAGCTGAGCGCAGGCCTGGAGAGGAGAATGTGGGTCCGCCAGCCCCGGAAACAGCACGGCTCCCTCCTGCCTCTCACAGAATTGGCGCAGGTCCCTCCTGGCTCCCGCGGAAGCGGTGTGGCTTTCTCCCTGCTCCTGTGGGTGTCGGAGGCTCGCTTTTGCTTCCTTCGAAGCTGCATGGCTCCCGTGGAAGCCGCGTGGTTCCTGTGGAAGCAGCGTGGCTCTTGACGGCGCACTGTGTTTTCTGCTGGCCTCCGTGGAAGCAGCGGGCAGCCTACTGCATGCAATATCATGTGATGGGCTACTAGTATAGTATAAAGAAGTCAGGAAGCCCAGCTAGCGTGGCTCGGTGGTTGAGCCACCTATGAACCAGAATGTCAGGTTGCAGTTTGGATTCCAAGTGTGGGGTATGTAGGAGGCAGCCAAACAATGGTTCTCTCTCATCATTGATATTTCTCTCTCTCTCTCTCCTTTCCTCTCTGAAATCAATTTTTTAAAAAAAGGAAAATTCAGGCAACCAGAACCCTTGCCTTCGGCTCTGTTGTTAAAGTACCCTGTTTAGGTCCTCCTTTGGCTATATCCTCTTTATGAGGTGAGAAGTCCATGGAGCTAATGAGATATGTCCACCCAGAATTTGAGATTTCCCCTTTGAGAGCTTGTTTGGAGGTTCTAGCAGGGGAGCGCAGCTACTCGTATACCCTTGACCGAAGACCGGTCCTCTCCTCGGGGGGGAAGGTCGTCCTCTTCGACCGAGCGCGCAGCTTCGGGAGGGACGCACATGGATCGGTGAGGGAGGAGGGGGACACCCGCCTAGCCAGCCAGATCAGCCGAATCAACCCTGGCGATCAATGGGGTGACAGATGTCGCAGCCAGATCGCCCTCACATCCGAGATTTCCCCTTTGAAACAATGCTTCAGGTACCTGAGACTTTGGAATTTTCTTCCCAAATACCTTAGCTCACTTTCAGGGCCTACAGTTTAATTCCCAACAACTGTCTATCTGATGGAGGATTATGACACTGGTCTTTGTACCCTTGGGTCTGAGGAGTGGCCAAGAGGCTTCTGTTTGGGAGATGGGGATGGAGCTTAGCCATACAGGTTGGGGTGTCCATAGATTTGTTGAGGGAGACTCCTCATAGCATGGGAAAGAGCCAGGTAGATAAAAAAGGGGAAGCATAGGCTGTAGCTCTTGCCCTGGGCTCTATAAATATTAGTAGTGGCCTACACAAGAGCCTTACTTTTAGCTGTGATCCAGGAGAAAACCTTGTTCCCTAACAGGGGATAAGAATAGGGGAGGGGTCTCTAAGAGAGTGGTAAATGTTCAGAAAAGCTTCTGTAAAAATGAAAGGAAGACAGGAATGGTTGAAGTGATGAATATTATGTTATGTACATTTTACCACAATACAGTTTTTAAAATAAAAGCAACAGCAGATATAGAAGGATTGGGGGACCATGACTCTGTCATGAAATCTATCTATTCAGCTGCCTTTTTTCCCCCTCTTTCTTTCAGCAGGTTAGATATAGAAGGAGATGTTAATGTAAGAGAAGAATATTTGTGAGTTTATTTGAGCTAAACTGTTGACGATTGCCGGGAAGCAGAATCTCAACGAATTAAGATAATGCTCCGGAGAATGGCGGTTTTTAACCTATTTTTATAACCAAGGGAGGAGACCTAAGTGGGGTTACATGAAATCCATTGGTGATAGATTAGGGAGGTGAGAGAAAGGAAAGCAGGGGAGGCAGGAGGGGGTGAAATCCTGGGATTGGATAAAAATAAAATGATAGACATGCTTCTTTTAATATATATATCACTGACTTCAGAGAGAATCATTGATTGGCTATCCCCCCCCCCTGGGGATTTAGCCCACAGCTCAGGCATGTGCCCTTAACTGAAATTGAACCCTGGACCCTTCAGTCCACAGGCCAACACTCTATCCACTGAGCCAAACCAACTAGGGCAATACATGCTTCTTTTACACAGGTGGGCACTGGATAGTTAACAGTGGACAATTGACATGATAACAACAATGAGGGAATCTGTGGTCTGCTCCCTGACACCATTTGTTGTGCCCTGAGGGGTCCGGAAAAAGGAAAGTTACAGGTGAACCTGACATTCCACAGGTATGCTATTCTAGATGCAAAAAGACAATAGGTTCAATAAAGATCAAAGTTGATCTTTGTCAGGGAAGATACTGGCCTAGGACATGACTACCCACTGTACACTGCTTTTTAATTAAAAGGTTTTAATTTAAGACCATCCTTTGTGGTTACTTTAGGTCTCTTGAGTTTGGAAGGCCGCCATGCAGGCCTTTCCTGAGTTTGTCAGGTGAGCATGTGGCCCCTTTTCGTCCAGAGAGAAGGAGGTGTTACCAGACAAAAGGGGTCTGTTTGCCTGCATACATCAAAGCCCAATAAGAGATGAACAGGAGCCCTAGCTGGTTTGGCTCTGGATAGGGTGTTGGCCTGTGAACTGAAAAGTCCTGGGTTTAATTCCAGTCAAGGGCACATACCTCTGTTGTGGGCTTGATCCCCTGTAGGGGGCAAGCAGGAGGCAGCTGATCAATGATTCTCTCTCATCATTGATGTTTCTATCTCTCTCTTCCTCTCCTTTCCTCTCTGAAATCAATAAAATATATTTTTTTAAAAAACAGATGAACAGGAGCTTGCAGCAAAGAAAGTAAGGGTTTGTTTTTAGGAAGTAGCCCATGCCCAGAGTCACAGGTGAGCTCATGCCCAAGGACCTGGCTCCCCAGTGGCTTCCAGGGGATGGGTTCTATAGGGGGGAAACCATTAATCATGGTCACAAAGGAGTTAGGGTCATTGTCAAGGGCGTGGTCTCTACTGACTGATTGGTGCTAGGGTAGTGGGCAGCTGATCAGTGTACCTGATCCGCCATGGCATGGCTTCTTCTGGTGTCTCCACTTTGCTGGGCCTGGAGCTGAAGCATAACTGAGGCCTAGATTGTGTCTCTAGTTTGACCAAAACTCTGTCTCTGTGATCACCAGACCTGAGGCTTTGTTCCTGAGATGATTTGATGCTGATCAGAATGTCATTGTCCTGAGGGCTTAATGAGAAAGGGAGAGCATATGCAAGGGAGAAGGAGGCAGGTGAGTCAGGTGCTGGATGAGGCTAGTCTGAATCAATAGGAAAGAGAGGGGGAAATGTCATATTAAAGAAATGAAGTTTCTATGAGGTTACAAAGTGGCTGCTAGTGAAACGCGGAAATTAAACTGGAACACGTGGTGTTCCCTTGGGCAGGATGCAAAGGTGGATTCCCGGGTTCTTGTCCAGGTGGATTCAAAGAATGAAGCCACAAACAAAAGGTGGTACAGGAAAAGGTGGAAATTTATTGGGAAACAAGCGCAGACTCCCACGTGGGGAGGGGGAGAGAGACCCACCAAGTCCCTCTTTCTTAGGTTTATAAAGGCTGCAGTTCTTTGTGTCCTGATATCCCCTCTGATTGGTCACTATAGTGACTTCAGAGCTCAAACCCCATATGGGGTTCCCCTCTTTTTTCTCCCTTTTGTTTTTCTATTTCCTTGGGCCTTCCTCTTCCCTCTCTGAATGAGTGGATTCCTCTCCTTTAGTCTATGAATGTATGCCATCTGGCAGCTTCCTGGCAGCTCCCAGCTTTGCAGCCCTGTGGTTCTCCCCCATGGACCTCCTAATTCCTAAAACTTCCCAAACCTACCTATTTTACCCCTAAAAACTCCTTTCACTAGTACTCATAAGAGGGTGAGTGAAGTCAGGGTCAATACCAATGAAGGGTACCAAATTAAATGAGTTGTAAGTACTGGCAAGAAAGTGATCTAAATGATTCTTCATGTAATTTGAGTTTTATAGGGAAATATGTGGAACTGGAAGGGTATGATGACCTGAGAGAAAAAGGAAGAATGAAGGAAATATAGGTAGTCTGGCTAAATTGAATAGCAAGTGTAGGGGAAAAATAGATATTCTTTTAGCCAGTGGGAACTTGGAGTTTGGTATTGAAGGCAAACAGAATTTGACACCCCAAAATAGTATGTGTCTTTGGGATAAGGATTATTTTGAGCTGATTATTTTTAAGAAACTGCAGATACAGGAAAAGCTCTGAAAACCCTGAAAATGTTCTGTTGTAAGAGACATGTACATTTATAGGGGAATCTCCATTGTAAGGGTGTCTCCCTCTTTGTACAAGGAAGAGGATGAATAAATCTCTAGAAACTAGAGAATGAATAAATTACTAAGAAGGCATGGGCTTAAATCTGCGTAACAACCTTACCATTGTTTGTGTTTTTCCTGGTGACCTCCCATAACTGTCTTCCCTCCTCCTCCCCCATCAATATCTTTTGTCTTTAGCTGGAGATGGTATTTAAGGTTATGGTAGTTACTCAGTTTTCCTGGGTCTCTCCCATGTATACAGGAGATATACTTCAGCTTGCTTTTCTCCTGTTAATCTTTCTTTTATTCCTAGGGGGTCTCTGCCAAGAACTTAGGAGGGTACAGTTTGGAAAACTATTCTTTCTCCCCATGTCTATTTCAAGTGGAAAATTTCCTGGAGAAATGAAGGTCCAGGGTAGGTTTGGTGTTAATGTTGTGGGCGGTGGGAACAGCATCCGGTATTATATCCATGGGTTCAGAACGGACCTGGGTTCAGCAACCTTGGTACTTGAGTTCCGCCTAGGAAGGAATTCAGAGCCAAGACCGAAACTATAAGAGAACATTTATTTATAAAATCACAGAGGTAGAAGAAGTAATTCCTAGAAGAAATGGGCTTAGGAAACAAGTTATAAAGGTAAAGGAAGGGCCCTTGGAGCTTGGGAGTGAGGAAGGCAATGCTAACACAACTGAGTGGGAGGGGGGAAGGCATGTGTGTGCTCCCTGGAAGGAGAGTGCAATGGGTCCTCAGTCCTAAGGGTTTTAAGGGTGGAGCTTTTAGGGGAGGTCCCAGGGGAAGATCTTAATACAATATTCACCAGGTTTCCAGGTGTGTCCTTTCTGGATCTAGGTCACCACTGATTGATTGGTCGGCACCAAAGCAGGGGATTATTCAATGCAGCTGGTCCTGAGGTCAGTGTGGTTGGTTTTGTTGCTTTTCTGGGCCTGGAGCTGAAATACAACTGAGGCCGAGATGTTATCTCTAAGGAGGAAAGGTCAGGGGGGTGACCTGTTCAACCTGTGTGAACAGCGATGTGCTAAGGAAGGAAAGTCATCCTGGTGGAGAGGTCCCACCTTACAATTGTTCTTGGCTAGGCACCCGGGGCTTTCCTCCCTATGTGACCTTCTGTACCTGGCCCATCGTCCTTGTTCTGCTTATGTCTGTCTGCCTACCACATCAGGCGATAGTAACCGAAGCAAAATGGGGTTGAAAACATAGTGGATCTTTGTGGTTATATAAATTGCATGATACATCCTCCAGGATGTTGAAGTTGCCTAGCATGATAAGAGGGATTAGGTTTGAAAGGAGGACTGTAAGTTTTCATTGAATGTGAGGGAGATGCTCAAGTTGCAGATGTAACTATAAGGAGGAGATGCAGAGGGAAGTGGAGTCAGGGGATACAATCTTGAAAGCTGAAATGTTTTTGCAGGATGAGCAGAGCAATAGATTTGAGCATAATAGGAAGCAAGAAGGATCTGCTGGGTGTACAAAAATTAGTATATCATGGCTACTGCCCTCAAGTGGCTTTCAGGACAGTGGGGAGGCAAATGCATAAGAAAATTTAATATGGCCGTAGCTGGTTTGGCTCAGTGGATAGAGCATCAGCCTGCAGACTGAAGGGTCCTGGGTTCAATTCCAGTCAGGGGTTGCAGGCTCAATCCCCAGTAGGGGGTGGCGTGCAGGAGGAGGCAGCCGATCGAGGATTCTCATCATTGATGTTTCTATCTCTCCTTTCCTCTCTGAAATTAATAAAAATATTTTTTAAAAAAGAAAATTTAATATGATGAGGCAGATGATTATAGAACTATACATTGGACACTATAATGGTATAAAGTAAAAGTATTCCTTTATTACAATGCTTTCCATGGCTTCCTGAAAGTAGGAATATGATAAAATTAGCTACTGCCACTTGATAGGGCTCCAAGATAAATGGAGATACCATGTGAAAAACAGCTTTTAGTTGGCTGATTAAAAAATAGTAATGAAAAGAAAAAATAATTTTGTGAGAGAGAAGGAGAATTTTTTAATTTTTGAAAATATAGCAATGGTGTGCTAGTAAATGCTTAAAAATTGGCTCTATAATTTTTAAAAAGTCCTAATTTGTAATATGTTAAGAAACAAAATTCAGCTGAGTAAATTTGAAGACTTACTTGGCTTCATTGCATGACTCTTGAATGGGACAATATTTCATCTAGTAAACTAGTGTCCTGGTGCATGGATTTGTGCACATTGAAAGGAAATTAATTAGAAGGTGGCCATGGGGCGGGACTGGGTGAGATGGGCTGGACACGCCCTGGAGCCAACTTCCTGTGGTCCCTCCCTGGCCGCACCTGGGGTGGCACCAGGGCTCAAAGGGCGTCTGTGGAGTGAGCGGAGTCCCTCTGGCAGGTGGGGTTCCTCCGTCTGGCCTGCGGGGATCGGGCCAAAACCAGCAGTCCAACATCCCCCGAGAGGTCCCAGAGTGAGAGAGGGCACTCTGCAAAGTTGCTGTTGCTTGGCAGCTCCTGCATTGAGCGTCTGCCCCCTGGTGGTCGCTTAGCCTTTTATATATAGACTAGGGGCCCGGTGCACGAAATTCGTGCACTGGGTGTGTGTGTGGGGGGGAGTGTCCCTCAGCCCAGCCTGCCCCCTCTCACATACTGGGAGCCCTCAGGTGTTGACCCCCATCACCCTCCGATCGCCTGATTGGCCCCTTGCCCAGGCCTGACGCCTCCGCCAGAGGTGTCAGGCTTGGACAGGGACCCCCATCTCCCCCCGATCACTGGCTCTGACCCCCGCCCAGGCCTGAGGCCTCTGGCCCAGGAATCATGCCTGGGCAGGGGACCCCCATCTCCCTCCGATCGCTTGCTCCACCCCCCGCCCAAGCCTGACGCCTCTGACCCAGGCTTCAGGCCTGGGCAAGGGGACCCTCATATCCCCCCAATCCCCGGCTCCGCCCCCCACCCAGGCCTGATGCCTCGGCCAGAGGAGTTGACCCTCATCACCCTCCGATCACCAATCACCGGATCGGCCCCTTGACCAGGCCTGAGGCCTCCGGCAGAGGTGTCAGGCCTGGGCAGGGGACCCCCAGCTCCCCGCGATCTCCCGCTCTGCCCCTGCCCAGGCCTAACACCTCTTAGCTCCCCCCTGGGTTTCTGATCACTGTCAGTGGCAGGGGGCTTCTTCCTGCTTTCCCTTTGCCTCCCTGCATTGTGCCTACATATGCAAATTAGCCGCCATCTTGTTGGCAGTTAACTGCCATCTCAGTTGGCAGTTAATTTGCATATAGCCCTGATTAGCCAATGAAAAGGGTAGCGCCGTACGCCAATTACCATTTTTCTCTTTTATTAGTGTAGACTAGTGGCCTGGTGCACGAAATTTGTGCATGGGAGGAGGTTGTTCCTCAGCCCGGCCTGCACCCTCTCCAATCTCGGACATCCCTCTCACAATCTAGGACCTCTGGCTCCTAACTGCTCACCTGCCTGTCTGCCTGATCACCCCTAACCACTCTACCTGTTGGCCTGTTTGCCCCCAACTGCCCCCCTGCCAGCCTGCTTGCTCCCAACTGCCCCCCCTTGCTGGCCTGATTGCACCCAACTGCACCCCCTTGCCGGCCTGCTTGCCCCCAATTGCCCCCACACCTGCTGGCCTGCTTACCCCCAACTGCCCCCCACTGCTGGCCTGCTTGCCCCCAAATGCTCCCCCTGCCATCCTGCTTGCCCCCAACTGGCCGCCCCTGCTGGCCTGCTGGCCTCCAACTGGCCCCCCTGCTGGCCTGATCACCCCCAACTGCCCTCCCCTCCCGGCCTGAACGCCCCTAACCACCTCTGCCTTGGCCCCGCCACCATGGCTTTGTCCGGGACTTCCAGAAGGTCTCCTGGAAGGTCTCCCAGTCTAATTAGCATATTACCCTTCTATTAGTATAGACTAGAGGCCTGGTGCACAAAAATTTGTGCACTCGGGGGGAAGGGGGGTCCCTCAGCCCAGCCTGTGCCCTCTTGCAGTCTGGGACCCCTTGGGAGATAACGCCCTGCTGGCTTAGGCCTGCTCCCGGGTGGCAGAGGGCAGGCCCAATCCCTAGGTGCAGCCCCTGGTCGGGCTCAGAACAGGGCCGATTGGGGAGTTGGGGCGCTGCCCCCTGTCGTGCACAGAGCAGGGCGGATCAGGAGGTTGCGATGCCACCCTCAGTCACGCTCAGGGTAGGGCCGATTGGGGGGTTGGGGCACTGCCCCCTGTCACACTCAAGGCAGGGTCAATGGGGAGGTTGCGGCACCACCCCCTGTAACGCAAAGAGCAGGGCCCATCAGGGGGTTGGGTCACTGCCCCCTGTCACGCACAGAGCAGGGCCCATCAGGGGGTTGAGGAGTGCCCCCTGTCACTCACAGAGTAGGGCCAATAGGGGAGTTGGGGCACCACCCCCTGTCATACACAGAGCAGGGCGTTTCATAGGGTTGGGGCACTGCCCTCTATCACCCACAGAGCAGGTCCGATCAGGGGGTTGGGGCGCCGCCACTCTCACACTCAGGGCAGGGCCGATGGGGAGGTTATGGCTCTACCCTGTCACACACAGAGCAGGGCCCTTGGGGGGGGGGGTTGGGGCGCCGCAGCCTGTCACACACAGAGCCGCAGGGCGATCAGGGGTTGGGGAGCTCCCCCATATCAGGCACAGAGCAGGGCTGATCAGGAGGTTGGGGCGCCTTCCCCTGTCACACACAGAGCTGCAGGGCAATCAGGGGGTTTGGGTGCTGCCCCCTGTCACGCTGATCCCGGTGCCAGGAGGACTCTCGGCTCCACTGATCCCAGTGCTGGGAGGCCGCGTGGCTCCGCTGATCCCAATGCTGGGAGGCATATTACCCTTTTACTATATAGGATAGAGGCCTGGTGCATGGGTGGGGCTGGCTGGTTTGCCCTTAAGGGTGTCCTCGATCAGGGTGGGGGTCCCCACTGGGGTGCCTGGCCAGCCTGGGTGAGGGGCTGAGGGCTATTTGCAGCTGGTCACACACCCTTCAGGGTGGGGGTCCCCACTGGGCTGCCTGGCCAGCCTGGGTGAGGGGATATTGGCTGTTTGCAGCTGGTCACACACCCTTCAGGGTGGGGGTCCCCACTGGGGTGCCTGGCCAGTCTGGGTGAGGGGCTGAGGGCTGAAGCTCCCAACTGCTCCTTGTTTTCTTCTTTTTTTTATTCTGGGCCAGCTTTAGCTCTGGCTTCAGCTCTGAGGCTTCTGCTGCTGAAAGCAGGTATCTGGTTTGTTTGGGTTCTATAATCGAAACAATGTATAACTTCAGCTCTGAGATCCCGGCTCGCTGAAAGCAGGTTTCTGGGGTTTTGTTTAGCTTCTATATTTGTTACAATGTTTCAAACTGCAGGCTCAGAGGCCGGCAAGGCAGGCGGGGAACGTTGCAGTCCTCCGTCACTGAAGCAAGCAAGCCTCATGTTAGTTTCAAGCTGCCTGGTTGCCGGCCGCCATCTTGGTTGTCAGTTAATTTGCATATTGCCCTGATTAGCCAATGGGAAGGGTAGCGGTTGTACGCTAATTACCATGTTTCTCTTTTATTAGATAGGACTAGGGGCCCAGTGCACAAATTCATGCACCTTGAAAGGAACTGTGGGCTGAGAGAGAGAGAGAATGAGAGAAAAAAATGAGAGAAAAAAAAAATATATATATGTATATATATTTGTGTTTTATTTTTGTTTGTTAATCCTTACCTGAGGATATTTTCTCATTGATTTTTTAGGGAGAGTGGAATGGAGAGGGAAAGACAGAGATAAATGTGTTTCTCTCACATTGATTGGTTGCCTTCTGCACGAGACCCAAACAGGGCCCAGGCCAGGGAGGAGGCTGTAACCAAGGTGCATGCCCTTGACCAGAATCAAACCCAGGACCCTTTGGTTCACAGGCCATTGCTCTATCCACTGAGCCAAATTGGGTAGAGCTTTCTAAATATGGTTTCAGGTTAAATTCCAAGTAAACTCTCTGTTTCCACAACAAACACATGGGAATGATTGGTTTTTCCTATCAACAGTGGCTATTGGATGAAGAAAACTCAGAATGTGTTTGGCCCAGGCAGATTAAAGATAAGACAGCCAAAAAAAAAAAAAAAAAAAAAGATAAGACAGCCTCTAAGATTAAATAGTTGAGCTGTAGGTTCACTTAAAAAAATATTTTTATTGATTTCAGAGAGGAAGAGAGAAGGAGAGATAGCAACATCAATGATGAGAGAAACACTGATCATCTGCCTCATGCATGCCTCACACTGGGGATTGAGCCTGCAACCCAGGCATGTGCCCTGACCAGGAATTGAACTGTGATCTGGTTCATGGGTCAACGCTCAACAACCTACCCACACCGCCCAGGCTGTAGGTTCACAAATGTGTGTTGGCATTTGAAGACAACATATTGCCTAGTTAGTATGGTTAATAGCTTGGGTTTTAAGAGCCAGGAAACATGATTTCTGCTCTTGTAAACAGAAGAAATATTAGTATTAAATATTTAATGTCTAAATTAGACATTATGGAACAGTGCCAGTATAAATCAGAACCTTCAAAGATGAATTTGGCAGGATTTATTTATAACATTGATTAGAAATACATCCTGAATTTGCAATGAAAAGTTCCATTATTATGGAAATATCCAAAATAGGTGGCTGCTTAAGTATTTACACAGTGCTGCCAATGGTGGTTGTAGTTTTCAAAGTAGTGTGAATAGCATTATATGAAATTGTCAAGGGAGGTAAAAATGTTTTCCTTTATCCTTCTAGGTTCAAATAAAATACACATTTTCTTTTATTAAAAGTCTAGTTTTATTTTCTTTTTGTTAATCTCCCCAGAAGATATTTTTTAATTGATTTTTAGACAGAGTGGAAGGGTGGGGGAGAGACAGAGAGAAAGAAACATCTATGTGAGAGAGACACATCAATTGCTTGCCTCCTGTACATGCCTAACCTGGAAGGGCAGGGGATCGGGTGTGCAACCCAGGTATGTGCTCTTGACTGCAATCGAACTTGGGACCCTTCAGTCCTCGGGCCAGCACTCTATCCACTGAGCCAAACCAGCTAGGGCAAAAGTCTAGTATTCTAATGAGCCTTTTTAAAAATGTATCTCTAACTGGATGGCACTATTCTTGTTTATAAATCAGCAATATCTAAACTCAGGGAAAACACCTTCCTCCATATTCATCCTAAATCCAATCACCACCCTTAAAAAAAACCAAACAAACCAATAACTCTAAAAAGCTCTCAGAAAAAATCCCTCTCTCTCTCTCTCTCTCTCTCTCTCTCTCTCTCTCTCTCTCTATCTATATATATATATATATATATATATATATATGGATGGCTAAGATGCTAAGTGTCCTTCCCTCTGTTCGGGTAATGACGTCACCTTTCAATGCCCAGCTTCCTCTCCCTAGCGACTAGCCTCCTTGCAATTTCTTTAGCCCAGGAACACAACTTGCTTTATACCCAGGTGGAAACACTTTACACTTTAACAAAATGTCTGTGAGCATTTTCCCGTGCCTCATCTCATTTGATCCTCACTGAAGTCCTGGAGTAGGTAGATAGGAGACTCAGTGGAACCCTATTTTCTTTTCATTAGTTGGAAAACAGAGATTTAGAAAGCTTAAAAAACTTGACCCAACTGAAAAGAAATAAGAAATGGTGCACCTTGAAAATGACTTCGCAATGAAATTTGCAATGAAAAGTTCCATTATTTTGGAAATATCCAAAATAGGTGGCTGCTTAAGTATTTACACAGTGCTGCCAATGGTGGTTGTAGTTTTCAAAGTAGTGTGAATAGCATTATATGAAATTGTCAAGGGAGGTAAAAATGTTTTCCTTTATCCTTCTAGGTTCAAATAAAATACACATTTTCTTTTATTAAAAGTCTAGTTTTATTTTCTTTTTGTTAATCTCCCCAGAAGATATTTTTTAATCGATTTTTAGACAGAGTGGAAGGGTGGGGAATATAGTCAAACTATATTTTCGCTGTGCAGAATATAGTCAAACACTGCTGCAGTTAAATATTTTACCCTTGGTTCTCCCTGCATGATCTACAATAATAATCTGCTTTGTGTTGACATTTTCTGCTGTGTTGCTGACAATTACCTGAAAGAGAAGTTGGGGTGTTTCACTGGGCTGGAAAAAGTTTAGCTAAATCAGAAAGCAGGTCTAATTAAGCAAGTTTATTCTATAACTATAAAAGGCTAAGTTGACTTGCACATGTGTGATATATAAAGCTCTTGCTGTTGCCAATTGCACATGTGTGTTTCCATCTGTCATTGTCGATCATGAATTTGATTGACACTTCTATTATAGAGAAAGGGCGAATAGCGATATTAAAATATTTCTTCTAATTAATTTCCTTTCAATGTGCATGAACTCATGCACTGGGCCACTAGTTTTAAATAGTTGTTTAGTCTTCCTTAAAGGAATCTGAAAAACCAAGCCATACTTGTGCCTGGATTCTATAAGTAACTCTCATTTGTTAATATAGTTTGTGAAGTTTTTAAAAAAGTTCAAGAAGCTTTTTACTATACAATTACTCCTCCAGGACATTTATTTATTTTTATTATTTTTAAAAAGTATATTTTTATTGATTTCAGAGAGGCAGGGAGAGGGGGAGAGAGAGGCAGAAACATCAATGATGAGAGGGAAATATCGATCTGCTGCCTCCTGCACACCCCGTACTGGAAATCGAGCCCACAACCTGGGCATGTGCTCTTGGCCGGAATCAAACCTGGGACACTTCAGTCAACAGGCCAATGGTCTATCCACTGAGCCAAACCAGCCAGGGCCATATTTTTTATTTTTATTTTAAAAATATTTTTAGTGATTTCAGAGAGGAAGGGAGAGGAAGAGAGAAATAGAAACATCCATGATGACAGAGAATCATTGATTGGTTGTCTCCTGCACACCCCAGACTGGGGATCGAGCCAGCAGCTGGGGCATCTGTCCTGACTGGGAATAGAACTATGACCTCCTGGTTCATAGGTTGACACTCAACCACTGACTCACGCCAGCTGGGTGTCCTGGACTTTATAAATCTAGAACTCTACTACTATTTAGACAGGGTAATGTGACCCCATGAAACATTGGCTGGGGGTAAAATATGGATTTTTATGTGTACAATAAAACTTGATTTGTGTAGGTTGATGCATGTTTTTCATTTCTAAGAAAGGCAATTTCCTGTTGGATGGGGGAAAGGGACCCTCAGTGAGCAGTAAATAATTGAATGGAATAAAACCCCATCAGTTTTTGATAATTCATCTGATTCTTGACCACATTTTCACTTGTTGACAGGGAATATCTTCAACTTAAACCTTCTTTTCCTGCTTAACTAAAAATGGATAAATAATTCCAACAAACTAGACAACCTGGAGGAAATGGACATATTCCTAGAAAAATACAACATTCCAAAACTTAATCAGGAAGAATCTAAAAATCTCAATAGGCCAATAACTATGGAAGAAATTCAAGCAGTCATCAAAAAGCTTCCAGCAAACAAAAGCCCAGGACCAGACGGCTTCACAGGGGAGCTTTACCAAACATTAAAGGAAGAACTAAAACCTATCCTCCTCAGACTACTACAAAAAATCCAAGAGGAAGGAACACTTCCAAGCTCATTCTACGAAGCCAGCATCACCCTAATACCAAAACCAGGTAAAGACAACACAATGAAAGAGAAATACAGGCCAATAACCCTCATGAACATAGATGCCAAAATCCTCAACAAAATCTTAGCAAATCGGATCCAGCAGTACATCAGAAAGATCATACACCATGACCAAGTAGGATTTATCCCAGGGATGCAAGGATGGTACAATATCCGCAAATCAATAAACGTGATACATCACATAAACAAATTGAAAGAAAAAAACCACATGGTCATATCAATTGATGCAGAAAAAGGGTTTGACAAAATTCAACACCCATTTTTGATAAAAACTCTCAGAAAGGTGGGAATTGAAGGATCGTACCTCAACATAATAAAAGCCATATATGACAAACCCACAGCCAACATCATACTCAATGGACAAAAACTAACACCATTTCCCCTAAGAACAGGAACAAGACAGGGATGCCCACTCTCACCACTCCTGTTCGACATAGTACTGGAAGTATTAGCCATTGCAATTAGACAAGAAGAGGAAATAAAAGGCATCCAAATTGGAAAAGAAGAAGTAAAACTGCCCTTATTTGCAGATGACATGATATTATACTTAAAAAACCCTAAAGACTCCATCAAAAAACTATTAGACTTAATAAAAGAATTCGGCAATGTAGCAGGATATAAAATTAACGCCAAGAAATCTATGGCATTTCTATACACCAATAGTGAAAGCAGAAAGAGAGACTAAAAAAGCAATCCCATTTACCATCGCACCAAAAAAAATTAAGCTACCTAGGAATAAACTTAACTAAAGAGGTAAAAGACCTCTACTCAGAAAACTACAGGACGTTGAAAAAAGAGATAGAGGAAGATATAAAGAGATGGAAGAACATACTATGTTCTTGGATTGGTAGAATCAACATCATTAAAATGTCCATACTGCCCAAAGCAATCTATAAATTCAATGCACTTCCCATTAAAATACCAATGGCATATTTCACAGACCTAGAACGAACTCTCCAAAAATTCATCTGGAATAAAAAACGACCCCGAATAGCTGCAGCGAACCTGAGAAAGAACAAAGTAGGTGGGATCTCAATACCAGATATCAAGCTGTATTACAAAGCCACTGTTCTCAAAACTGCCTGGTACTGGCACAAGAGCAGACATATAGATCAATGGAATAGAATAGAGAGCCCAGAAATCAGTCCCAACCAATACGCTCAATTAATATTTGACAAAGGAGGCATGAACATACATTGGAGTCAAGATAGTCTCTTCAATAAATGGTGTTGGGAAAATTGGACAGATACATGCAAGAAAATGAAACTAGACCACCAACTTACACCATACACAAAAATAAACTCAAATTGGATAAAGGACTTAAATATATGACGGGAAACCATACAAATACTAGAAAAATCCAAAGGCAACAAAATCTCAGACATATGCCGCAGCAATTTCTTCACCGATACAGATACTAGGGCATTGGAAACTAAAGAGAAAATAAACAAATGGGACTACATCACAATAAAAAGCTTCTGCACAGCAAAGAAACCATCAATAAAACAACAAGAAAGCCCACTACATGGGAGAACATATTTGCCAATGTTATCACCGATAAGGGTTTAACCTCCAACATTTATAGGGAACTCATACAACTCAACAAAAGGAAGATAAACAATCCAATCAAAAAATGGGCAAAGGACCTAAATAGACACCTTTTAAAAGAGGACATTCAGAAAGCCAAGAGACATATGAAAGCATGCTCAAAGTCACTAATCATCCGAGAGATGCAAATCAAAACAACAATGAGGTACCATCTCACACCTGTCAGACTGGCTATCATCAACAAATCAACAAACGACAAGTGCTGGAGAGGATGTGGAGAAAAAGGAACACTTGTGCACTGCTGGTGGGAATGCAGACTGGTGCAGCCACTATGGAAGACAGTATGGAGTTTCCTCAAAAAACTGAAAATGGAACGCCCATTTGACCCTATGATCCCACTTCTAGGGATATATCCCAAGAAACCAGAAACACCAGTCAGAAAGGATACATGCACCCCTATGTTCATAGCAGCCCAATTCACCATAGCTAAGATCTGGAAACAGCCTAAGTGTCCATCTGTAGATGAATGGATGAGAAAACTGTGGTACATCTACATGATGGAATACTATGCTGCTGTAAAAAAGAAGGAACTCTTACCATTTGCAACAGCATGGATGGAACTGGAGAGCATTATGCTAAGTGAAATAAGCCAGTCAGTGAATGAAAAATACCTCATGATCTCACTCATTCATGGATAATAGAGACCATTATAAACTGATGAACAAAAATAGATACAGAGGCAGAGCTGCCTCAAACAGATTGTCAAACTGCAGCGGGAAGGCCGGGGAGGGTTGGGGGGCAGGAGGGAGGGGGGTAAGAGATCAACTGCAGGACTTGTATGCATGCATATAAGCATAACCAATGGACATAAGACACTGGGGGGTAGGGGAGGCCAGGGGATTGTCAAGGGCGGGGGAAGAAAAAAGGAGACATATGTAATACTCTTTGTAATACTTTAAGCAATAAAAAATAAATAAATAAAAAAATGGATAAATATACTAACTCCTAGGAAAATATGGCAAGGTATGCATTTTCATTTCTGTTTTACTTTTCTGGATATATGCAGTGTAGTCTTTTTTTTTTTTTTCTTCTCCTAACCACATCTGTCCTAACAGTGTTACATTTTAAAGTATAATATCCCCTTTCAATCACTGTGACTGCCAACTTTATCATCTGTGAAAGCTTCCCCAGAGGTTGGTCTCTTCAGAAGCAGAGATTTTTCTTAACTGATCTAACATGATTTTTTTTGATCAGAGGATTTGTCTAAAAACAGAAGTTATACTATTTTTTCTTACACACTTTCTAAACAATGTGAATTTCACCTCAACATAGTTCTTCCTTACCAGTGGGTGTTCTTAGAGGTCAGCCAGTGAAAAGTATGGAGGCCCCAGGAGGACTCCAGGGCTGCAGAGTCAGTGTAAACCACTTTTGCTATTTACATTATAAAGTGATATGATTAAAAGCCATTTCTAGAGAAAAATGCTTTCCTGATTGTGTTGCAGTTCTGCCATTACCTTGAGAAAAGGAGCACAGCTGGGGTGAGCTTTGGATGCCTTCAGACCTTGATTTTATGACAGATTAGAAGGAATCTGTATAGCAGGTTTTACTGATAAATTTACTTTTCTCCATGTATAAGTAGCACAGTTGACAGCTAGTTTTGTCAAGTACAGCATCACTAAAATAATGGCTCAATGGTCATTTTGTAGAGATTAGGGTAATCATAAGTCAAGGCCAAATATACTGATATTACTATGGTACCTCTTTGGAAACACTTAATGCCTGCAATGTTCAATGGTGGACAATAGATGAGTAAGATTTAATAGCTATTATTTCCATCCCTCTAGGCTTGGGAGCATTCTCGTCAGCTATAATAGAGCAATAAAATGAGATTTAAAAGTATCCCACATGCTTTATATATGTAATTTTGTATTTTAGCATGTAACCTTGAAGTTGGTTACTTCTTAGACCTACCCCATCCTCATTCTTCCCCAAGTTGTCATTCAGTTTCAGGATTCTCTTTACTTTATTTATTTATCTATTTTGCATTTTGGAGGATATTTATTAAAGCTGGGGCCAGTGAAACAAGAAAGGACCTAGGATAACAGGAGAAGGACTAGGTGAGGAAATGAGCCTCTCTGGGCTGCTTTGGCTCACTAAGAAGTCAGAGAAAAGCCCTGGCCGCTGTGGCTCAGTTGGTTAGACTGTCCTCTGGTGCATCAAAGGGTCACAGGTTAGTGCCCCTCACCATCCTACTTTTTTTCCTGATATTTTCTTTTTCTTTAAATATATTTTTATTGATTTCTGAGAGGAAGGGAGAGGAGGAGAGAGATAGAAATATCAATGATCTGCTGCCTCCTGCATAACCCACATGGGGGACCAAGGCCACAGCTCGGCATGTGCCCTGACTGGGAATTGAACTATGACCTCCTGTTTCACAGGTAGATGCTCAACCTCTGAGCCATGCAGGCTGGGCTGATCTTTTCTTTTTCATTTAATGAGATCACCATTCACTTAGATTTTAACCTAGATATTTGGGAGTGATTTTTGTCTCTTCTCTTTCCCTCTGTTCTTATATCAAACTAGCCACCAAGTCCTGACATTATGTCTCCTAAAATGGTCTTTTAAAATATATATATATATATATATATATATATATATATATTTTAGAGAGAGGGTAAGAGAGAGGGTAGAGATAGAAACATCCATGAGAGAGGAAACTTAATTGACTGGCTGCCTCCTGCACACCCCCTACTGGGGATGGAGTCTGTAACTCGGGCATGTTAGACCAGGAATCTAACCTGTGACCTCTTGGTTCCTGGGTCAATACTCAACCATTGAGCCACACAGGCCTGACTCCTAAAATGTTCTTGATTCTATTTTCTCATCTGCAGTCTTTTAGAGACTACCAGGATTCCAAATCCTCATAGTTTCTCATGTGAACCCATTTCTTCTATATGAGCTTCCACATTCCACTCTCATCACCTTTATAATCCAATCCATCTTTACTCTGCCATCAGTGTCATTGTTCTCAAATGCAACTCAGTCTTATCCATCTCCTGTTTGAGAGTGTCTGTTTGCTTTCCATTCAGTGCCTTCAGTTAAAGTTGCTGCCCTGTGTGACAGATTAAAGATGGCCATATATTGTTTGAACTCTTCCCATTGAGAAATGGGATCTATGTTAAGTTCCATTGAAGATATATAGGTTCTATGACTGTTTTGACTTAAAAAATGACTCAAATGATCTTGTTGTAGTTTCTGGGCCAAGGAGTTAAAAGACTACCTGTGAGTATTTCCTGTGTCTTGCACTATTCACTCTTGGGACACAGCTGCCATCTCATGGACAGTTCAAGCCATGTGGAGAGGCCAAGGGTAGTTGCTCCCATTGACATTTCCAGCTATGCTCTCAGCATCAATTTCCAGCCATGAGAGTGAGCCATTTGAACATCCAGCCCAAGTCATTGAGCTATCAGATGGACTGTAGCCCCAGCTAGCCAACATTTAACTATGAAAGCATGGATCTAAAGCAAAAGAACCAAAGAGTGTGCTTAGTCATCCTAGAGAAATAGGAGAGATACTAATGAACTATTGTTTTAAACCACTGGGGTTTGAAATGGTTTACTGTTCAGCAGTAGGTAACTGGAAGAATTTGGCTTAAAATGTGCTTTGTGACCCTGTTTTGGCTTGTTCTCCTAGGTTGATCTATACTAATAAAAGCATAATATGCTAATTAGATCGGACAGCCAAACGACCTTCTGGACATCCAGATGTCCTCTCAGAAAAAGCCATGGTGGCAGAGGCTGAGGCAGAGGTGGTTAGGGGCGATCAGACAGGCAGGGCAGCAGTTAGGAGCATCAGGCAGGCAGGCAGAGTTGTTAGGGGTGATCAGGCAGGCAGGGGAGCAGTTAAGGGCAATCAGTCTAGCAGAGAAGCAGTTAAGGGTGATCAGGCAGGCAGGGGAGTAGTTAGGGACTATCAGGCCAGCAGGCAGAGGTGGTTAGGGGCAATCAGGCAGGCAGGGGAGCAGTTAGGGATGATCAGGCAGGCAGGGGAGCAGTTACAGGGTGATCAGGCTTGCAGGCAGAGTGGTTAGGGGCAATCAGGCTGGCAGGGGAGCAGTTAGTGGCAATCAGGCTGGCAGGGGAGCAGTTAGGGGCAATCAGGCCAGCAGGGGAGCAGTTAGGGGCGATCAGGCTGGCAGGCTGAGGCGGTTAGGGGCTTTCAGGCCAGCAGAGGAGCAGTTATGGGTGATCAGGCCAGCAGGGGAGCAGTTAGATGTGATCAGGCCAGCAGGGGAGCAGTTAGGGGTGATCAGGCTGGCAGGCAGAATGGTTAGGGGCGATCAGGAAGGCAGGCAAGCAGTTAGGAGCCAGTGGTCCCAGATTGCAAGAGGGATGTCCGACTGCAGGGATCAGGCCTAAACTGGCAATTGGACATCCCTGAGGGGTCCACGATTAGAGAGGGTGTAGGTTGGGCTGAGGGATCCCCCCTCTAGTATCCTATAATTATCCTGCAAGCACACTCTATTTTAACCTGTCTCTAAATACTTGGTGAGTTCTTTAGGGACTCGATATTTTTGCATGTGCTCTGCCTTTGCCTGAAATACACTTCTACTTCTAGTCCAACTAGAAAATTCTTATTTCCTTCATGATTTAGCTTGTGTCACCTCCTCTGTGAGGATATCTTCATCTTCCTCTGGGTAGAATTGGTTTCTCCTTCCTTGGAGCTCCCACTGTAGGTTGGAACATAGATCTCATTGAACTCTGTCATAATTGTTTGTGTAATTTATCCTCATTTCCTCCTAAAGGATACCAGTAGTGATCATGTATTATTTAAATACTAGATGCCCGGTGCACAGATTCATGCACCAGTGGGGTCCCTCGGCCTGGCCTGCGGGATCGGGCCAAAACCCGGCTCTCTGACATCCCCTGAAGGGTCCCAGATTGTGAGAGGGCGCAGGCCAGGCCAAGGGACCCCACTGGTGCATGATTGGGACTAGGGAGGGATGTAGGAGGTTGGCCAGCTGGGGAGGGATCACGGTAGGGCTCCAGGGTGTATCTGGCCCATATCACTCAGTCCTGATCAGCCAGACCCCAGCAGCAAGCTAACGTACCGGTAGGAGCGTCTGCCCCCTGGTGGCCAGTGCACATCATAGCGAGTGGTCGACTGATTGACTGTCTGCCCCCTGGTGGTCAGTGCACATCATAGTGAGCGGTTGAGCGGCCTTAGCATATCATTAGCATATTACACTTTGATTGTTTGAAAGGCCAACCAGATGACCGGACACTTAGTATATTAGGCTTTTATTATATAGGATTCCTGGTGCTTAGCAGAGATGTGGCATAGAGTAGACTGTGCACCTGTTTCTGTGACTGTGTGCCTATGTGTGTATATGTGTGAAGGGGTAAGGTATATTTCTGGGCCTGGGGCAGGAAAAATATAAGTATACTATAATAGATTGTCTTAAGGTTTTCTTTTTTTTGGTAAAATATGATCCAATGATTTGATGTCGGATGCCAGAAATTCCTCACTTTGAGAATATACCTATCCTAGTATGATAAGTGTAGGTATGTTATAATAATGACAACAAAAAAATTCCTCTACATTTCAGTAGCTTCTTTTTTTTAAAATATTTTTATTGATTTAAGAGAGGAAGGGAGAGGGATAGGTAGAAACATCAATGATGAGAGAGAATCATTGATTGGCTGCCTCTTGCACGCTCCACACTGGGGATCCAGTCCACAACCTGAGCATGTGCCTTGATCGGGAATCGAGCCATGACCTCCTGGTTCATAGGTTTACGTTCAACCACTGAGCCACATCGGGCTCAGTGGCTTATTTCTGACTCATATAAAGTCTGTTGCAGTTCTAGAGATTCTCTAGGGAAGCTTCCTTCCAAGCAGTGGATGACAGAATCCCAGCCACTACTATCTTGATTCTACCTCCACAACAAATGGCTCCACATTTGCGGAGGACAGGCACAAGAGAGGAGGAATGATGTAAGACTTTCTCACTGCCTCAGGTGAAAGTGAAATGTGTCTCTTCCACTCCCTTCCACTCACAGTCCATTTGCCAGAATTAATCACACAGTCCTCCCTAATTGTGAGAGGATTCACAGAGGGAGAAGAAAGTAACCAGATTTGTTGAGTACAAAGAATCTCTTTTATTCCTTATCCCTGTAGCTTATTGAGAGGTTTATATTGTAATTGGTTTTTGATCTGTTAGTTTTGTAAGAATTTTGATCAGATGCAATAAAATCTGGTTGCAATTCTAGATAGACTAGATTGCTTCTGAGATTCCCCAACCAACATTCTGTGGTAGTTAGG
The DNA here is from genome assembly GCF_014108235.1 of Myotis myotis. Taxonomy (NCBI): domain Eukaryota; kingdom Metazoa; phylum Chordata; class Mammalia; order Chiroptera; family Vespertilionidae; genus Myotis; species Myotis myotis. The sequence continues at coordinate 116,532,820 of NW_023416346.1, read as the reverse complement.
AAATTCATGAAGAGAAATGGAAGTGTTAGATGAAATTTCTGTCCTGTTAAAGAGATGACTGACCAGTAAGATTAGCCTAAAAATGGATGCTATATATTTGTAGTTTGTTCTTTGAGCTTCAGTATGGATTATTTTCTAAGATTGATTTTGTGCTACATGAACTTGATATATAGTAGAGTATGTTTTTTAAAAATCAAGATTTGGCTTTGATATCAAATAATTACACATACTCAATGTGTCTTCAACTTTTCCTCTATTCCCACTTTCAAGAATGTCCCCCCTTTTCTTATCTTTGATATAGTGCTATTTAACTTATGAAATCTGAGTATAAGACAAAGTGTTATTCAAAGTTTAGATCCTGTCTCAGTAGTTTGGGCTTGTGTCAGGTTTCCCAAATGCCATATTTGCATTTTCTATCTAATAATTGCAGGAAAGAGGGTCAAGGAGAGGAAGCAATAAGTATGGGAACATCTGGGTCCTATTGTGTAGCTACAATCAGTGCCATCATTAATCTTTGAGATCCTCACCCCCATTTACTAACAAACAGCGAGTTCATCCAGAGTAACACAGCAATCAAAGTTAAGTGGTGAAGTTAATTGGAACCCAGCAGCCTTCTTATCCCCAGTCTGCAGCCATTCCTCTGTGTTAAGCACAAACGTACTCAATGAGCCTGGTTGTCTTTTTGACTAAGGCAGTGGTTCTCAACCTTGGCTGCACATTAGAATCACCTGGGAATCTTTTTAAAATCCTGATTTCTGGGCCTCGTCCTCCGGAAATTCTGTTTCTTTGTTACTAATGTTGTGGCCTCACCCCATAACAAAGAAACAGAATTTACGGAGGACGAGGCCCAGAAATCAGGATTTTAAAAAGATTCCCAGGTGATTCTAATGTGCAGCCAAGGCTGAGAACTACTGGACTAAGGAGAGGGAAAGAAGTAGTTGAAAAGATGATGAATTTAGCTTTTGGAGTTCCTTGTGTTTTCCTTTCAGGTTGGAGACTTAAGCCACTGTGCCTTGAAGGGAAGAAGGACCAGGGATCCCTGATGCTGCTCTTAACTCTTTTTGGTCTTATGAAGTTGGAGGCACAAGATTTAGCAGCTTTCTACCAGGGGAGGAAAAGAGGGAAGAGAGAGGAGGGGTGAAGCCTAATGGTCTCCACAAATTTCCCTTGATCCTATATACACGTGTTTTAACTTTTGGTCTTGTTAATGTGAAAATATTTAAACCTGTAAAGAATTTTTGTGAGTTTATTTGAGCCAAACTGTTGACAATTGCCAGGAAGCAGATTCTCAACGGATTGGGATAACGCTCCAGAGAATGGTGGTTTTTCATCTAATTTTATACATTGCAACCAAAGTAGGAGACAGGTTGGTAACATGAAATGCATTGGTAGTAGATTAGGGAGGTGAGGGGGGGAGCAAAGCGGGGTGGGGGTGGATGTGGGGCAAGAAACCTCTGGGATTGGATAAAAAGTAAAATGATAGACACTTCTTTTACTTAGGTGGGTGCAGGATAGTTAACAGTCAACAATTAACATAACAATAATAATGAAGGAATTTATGGTCTCTGTCCTGGTGCCTAGGGCATTTGGTTGTGCCCTGAGGAGTCTGGAAAAAAGGGAAGTTACAAGTTACCCTGACATTTCAATGATATGTTATCTTAGATGCAAAAAGACAATAAGCTCAGTTAAGGTAAAGGTTGACCTTATCAGGGAAGATACAGGCCTAGGAGGTGACTACCCACTCTAACTCCTGTGAAAGGGTCGTTTGACCCCCAAAGGGGTCGCGACCCACAGGTTGAGAACCGATGCTCTAAAGTGAGAACCCAGGACAAGGGTTCTGGTTACTTGGTCTAAGGACAGTAGTGATGACCATGTTATGCTTTGAAACACCTCAGCTGGAAGCAACAGGTATTAATTAAACCAGACAAAAACACAGGTGGTAGGGCGAGATAGTTGAACTTGTTTCTCTTGCTTGTATGTAAGCAGCATTCCAGATAACATGGAAATTATCTACCTACTGGGCCACTCCATTACCTCAAGTAATGAAATTTGTTGATATTCTGAAACTTCAAGGATTGGCCTGTATTTTCTCACAATTTGGAGAAACTTCAGAATAATAGCTTTTATCCTATTTTACACATGGGGATTACAAATCCGTCACCTAGAAGAAAGGTAGGCTTAGGTAGGTGGGAATAAGTATTAATACTGTCCTCTAAGTCTAAGTAATTCTTTAAAAGGGTGGCAGATGGCATCCCTGTACTTTTCTTCCTCTTATTAAGAAAAAAGCTAAATCAAGAGCAGAGGAATGTAAATCTCTGTCAGAAGATCTTTTTCTTTAGCTTCACTGCAAGAGACAGACCCCAAGTTGAAGGCATTTTTGAGCCTTCTCTCTTAATACTATAATTAAAGTTGCATGTACTATGGCTCATTAGGGATACAGAGAGTCACCCTGAGATGAGGTTCCTGGCTTTTCTGAGAAGCTCCTTAAATGTGAAAACATTACAGTACATCAGTGATACAAGGCCTTCTACTCCCCATACACTGGTAATGAAACAAGCATTATCCTCCTTCACTCATTTCTGTCATTTAGACACTCATTTTAATATGATGAAATAACATTTTCTTTTGGCTATTGCACAAACTTTTTTCTCTTACTGTATTTCAAAATGACTACTTTAGCATTGTGCATAAAATCATAGACTAGAGTTGAAACTTTGAATCTTATCTCAATAAACTCCATAACTAATGCATGCATCATCAGTAGTAGTGCTAAGAGATGGGTACTTGTCTGGCTGGTGTGGCTCAGCATTGAGCGTCGACCTATAAACCAGGAGGTCACGGTTCGATTCCAGTCAAGGCACATGCCCAGGTTGCTGGCTCAGTACCCAGTGTGGGGTGTGCAGGAGGCAGCCGATCAATGATTCTCTCTCATCATTGTTGTTTCTATCTCTCTATCCCTCTCCCTTCCTCTCTAAAATAAATAAAAATATATTTAAAAAAGGAGATGGGTACTTATCTTCCCTCCTTGCTCTGAATTCTCAAACAAAATCCAGAAAGAAAGAAAAATTCCCATTTTCTTTCTGAGTCAACTGCCTTGTGGGGCCAGCCATTTCCATCATTGGCAGTATAAATTTTTGTCTGTGACTTCAGAGCAATAAGGGTGATGCATACATAACCCACACATTCTAAACAGAGAGGCACATCTATGCAGGACTTGCTAAGAGATGTTCAATCCAACCTTTCAACTATCTATTCCCATTACCTACCTCTAGGAGGCCAGAGAATGCAGAATAGAATAAGGAGGAGGAGAGAAGGAGAAAAAGAACAAAAATGAAACAGAAATCCAATTGAAAAAGAAAAGTAAATGAAACAAAAAATAAGTAGAAGAAACAAAGATCAGAGTGGAAATCAATAACAGAAAGCAAAAGTAGATAAAATCAAGCTGAAAGAGGTAACTTTTAGAGATCTATAAAATAGATAAACCTCTATCTATACTCATTAGAAAAAAACGGGGGAAAAAACACGAGTCCCCAGTATCAGGAATGAGAGGTGACACCACTACAGATGCTATAGATATCAAAAGGATAAGGAAATTTTGTGAAAAGCTTTATGATGACTTAGATTCTACACATATTCAAAGGCTCTACTCTCCCCACATCCAATCACTAAGTCTTAAATATTCTGACCCCTAAATATTTCTAAAACTTGATGTCTCTCTATCCTTTAGCATTATCTACTGGCTTAGGCCACCATCTTATCTCTTGTATGAAACTCTTAGCTAAACCCACTGATTCATCCTGCCCCTCTCTATTTTTTTCTATATATAACATCCAGGATGATTTTTAAAATATAAAAACTAGATTCTTCCAGCTGTTTTCTCATTGCTACCCCTTCACATTCTATGCTCTACAACAAGATATGCTTTCTGTTGCCTCTGAGCTCATGAATTTCCCCTCTGCCTTTTACTCTTTTCTTCTCCATATTAATTTGGCTTTTACACTCTTTCAGGTCTCAGTTTAAAAGTATATTCTTCCAGAAAGTTTTTTCTGATCTCTCAAATTGGAGCTGAATGCTCCTTATATACTGTCAAAGTTCTCTACATGTCTCATCCAACACTTATCACACTATGTCATTATTGCCGCTTTGCTTCTCTGTAACCATCAATGGGCTGAAAGCTCTTCAAGATGCAGAAATACTTACTTTGTTCCTTGTATTGACTCTTTCTCATGAGAGAGGCACATGGTAGTCTATCTATATATATAAAAGCCTACGAGACCGAACAACTGGTTGAGCGGTCGCTATGATGCACACTGACCACCAGGGGGCAGACACTCAATGCAGGAGCTGCCCCCTGGTCATCAGTGTGCTCCCACAGCCAACCTTCCACAGTGGCCAACCTCCCACGGTCCCTCCCCCCAGACTGGGCGAGACAGCCTGATCAGCCCCAATTGCTGGGCAGGCCCAGGGACCCCGCCTGTGCACGAATTCGTGCACTAGGCCTCTAGTTTATAAATAATTATTAGAGTGATTAATTAAATGTTACTCTCTATTCAAACCTCAAATCCAATGGCACTCTAATTTTGGACACAAATTATTTTAAATGGGATACGAACAATAAGTTCCTTTTTTTGAGAATAGAAGGGAAGGGAAGAGACAGAGAGAGAGAAAATGGATGCGAGAGAGACATATCGGTTGGCTGCCTCCTACACATGGCCCTGGTTGGGGCCGGAGATTGAGCCTGCAACTGAGGTATGTGCTTTTGACCAGAATGAAACCCGTGACCCTTCAGACAGAGGGCCAACACTCCAACCACTGAACAAAACCGGCTAAGGCCAAACAATAAGTTCTTGATTCCAATTTCTGATTGTCTGCTGATACATGCTACATATTGAAAACATGATTTTCTCCCTCTTAAACTTCCCTGGTTTTATATGTATTAACATTTTCAATCTATCATCTAAAAGTGAATACTGATGCAGTAATTCAATTGTAGACTTTTGTGACAACTCATAAATCATGGGATGGAAGTGAGAGCTTTCAATTGGATTATAGCATTTTATTCTAAGAGTGTATAATTGATTGAACTGTATATTATATTTTATAAAATTGCTTTTGCTTTTAGTATATTCGAAAGTTCTTTGCCTTTGCCTTTTCCTTTTGACCAAAGACCCTCCCAGAATCAGACACTAAGTAACCTCCATTCCAGGAGAGAGCCCTTTGTCATAATTTATACACTAATGCTTATATCAGTAGTCTTCAATTTTTAAAATCTGTAGTGAACTTTTAACCAAAAGCAACCTTTCTCTGCCAACCAGAGCCTTCTTGGCAATTTCTTCATCTCATTTATATTTTCCTTCTACTTTCTCCTGATAACATTTTTTTCTAATTATATATGTAGTTTTGTTTACTGCCGAAAATTTTAAATATACATAAATTTAGAGGAGGGAAAGAAAATCATCCAGAAATGAAGTCCTGTCAACATTTGGGTAATTTTTCACATCACCATACTGCTTATTGTTTGAGTCACTCATAGAGCAAGACTAGTAATCCTTTGGCATGGTTGCCTCAAATATTTTCCCCTGATTTACTTTTAATTTTTGACTTTAAATTTTAGTGCTAATATTTTAAACATAGAAACTTTTCTTTTTGTTGTGACATGAAATCTATTGTTCTATTTATTTTACTGCTTTTAGGCTTAGAAATAATATTTTCACACAGCGTGCATATATTTATCCATTTTCATCTATTTTTTAAGGTTTCAGTTTTTGTAGTTCACTGTATAATCCATATGTAATTTAATATTATGACTATATTGATTATTTCCCAGTAGTCAATATTCTTTGAATTATATTCAATTTTGCCCATCTTTTCTATTGATTTACAGTCTTTCTCTAAACAAATATTAGTCTTTTATACACTAGTATCTGTTTATAAGCTACTCTAGTTTTATATGATTGTCTATTATTCTTGTGCTAATACAATACTGTATTATTATAGTTTGTATGACTAATGTTTAATATAGGTATTTCCCCTATAACCTTTTTTTTTATAAATTTTTCTTTCCCCCAAATTTTATTAGCTATTTTAACCTCTTCTTTTTTGCTAAATGTTGGACTAATTTTTGTAAAGATTCCAATAACCATATTGGGATTCTGATATTGTTCTATTACTATAAGTTAACTTGGAAATAGTTGGCACATAGATGAAATATGCATTCATTATGCAGTAGTGCCCCCTTATCCTTGGTTTCATTTCCACAGTTTCAGTTACTCTCGGCCAACCATGGTCTGAAAATATTAAGTGGAAAATTTCAGAAATAAACAACTCATATGTTTTAAATCAGTGCCATTTTTGAGTAGTGTGATGAAATATTCTGAGTCCTACTTCATACAGCGTGGGATGTGAATCATCCATTTGTACCACATCTCAGTGCTGTAGAGGCTTCCAGCCCACTGGCCATTTAGTAACCGTCTCAATGATCAGATCCACTGTCATGGTACCACAGTGCTTGTGTTCAAGCCACCCTTATTTTACTTACTCATGGCCCCAAAGTGCAAGAGTAGTGATGCTGGCACTTTGGATAGGCCAAAGAGAGGCCAAAAAGTGTCTCCTTTAAGTGAAAAGGTGAAAGTTCTTGACATAAGAAAAGGAAAAGAAGTCAAGAACTTAAGAAAATATGTTTTTTTTCCTTTTTATAAGGAAAGAAAGAAAATCATTTGAGCTTGCTAAGATGTACAGTAAGAATGTATCTTCTATCCATGAAATTGTGAAGAAAGAAAAGGAAATGCATGCCAGTTTTGCACATCAAGGTATAAAAGTTACAGCCACAGTGCAGGTTAAGTGCTTAGTGAAGATGGATAAGGCATTACATTTGTGGGTGGAATAGTTGAACAGAAAATATGTTTCTATTGACAGAAATATTGCTCCAGAAAACATTGAGCCTTATGAAAACTTCGCAAGGGATCTCCTGAAATGAGTGACACCAAGCCATTTACTGCAAGTACAGGATGGGTACACAGATTCAAGAGTAGGTCTGCCATTGTATCATCTCGTATCATGACAAGAAGGGTGAGTATAGTACAATAAGATATTTTGAGAGGAGGGGGAAGATCACGTTCATATAATTTTTATTATAGGACTAGAAGCCTGTTGCACAAAGATTCACACAATAGGCCTTCCTTCCCCTGGCTGCTGGCACCGGTTTTCCTCCATCACCCGGGACCCAGGCCTTTGGTCCAGCCACAGCAGAGAAGCCAAGCCTCAAGGCTAGGCTTCTCCCCTCCAGCTGCAGCGAGGCTTGGCTTCTCCTCTCCAGCCGCTGTGGAGAAGCCAAGCCTCTTCAGTCTTCAGCCTTCACTCCAGCCACTCTGCGCCTGTGTATGCAAATTAACCGCCATCTTTGTTGAGTTAATTTGCATAGTCACTCTGATTGGCTGGTGGGTGTAGCGGAGTGACACCAATTTGCATGTTTCTCTTTTATTAGTGTAGATATGGATATCGTTGTTCTATTTTATTATTAGTTGTTGTTAATCTCTACTGTGCTTAATTTATGAAATAAACTTTATTGTAAGTATGTATGTATAGGAAAAACAGTGTATATAGGGCTTGGGTCTTGCAATGTATCTCCCATTGATAAGGAGGGGATTATTATAATATTTATATATAGAATATTTTTTCAGTTTTCCTATAAAATAGGCTGTCTCTCACAGAGTTTTCCTGTTACTAATTTATTCTATAGAGCCTATATATTTTGGATGAAGGTATTTCTAAGTAAATTAGATATATTTTTGTTGTTGTTTTTATAGCAAAAACAAACTTTATTTTTCTATTTTGTATTTTAATTAACTAATGCTGGTAGGTTGAAAAATATTTGAAGACATACTTGGTTTATTTCAGGTGTATATATAGGGTGTCCCCCAAAATGTATGCACAATTTAATAGCTGATAACTCACTTAATTTTCACTCCTTTTCAGATTTAACTGGTTTGGCATAATGGGTGAAGACAGACTAAGCTTTTAACAAAGAAAATTTATTCCCTATACTTTTTATGGGGACACAGAAAAGATAAAGTTTATGGCACAAAAGCAGCAACAGTTGATGAACAGAGAACACACAAATACTGAAAGAAATGATTCTTGATGTTTGTGATTCCATTGCTTTGTGTTATTAGCAGTGCCTGGACCAGAACGGTCATCAGTTTGAAAATAGGCACTGACAAAAAGACTATTCATTTCCGTAGATTCTTTTAAATTTTGAAAAGGAACTGTATAATAAACACTGACTTTATAAATTCAAAGTGTGTATACATTTTTGGGGGACACCCTGTATTTAGTATAAAATGAGTGATATAAGCAGTAGGTTTGATTCAGAGGAAGAAGTCAGTGTAAGCTGCCATTATTGGCTAAATTTATAAGGAAGGAAAAATGATTTTTTTAAAATATATTTTTATTAACTTCAGAGAGGAAGGGAGAGGGAGAGAGAAATAGGAACATCAATGATGAGAGAGAATGATTGATTGGCTGCCTCCTGCATGCCCCACACTGGGGATTGAACTCCTAGCCAGGGCATATGTCCTGACTGGGAATCAAACCATGACCTCTGGTTTCATAAATCGACACTCAACCACAGGCTGGGCGGGAGAAGTATTTTTTAAATGGATGAAAAAGATGAGGCCATTCCGGACAATTCAGGGCAAACAGAGTTGTGGATATGAGCAAGGTGTATTCAGGCATAGTGACCAAAGTGCCTAACTTTTGTTAGTGGCTTGGAAAGAGAGAAGTACTGAGCATGTGGAAAAATTGGGATGCTAGCTAAGGACTATAATTCCAATGGCATTGTATTCACACAAGAGTAGATAATCATCAGCAAAGTGTCTGTTCTTAAAATGGCATGCCTAAAGTACTATTTTTGAAAGGTAATCTCTCGGTGATGCTTAGGTTTTGTTTATTAGTCTGCTCAGGCTACCATAAAAAATATCACACACCGTGTGGCTTAAACGACAGAAATTTATTTCTCCCACTGTTCTGGGGGCTGGAAGTCCATGATCAAGGTGCAAGTGAGGGCTCTCTTCCTGGTCTGCAGATAGTGGCCTTTGTGTTATATTCTCATGTGACATGTTCTATAGTTTTCCTTTATTTGCCCCTCATGTTCAGACTAATTAAATTTATTCACAATTTGTGCTCAATTTTACCCTTATCTTTGCATTGGCTTCTCAATCTTCTCCCAATATGGACATCCGTGTCTGTCAAGGCTTACTGTCTTATTTAGCTTCATTTTTTGTTTGTCTTTGTACCACTTCTTTATCAGAAAAACTTTCTCAGGTTGTTCCTGAAAATTTTTTAACAACTTGATGAACTAGGATAATCTAGATCTTTTTTTTTTTTTTTAAAAAAAAGAGCCCTGGCTGGTTTGGCTCAGTGGATAGAGTGTCAGCCTGTGGACTGAAGGGTTTCAGGTTCGATTCCAGTCAAGGGCACCTGCCCGGGTTGCAGGCTCAATCCCCAGTAGGGGGCAAAAAGGAGGCAGCTGATCAGTGATTCTCTCTCATCATTGATGTTTCTATCTTTCTATCTCTCTCTCTTCCTCTCTGAAATCAATAAAAATATATTTTAGAAAAAGGTTGGTCAAGAAAAGTAGGAATTCTATAATATATTTAACTTAGTACTGATTTTTCTTAAGATATGTACATAATCCCGTAGGTTTATCATTCACTGGTTTTATAAAAATAAATCTTGCTTTGAGTGCTTAACTTAGAAATAAACATTGAAGTTCTGGGGTTTAGTTTATTTTCTTGTCAAGATCTTTAATAGCTCTTCTTTTGTGAGTGTATGTGAATGTACTTGACTATTATGATAAAATCCATCTAATTAGCTATCCATATTTGACAGTGCACTTTTCAGCAGTGCCATTCATTCAACTCAACAGAGCAGTCATTTCAATCAAGGAAACCATACCACCCATTCAAATGAGAGAGTACTGCCAAAGTTCTTTTAGCTAATATATCTCATTAATATTGTGACTGAGACTGTCAATATCCATTCTCAAAGCCATAAATGTTTAGAACTCACCCTGAATAGATAGGAAAAAAGGGAAAATGGGCTTCAGATATGTTATTTTTCAGCTAGCAACATGTGGATTTATCTTTTATTGGCATCAAACACATACCACACACAGCCTCATAAATGCCACTGAACCATTTTTCTACTTCTCTTACTTCTCAGGCCATTATAGCTCTCTTATTTAATTTCTGGGAAACTCTGAGCATATTACTTTACTTCTCTGAGTCATATTTTCTTATTTTTTATACAATAGGAATATGACATTAGGTGTATCAGTCAGCTTTTGTTGAATAACAAAAACAAACACAGCCTGGCGGGTGTGGCTCAGTGACCAAGAGGTCACCTTTCAATTCCTGATCAGGGCACATGCCTGGGTTATGGGCTTGATCCCCAGTAGGGGGCATGCAAGAGACAACTGATGGATGTTTCTCTGTCATCGATGTTCCTGTCTCACTCCCCCTTTCCCTTCCTTGCTCTAAAAATCAATACAAACATTAAAAAAACCCACAATGTTTCCAAGGCTTACAACAAAACACATTTATTCTGGTTTGCATGTCATCAGGTCAGCTGGGGTGAATGAAGCTGGTCTAGGCTGGGCTCAAATGGGCTGGCCTATATTGGATTCAGTTGTGTTCCCCATGTCCCTCATTCTTCTGAGACCAGTTTCCTAGGACATGTTCTTTTCATGGCGATGGCAAAAGCCCAATTGTGTAAGCACATTTTAAGCCTTTGGTTTTGTGGTGTCTGCTAATAACCCACTGACCAAAGCAAGTAACAAGCTCAATATCAATGGTATGAGGAAGTGCTTCTTCTACGATGTAGGGTAGGGTAGGGAATGAAGACGTTCTGAACAATAGTCTAATCTATCATACATGATGATTGGGAAGATTCTATGAAATTATGTGCTGTATATGAGAACTTTTTTTAATTGTAAGGTACTGTGTAACTATGACATTTATAAATTCTCTGTCATTATAAACTCTATCAAGATTCCTTTTGATATTGACCTACTACCTATTAAGAAGAGCCATATGCAGCACTTATCAGCTATTGACTTCGAGTAGTGAGGTATCATTGCATATTATTGCAGTGGGAGGTTAAAAATCAAGAGTGTCTATTACAGTCTAATGTTTAAACTCCTTCTTGGCTTACCATAAGACTTTAAATTCAAGGAGAAAACAAGCCAAGGAAAGAGGATTATGCTTGAACAGTCTTCATGATAAAATAGTAGTAATTAGTTTGAGCAAAACCCCATAATAGTTTTTTCACACTTTGCAGGAAACCAAATGGAAGACAGATAAAACAAATTACTTTACTTGGGGTAATTAGCAAGCAATTATAAGGTTCTGCCTATGTTCTCCCAAGAGTACAGAGATCATGCCCTGTTTTTTGAAGAACTTTATGTTGTTTACTACCTAATCTATGTAAACTCAACTGCAAAATCTGACAGAAACCTTTCCACAAACACTGAACTACCCAGAATACCTGGGGGATAATAGCAATGTTAATTTAATGATTGGGGTGGTGGTGGTGGTGGGGGTAAAGAAGCACTGTGTTTTTCTTTTATTTTCTTACTAGTGACCTGGTGCACAGATTTGTACACATTGAAAGGAAATTAATTAGAAGGTGGCTGGTGGGGCGGACTGGGTGACACAGGCCTGACATGCCCAGGAGGCAACCTCCCACAGTGCCTCCCCAGCATCTGCGGAATGAGCAGGGCCCCTCCAGCAGGTGGCGTCCCTTGGCCGGGCCTGTGGGGATCAGGCTGAAACTGGCTCTCTGACATCCCCTGAGGGGTCCCAGAGTGCGAGAGGGCACTCTGCAAAGTTGCTGTCCTACAGGGTGTGGAACACAAATGTAAGTGTGCAGTAAACCAGATTCGGGGCGACAGTGCCCCAGTAACAACATAACTCATGGCCGAAGGTGGAATTGGGTGGCCCCTTGAGGAATCAGGCTCCCTCCTCTCTGGTTTCGGAGTGTATCACCTGAGAACTGTTGCTGCCAAGTCACTACAGCTTGGCATCTCCTGCATTGAGCGACTGCCCATTGGTGGTCAGTGCGCATCACAGTGACCAGTTGGACTGTAGGAGGGTCACCTAGCATTTTAGCCATATATATACACTAGAGGCCCGGTGCATGAATTTGTGCATGAGTGGGGTCTGGCTGGCCCACCCCACTTGTGGCCAATTGAGCTGGGCCAGCCAAGGGCAGGGGATGCAGGCGGTTGGCCGGCTGGCCCCACCCCCTGGTTGAACTCCCAGTAGAACTCCCGGTTGAGGGGACAATTTGCATAGTAGCCTTTTATTATATAGGATATTAACTTGCTTTGTCACCTTTGTTAGTCCCCAATTCACACTTCTCTTTCTGTAGGTATCACACAATTTCTAAGAATTAAGCTGTACATGCTTATGTTCCAAGGTCTATGATTGTGAATTAAAATATTGTGTCTTTAAGTCCAGAGCATTTCACTTCAGAACAATAACATCATTGAAAGACAAAATTATCCTCTTGATGGAGGTCATAGAAAATTCAAATTAATTCTTAATCAAAGATGACTCAGGAAAACAGTTCACATTAATGTTTTGATTGAAGGACACTGAGACCTTCAGGGTAAGGTTGCTGCTGACTGACAAATAAGGGCATCTCTGTATACTCATAGTAGGGGAAGATAAGAGCAGTGCAGGGTTCTTTTTGGACATAGAGGCTATATGACCTAGCCATGTCAAACATGGCAAATCCCTAAGACAGTCACATTTATTTATTGATATAGAGCATTAAAAATCTTCTTTAATTCACATATGCACTGCAAAGGAAAATTTACATATATTTTTATTTTTTACAAAATATATTTTTATTGATTTCAGAGAGGAAGGGAAAGGGAGAGAGAAATAGGTACATCAATGATGAGAGAGAATCATTGATCAACTTCCTCCTGCACGCCCCCCACTGGGGCCAAGCCCACAACTGGGACATATGCCCTGACTGGGAATTGAACTGTGACCTCCTGGTTCATAGGTCTACTCTCGACCACTGAGCCATGCCGGCTGGGCAAGAAATTTTATATTTTGATGAGATTGAATGTTCTCTTTTCAATGTATAAAATTCTGAGAATAGTTCATCTTGACTAAATTTTTAAACTTTTGGTCTTGGAACTTCTTTTTTCAGTGGAGTGATATTTTAAAAAGTTGGTTAAATCTTCTAAGTGTTTATCATGTTTTCTTTATTACAAACAGTCATATTTTAGAAATAACTCATAACTTATTTTGAATATTTGCACATGCAAAGTTTGTTTTCATCCCATCCTGATTCTCAAATTCTCTCTATTATGGACATGCTGATTTGTTATTTTATTTAATAAGAATCAGAAAGGTTGTGATCACAATACATGGGAACCATTTGAGAAAGAAGAAATGCCTAATAGGATTGTAAAGCATTGAATATATTTGACCTGACATTTCATGGAGTGGGTGTTGGGTATGGAAACAGAGCATCAGTCCCTGCCAGATAGACAGTTTTGTTTAGAGACCAAGACCTTAAAGAGGTGGATTTTTATTATTTTCTCCTTCTAAAAAAGTTGCGATTGAATTCTTTAGGCATTAAAGTGAATTGGTTATGTTCCTATGTTAAATCCATGAGTCACACTGTAAAGGATTAAAATTCAATTTTTTCCTTTTTTATTTGCAAGCTTTGGTAAATTGATTATATTACGGGCCCTAATTTTTCATGCTTCCTGGTATCCATGCTCTATAGTAGTGTCCACCCACACTGATTCTGGGCTTGGTCTTGGGGATGGCTAGTCTAGAATGGCTTTGGCTGACATAATTAGGTGTCCTTACATGCTTTTCTCACATTCCTCCAGCAATCTAGTTCAGGCACATTCTCATAGTGAAGGCAGGGGTCCAAAGAGGAAGAAGAAATGCACCATTGCTTTTTTAAAGTTTCTGTTTATATAAAACTTGTTATGCTTTTTCATTGGCAACTCTTTTATTTTCCCCTAGAGTACTTTCCTTGAAATAATCTTATATAATAAATTTCTTAAAAATATGTTTTTATTGATTTTAGAAAGGGAAGAATGGAAAGGGAGAGAGAAACATCAATGAGGGAGAAACATTGGTTGACTGCATCCTGCATGCCCTGTACTGGGGAAGAACCTGAAACCTGGGCCTATGCCCTGACCTGGAATTGAACTGGTGACCTCCTGATGCATGGGATGGTGCTCAACCACTCAGCAACACTGGCTGGGCTATATAATAAAATTTTAAGAAACATATTGTATTCCCATAGGAGCAGTGTTACAAATAGCAGATTGTATTTTCCCATGGGAGCAGTCAGGGATAATTCTGACGATTCATCATCTACTTGATATTCAGCCTATGGATTATAAAAACATTCATCTAGAAACCATTTCCAGTGATCCCCTATTAAACCCAATTAAACAGGCCCTTTACAATCTGACCCTATCCTATTTAATCAATGTTATCTGTCACTAATTTTACAATCTACATTCTAGCTACATATTTTGACAAACATTTCCTGAGAATGCAATACTTGTTCTTACCTCTCTGCCTATATCTGTACTGTTTCATTTACCTGGAAAACTTCTATTCCTACCACAAACTCCAACTTAAATGTTCTCTCCCACTTTCCCAGGAGAACTGGTTTATAACAATTGTTCTAGGTATTTGTGGTATTTATAATAATTGTATCAATACAGATAAATATAATTATTTATTTATGTTTGTCTCCAAAAGTAGTGTGAATATGGGAAGCCCTGGTGAGTTTCTTAATCACCATTTTGTTTCCTTTCGTCCCAAATGGCAAGCACAGTGGCTCGTGTTGAAAATATATTTGTTCAAAAGTGATTGAGAATAAGTGAATAATGATGACACTGTGTTTTAAAAGCTAAAGTATAAGAATAGTAAGCTTCTAACTAATGAAATTTGGAAGATTTAGAATGAAGAGAAGCATTAAACACCATTTTGGCAGCCCTGATTATTATTATTTTTTTGTTAATTATCACCTGAGGATATTTTTTCCACTGATTTTAAAGAGAAGAAAGGAGAGAGAAAGAGAAACATTGATGTGAGAGAGATATCCATTATTTTATAGATAAGGAATCAGTTGTTTAATGTTAGTTCTATATTCCAATTGATTCATTGCTCACCATTAGAATTTTATACCATGGCTTCCTTGATTTCTGTCTTGATTATTGGCATTTTAACCTTGAGGTTATATATCTAGAATCCAACAGGTTCAATAAATATTTTTCTGTTATGTTTTTAAATGGGTATAATATTATTGGATTATATTTTTGCTGTGAAATCTCACTAAACGTTACTCCACCGTCTCCTTGAAGTGGAGGGAGATAGCTATCTGATTCCTCCCATTTGTAGGTGTTTTTCTTTTACTGCTGGATTCCATAGGGCTCCCTTTTTAAATCCTTGAACTGCAGTAATTTCACCAAGCCATATGTTTTTATTTTTATAATTTTTTTCCGGAATACATTTTGTACTAATGTGTAGATTTGAGTCTTTGTTTATTTTAGAATGGGTTTCTATTATTTTATATTGATTATTCTGCTCTCTTTCTGGCATCATCATCATCATCACCATCATCATCATCATCTGGCTATTAGAATTCCTTTGCCTCTCTTCCTTCTATTTTTCATTTATTTGCCTTCCTTGGACTTTGTCTTATGTTTTATGCCTCTTTTCACATTGTTGATGCTCTTAACAGAGTATATTTTCCTTCTTGCTCTTTTTATTTTAATGGAGCTTTATTATCATCTTCAATCCCCCCCCTCTCATTTTAGTATAGCCAAATCACTTTTCATCTTCTGCTATTTTATTTATTATTTGAGCTATTTCTGCTAATAGTCCATATTTCTTTACTTTTTTTTTTGAGATTATAAAGGTACTTATCTAGATTTTTCTCCAATTTCTTGGGGGTAATGCATCTGAAGTCCATCTATTATTCCTTTTGCTTGCTATGGCAATTTCCCTTATATTTTTTAATATATTTCTATACAGGCCCAGTTGAACCCTTTCTACTTCTTATCTGGTGTATAATTGTCTAATTTAGTAAATTTAAAAAAACCCCACCCATTTAAAGTTTAATTTTAAAAAAACAATATATTTTAATATTACAAGTATGTGTTATGCCATATTTGGTACATACTTAAGCTAGAATATTATTTTAGTATAATTCTAAAGGGTACTTTCCCCCTATATCTGCTCGCATCCCCTGCTTTAGAAGCATATCTTCCTCCCAGAGAGTTCAGAAACAATATGAAATCAACAGGGATCAAAGTGGAGCCTTTGAGTTCCCAAGTCTTTTATTTTATGATTTAGTACTTATTCCTCTTTGTTTATAAGAGTTTGCTGCAGAACCAACTGGAGTGTTTTCTTTCCTTCTGGTCTCATTTCTTTTGATTTAGACTTTGGAGCAGAAAATAATAAATACAGTGGTTATGCAAACCTTTTATTACCCTGCCTTTTATGACATTTGGTGACTTGGAACTAGACCCCCAGTTCCATCATAGCCCACCTGTACTTATAGTCTTCATTGGTCCAAGTTCAGGAGCCTCAATGTAGTCTCTCAAGATGTATAGCTTCTCGGATCTTTTCATATTGTTCAAGAACAAGAGAAGTGAATTTTGGCTATCATCATCCTTCTTAATTTAAGTCTTCAATTCACTGAATTTTGGCAGATATTGTTTAGCAAATGTGGGTTGGGGTTTTTGCTACTTTCTAGGTTCATGTAGATGGATATCTATTCTGTTGAAGGGTTTTCACAGAGAAAGATGTAGGATAAATGTACTTTTAGTACATCATTGTCTATCAGCCAGTGGATTATTTTTTTAAAAAAGTTATTTATTGTTTGAAGTATTACATATGTCCCCTTTTGGGGATGATTCTTAAGTTGGGTTTTACTATCTCTAATCATCATTATCATCAAGTATTTATTGAACATTTACCACAAGACAATAATAAAATTGAGCATTTTAGGTGGGTTTATATAAAACCACCCTATTATTATGGCCATAAATATAGAAATAAACCCCCCCACAAACACCAGGAGAATTTAGCTGACTTCCTCAAGATTGCACAACTCTTAAATGACAGACACAGGATTTGAATCTGGTTCCAGAATCCCTTCATTATTGCTACACGGCTCTACCTCCAACATCAAATCAGGACTTTTACTAAAGAAGAAAACTTTGGGGTTCCAAAATTATAAATGTTCTGGCATTCCATTCATTAAAATATAATAAGAATGGAGATAAGGGCACTATAATCAGATAACCTGGTCCAGGTCATAGATCTGGTCAAGAGGTTGGTAGAAACATGGTATGGATGGGGTGGGCAAACGTCTTCTGAGGTCTCTAATCATCTCTCTTCACACATTTTCTGTGTTCTCATTGATCAAAAGAATTATCATGAGCTGTGGAGTGCCAGGAGGTCCAGCTTTGTGGGGATCCAGCTGAGGGATCCTGAAGAGGTTGGAAGTTCATCCTGAAAATTCAACATTTATGTAGCAACCTTGTGGAATTGCCTCAAACTTTTGATGAACTGTGTTTTATTCCCCTGGAACAGTAATGAATATTGGTGATCTCTGCATAACAGATAGAACATGCTGGAAGAAAGATAACTTAGGCCCTAGCTGATTTGGCTCAGTGGTTGAACATATAGGCCTGCAGACTGAAGGGTCCTGGGTTTGATTCTGGTCAAGGGCATACACCCAGGTTTCAGGCTCTATCCCCAGTAGGGGGCGTGCAGGAGGCAGCCAATTAGTGATTCTTTCTCATTATTGATGTTTCTATCTCTCTCTCTCCCTTCCTCTCTGAAATCAATAAAAATATCTGTATCTATCTATCTATCATCTATCTATCTATCTATCTATCTATCTATCTATCTATCTATCTATCACTATCTATCTAATCTATCTAATCTATCTAGCTAGCTATCTAGCTATCTAGCTATATAAAGAGGTAATATGCTAACTGGTCCTAACGGTGTCCCAGTTATGACTGCTAAGGAGGAGGCTGCCTAAGCTTGTGCAGCGAGGTGTTGCTCCTGGACATGGGGTGGCAACGGGGAGGGGGGAGGGGCCAGAGGAGGCCTGTGCCCGGGAGGGTGGGGGTGAGAGCCCATAGCACCCCCCTCACCAGTCCTTTGCCACCCACTGCTCGCACTCAGAGTGCTCTGCTGTGCACCTGCGTGGGGAAGGAGCACAGCCAAGCAGGTGGGAGGCTTCCACACTCTCCTCCCCTCCCGTGCAATGATGAGGCGGAGCCGGCGTGTTGCTCCAGAGACCTGGCGGAAGCAGGGAGGCATCCGGAGAAGGCGGGGCCAGCCTGATGCTACTGGAAGTACTGAGGGTGGGGTTTGAAGTGGCCAGAGAAGGCCAGAGGGGTCAGGGGGCTGGGCCAGGTGTGCAGGCAGGGCGGCTGGTGGGTGGGTGGGCTGCGTGATTTCGTGCGCTGAGCTCCTAGTATTTTTTATAAAAAGATAACAGGAAAAAAATCAGATTGCCTGTGACCGACTTTGTACCGCACTGGGGAAAGGTCAAAAAACTCTATCCTGTGCCAATTTTGCCCTCATTCTTTCTGCAAACCCCTTCAAAAGAGATTAGGTTCTTATTACTTTATTACTGCAATAAAATGTACAGCCAGAATTCTGGAATGAAAGAGCTGCTGCTACAGGAGCTGTAATAGAAGAAGCCGTAACTTAAGTGTAGGCTTGAAAAATTGCAATAAAGGCAATCTTTTATATAGAGAGAACACCTTCTAATTTCTCACAGCAGAATATGTACCATGGACGCTGACTTCTTTCAAGAGTGACCCATACAGTATTTTTGCATAAAAGCTATTCTGTGAATATTTTTTGTAACATAAAGCAGGGCATCATTAACTGTGGTTAATGTTTCTTTGATGGCATAACTAGTCATTAACCAGTTAATACTAGGTAAATACAGTGCTTCTGTGATGAGCACTATTATTGAAATTTTGCTACTTAAAAAGGACATCAAATCCTTTTTAATCTTATATTTCTCTTTTGCTTCTCTTCTGTGTCCCTATCTTATTCATTTAAAAAATATATTTTTTATTGATTTCAGAGAGGAAGGAAGAGGGAGAGAGAGATAGAAACATCAATGATGAGAGAGAATCATCGATCGGCTGCCTCCTGCACACCCCACATTGGGGACTGAGCCCGCAACCCAGGCATGTCCCCTGACCGGGAATCAAACCAGTGACCTCCTGGTTCATAGGTCAATGCTCAACCACTGAGTCATGCCAATCTGGCTGTCTTATTCATTTTAGACTCTACTCTCCCATCCCTAAGAGCTGGTGTGATGGGAAAGGCATATCCATGTTTTTGGTCATTTCTTGTCACAGGTCATAAATTGTATTTTTATAATTATATGTTGTGCAGATGCAGGCACTGAATTTAATTCAGGGAAAAAAGGTCACAGTCAGGGTCACACTTCTGAATTTTCATAGTAGACCAGCTGAATTTTCATGATGTGATCCATTGACATCATCCAATAGACATTGCCTTTGCAAGCTAGAGAAACTTGACTCACATTTTTACTTTATTTTATTTTATATTTTTTTTTCAAAATAGACTTATTTTTAATTAAAAGCTAAGGAGAATGGGAATCAGTTTGTCATCAATGTTTCAACATTTAAGAATTCTATTTATAAAGCGTGTTTTATGTCAATGAAACATTTTTTTTCAATATTAGCATTAATGAAATAAACAAGGATGTTCTTCCTTATCTACAAAACCTCCCAGGGACATGAAAGATCATTCCCACACCTACCTAGTACAAAACACTATGAAAAGCAGAGCCAATCTTTCATAATTATTTGTCTTTTCCCATCTTGGAACAAGCAAAGATGCTTTTCTTGATAATCAATATTAATCCATATGTATCTTATAATAAAATTTATTTATTATGACTCATATTTGAATCCTTAAACAGCCCGGCCAGCATGGCTTAGTGGTTGACCATAAACCTACATACCAGGAGGTCATGGTTCAATTCCCAGTCAGTGCACATGCCCCAGTAGTGGGCTCGATCCCCACTGGGGGGCGTGCAGGAGGCAGCAGATGAATGATTGATGAATGATTCCTTCTCATCATTGATGTTTCTCTCTCTCTCCATTCCTCTCTGAAATCATAAAAAATAACATTAAAAAACCTCAAAAATAAACAGAAAATAAACAAGTGTCTATTCAGGAAAAGGGTGGTAGAACACTAACAATTGTTTCCCCTCAGTCTCAGGAGCAAAGGTAGGATTCAGACTGGGCCTTTAACACCAAGGCTCCTGACCTAGACCAACGCCCCTGCACTAAGGTCCTAATCACAAAAATCGCATTATTTTGAGAACAGATTCCTAGACAGTCCTGTGACCTATTTCCAGTAACTACATGGCTTCATCTAGTCTGGAAGGAACATTCTTTCAAGATATTTCATTTCCAGGCCTCACGAGCATCACTGTGCCTCTATACCATTTCCTTCGGGATTTTTTAGTCAAGCTCTGAATCATCTTTTTGGCATGCTTCGGGTACCAGTGTCTCCCCATGATAATGATTTCAACCTTGCCCTCAGGGGCCGGCTCTCCCATCTGGAGCAGGACTTTGAACTCCCATTCCAACATCAGGAGGAGCACTCTGTTCAGACGAATATCTTTTCCAGCAGACATGCTTCCGAGTGAAGCACTGGTGATTTCAGAAAGCACTTAAACTTAGCCCGGCCGGCGTGGCTCAGTGGTTGAGCATTGACCTATGAATCAGGAGGTCATGGTTCGATTCCAGTCAGGACACATACCCGGGTTGCGGGCTCGATCCCTTTTGTGGGGTGTGCAGGAGGCAGCCGATCAATGATTCTCTCTCATCATTGATGTTTCTATCTCTCTCTCCCTCTTCCTTCCTCTCTGAAATCAATAAATATATATTTAAAAGGAAAAAGAAAGCACTTAAACTTAGACCTTTATTATGATAATTGTGGAAAAGGAGCCATATCCTGGAATGGGAACCCTTCCTGTTGGTCCCTGGGCAGTGCGATCTGTTCAGGGTCATCATCAGGCTGGGTGCCATCGCCCACACTCAGGATGAAATCTAAAGGAAGAAAAAACCCTATGTGGACAAGAGACAGAATGACACTGCACTCTCACACATTTTTATATGCTTGAGTGGTCCTCAAATGCTTCTGTGAAATAAATGGCAGAAGAGGTTTTGCACAAGTATGGGAGACATTGTTTTAGTTGATATGAAAGGAACTATGAGCCCTGGCTGGGTGGCTAAGATGGTTGGAGCGTTGTTCCCATATGCCAAAGTTGTTGGTTTGGTCTCCGGTCAGGGCATGCACAAGAAGCAACCAATGAATGCATAAAACAAGTAGAATAACAAATTGATCTCTCTCTTCCTCTCTCTATCTCTCTCTCCCTCCCCTCTTCTTTTTCTCTATCTCTCCCCTCCTCTCTCTTTCAAATTTAAAAAAGGAATTATGAGGCAAAGCAAAAAAAACAACACACCCCAATATTATATTTTAATATAATATCTAACAAATAGTATTTTTACTGATGCAAATTAAAGGGAACCCATAGATTAAAGACATTTAAATCCTCTGGTACACTGTTAAGTCATTTTATGGCATGAACACCAAAATTATGCTTTTATGTTGCTGAAAATTTATAAGAGACTAGAAGCCTGGTGGACAAAATTCATCCATGGCTAAGGGTCCCTAGGCCTGGCCAGCCATCAGGGCTGATCAGGTTCCCCACCTCCCCGCCTTTTGGCCTCCTCCTTCCCTCACCACCTGCGCACCACCACCAATGGTTCCCCTGCCTCCCAGTCTCCCCATCTCCTCCTTCCCTTGCTCCCTCAGTGCCCTGCCACTGCTGGCCACCCACCATATTCTGTGCCACCTCCTGATGGTCAGTGCACGTCATAGCAAGTGATCGAACTCCTGTTCTCCCGGTCGAACTCCTGAGGGGACACTTTGCATATTAGCCTTTTATATATATACTAGAGGCCCGGTGCACAAAAACTTGTGCACTTGGGGGGGAGGGAGGGGTCCCTCAGCCCAGCCTGTGCCCTCTCGCAGTTTGGGACACCTCAGGGGATGACCACCTGCTGGCTTAGGCCCGCTCCCCAGGGGATTGGGCCTAAGATGGCAATCAGACATCCCTCTGGCAGCCCAACAGCCCTCAGGGGATGTTCTTGCCAGTGGGGAGCAGGCCTAAACTGCAGTTAGACATCCTTAGCGCTGCTGAGGAGGCAGGAGAGGCTCCCACCACCACTGCTGTACTGGCAGCCATCAGCCTGGCTTGTGGCTGAGCAGAGCTCCTCCCATGTGAGAGCGCCCTGACCACCAGAGGGCAGCTCCTGCATTGAGTGTCTGCCCCCTGGTAGTGAGTGTGTGTCATAGTGACCAGTCATTCCCAGTCCTTCTGCTGTTAGGGTCAGTTTGCATATTACCCTTTTACTATATAAGATAGAGGCCTGGTGCACGGGTGGGGGCTGGCTGGTTTTTCCCTGAAGGGTGTCCCGGATCAGGGTGGGGGTCCCGCTTGGGTGCCTGGCCAACCTGGATGAGGGGATGATGGCTGTTTACAGCTGGTCACACCCCCTTCAGGGTGGGGGTCCCCACTGGGGTGCCTGGCCAGTCTGGGTGAGGGGCTGAGGGCCGTTTTCAGGCTGGCGGGTGTCTGAAGCTCCCAACCTCTCCTTTTTTTCTTTTTTTTTAAAAAAAAATTCTGGGATTTATTTACCTTCTGTGGCTGTCACTGGAACTGAGAGCTGGCTTTAGCTCTGAGGCTCGGCTCCAGCTCTGAGACTTCGGCTGGTGAAAGCAGGTATCTGGGTTTGTTTGGCTTCTATAATTGAAACACTGTGGCAGCTCCAGCTCTGAGGCCCGGCTGGCTGAAAACAGGTTTCTGGGGATTGTTTAGCTTCTATAATTGCAACATTGTTTCTTAGACTGCAGCTCAGAGGCTGGCAGCGTCAGGCGGGGAACCTTGGCTTCCTCCATCACTGGAGCAAGTAAGCCTCCTGTTCGCTTCAGCTGCCTGGCTGCCGGCCACCATCTTGGTTGGCAGTTAATTTGCATATCTCGCTGATTAGCCAATGGGAAGGGTAGCGAAGTTATGGTTAATTACCATGTTTCTCTATTATTAGATAGGATATAGATAGATATTTTTACCTTGCTATTTCCACCATCTCCTTCCTCCTAAGTAATATCTCTCATCTGAATTACCTTTTAGTTTATCTAGTGCTTTCATGGACATTACCTAATTTGTTCCCACAGTGATTTTAGCACATGAGAATGGCAGGTATGGCTAATTCCATTTCTCTAATTTTGCAATAGAATCTCAGAGACATTAAGTAACCTAGAAAGTGAATATTAGAAACCAGAGACTCACAGCTTCCAGATTGTACACAGAATAGATTAAAAGCAGATGGTAGACTGGCTGAGAGAATCTCAGCTTCTCTCATTATGATGCTCACCATGGACAGGTAGTGACTGGGCCTTTAGACCCTGCCACTACTTCCTTATCTACGCTGAGGCTATAATAGGGGCTTCTGTGTTATATAAAAGACATAGACTATCCATCAAATGTGGAGATATTTGATGTGATGAGAATTCAGAAAAGCATTCGATCAGAGGCTATTTAAAAAAAATACAGTGTAAGGCCTGGTTGGTGTGGTTCAGTGGTTGAGCATTGACCTATGAAACTGAAGGATCATGGTTTGATTCCTGGTTTTGGGCTCCAGCTCTAGTGTGGGATGTGCAGGAGGCAACCAATCAATGATTCTCTCATTATTTGCCAGGGCTGACCAGCAGACCCTGAGTGACAGATAAATGGATTACTTTGACACAACGTTTGCTGTGAAAGAGAGGGCTAAGGGACTGCCTGGCTAAAGGAACCAGACAGCTTCGATCACCTGCCTCATTAGGCTTTTATTGTAATAGCAGTTTGAGATAAAGTTTATCTTTTAGATACAATCAGTAGGGAAAGTAATATTGGGAGGACACATATGTTTGTAATGTCCTTTAAGCAAGGACACCCAAAGATTTAAGCATAAGGATTCCAGTAAACACCTGAGGTCTGTACGTGCACAGACTTGTTTGGAAAGGTCAAAGAATAATCAGGGACACCACCTTTGGCAACCCCCAAAGTCGGAATTCTGATAAACAGGGCAGGCAGCCTTCTGCACACTTCCCTTTTCTTGGAATGTCCTCCTTACAAACTTCAACCAAGTCTCGTGTGCTCCCCACAATCATTGCTTTTTTTTTCTCTCTCCCTCTCCCTTCTTCTCTGGAATCAATTATACACACACACACACAGTGTAAGGTCCAGGACAAATTATTTTGCACCTCAATTTGTTCTTTTGGTTAGTATAATAACTGACAAACAAACCTGCTACTAAATATCATTGTTTCAGGAACTGAGGTCCTCTGTTCATCCTCCCTGGGGTGCTTTGATCTCTGTGGGTGGAAGTCACCCATGTGTTGCTTGGTCCAGATTTGATGGTTTATGCCAGTATGTTTTTTTTTTTAATGCCAGAATTTTAATTAGGAATTTACTTCCCCATTGGAAGTTTTGGAAACCATATGAACCAGTTAACTGTCCTTTCACATCATATTATTACTTGGTCTTTTGTGCTTTTGCCAAAGTCACTCTTCCCCCAGAGATTCTTTATCTCATCTATTCTTTTTTCCCTAGCTTTACTGAGATATAATTGACATTTAATATTGTGTAACTTTTAGGTCTACAGCGTGATTATTTGATACATGTATGTATTGTGAAATAATTACCACAATAAAGTTAGTTGTGAAACTAACTTTAAATAAAACTAATTTTATTGTGAAATAAAATTACCACACATCCATCACCTTACATAATTATCTTTGTGTGTGTGTGTGTGTGTGTGTGTGTGTGTGTGTGTTGAGGACATTTAAGATTTCCTTTATGCTATCCAAATATTCTTCTACTTTGTCGCTCCCTTTGAAGTTCCATCTTTTGTTGGAAATCTCAGTCAAAATTTAGCGCCCAAATAGTCTTTCATTTCTGTTAATTCCAGTCACATTTTATGGAGAATCATAGTTTAATATTTGACTTTGTTATTCTCTTGTATCATATTTGATTTACCATTCCTTTGTGAATTCTGCTTCGTCTTTCCTACCAAATGGGAAACTTCTTGAAGAAAGGCATTTGAATTTTGAAGGTCTCATAAGGAATCAAGTGGAAACTCAAGTTGGGTAATTTTAGAAGAGTTTAAGAGAGGACTGTTTACAAATGTGTGACAATAGAAGGAAAACACGAGGCAGTATCCTGGTTAGTAACAGCATTATCTCCTCTAGGCCCCAAATGGTGAGTGGTTGGAATGGCTTCCAAAATCTAGAGGCAGAGAGAGCAGTGTGGACAGGGCTACCTGATGAGAGCTGTGGCCCAGCCAGCCTGTGATGAACCCACAGGAAATACATGCTCTTCTCACTCTCCTCTCACCATTTCACTTCTGATGCTCTTTATTTTTTAACATATTTTTTTCATTGATTTTAGAGAGGAAGGGAGAGGATGAGAGAGATGGAAACATCAATGATGAGAAAGAATCATTGAACAGCTGCCTCCTGGGGATTGAGCTTGCAATCTGGGCATGTGCCCTTGACCGGAACCGAACCCGGGACTCTTCAGTCTGTTGGCCGACGCTCTATCCACTGAACCAAACTGGCTAGGGCACTCCTGATGCTCTTTATTGGTCAAATCCTTACCAAGTAGGTAGAGGACAAGTGAACTCATTGATGTGATTCCTGCACATCATCTTTCCAAGGCACAGAGAAGAGTGCAAGATAGTGAAGAGTGGATCTGGAGGGTTAATAACCAGTGATAATGAGTGATAACCAGCACAAGCATCATACCATTTATTACTCTTGTTTTGCATCTCTCGAGTTCCTAACACATTGTAGAGCTGACAATTTGTAGAACCAAAATGGCAGGGCTATAAACATTGAACATTACACATAGTTCCTATAGTCACTTACCAAAGAGAATCATCATGGATTTTTCCATACATAACTTGCTGAACAGTACTTTGATTATTCATCAAAATTTTTGGTTACAGCTAACCAAATATAGAACCATCATTAGAAACATCATCAAGAATGCAAGGAACAAAAACTTCTGAGTATATAGCAGTGACATGCTAAGTGGGTGGCACGTGGCAAGATCTGACTAGGATGATTCACTATTTCATCTAAAAGCAGTTTCATAGCTTCTTGAATTTCAATTATTCCTTTGAAAAGGCATACTTTAGTTTGGAAATTTTGCTTGTCTCCAGAAAAATGTTTTATTTTTATTTGCATATTCCCTGTTAATTAAATTTCAATTATTGCTACTAATACTCTATAAAAAGACTCCCAGCACTCCAGCTCTTTGCCTACTTGTGACAAAATGTATCAGGGCAGATATCAGCATCCAAGGTAGCAAAATGAAGAAAACATTTTCAGTTAAGGTTAAAATAGAATTGATTTAAATTAAAGTCTGTTGACTTACATAATGGCAAAGTAAACAGTTTTCAGCTGGTAAAAAACTTGGGTTAAAGATATCAAAATACTGTGGATCCATGTCAGAAAGGCATCTGAACAAATGCTGTAGAACATCAAAGTCACTTCAGGTGTCATCTGCGTTGAGAGAATATAAAGAAAACATGATGAATTTCATCCTGGGGTTAAGTAGGAAAGCTCTGCTAGAGATAAGGAAGGAAGAAAAGAATTTGTGTGGTCCTAAAATATACTCTTTAACTCCAGGATGGGGAAGCTTATTAAATAATTTCAAGGTTACAAAAGCCAAAGATTCTACTACATTCAAGGTTGAGTAATGCACTGTAAATTTTATTTGCTCATAGGCACATAAATGTTATTTATACTTTTGCTCATTTAATTTTTAATTTTTAATTTTTTATTGATTTTTTAAAGAGGGGGGAGAGAGAGAGAGAGAGAGAGAGAGAGAGAGAGAGAGAGAGAGAGAGATGAGAGAGAATCAGTTGCTTTCCTCACGCTCCCTGACTGGGGATCAAATCTGCAGCCTGGGTATGTGCCCTGACTGGGAATCAGTCCTGCTACCTTTTGGTGTAGGGGGACAATGCTCCAACCGAGTCAGAACGGCCAGGGCAGATCATTTTAATTTAATACATGAACTTGATATTTCTTGGCAGGGAGTTGTCAAACATGAGAGAATTATACCATGATAGTGGAAGGAGAACTGATAGACGTGATAATTGACAAGTACATTGATTTAAATATGTATTGATTTCATTTAAATAAATAATGATTATTTTGCTATTACCTGCAGTTGTTTGGTACATGCATTAGGAGAGGGCGGGGGCCTAGCTTTCCTTAACAGCTTGCTTTGCCATTTTTTTTTTAATCAAGAAAATTCTGTGTTCCATCAACTTCATGTTACATACTTGGTTTCAGGTCTCTTTCTTCTAAGAACTTAGGTGATCCCTTAGGAAGTAGATAAGTAAATGAAAATTGTTAAATTCCAAATGTCTATCTGATCTCTGAGTAAGAGAGGGCTCACCACTCACCTTTCAGGCCATTCAATTCTATTCCTGCAGCAAATATTTGTGAAGTGTTTACTATGCAACGCTTTATGAGCACTAGGCATAGACATGTGAACATTACAAAAAAGTCCTCTACCCCCATATAGCATACATGTGAATGTGAGGAACTAGGTAATAAATGAATACATGAATGAGATATTTTCAGTGTAATGAGAGAAAATGTGGACGTTCTGATATTTAAGTGTAATGAAGAAAACGGTAGGATAATGTGGCGGAGAGTAACTGTGTGTGAGCTATTTTAAATGGAGTGGTGTTGGAGGGCCTTTCTGAAAGGGAATATTTTAGTTGAGACCTGAATGAGAAGTAAGAGGCTGGTATGAATAGACGAGAGGAGAGAATGTTCTAGCTACATTGAAAAGCAAGCACAAACGCCCCGACGCGGGAACACACTCTCTGTTCAAGGTAAGCAAGGAATGGTTGCATGCGTTTAGAGAAAAGACTAAAATGGTATTTGATTTGACATTGAAAAACTTATATTGGTCTAAATATATGTTATTAAATGGTCCAGGGTGCTAGGACTTTTGAAATGGGTTATTGCTTAAATATATTTCAAATGATTAGGGAGAGAAATGAATTTTAACAAATTGGATAAGAATTTTAGTAACAAATCAACTTATGTTTTTTGAACACCTACCAGGTGCTATGTATATTGTGAGAAAGCTCTATGAGAAAAATAGAAAGTAACATAAGATGTAACTTTTATCCTTAAGATGAGCAGAGCTCAGGTACAAATGATACATTATACCCTGGTACAAATGTATCATGAAGTGATAAAGCAGAAAGAAAGGTTGGTTGCTTATGGATCACAGTGTTTAGGATGGCTTCTTGGGAGAAATGGGATTTGAACTGGAAGTAAGAGTTAAGTGACTAGAGACTGGTGAGGTTTGTGATAAGGAGCAGGGTGATGGGGAACAGTGACATATTAAGTACTTCTTTTTAAAAAAATATATTTTATTGATTTTTTACAGAGAAGAAGGGAGAGGGATAGAGAGTTAGAAACATCAATGAGAGAGAAGCATTGATCAGCTGCCTCCTGCACACCCCCTACTGGGGATGTGCCCGCAACCAAGGTAGATGCCCTTGACCAGAATCGAACCTGGGACCCTTGAGTCCGCAGGCTGACGCTCTATCCACTGAGCCAAACCGATTAGGGCTAAGTACTTCTTTTTTACAAAAATATTTTTATTGATTTCAGAGAGGAAGGGAGAGAGAGAGAGAGTAAGATCAATGATGAGAGAGAATCATTGATCGGCTGCCTCCTGCATGCCCCACACTGGGGATAGAGCCTGCAACCCAGGCATGTGCCCTGCCTGGGAATCGAACCTGTGACCTCCTGGTTCATAGGTTGATGCTCAGTCACTGAGCCATGCCTTCCTTTCTTCTTCATACCATGAAGTTGAATAAAGTTTCAAAAATTGATTTTGCTTTTGACATGATCAAAATACCTATCTAAAGCATTAAGAAATAGGGTTTTCCTTACCTATTTTTCCTTACAGGAATTATCTCTTTGTATGTTATTTGGTACAGTAATCCTATTCTACTAGATAGCAGTTCACTATAGGACGAAAACTCTATTTTCATGATGCTTAACAATTGCAAACAAATGTAACTTCGTTTAGTATTGACAGGTAAAGGGGATGTGATGTAATAAATACTAATTCTTGAAATCTACCTCATTTCTTCTAAGGTGAAGTAGACGACTTGGGTTGCCATTGGGCCCTGTGTATAATTTCTACACTTTTCAGTGTCTTCTAAATAGTGTTCCCTTGAAGGTGAATCTAGATTGTTAATGTGTCCAGAGTTGCTAGATGCTTCTCTATGGGACCTGCCTGGTACTGAAAACAGACTGAAAGCAAATAAAGAAATACAGCGCAGGGAGCAGTTAAGTCAACAGTGTAAAATGGTCTCAGAACCTCATTGACTTTCACTGGTCATTGAGTCAGGTCCACGCTGTTTGTTGAGGGTCAGTTCAGTAACTTGTTCTTCCTTTTCTCATCTGCTTGGTATATCTCTCTATTGGAGTCACTGTTGCTGCTTTGTGAGATGTTACTTTGTGGTGTGTGTGTGTGTGTGTGTGTGTGTGTGTAGGCACCCACCTACCCATGTCTATTTTCTTGAGATCTTAGAATGGTTCTTAAAACTGGCTAATCACAGACACTGATGTTTACTGAGTGTCTCACCACTGGTCTGGCTCTATGCCAGATGCTTTCACATTTTATCCTCACAGATCTCACAAGAGGTATTATTTTTTTCCATTTTACAGATGACATACATGAGTCTCATAGATGTTTAAATAACTTTCCCAAAGCCACGCAGTACACCTTAGAGCCAAGTGTTAGGCGTAGAAAATTATTTTAATCATTTCTCAATGAATAAAGTCTTCAAATGAATAAAACTGGCTTGTCATTATAATTACTTGAGATCTTTTACAAATACAGACGCTTGGGACTCATCCCAAACCATTTAGATAAGAACCTCTGTGTCCTGAGGCCTAGGCACCAGTATATTTTTTAAAAGCTCCCTTGGTGCTCTTAAAGTTCAGTGAGTTTTGAGGTCCACCGACCTCTCAGGAGAGGACGAATGCCTTGATTTGTATGCATGCATTTCTGTCAGATGCTTTAAATGAAACCATTAACCGAAATGCATTTCTAGAGTTTGGGTCATTGAGTTTAAAATCAAATGAGACACATTCCTGGGTGAGAGAGCAGTAAGGACGTGAAGAGAGCTAGGGTGAAGTACACAGATGTAGCTATTGACTGGTGCAGCACAGATACTGACCCAAAGAAAGCGAGTGCCCACATCGCAGCTGCAGAAACACATTGAAGAAGTATCAGTGACTTCACAATGCCCTTACACTGCCATTCAGCTCCCTGTCCCTTGATCAAGAGGAGAATCTTATCTGGCCAACAGGCTAATCACATTGGACTAACCCAGTGGCCTGCAAACTGCAGTTCGAGAGCCATATGCGGCTCTTTGGCCCCTTGAGTGTGGCTCTTCCACAAAATACCACGTGCAGGCACGCACATACAGTGCGATTGAAACTTCATGGCCCGTGCGCAGAAGTCGGTATTTTCTGGAAGAGCCACACTCAAGGGGCCAAAGAGCCACATGTGGCTCACGAGCCGCAGTTTGCCGACCACTGGTCACTAACCTGCTACACATGAGTGCTGAGGGGTTCATATTCCTCTATGGAACAGAGGAATAATAGAAATAGAAATCACATGTGAAAATTTTTTCTATCTATAAAGGGCCATGTAATGGTAAGGATCCATCTTGTTCCCCAAAGCAGTGCAGTGACTCTGGTTGAGCTCTTTTTTAGACCAATGTAAGTGGTAAAGTTGCAGAGAGTATAGAATTGGGACTTAGATATCAGATTTAAGTCGCATGACCTTGGGAAAGTCCCTTGACTTATCTGAACCTCCTTTTCTCTAAAATATGGACAATTATGCCTAGCTGGTTCGGCTCAGTGAATAGAGCATCAGCCTGCAGATTGAAGGTTCCTGGGTTCAATTCCGGTCAAGAGCACATGCCCAGGCTGCAGGCTCAATCCCCAATAAGGGGTGTGCAGAAGGCAGCCGATCAATGATTCTCTCTCATCATTGATGCTTCTATCTCTCCCTCTCCCTTCCTCTCTGAAATCAATAAAAATATATAAAAAATAAAATGTGGACAATTAGAAGGCTGGTGTGAGAATTACAGCTAATTTGCTTATAAATGCATTTAATGAGTATTTATTAAATAACTACCATGGGTCAGGTCAGGTACTGTTCTAGGTACTAAGGATAAAGCAAAAAACAAAACAAAGTCTCCAGCTTTTGTGGAATTTACAGGGGTGTAGTGGAACAAAGACTATGGACAGGTGCCCAGCTGGCATGGCTCAGTGGTTGAACATTGACCTATGAACCAGGAGGTCACATTCGGTTCCTAGTCAGGACACATGCTTGGGTTGCAGGCTTGATCCCCAGTGTGGGACATGCAGGAGGCAGCCAATCAGTGATTCTCTCTCATCATTTATGTTTTTCTCTCTCTTTCCCCCCTTTCCCTTCCTTTCTGAAATCAATAATAATAATAATAATAGACTATGGACAGGTAAACAAGCAAAGACATGGCATGCCAGGTGGTTAATAAGGGCTTTGGAGAAAAAGGAAGCAAGTAAATAGGATATGAATTCCTGAGGAAATATGGAGCTGTTGAGAATTGATATCAGGAAAGCCTCATTGGTTAGGAATATCTGAGAAGAGTCCTGAATGAATTTGGGCAACTGAGCCAGGTAGATGTCCATGGAAAGTTTACTGCAGTCAGAAGACATAGCAAGTGAGAAGGCTCTCAGGTGCAATCATGCGTGGAATGCTCAAGAAATTTAAGGAAGCCACATGGCTGGAATAGAGCGAGAGAGAGGGAGACTGGTAGATGAAGTTAGAGTTAGTAAGGAGGCCAAGATATGCAAATAGCCCTTCTCAAGCTTTTTGTTTAAATATATTTTTATTGATTTCAGAGAGGAAGGGAGAGGGAGAGAGAGATAGAAACATCAATGAGGAGAGAGAATCATTGATCGGCTGCCTCCTGCACATCCACCCCTGGGGATCCAGCCTGCAACCTGGGTATGTGCCCTTGACCGGAATCGAACCTGGGACCCTTCAGTCCATAGGCCGATGCTCTATCCACTGAGCCAAACCAGTCAGGCCTCTTTTCAAGCTTTAATGTGCCTGTGAATGCCCTGGAGATGTTACTGAAATGTGGATTCGGATTCAGTGGGTCTGGAGTGGGGTCTGGGGTTCTGCATTTCTAACCTCTTCCAGGTCTGCAGACAATACTCTGAGTAGAAGTCTACAGGGCCATGTAAGCTATTGTCAATAAAGATGTTAGCTTTCACCCTGAGTAAAATGGGAAGCCACGGGGAGGTTTTGAGCAGAATGGCATTTTGAAGTTATTGATCAGTCTGGCTGCTGAGGTGTGGTCAAGAGCTCTGGCTAGCCCCAGCCAGTTTGGCTCAATGCAGGAATAGAGCATTGTCTTATGGACTGAAGAGTCCCGGGTTTGATTCTGGTCAAGGGCACATGCCCGGTTGTGGGCTTGATCCCCAGTAGGGGGTGTGCAGGAAGCAGCCGATCAAATGATTCTCTCTCATCATTGATGTTTCTATCTCTCTCTCTCTCCCCCTTCCTCTCTGAAATCATTAAAAAGAGCTCCAGCTGGTTTTGTAAACAGAATATCTTGGTTTCAGTCCCAGTCCCACCACTCACTCAGTTGTGTGTCTTTGGAAAGGTGCTTAAACTCCCCTTTTTCCCAACTTTTTATCCTGAAAAATGTTAAACCTATAGAAAAGGTGAAAGAAAAGTACAGTAAGCACACTTATAGTCTTCACCTGGATTCACCATTAGTGTTTTGCTATATTTGCATTATCTTATACTCTAAGTACATATTATCTCTGTTGTTATTAATTATTGCTATTTAAGAGTGAGTTTTTGACATAATGACCCTTCATCTCTATTTCATCATGTACCTTCTAACAATAAGAATATAACAATACTTGCAGAGTTGTTTGAAGATTAAATGAGAAAAGCTGTGTAAAAGGCCTTACACAATCCCTGGCACATAATATGTGCTCAATAAATTAATTTTATTTTAACTATTTCCAAGGCAGTATAAATTGTAAAAGCATGGCTGGATGTGTCAGGGCACAAACATGAGAATTATAGTAGATGAATTAGAAGATGTGAATGATAATGTCCTCTGAAGGAAAGCAAAAGGTTAATAGATTTTTCTAATAAGTCCATAAATACTTGCTTTATCTCTTGATGCATAGGTAGATGAGAAGCCATCACATGTGGCATTTTAGCATAAACAGCTACCAATCTTGTGCTTAAGTCCTTATGAAAATAACATAGAAAATAAGTCATATTCTCAAGTAAATGAATTCTTAGTTTTGATGATTAAGAAGTGATTTTACATAAGACTATAAATCCTAAAATATTTCATTTAAAATTGTTTGCAAAAATTTCTTTAAGAAGGCAGCTTCATGTGGGGGGAGATTGGTCCCATTTTAGACCCAGCCATAGAACCAAGTAGCATGAGAATGTAATACTAGAGTCTTATAGTAAAGAGGAGTTTGCATTGCTTCACTATTTCTAATTTTCTTGACCATGATCTTTGCTTGGAAGGGTTGGTCTTCATGTGTGGACCATTTTCTTAAAATTACCTTTAATTCTTCTTTATTATACAAATAATAGATGTTCCTTGGAGACACATTAGAACATACAAATAGGCAAAAATAAAAGAATTATCTTCATTCCATTACAAAAAATTAGCCATAATTAGCATTTAGCTAATATGTTATATTTTTGTATAATATGCATTTATATGTGTATATATTATTTATATATAACAGGTATATGTGTGCTGCAATAGTGCATGTACCTGCCTGTTCTTTTTATAACATATCAAAAACATCACTTCATGTCAATAAATATTTTATACCTTCATTTTCACAAATACAAAATAGTTATGTGGTTATATATAAATTTATGTAACCAATGTTGCTAAGCATTGTTTTTAATATCTCTCTATTAAACACAACAGCTCTTTATAGTTTAATTAAATACAACTCCCTTTTGTCTCTCCCATTAGATATAGAGCTACTTGAAGTCCTGAAACATATCTTGTTTAAGTATCCCTAACACCCAGTAGTATGCCTGGACCCACTTGGCACTCAGTAAATATTTCTTAAAGGCATGCATAGCCTATAAATACCTCAAGCTCATTGTTATCTTTAGGATTTTGTGTTTGTGCTTGGATACTTGGTAAGACAGAATCTAAAAATAATTCTAGCAAAAAAAGCTGGAAACTGCCTCTTCAAGGTGAACAAGGACATATCCTAGGAATTGAGATTAAGATTCTCTGATCTTTCTTAACCCCTTAAATGACATTTTATTTCATTTTATTATTTATTTATTTTTAAATACATTTTATTGATTTTTTACAGAGAGGAAGGGAGAGGGATAGAGAGTCAGAAACATTGATGAGAGAGAAACATCGATCAGCTGCCTCCAGCACACCCCCTACAGGGGATGTGCCCGCAACCAAGGTACATGCCCTTGACCGGAATTGAACCCAGGACCCCTCAGTCCGCAGGCTGATGCTCTATCCACTGAGAAAAACTGGCCAGGGCTATTTTATTTTATTTTTAATATATTTTTATTGATTTCAGAGAGGAAGGGCGAGGGAGAGAGAGATAGAAACATCAATGATAGCGAATCATTGATTGGCTGCCTCCTGCACATGCCCTACTGGGAATCCAGCCCACAACCTAGGTATGTACTCTTGACCAGAATTGAACCCGGGACCCTTTAGTCCACAGGCTGATGCTCTATCCATTGAGCCAAACCAGCTAGGGCACCTATAGTTTTTTTTTAATGAACTAATGAAAGTTGCATCTCATGATGTTCCTTGGTACATTGGAGGGAAGGGGAGTGTATTTGCATGAGGGAAAGGAGCTTCGTGGGAATAATGGCATTGACACCTGCCCACATTTTGGAGAAACTGAAAGGTACTAGACTTTTTTTTTTTAATTCTCACTGGAGGATATGATTTCATTGATTTGTAGAGAGAGAGGAAGAGGGATAAGGCGAGAGAGAGAGAGAGAGAGAGAGAGAGAGAGAGAGAGAGAGAGAGAGATCCATAAGCTGCTTCCAGTACACACCCTGACCAGGGATCAAACCCTCAGCCTAGGTATGTGTCCTGACCAGGAATCGAACCCACAACCTTTTGGCACAAAGAACGATGCTCCAACCAACTGAGCAACCCAACCAGGGCTGAAGGTACTAGAGTCTCTTCATTGATTAGATGGTGATGACTTGGGTCTATTGGATGAAAAAGTTCCAAAGAGAAGCTCACTCAAGAAAAGAGAGAGGTGCATTCCTTTCCCACTAGGGTATACGAGGTGTTGGGGGATGCCTGGTTCTCACAAAACTCATAATTGAGGCTCTGTGGCCCTCTAAACCCAGCTGCTTTGACCCAACAATTCTGCTTTGGGGACAAAAGGAAAGCATGCAAGTAGACATTTTTTTTTCCTTTTTTAAAATTTTTATTGATTTCAGAGAGGAAGGGCGAGGGAGAGAGAGATAGAAACATCAATGATGAGAGAGAGTCATTGACCGGCTGCCTCCTACACGCCCCCTACTGGGGATGGAGCCCACAACCCAGGCATGTGCCCTTGGCAGAAGCCAGGATCCTTCAATTCACAGGCCGACACTCTATCCACTGAGCCAAACAAGCTAGGGCAGTAGACACTTTTTTAATAAAATATATATTTTATTGATTTTTTACAGAGAGGAAGGGACAGGGATAGAGTTAGAAACATCGATGAGAGAGAAACATCGATCAGCTGCCTCCTGCAGACTCCCCACCGGGTATGTGCCCGCAACCAAGGTACATGCCCCTGACAGGAATCGAACCCGGGACCCTTGAGTCTGCAGGCTCTATCCACTGAGCCAAACCGGTCAGGGCAATAGACACTTTTTAAAAAGGCCATAACCTTGAGAGTTCCAGGGATGTGGTACTCTTGAGTCTTGGGCAAACATCTAAACTATTATGGCTCTCATTGTAGTAGTGAAGAAAAGATAGCCAACTCTCTGGGACAAATTTTCACAGTGACATCATATAATAGTGATGAGGGCATAGAAGCTTGAAACTGGGGGCTTCTGGGCTGAGAAAATTTTGGCTTTTTTTTAGCCTCATTTGGACTGAGTCAATCAGTGACCACAGTAATTATATAAATGAGGGGGTTGGTGCTGGTTTTTAATGGGAGACACCAGAATTCCTGCTGATATGGGCCAGTGGAGTAGTGGATAATCTCTCTCTCTCTATATATAAAGAGCTAAGGGCTGTCACATCCGAAACAACCGAATGGCCAACTGAACAAGCTGAGTGGGGCGACAAGGCAGGCAGAGGGGTTAGTGAAGGATGACCAAACGACTGAGCAGGAGGCTGCGTGGGGCGACCAGGCCGGCAGGGGAGTTAGTGAGGGATGACCAAATGACTGAACAGCAGGCTGCGTGGGGCGACCAGGCCGGCAGGGGCATTAGTGAGGGATAACCAAATGACTGAACAGCAGGCTGCGTGGGGTGACCAAGTCGGCAGGTTGGGTAGTGAGGGGCAACCAGGCTGGCAGAGGGGGGAAGTTGGGGGCAACCAGGCCTGCCGGGGGGGCAGTAAAGGGTGATCAGGCTGGCAGGGGGGGCAGTTAGGGGTGATCAGGCAGGCAAGCAGGTGAGCAGTTAGGATCCAGAGGTCTGGATTGTGAGAGGGATGTTCGACTGCCAGTTTAGGCCTAATCCCCAGGACATCCCCTGAGGGGTCCTGGATTGGAGAGGGTGCAGGCTGGGCTGAGGGGACCCCTCCCCCCGCACAAATTTCATGCACCAGGCCTCTAGTTGGAGAATAAAAGAAACATGAAACATATTCAAAGCTGGCAAAGCATTTGCATGAGAAACAAATACCCTCTTATTGTTTTACCCTTTACCTATCCAAGTGATAACTTGTCTCCAAGTATATCTGTCAGCTATGGATATGTAATAAAACTCAGTGGTAAACATTTTTTCCTGCATGTCTGCAAGTTGCATGATCTAGGCTGAGCTCAGCTCTATTTCAAACTGCAAGTCCAGATGATTTGGCTCCTCATAGAAAGTTGTGCTCAGGCCCTAGCTGGTTTGGCTCAGTGGATGGAGCATTGGCCTGGGACTAAAGGGTCCGAGGTTCGATTCCAGTCAAGGGCACATGCCCAGGTTGCAGGCTCGATCCCCAGTAGGGGGTGTGCAGGAGGCAACCAATCAGTGATTCTCTTTCATCATTGATGTTTCTATCTCTTTCTCCCTCTCCTTTCCTCTCTGAAATCAATAAAATTATATTTTTAAAAAAGAAAGTTGTGCTCAGGTCTGCTCCACCTCTGTTCATTTTGGCACAGGCTGAGGAAGCATCAGGTACTTGGGGGACACTCTTCTTTCTGGGATGTCAGAAGCACAGGAAGGCTTGCCCTACCACGGGAGCACATTTCAAGCCTTTGCTCACAAGTCTTCTGTTGGGCAAAACAAGACACAGTTCATTCTCAAAGTTAAATGCAGTCTTTGATCGAGTAACTGCAATGTCACATGGTCAAAGCCTATAGATAGGGTTGGGATGAAGAATGTAGCCATTAAGTCCATTGATCACTCAGAGATATTAACTTCCTCTTTGAGCTTCTTGTTGTCTATTTCCATTGTCACTTGAAATTTCCCTCTTCAGAACTCATTTAGGAGTCAGATTTAGTAGAATTTGTTCTTGTGTTGTTTAGGTTTCTTTTTCTTAAAATTCACCCATTTTTAAAAAAATATATTTTATTGATTTTTTTACAGAGAGGAAGGGAGAGAGACAGAGAGTCAGAAACATCGATGAGAGAGAAACATCGATCAGCCGCCTCCTGCACATCTCCCACTGGGGATGTGCCCGCAACCCAGGTACACGCCCTTGACCAGAATCGAACCTAGGACCCTTCAGTCCGCAGGCCGATGCTCTATCCACTGAACCAAACCGGTTTCGGCTAAAATTCACCCATTTTATTTTTTTAATTTATCTTTATTGTTGAATGTATTACAGATGTCCCCTTTGTTTTCTTTTCCCATTGACCCCCCTCCACCCCCTACCTGCCCCTCCCAGGCCTTCACTAAACTATTGTCTGTGTCCATAGGCTATGCATATGTGCATATAAGTCCCCTGGTTAATCACCCCCACTTTCCCTCTGAAATTTGTCTGCCTGCTCCATGCTTCTATGTCTCTGGACCTATTCTGTTCATCAGTTAATTTTGTTCATTGGATTCCACATATGAGTGTGATCATGTGATACTTGTCTTTCTCTGACTGGCTTATTTCACTTAGTATAATACTCTGTAGGTCCATGCTATTGCAAATGGTAAGAGTTCTTTCTTTTTAATAGCTGCGTAGTATTCCATTGTGTAAGTCAGTGGTTCTCAACCTTGGCTGCACATTAGAATCACCTGGGAATCTTTTTAAAATCCTGATTTCTGGGCCTCATCCTCTGGCAATTCTGTTTCTTTGTTACTAGTGTTTGGCCCCACCCCATAACAAAGAAACTGAATTTCCGGAGGATGAGGCCCGGAAATCAGGATTTTAAAAAGATTCCCAGGTGATTCTAATGTGCAGCCAAGGTTGAGAACCACTGGTGTAAGCGCACCACAGATTTTTAATCCACTCATCTGCTGATGGGCACCTGGCTGTTTCCAGATCTTGGCTATTGTCAATTGTGCTGCATATATTCTTTCTGATTGCTGTTTCTGGTTTCTTAGGATATAATCCTCGAAGTGGGGTCGTGATCTTTTCTCTTTAGTTAAATTGTAAGCAACTCAATATAGAGAGCATATCCAATGCTTTTTCATATTTCCTGCATGTCCTACAACAGTGGTGCGCACATATGCATATATTAGATACCAACAAAAACCTAAGTAATATATTTGTAAAAGTCACATAAGAAATGTTTCCTGGAGAAATAGAAATCTTATACTTGCTAAGGTCTTAATATAAAATTCTCATAAAAGGTAGGCTTTAAGCATACAACACCTTCTTAAAGAATTTGGCACAAACTAGACTGACTAGACTTTTTTCAAATAAATACAAATTGGAAAGCAGAAGGAGTTGTATGTTTCTGGGCAGCCTACCGCTGTAATATTAACTATTTCTGGTATAATGGCAGGCTGTCTCCTCTATAATCAAAGGAAAAAGTCCAGATTGTCAATTCTTCCAACTATTCAAATGTCTCTCAAAATAAAATTGGTGGTAAGTAACAGGCATTTTGCTTGTACTGGTTATTTTGACCTGATGGATTTGCAAATTTCTTATGAGCACAGAAAATAAAAACTGCAGCTTCTTTTTAAGTACAAATCTTGTGTGAAGCAAATGAAGTCACATTTTTTATTTATTCATCTATTAGAAAACCACTTTGCAGTGAATGTGAGGGACAATACTTATTAGGCTAACAGCAGAATCAGAAATGGGGCATGTAGACAAATTTGCCTCTAGGATAGAATGTGGAATTACCGAAGGCTAAGAATCTGTAATGATCAATGGGGCCAAGAGCTAAAAATAGATAAGTAACATTGAGAAAAAAAGGGAAAAGAAAAAGAAAACACTAAGAAGTCACTAACAGTGTTTAGGATGGCTATTTTGTCTCGGTTCCCTGTTGAAAATACCTAAGATCTTATTAAGAGATAGTGAGAAATTCCTCCAAATAAGTCATTTTTATTTACGCACAATGTCTAACCTCCTGCCACTATCTTCCTTTTCCATTTTAACAGGCTCAATCTCTCTCTCTCTCTCTCTCTCTCTCTCTCTCTCTCTCTCTCTCTCTCTTTCTTACACCTTTGACTTAATAATGTAACATATTGTCAATTTATGAATATAACTAATTCAGTAAAATATGTTAATGTGATTAGTAAAAAATGAAGGTGGTTGTAATATGTAAAGCTGATTCTTAAGTATAATGCTTCCACTATCCGAATGGAAAATGTGTAAGTATTAGTATTGAAACATCCCCATATAATGCAATATACTTTCTTTGACAGAAATGCAGATTTTTAAAAATCTGTATTTTTATTGATCTTAGAGAGGAAGGGAGAAGGAGAGAGAGATAGAAACACCAAGGATGAGAGAGAATCATTGATTGGCTGCCTCCTGCATGCCCCCTATTGGAGAGTGAGCCTGCAACCCAGGCATGTGCCCTGACTGGGAATTAAATAAGTGACCACCTGGTTCATAGGTCGATGCTCAACCACTGAGCCATGCTGGCAGTTGCAGATATTTTGATGAAAGTTTTATTCCTAATTTCCTCTCAATTTTCAGTGGAATATTAGGAAAGATGTTTACTCTTTTTTTTAAATTTATTTTTTAATAATTTTTTTCTTTATTGATTAAGGTATTACATATGTGTCCTTATCCCTCCATTGCCCCCCCCCCCCCACACTCATGCCCTCACCCCCTTGTTGTCTGTGTCCATTGGTTAGTCTTATATGTATGCATACAAGTCCTTTGGTTGATCTCTTCCCCTTACCCCCACCCTCCCCTACCTTCCCTCTGAGGTTTGGTGGTTTGATCGATGCTTCTCTGTCTCTGGATCTGTTTTTGTCCATCAGTTTATGTTGCTCATTATATTCCATAAATGAGTGAGATCATGTGATATTTATCTTTCTCTGACTGGCTTATTTCACTTAGCATATAGACTAAGTGCCCATCAGCAGCTGAGTGGATTTAAAACCTGTGGTACATCTACACAGTGGAATACTGCGCTGCGGTAAAAAATAAGGAATTCTCACCATTTGCAACAGCATGGATGTTTACTCTTTATGAAGGTATCTATTCAGCGTGAAACAGGAAGACCATGGCATAAGACCAGGCAGTTTTATTTGCCTATGAACTTCTTCATGATTTATCCTTCCTTATCCCCAAGTTCCAAAGGAATCCCAGAATTCATGTTCTGCATTCTAGAAAAATAGATAAAAATTACAAGATGGCTGCCCTAGCCAGTTTTGCTCAGTGGATAGAGCATCAGCCTGCGGACTGAAGGGACCCGGGCTTGATTCAGGTCAAGGGCACGTACCTTGGTTGCAGGCTCCTCCCCAGCCTGGGCCCTGGTCTGGGCTCGTGCAGGTGGCAACTAATCGATGTGTTTCTCTCACATCAATATTTCTCTTTGTCTTTCCCTCTCTCTCCCACTCTCTGTAAAAATC
The DNA here is from genome assembly GCF_014108235.1 of Myotis myotis. Classification (NCBI taxonomy): domain Eukaryota; kingdom Metazoa; phylum Chordata; class Mammalia; order Chiroptera; family Vespertilionidae; genus Myotis; species Myotis myotis. The sequence goes on along the minus strand of NW_023416346.1, from coordinate 116,491,357 downwards.
AGTGGAAAAATATCCCTGGGTGAGAAATAAAAATTTTTTTAAAAAATTATAAAAAGGCAAGCCTTTTTTTTTTTGGACCTCTAGTATTCATGAAATTATTGTTGGTCTCAACCTATAACTCACAGCCTATTTTGAAAGTACATAAGAGATAGTAAAATATGCTATTTTTTTGTATTAATTTACCCTGTCCTCCCATTTATCGGTTATAATTTTGGAATTCCTTTCATATCCCTACTGTATCTAAGTTTAAACAATTTCAATCTAACTTCTGATCTTTGGGAACTTGGATGAAGACTAGGACCTATATAGGCACCCGGTGTTAGTCTGCTAGGGCTGCCATATCAAAGTATCACAGACTGGGTGGCTAAAATAACAGAAACGTATTTTCTCACAGTTTCGGAGGCTAAAAGTCAGAGATCAAGCATTGACAGGGTTGATTTCTTCTGAGGCTTCGTTCCTTGGTTTTTAGATAGCCATCTTTTCACTGTGTCTTCACTTGGTGTTCCTCTATGCTTGTCTGTGTCCTAATTTTGTCTTCTTATGAGCATACCAGTCATATGAGCCACACGAGCTCATTTTATCTGATCACCTCTTCAAAGGCTCTATCTTCACATATAATTCTAAGGGTTTGGAGATCAGGACTTCAACATATGAATTTTGGGGGAACACAGCTCACCTATAGCACATACCTCTCACTCACATGGTACAAGCATCTTTAGGCCAGTTTATCTGTAGAGAAAAAAAATCTCTGTTTTAAGTCATATTTTTTTCTGAATCACATCAATATAACTATTTGCGGTTCAACATACGGTTGGTGAGCCAGAAGTGCATCAAGGATTTTTAAAAAGTGTTTTTAGATATTCCAACACATTCACTAGGTAATCCAATCCTATTGGACAGACTGCCCACCCTGACCAAATGTCATGGAATTATTTGGGGAAAAGATTACGAGTAGAAGAATCAAGAAAAAAAAAACCACAAAAACAAATTTTCTTCCTAAAACTCTTCTAGGTTTTCATCTAAATCATTATATGTACCTATATTTTTTAAATTTTATTTTTAAAAGATGTATTATCACAGCGAGAATGGCATCGCATAACACCTTTATCATATAAAACCCTTCTAGGTGTAATGCTGCAAATATCTGAGATGTCACATTTCCTCCCTCCCTTTCTATCTTCTTGCTCCCTCTCCCCACCCTCATTTCCTTGACTCTATAATTCCCTAATTCACACATACAAGGAGGCAGGGTTAGCCTCAAGTAAACTGATTGCTAATGCAATTCATTTACCATTCATCTCTCCGTGATCACTCTGAGTCATCTGATGAGGACAATGAAGTTAATGAGGACACAGAAATGAAGAGAAGCAGGGAAGGATGATGATAAGGGAACAAACACAGGACTGAGAAGCATGGGGAAGGGGGTGGGCTATGACCCCAGTCAGGGGCACACCAGGACCCAGAAGCGAGGCCAAGAATGAAGTCTTCGCCCTGTGACCCTCACTGTGTTAGGCCGTGGCTGATCACGTTACCCAATTGGATTTTCTGACAAAAAAACCCCCACAAAACAAAACTCAGTTGAAGCAAAAAATGTTATTCTAAGGATAATATGTGTATAGGAATGATTATATGGCTTTGGTATGTTATTTCCTTGCTATAAAGAATACATTATTTATTTATAGAAGTAGCACAATTTCCATAGGTATGAGGAATAATTTACAAACAAAATATTAGAATCTACCAATGTAGAAAGCAGCAAGTTGTCATGGGGAGGATGCTTTTTTAAAATTTTTTCCAGAAAAATGAAAAGTGCCAGCATGCTGTCACAGGGGATAACTGTGCAGTTGTTTGCAGGTCATGTTGTTCAGTAAACTGGCCCAATGCTATTAAGAATTATAGAAAGCACATTTGTTTTTCTGCTTGATGACCAGAAGTAATTTCAATAGATTCCTGAATATTGTCTCCAGGCAAGCCAGGAACATATGGGAATTATTTTTACTTGTTAATAATTTTGTTGCTGATGGGAATTGCAAAGAGGATTTATTTTAATCATTTTAGGACTTATTAAAGGGGCTGCTCATAGCTGGGGGCCGAGAGGATTCGTTACTTCTGGTGAGCTCACTAGCAGTGAAAGTGGGATCTTGTCTGTCAGGAGACAACATACCCACTCTCACTGTCCCAATAGCATAGCGTAAAAGGAGTCTGGGACCCCTGCAAGATCAGAGATCACAGCCTGGTGAGAGATCAATACGTATCAAAAACATCTCTCATTGTTTTGAATGTTTCTAAGCAAAGCAAAACTCACTAAAGCAGTTAAAGTGCTGGGTTTGGCTTGGGCAATTATTAATTCTATGGTCCTGGGCAAATTACTTCACCTTTCTCTTTATCTGCAAAAATGGTGATAACAACAGCAACTCCCTACTTACAGTAGCACTTTGAAGGTCAAATACGATGATGTGTGTCAGTTTTACAGCACCAGGCCTGAGTGAATGCTCAATAAATCACAATAATTCTTTGTAATATCATTATTGCTATTGTTATGCTTAAAATCTATATCTACTTCATTATACATGTTAGAAAGAGGAGCCCAAACTTACAGATTATTGAGAGGAGAATAAGCCTAGGACTAGAATTTTGATGGTATACATTGTAAAATAATGGGTTTGCAGTTTGGAAAACAGAATTCACAACATTTTCTGCGTAGAAAATTCATGATGTTCTAATACTCTCCAGTTCCTTAAATTATCTACTTATCAACTCAAGATATATTGCCATGCTTTGTTTTATTTTGCTTGTTCCTTTGCTACTCAAAAATATTATTCCTATCTAAAGGTTTGTGGTATTTTCTTCGGTTATTTATAAAACGTGAAGTTTATATGATCAGATTAAGTCTTTTTTTTTTTTTTGAATTTTAACCAGCCCAACCATTTCCTAAAATTAAACATCTGTAATCATTCCATTGAATAAGCAGGTGTATAATTATAAAGCAACTTGATTTTGTCTCTCAATACCTCCTTAAATGTATTCTGTGGGGCTGGTTCTTTTGTTGGCTTTTGATGAAATTTGAGAAAAGTATCATGATTTTTATGGTAACTTTTAGGTAATAAACTTTTAGTCAATAACGAATTTGTCCTGTCAAAACATTCAATTTCTTATGAAGGTAAAGCTTCCCTCTTCTAGTCAGTTCACTGCAGGCTGGTTGCCAGTGGTTCTGTGTGGTTCGTTCTTTTTCCTCTTGTAGCTTAATCCCTCTACCCCGAAAGCAATTGCAGATCACTCTAGAGCTAAGGAAGGCAGAAGGGTCAAGGGGACAAGAATATTCTTGCTTACCTGCCATCATTTGGTGATCTAGCATCAATGCTTTCTAGATCTGCTAGGGGTTTAAAGTTGAGTCTTTTGAGGGACTTTATTTTTCTATAAATATATTTTTATTGATTTCAGAGAGGGAGGGAGAGGGAGAGAGAGATGGAAACATTAATGATGAGAGAGAATCATTGATTGGCTACCTCCTGCACCCCCCTCCCCCCACTGGGATCTGTGCTGTGCTCAGCAAGGCCAGAGGTGAATCTGAGGGGTGATGGTGAAGGATTAAAGAAGACAGACAAGAGAATAAAGCTGGGTCTAGGTGGGGCACTGCTCTCAGATGGAGAGACAGTGGTGCAGTCTGCAAACCAAGTCTTTATTTTATAGCCAGATTCCACGAGGCAAAGTAAGGGTGTGGTCAAGATGTTTACAATGTTATCTTGGGTTTCGAATCTATTTAATTACATGCACCTGAACTCTATCAAGCTTTGTTTTGGCAGCACTTGCTGCACCTCCCACAGCCTACCTCACTTAGCCACCTGAAGCCACAGGTTCGGACCATAAAGTCAAGCTTACAACCATAGCCTTTGGCTATAATTGTGCTGGGAGGGCTTTGCCCTCCAAGCTGGGACTTGCATGTAGCTTTGCCATAAGAGGATCTTGCCCTCTCATTAGTCCAAGGCTAGAACCTGTCCAAACGCTGTAGCTGCTCTCCACAGGGATCAAGCCCGCAACCTGGGCATATGCCCTGACTGGAGAATTGAACCATGACCTCCTGGTTCATAGGTCCACGCTCAACCCCTGAGCCATGCGGGTCGGGCTTTTGGGGGCCCTTATGGGTTCATCTGAGACCCTGTGGCCCTTTGCCTCTCTTTCTCTCATTGTTGGGGATCTCTAGCACTTACTTTCAGTTCCTTTGTTTGAGCAAATGCATCTCTGCCCTTGGCTGGCTATTAACTCCTTCCTCAGCACTTTCAGATTCTTTCTATTTGTCCCTTCAGTGCATTCTTTTGGACAAGCTGAAGCTACACTAACTCTCTCATGTGTAGATTACATGTTTCTCCTAAATTATTCTAGGACTGCACATGATCACCCATGAAGCAATCTTTCTTTCACTCCTATTTGAAGCTTTGAAGAAGCACATAGCCCCATTCTGGACCCTTACATTTTTAGGGTTGAGTCCAACTCTTGTCCAGTGTGTTTCTCAACCTGCAGGAGAAATATATGGAGCTTTTCAGGTGGTCTCATTATACTCCCTTCCCTAGGTTTGAGAAAACCAATCACAGCAAATCAATTTGTTTTTCCAAATTTCTTCTATTATCCAACTACTTTTATTCTTTAATATCCTCAGTTGGGGTGTGGGGTTAAGAGTAGAATAACAGGTTATTTTGATTCGACTCTAAACTAAGGGATAACATTCTATTATTCTGGAAAATACCATTATTATGTGAGTATGTCACAAATAAAACAAGAAGCTTTATTCTAAACTCACTTATAATTCTGCACTATGTCCCATTTTCCCCTATTTTCTTTACATGATCTCATAGAGAGAAATATATATTATGTAATAAATATATAAACATAAATAAATAAATAAAATTGTGGTATAAAGCACATAACATAAATTTACAATCCTAACCATTTTTAAGTATTAAAATTCAGCAGTGTTAAGTGTATTCACATTGTTGTGAAACATGGACCACATTTTAAACATCCCATTTTATACTGAAAAAAAATCCAGCCTTTTCTGTGATTAAGTTTTTTTCTTTTTGTTAATCCTCACCCCAGGGAAGAAGGAGGGAGGGGGAGAGAGAGAGAGAGAGAGAAGAGAGAGAGAGAGAGAGAGAGAGAGAGAGAGAGAGAGAGAGAGAACATGGATGTAAGAGAGACACATCAATTGGTTGCCTCTCTCACATGCCCCAACCGGAGCCAGGGATTGAACCAGCAACCCAGGTATGTGCCCCTGACTGGGACTCGAACCTGAGACCCTTTGGTCCATGGGCCAATGCTCTAACCACTGAGCAACAGGCCAGAGTTCTGTGATTAACTTTTTAATAAACATTTTGATTACTGATTGTTAAACATTTAATCAGGTGACTTCACATAAAGGGGAACTGGTACCAGTACAGACACGGCCAACAAGGAGGTAGAATCTCATTTTAGTACCTATAACAGTACCCAGCCTCATGGAGATTGTCATTGGAAGGAGAGGTAGGAACTGAAATAGCTCTTGAAGCTTCAGCTTCCTGAGTCTCCATTCCATAGCTATCCCATTAATAAAACTTGAGTGTTCCTATTCTGCTGGCTTCCTTTGAACTGATATTATCTGCTTATTTTTTCCCTCTGTTTCATGTGTCCTTTTTCCAGACATCAGAATTTTGGTTTTCTCATAGTTTCTAGTTCATAATAATTTCTGTTTACTGCCTATGGCTCTGAAAAGTGTTCATAACTCCAGCTCATCCTCCCACAGAGAAATTCCTCTTTCTCTTGGTTGTGGTATTTCCTAATTTATATTTTCAAGAAAGGAAAATGGATTGTCTTTGCTTATCTTTTCATACTATGTTGCATGGTCCGCCAAAAGATTGGCTACTCTTGAGTCAAGATGTGGCCATATATGGCTGCCCTTTGAGTAGAGGCCGGGGGTGGGGGGGGGGTGGGGGGGTGGGTCCTGAGAAGGAGCCCTGGGTGTAGCAGGAAACATGATTAATTTTATGTACATACTACAGATCTTTGTGTGCATGCTTAAACAAGAGTAAGTCTTTCTATATTCACTTTTGCAGTTTTTGACAAAAAATAGGAACTTGTATAGGAGATGGATGCTAACAAAGACTCTCTGAGAGCAAAGGATTGAAAAAAAAGGCTGCTGAGTTTCTGATTATAGTGGATTTTTTTGAGGGAGGGGCTGTTTTTCTGGTTTGGGTTCCCCCAGCAACAGGCCTGAAACAAGAATGCTATGGCGAATAGTTTATTTGGAAGACAACAGGAAACACTGGTAAGGAAAGAAGGAATGAGACAACACAAGAATGACAACCAGTAAAAAAGTGCATTCTTTTTTTTTTAAATTTAAATTTCTTTATTTATTGCTAATCCTCACTGGAGGATATTTTTTTCCATTGATTTTTTTAGAGAGGGTGGAAGGAAGGGGAGAGACAGAGAGAGAGGAAAAAAAAAGCATCAATGTGAGAAAAAAAAAATCAATGTGAGAGAAAGACATTGATTGGTTACTTCCCACACACACCCAGACCAGGGCTAGGGATCGAGCCTGCAACCTAAGTGTGTACCCTTGACTGGAATCAAACCCAGGACCCTTCAGTCCACTGGCTAATGCTCTATCCATTGAGACAAACTGGCCACAGCAAAAATGTGGATTCTTAAGTAGTTATTACCATGGCTTATTCCACTGGTTAATTCTAAGAAATGTACAACACATCTCAAAGTTATTTCAAATGAGGACCCAGGAGGCTGGATCCTCTGCCAACTCTTTATCATTGGTTAAAGGCTGCTTCTGAGCCATTGATTCTCTGGCACTTGTAGCTTGCCCTGAGCTCAGCTAATAGCTCCATGCCCAGTAGAAAGCCCTCAAGCCATGAACCACAGGGGTTTGCAGTCAGCAGCCTTGAATATGCAGGGTCAAGAGCAGAGTAGAAATGGGCAGGATATGGACTGCATTTATCCCAACATTCCTTTCCACCTTCTCCTTTCTTGAATGAAACCTGATTTTATTCAAGTATTCATCTCTTAGGGAAGGTGACCTTACCTAAAACTCAAGGGAAAATCTGGATTAATCTTAACTATTCATGGTGATAGTATTCCTTGTGCCTGCTTTTTGGTGTAGGTGTGGACATGTGGTGCAATATGGCTTGACACGTTTGATGAGGTTAGCCAAAGGACCTCTGGGAAGGGTTTCTTCTTTCTTATAGACTCATAGGAAAAGGAAGCATTGTATTTTGCACTAGACATGCCACATATCCATGTGTCACTTGGAAATGTAAGACCCACCTTGGTACCATGAGCCCTGAAGATGCCCTATCTTGGGATTTCTCATTTTGAGAAATGACAACTTTTCCTGATGATATAAATCATTTTGAGTAAAGTTCATTGTTATTTGCAGTCAAAGACCTCCTAATTGGTACAAAAATAAAGTGTTGTATCCCGGATGAGGCCCCCCCCCCCAAAAAAAAAAATAAAGTGTTGTAAGTACAAGATGAGAAAGTTCATTTCTTGAAGTTTACAAAAAAGTTTATTAAGAGACTAGTGGCCTGGTGCACGAATTTGTGCACATTGAAAGGAAATTAATTAAATTAGAAGAAATATTTTAATATCACTATTTGCCCTTTCTCTATAATAGAAGTGTCAACCAAGTTCATGATCAAAAATGACAGATGGAAACACACGTGTGCAACTGGCACCAGTGAGAGCTTTATATGTATCGTGCATGCACGAGTCAACTTAGCCTTTTGTAGATATAGAATAAACTTGCTTAATTAGACCTGCTTTCTGATTTTGCTAAACTTTTTCCAGCCCACTGAAGCATGGCAACTTCTCTTTCAGGTAATTGTCAGCAACACAGCAGTAAATATCAACACAAAGCAGATTATTATTGCAGATCACGCAGGGAGAACAAAGGGTAAAATGTTTAACTGTGACAGTGTTTGACTATATTCTGTGCAGTGAGAAAACCTGAAGTCATTTTCAAGGTCCACCATTTCTTACTTCTTTTCAGTCGGGTCAAGTTTCTAAGCTTTCTAAATCTCCGTTTTCCATCTAATGAAAATAGGGTTCCACTGAGTCTCCTATCTACCTACTCCAGGACTTCTGTGAGGATCAAATGAGATGAGGCACGGGAAAGTGCTTCACAGACATTTGGTTAAAGTGTAAATGTTTCCACCTGGCTATAAAGCAAGTCGTGTTCCTGGGCTGAAGAAATTGCAAGGAGGCTAGTCACTAGGGAGAGGAAGCTGGGTGTTGCTACATAACATTATTACCCGGTGCCCACAGTGACAGTTTCCGGGCTGGCCATGGGATCTTAGCAGTGTTGGTTGCTATTTGGTGGGCTGTCACTCCAGGTGGTGGGGCCTGGGTCCTACTGTGGGAAGCTGAGTGTTGCTTTGTCAGCCAGGTCCACGTTGCCGTTTCTCTGTAAATGGCAAGTGTGCATCATGGTAGCTCCTGCATTGAGCGTCTGCCCCCTGGTGGTCAGTGCACATCATAGCGACTGGTCAGACAGTGAAAAGGACACTTAGCATATTAGCCTTTTATATATATACTAGAGGCCCAGTGCACAAAAATTTGTGCACTGGAGGGGGGGGGGTCCCTCAGCCCAGCTTGCCCCCTATCACATACTGGGAGCCCTAGGGGATGTCCTACTATCTGCTCCCTGCTCCCCTTGGGGAGTGAGCCTAAGCCACAGTCTGGCCTCCCTTTGTGGGAGTCGACCGGGCTGATCAGGGGAAGGCACCAACCCCATCACCGCACTGTTGCAGCCACTGCCAGTCACGGCAGCCACCAGGGTGTTTTCGTCAACACGGACTCCAGTCCCTTTACCATGAAAAAATGACAACTTTCTTTAGGCATTTTCAAGAAGTGTCTTTCATAGGATATGACCTACCTTCCTTCTTTCTTTCTTTCTTTCTTTCTTTCTTTCTTTCTTTCTTTCTTTCTTTCTTTCTTCCTTCCTTCCTTCCTTCCTTCCTTCCTTCCTTCCTTCCTTCCTTCTTCTTTCTTTCTTTCTTTCTTTCTTTCTTTCTTTCTTCCTTCCTTCCTTCCTTCCTTCCTTCCTTCCTTTCTTCCTTCCTTCTTCCTTTCTTTCTTTCTTTCTTTCTTTCTTTCTTTCTTTCTTTCTTTCTTTCTTTCTTTCTTTCTTTCTCCTCACCTGAGGATATGTTTCCATTGATTTTTAGAGAATGTTGAAAAGAAAGGGAAAGAGAGTGAAACATCAAAGTGAGAGGAACACTTTGATTGGTTGCCGCCTGCGTGAACCCTGACCTGGGCCCAGGCCAGGGAGGAACCTGCAACCTAGGTACATGCCCTTGGTCAGAATTGAACCCAGAATCTGCGTTGGGCAGGCCGAGGCATTACCCACTGAGCCAAACAAGCTAGGGCAGGATATGACATTTCTTAACCCTCCAGCAGCAGACCTTCCTTTTTTTCTCCAGGAGTGTGGTAAAAAAACCCTAGATTACCTATTTGGACTCTCATTACCCAAGTTACTAAGAATATTACCAGTGGCATACAGGGAGCTTAACCAATCAGCAGACAGAAAAGGTGTTTCCTCTGTAGTTCACACCAATTGCTGGCTTGGCCCCTGCCCAGGCCTAACGCCTCTGGCGAGTCATTAGCCCTGGGCCGGGGCACCCCCAGCTCCCCACTGCCGCCATCAACAATCGCTGGCTCAATGATTGCTGGCTGGCTCCTCCCTGGCCCAAGCCTAAAGCCACTGGCTGACGTGTTAGGCCTGGGCTGGGACACCCCCAGCTCCCTGCTGCCGCCACCATCAAGGATCGCTGGCTCAATGATCGCTGGCTGGCTCCTCCCTGACCCAGGCCTAAAGCCTCAGTCCGTGGCTTGGGGCTGACATATGCAAATTAGCCACCATCTTGGCTGGCAATTAATTTGCATATCTCACTGATTAGCCAATGGGAAGGGTAGCGAAGTTATGGTTAATTACCATGTTTCTCTATTATTAGATAGGAGATGTATATATATATTAGGATAATATCAGTCAATATGTTGTAATGATTCTTTTTTTTTTAAATGTCTTTTTTATTGATTTTTTTACAGAGAGGAAGGGAGAGGGATAGAGAGTTAGAAACATCGATGAGAGGGGAAAATCGACCAGCCGCCTCCTGCACACCTCCTACTGGGGATGTGCCCGCAACCCAGGTACATGCCCTTGACCGGAATCGAACCTGGGACCCTTCAGTCCACAGGCCGACGCTCTATCCACTGAGCCAAACCGGTTTGGCTGTTGTAACGATTCTAACTCCCTTCGTTTGACACTTATACCCCTCTTAGAGAACAACATTCAAGGCCTTTGCTGATGATTGATCATGGGGTGTAGAACAGCAGTTTATTCAATCTTAACCCTTGATTACATGTCATTCAATAGACTGTGATTAAATAGGAAGCACACATAAGTGCTTTTTCTACATACTGCAGTACAATGGTTGTCTTGAAGAGAGCACATGTGCCATTGGGTGAGCTGCCAGCTGAACTAACTACTTCTTTTTCCTAAAAACTATTTGTACTTGAAAGAAAGATACAGGAAAAATGATGGCTACACAGATTTGGGTATTTGGCAATTTCTGATAAGTGAATGAAGTGAACCTGATACTTCAAGGAAAACGACTGACAATATTTATTGCCAATGATAAAATTTGAGCTTTCAAGTAAAATTTTGAGTTTTGGAAAACTTTTACCCACTAAGATAAAGTTTCCCAATGATTAAAGATACTTTTGATGAGGTTAGGGGTGATATTAACTAATATAAATTTTTTGCCTGGCTGGTGTGGCTTAGTGGTTTAGCATCAACCCATGAATGAACCAAGAGGTCACTGGTTCAATTCCAAGTCAGGGCACAGGCCAAGGTTGTGGGCTTGATTCCCAGTAGGGGGCATGCAGGAGGCAGCTGGTCAATGTTTGTCTCTCATTGATGTTTCCTTCTCTTTATCCCTCTCCCTCTCTCTCTAAAAAATCAATAAAAATATTAAAATTGTTTTTAGATGAATTAATAAATGAATATTTTATAAATTCTTTTAAATTTAGAATACAACAGATATTAGTAAATATAACCCACATAAACAAAAGCTCTTTGCAGGGTCCTGTGACAGAAAAATTTGAAATAATTTTAGGAAGTATAGAGGAAAGGGTTTGGAAGTTGTGAATGAGTTGGAGATGGAATCAGAAGAGAGATGTGCAGAGCTTTACAATGATGAAGGTTTAGAGCATTGTGGATAAACCGAGACCTGGGCTGGTAATTGACAAAAACAGAAATAGAGGGTATGATGGGATTAGAGCTAATGATCTTGAAATAAAGAATGGTAAGAGGTTGAGAGGTTATGTAGGAGGAAGGATTGGAGAAATTTCTCTAAGTATAGGCATTCTGGGCTCCATTTTGACCCCTGGAGGTCAGTGGGAGGAAATAATAGATCTAAGGCGATGTACTAATGTGTACCACATGGTCATGGCTTTTGATGTTTATTAAAACAACAATAAATAAAAGTAAAACATTTAGTTTCAAAAGGACTTTCTTCAGAGAGGCACACAGTTCATGTTTTTAAATTTGGGGGATGAAGACTTGATGAAATTTTTGCTCTTCAGGAGGTACATGAGCTTTACTGGAATCCAGGGTACATATTGGCATGTCTGAATGAATGAAACTCAGATTATCGGGGAGAATCTTGCCCAATGTGCTATATATTAGTGAATGTTCCAGACATATTTCAGCTGTCCAGACTGCACATAAAAACTGAGTGATGGCAACCCTCAGAATGAAGAATAGCATTTACTGAAACTGAAAATCCTAAGACTTCTGGATTCAGAATCCCCAATGTCCAGCCTGAGCCTTGATATTACACCAGCTTTCTTATAGAACGTGTCATCCTTGCTCCTTAGATGACAAGTCCTGCCTATTTGACATTTAAGCTTCCAAATGTAGCTACTCTTCAGAAGAAATCTTGTTACTTATTTGTCAATAGAAAAAGAATGATGGATTAAAGTAAATACATGCTGTCAAGCTGTCAATAATTATTTAATGCCACTATGCACAAAGAATGATCCATGCCAAACAGCTCTGAATGAATTAAACAAAGACAGAAACTACATTTCCAAGTTTCTGGAGTAGTCACGTTACATATATGATTATATAATATAATAATATTTATTTGAGAAAGGGAGGTGGGTAAAACTACTACCAAAACCAAAGCCAAAAAACCCCTAAAAGATATGTTTGAGCCCGACCAGTGTGGCTCAGTGGTTGAGCATCGACTTATGAACCAGGAGGTCACGGTTCCATTCCTGGTCAGGGCACATGCCCAGGTTGTGGGCTCGATCCCCAGTGTGGAGGCATGCAGGAGGCAGCCAATCGATGATTCTCTCTCATCATTGATGTTTCTCTCTCTCTCTCTCTCTCTCTCTCTCTCTCTCTCTCTCTCTCTCTCTCTTCTTTCTCTCTGAAATCAACAAAAATATATTTGGGAAAAAAAAGTTATGTTTGAGTCAACTGTGAGCAATAATATTGATTCTAAAACCCGTTGGGAACTTGAAAGGATATTACCTTCCTGGGATGCCTCTTCTGTTCTAGACACTCTATTTCCTTCAACAATTTTTGAAGTATTTTTTGCCTCTTTTCATAGGTGAAGAAAGTTGAGGAAAATTCCCCGGGATTAAAGATCTAGAAGGTTGCACAACTGAGAGTCAAGCCCTAGATATCTTTATCCTTGAAGGCCATTCTTTTTATGATTCCTTGGAAACTCCTTACTCTGATCTTATGGAAAACACCCACTAGCTGTAGAGAAATATGAGAGGATTACACATTGCTTCAACTATTGTTTCTTTTTTATATCATCAACTTAAAAAATATCTTCATCTCCATTTCTATTGTTTCTTGAAATAGCTGAGGAGTAAGGAAGTATTATTTTAAAAAATATTTTTATTCACTTCACAGTGGAAGGGAGAGAGAGAGAGAGAAACATCAATGAGAGAGAATCATCGATCGGCTGCCCCCTGCACACTCCCTACTGGGGATCGAGTCCACAACCTGGGCATGTGTTCTGACTGGGAATTGAATAGTGACCACCTAGTTCTTAGGTCAATGTTCAACCACTGAGCCACACTGTCCGGGCAGGAAGTATTCTTTAGGAAAACAAACACAGGATTTGAAAAGACCACCCTATAAATCAGTAATATGGCTGCTATTTGCTCCTTTGTCCATTGAGCCAAATCTTTTACCCAGACATGGTACTGGGTTCGAAGACCTCATTTTTGCTACCTGAAAATAGATGACATAATATAAATCCTCTATGCTTTGTATTTCTAACTGTGAAGCAAGGAGACACATCATCACTCTCAAAACAGTCATCCACTGGATACCCAGCTCTGTAGTGTGGACTTCAGAGAAAAGATTCCTCTTTAAGGGCTTTGAGTTCTATGGAAGAAGGCAAATGAACTTAACTTTTCATGGTTAGTTTCATAGTTGCTATGAATATAATTCTTTCAAGTGTTCATGCGAGGATAAGTAACACATTTTAACTACTTACCTGATCTGCTGTCCTTATTTCAGCAGCCTTCTCCTCTGTTCTCAAAATCGCCTGCTCTACTCTGAACTTCTATTATCTTTTGTCCTTGTAAAGTTCCCACAGTGCCTTAATTAGGCTTTACACTGGGCGCTACTTCCTATAAGTTAGATAACTTCTTAACTCTTAGTTTCCTTTCCTGAAAACTAGGAATACAAATACTATCTGCCAAAGTTGTCAGAAGTAAAAATGGTAATATTTGTAAAGCCATTAGTCCAATGCCCAACTCAGTAAGTGCCAGCTGTTATTATTCTTATTAATAATCATGTTATACATTATAAAACAATCCCAGTTTTAAGCTATCTAAAGTTTTATTTTACTGAAGTGTTTACTCTTTTTTAAAAGAAAAATGTATACCATAGTTTCCAAAAGAATTTGCGAAAGCTTACCATTAAAGGCATATTAAAAATAAGGCTTAAAAATAGGGATAAAAATCAAAAGTCTGGCAAAGTGAACAGCCTCAGAAACATAATCAAAGCCACCACGGATTCTCCCCATCCGTATTTGAATGTGTGTTTTTTTTCATCAGAGGAATGTCGGAAATGATTGTTTTGGGAAACTTGACAATGCTCCAAAAACATTCCCCTTTGCTCTGCTACATTCTTTCCTCAATTCGAATGTACATACTGCTTTCTTCCCCCTTGGTTCTTATCACTCCTATTTGGTTTAAACCTTTCCACTTGGCCCCCTGAGCATCATTTCATGGTGTCCTCAATCTCCTCACAAAATGTTCCTTCTCATTAGGAAAATTCTTGAACATACAGTCTTCTGACCCTACTCGGCCACACAAGAATGGGCCTTGGGCCTGAAACGCTTCCTTACCAAGAGACAGAGAGTCCTCACAGCTTGTGATGGGTTTATTACTGTGTGTGGGAACATCTTTTTCTGTTTTAGACTCAATGTGTGCTCCTTTGTTCTGCCTGAGCGTGTGTCATGTGGCACCTGGCCAACTCCACTACTATATCTGTCCCCTGTGGAGAGGGGATGATACCCTTTGTTCTGTGGCACAAGAAGGGTGCTCGCAGGCCTGGAGGGATCTACTGGCCTTGGGAGACTCACGTCCATTACGGATTAAGCTAATCTTGCCGTCTCTTCTCTCTGTGAGTAAGGTGTTGTTCCATCCAGTGTCAGACTGTATTGCTTTCGTTGATGACTCTGATACCAAGATGCAGTGGGTGGAAGTGTTGGGATTTCTACTCCTGATAACTGGCACTTGCTGGACACTTCTGCCTTGCCCTAACTAAATCCTCCAAAGGTATTTCTTTCCTAATGGATGAGTCTTCTCTAACTGCCTACTAACTCAGGGTTGGGTGTTGGTACTGGCTTCCTCAGGGGAGAGTCTGCTCTTTATTGTACTTTTGCATTCTTTTGTACCTGTTCTTCTGAAGCTCATGACTTCTATCTGCCTTCCCCAGTACTTTTCTTGTGGCTGTCCTTGGACTTATTGTTCATGTCATTGTCTGTTGGATATTTGATACCTGGCTCACAACATTCTTTTCTACCCTGACATCATTGTGGTAGAATGAACAGGGAAGCCGTATATATAACAAATAGATCTCTTCCTATCTTGACCTGTACTTCAGTGAATATCACTTCCATTCCACTCAGCGAGCTATTCTCATAAAAATACCCTGTCACCACTTAGAATTGTTTCTCCTTGTACATCTTAAAAATTTGCCTATCTGACCTTTTCACTCCACCCCACAGTTCTTCCAGTTCCCTGCTTTCATTTTCCCACCTTCCCTTTTCTTTAATCTCATTGAGACCTTTGGTCTTATGACCCCTCTAGTTTATTCTTCTCAGTTCCCTTATGATCCCCTTATCCATAGATCATCACTTTCTCCATTCTCTTGACAATATCCTTATTCATCATGTGCCATTGTTCCAAGAAGAAACAAACAAATACGTTAAAAGCCCGGCAACCCTCTCTGCATGTCATTGGAACTTTAAATCTGGGCCCCTGTGTACCTATAGACATAGTTGCATTTTCTTAGCATGATGCCACTGCAAATCTATGATTTCCATCCTTAGCTGGCTATCAACATTGATTCTTTCCCATTCATTTCAGCATCTGTGTCCATCTCCACTCTGTTCAAATTTACTACTCCACCATCTCATTACTCTCTTTGTATACAATTCTGGCTACTACTGTGTATCTTATAAAGGAAAATAAAAACTAACTTCTTCAGCTTCTGCTGAAGAAAACTTCTAGCCTGTCTCAATGGAAAGGGTACCTTATAGCTAAGACTAAGCTTTCACTCATACTCTGGATGCCAGTGACTCCTGACTTCTTAGGAATTATATTTTCTAATTTTGTCCACTGTCTTGTGTCCCATTCTATAAACTAAATAAAACCCTCAAACTTTCTCTTGAAAGCCACTATACTCTTTCTTTCCTTTCATAGCCATACTTCATGATGGTGTTACTTATATCTTGATCCCTTCATTTCCTTATATCCCATTAACTCCTCAACCCACTGAGACTTTAAAGTTGTTCTTAGAATTGGTTCTGAGCTTATAGGAATGAATAGGGCAGTGGAAATAGGGATACTGTTTTATTTTATTTTATTATTATTTTTAAATATTTTTATTGATTTCAGAGAGGAAGGGAGAGGGAGAGAGAGATAGAAACATCAATGTTGAGAGAGAGTCATCGGCTGCCTCCTGCACACCCAACACTGAGGATGGAGTCCATAACCTGGGCATGTGCCCTTGAGTGGAATCAGACCCGGGACCCTTCAGTCCGCAGGCTGACGCTCTATCCACTGAGCCAAACAAGCTAGGGCTAGGGATACTGTGTTAAGTGATTGTTCAAAGGAAATTCCTTTTCAACAAGAGAGAAAAAGGTCCTCTCCCTAAAATTCAAAAGGAAGTGATTGATTTTCAATTTTATAACAGAGATATTGGTCAGTATTATAGGTATTTTATAAAATATGAAGAAATGTTCTGCATTTGTGTCCATTGTTTCAACTAGCAACTGGGGAACATCAAGTGTATGATTGCACTTTCTGCTGAAAAACTCTTAAAACAGCCAGTTTGTGCTTTTGAGAGGAAAGCTATACATAGCTATGTGAAAGGAAATCTCATTGGAAATGAGTCTGGAAGCAGTGAAAGGAGGGCTCTCATGCACACACTTGTTGCAGTTACTGTAAGTACCCCAGCAGGGAGAAGCTTGCTTTACATACCCCAGCAGGAAGAAGAAGATTTTATACCTGCCCAACCACAACCTAGCTAATGAGAAGTTATCAGGACTCCGTCCACTTGCTAGTGTCCAAAGTACTGTCTTTTAAATTTCCTCCTTCCCTCTATAAAAGAATGTTCCTCTCCTCTGTTCTCTGGACTTGCCTATGGTTTACTTTTTTTTTTTTTTTACTTAAAAAAAAATAGGTTTTTATTGATTTTTTAGAGAGAGAGGAAGGGAGAGGGAGAGAGATATAGAAACATCAGTGATGAGAGAGAATCATTGATCGGCTGCCTCCTACATGCCCCCTACTGGGGTTTGAGCCTGCAACCCAGGCATGTGCCCTGACTGGGATGGGACCAGCGACCTCTTGGTTCCTGGGTCGACAACCATTGAGCCACATTGGCCTTGTGTGGTGTGATATATATAGACTTATATATATATATATATATATATATATATATATATATATTAGACTTTTCTAAATAATATATAATCTTATATAATCAACCCTACCTTGGGTGAAGTATCAGAGTATCAGTAGAAAGAAAAGAAACTTCCTCAATAAAAATAGTTTTGAATTTATAAAAGTTTACAAAATCATGGAAAAGATACTGGAAAAAGTTAAGGGTGGGGCTTATCTATTGCCTACAGTTTAGTTCCTTATAACAATTATTCATTAGTATTTTTGGGTGTGTATGTATGCACGTGTGTGTATGAATAAAAGTAAAATAAGAATTTAGCCGTAACCAGTTTAGCTCAGTGGATAGAGCGTCGGCCTGTGGACTGAGGGGTCTCAGGTTCGATTCCGGTCAAGGGCATGTACCTTGGTTGCGGGCACATCTCCAGTGGGGAGTGTGCAGGAGGCAGCTGATCGATGTTTCTCTCTCATCGATGTTTCTCTCTATCTCTCTCCCTTCCTCTCTGTAAAAAATCAATAAAATATATTTTAAAAAAAAGAATTTAAGAAGCATCACTATATATATTTTTCAGAAATAATGTATAGAGCATGATTCATTATATTTAAAAGCTTCAGGTTATAATTACTGAAATTTGTAGTACAGGTGGTAAAATGTCTAGGAGGGAAGGTTGGCTGGAACTAGCCATGACCTTGCTCAGGTATATATTTTGGGTAAATTCACACGCCAGGATGCCAATAGATTAAGGTATTGAAATAACTGCCAATGTGTGTATAACTGCACTTTCACTTGTGATCAATTCAATACATAATCCAAAGTTTGCTTTGCTGAGTAAGACACAAAGCTGAGGATAATGCTATGGAAAGTCCCTCAGCTAAACTAGATGAACACATCTTTCTACTCAAGGAGTTGCTTTATTACTGATACCAGGGTTTTTGAAGCCCCTTGGCAAGCACTTCCTTTGAAAGAGCTGTGGATCCATTGTTAAAATTTCATACGTATTCATCATTTTATTTATGCTCCACTGTGATGTTCTGTAAATACCACTTTCTCTTTGTATCTCTTGGTACCATATTCTGTGTTGCAGTTTTCGCATACATAAATTCCTGTTTTGCCTGGGGCAGTTTTCTCAAGGCTGGCTTCACATTAGAATCACCTGAGGAGCCTTTAAATATATCAATTTAATCAATTAAATCAAAAGCCCTGCCCTGGGGCTCAAGCATTGGCAAGTTTAAAAAACTTCCCAGGGGATTCTTTTTTCCATTGATTTTTAGAGAGTGGAAGGGAGGGGAGAGACACACAGAGAGAAACATGGATGTGAAAGAAACACATGGATCAGTTGCCTTCCGCACATGCCCCGAGCAGGGCCAGGGATCCAAGCCTGCAACCTAGGTAAGTGCCCTTAACCAGAATCAAACTCGGGACCCTTCGGCCTCCCAACCGGCTAGGGAAAAACCTTCCCAGCAGATTCTGGTGCATAACCAGGGCTGGAAACACTGGGCTAGAGCCTAGGAGAAGGCTACTTATTTAACCTTTTTAATCTATTTCCTCCCTCAGGGTCGATTGATTAACTTATAATTCTACATAGCACCTTCCTGTGTTTATTTTCAGAAGGCAGTCTGTTTACGTATTTTCAAGTTCTTGGGGCTATCTCTTTGTGGCCTCAAAGAAAAGTCAATAAGAGACAAATGATTTAAACTGATTTAACTTTGCCAAGTTAGGGCATTTTCTCACTCTTTCTCAATATTTGAATGTGCAGTGTTTCTCATCCTTGACTGAACTCGTGTGAACTTGATTGTACCTGGGAAATGTTGAAACTATTGATGCCCTTGTAGGATCCAATACTAGACATTCTAATGAAATTGATCTGAGGTGCAGCCTGGACATTGGGATTAAAACCTCCCACAAAACAACTCTCCCTTCCCCCGCCCCGTGGTGCTATAATAGACTCTTAGCAGAAAACTTGTAAAGATTGGTAAACTGCCTGTTAGGTAAATGATATGCCTAATCCATGCTCAAACTGAGGCTGAAAATCCAGCAATTCCCCTGGAAGTCAGTTAGCCTTGGTTACATCTGGGAATTGCTTAGGACCAAGGAGCTTTAAAAAGTACTGAAGCCTGCCCTAGCTGGTTTGGCTCAGTGGATAGAGCGTTGGCCTGTGGACTGAAGGGTCCCAGGTTTGATTCCAGCCTAAGACCACATGCTGGGGTTGCAGCCTCAATGCCCAGTAGGGGGCGTTCAGGAGGCAGCCAATCAATGATTCTCTCTCATTGTTGATGCTTCTCTCTCCCTCTCCCTTCCTCTCTGAAATCAATAAGAATATATTTTTAAAAAAGTACTGAGTCCTGGACCAGCAATTATTTGTTATTAGTCTGCTGTGTAGCCTGGATTTTAGGGCTCTCAAAAGCTTCCCTGGTAATTCTGATATGCAGCCACATTTGAGAACCACAATTTAGCCTGACCTACCAAATTCGTACTTGTTTAGTCAATTTCAATAATGTAAGTCATAGCGGGAAGGCCGGGGAGGGTTGGGGGGCAGGAGGGAGGGGGGTAAGAGATCAACCAAAGGACTTGTATGCATGCATATAAGCATAACCAATGGACATAAGACACTGGGGGAGAGGGGAGGCTAGGGGACTGTCAAGGGCAGGGGGAAAAAAAGAACACATATGTAATACCCTTTGTAATACTTTAAGCAATAAAAAAAAAATAATGTAAGTCATATTATGGATGTCAGGAAGGATACCTGCATGTGAATTTCATTAACTTAATAAATCAATAATATATTCTTATTTTCTTTACCCCAACTACAACATTTATTTAAGAACAAAAGGACAGCCCTAGCTGGTTTGGCTCAGTAGATAGAGCATTAGCCTACAGACTGAAGGGTTCTGGGTTCGATTCAAGGGCACATGCCGGGGTTGCAGGCTCAATCCCCAGTAGGGGGTGTGCAGGAGGCAGCAATCAATAATTCTCTCTCATCATTGATGTTTCTATCTCTCTCTCCCTCTCCCTTCCTCTCTGAAATCAATAAAAATATATTTAAAAAAGAATGAAAGGACAAAACTGTGAAAATTAAGTATGGGACCAAACCCTATAATTCATTATTTTGAGTTACTTATTCTTCATACTCCTGTTACTGAATTATTGCTTTCTTTGGTCTGATTTCTTTTGTCATGTTGAATGCAAGGTTCCAGAAGGCAAGCCTAATCTCTTTAACTGGTTGTGTTGAGCATTTAACACACATATACAGTAGCCCCTCCTTATCCAAAGTTTTGTTTTCCACGGTTTTATTTATCCGCTGTCGAACATGGCCTGGAATATTAAATGGAAAATTCCAGAGATAAATAATTGATACTTTATAATTGCATGCCATTCTGAGAAGTGATGAAATCTCTCGAGGTCTTATTTTGCCCTGTCCCACTAGGGAAGTGAATCATCCCTTTGCTCCATCTTTTCAGCTGTAGATATTCCTTGACCGTTGTGACTAGCCAGCAGGGTTATAGCTCCACTGTTGCAATATTGCAGTACGTGTGTTCAAGTCACCCTTATCTTACTAATGACCCAAAGTGTAAGAGCAGTGATGCTGTAATTCAGATGTGCCAAAGAGAGGCCATAAACTGCCTCCTTTAAGTGAAAAGGCGAGTTACAGTGCAGTAAGAAATTTTGAGAGAGAGAGAGAGAGAGAGAGAGAGAGAGAGAGAGAGAGAGACCACATAACTTTTTAAATAGTATATTGTTACAATTTATATTACTAGTTATTGTTGTTAATGTCTTACTGTGTGTAATTTAGAAGTTATTACAGGTATGTATGTGTAGGAAAAACATAGTCTAAGTAGGGCTTGGGAGTATTAGTGGTTTCAGGCATCCACTGGGGCTCTTGGAATGTATCCCCAGTGGATAAAGAGGGACTGCTGTAGATCTTTCCAGATTTTAATTCAATTATTAATCGTTTTTCTGGAGTTCAATTAGACTTTCATAAATAGCTCTGATTAGATTCCCACTAAGGCTGCTGCTCAGAGCCCAGTAGGCATGCAGGGGTACAGGTGAACCTAGGTTTGATATCAGGCCTCTTTTTCAGTTCTCCCTTGGAGAAGTAAAAGAACCATGACATCCCTGCTGAGCAGGCCTTCCAGAGACTGGGCTTCTCCCTTTATTTATTTTATTTTATTTTTTATTGTTTAAAGTATTACATATAGTATCACATATGTCTCTTTTTCCCCCATTGACCTCCCTCCGTCCACCCCAGCACATGCCCTCATCTCCCTACTCTCTGTGTCCATTGGTTATGCTTATATGCATGCATTCATGTCCTTTGGTTGATCTCTCACCACCGCCCCCTACCTTCCCACTGAGGTTTGACAGTCTGTTTGATGCTTCTCTGTCTCTGGATCTGTCCTTGTTCATCAGTTTATGTTGTTCATTATATTCCACAAATGAATGAGATCATGTGCTATTTTCCTTCTCTGACTGGATTATTTCACTTATTATAATGCTCTCCAGTTCCATTCATGCTGTGGCAAATGGTAAGAATTCCTTCTTTTTTATAGCAGCGTAGTATTTCATTGTGTAGATGTACCACCGTTTTTTAATCCACTCATCTGCTGATGGGCACTTAGGCTGTTTCCAAATCTTAGCTATTGTAAATCGTGCTGCTATGAACATAGGGGTGCATATGTCCTTTCTGATTGGTGTTTCTGTTTTCTTGGGATATATTCCTAGAAGTGGGATTACTGGTCAAATGGCAGTTCCATTTTTAACTTTTTGAGGAAACTCCATACTGTCTTCCACAGTGGCTGCACCAGTGTGCATTCCCACCAGCAGTGCACGAGGGTTCCCTTTTCTCCGCATCCTTGCCAGCACTTGTCCTTTGTTGATGATAGCCATTCTGACAGGTGTGAGATGGTATCTCGTTGTTTTGATTTGCATTTCTCAGATGATTGGTGATGTTGAGCATGTTTTCCTATGTCTCTTGGCCTTCTGCATGTCCACTTTTGAGAGGTTTCTATTTAGGTCTGTTGCCCATTTTTTGATTGGGTTGTTTATCTTCCCTTTGTTAAGTTGTATGAGTTCCCTGTAAATGTTGGAGATTAAACCCTTATCAGAGATAACATTGGCAAATATCTTCTCCCATGCAGTGGGCTTTCTTGTTGTTTTGTAGATGCTTTCTTTCGCTGTTCAGAAGCTTTTTGTTTTGATGTAGTCCCATTTGTTTATTTTCTTCTTAGTTTCCATTGCCCTAGGAGCTGACTTCTCCCTTTAAAAAGAGTGTCTTTTGAAAGGAAAACTCATGTATTTAACTAGTGACAATAAAATAAAGGAGAAAGTGTTGATATTTTGGGAACCAACATACAATGTTTATTTTTTATTATAGTTTAACAAAATTGCCAATACCCTTAAAGAAAGCATTTTCATGAAATTGACATCCTTGGCAGAGAAACAGAGCCAGATTTTCATTTGCAAACAGTTGCCACTAGGGGTCACCATTACAATTGCTAAGCTTTGCCTACCGTTTTGAGCTGTGGCTGCAACTTGCCAAAAATGAAGGGGAAGGTGGGGAAAGGATTAATATCCTTCAAGGGGCTTCTTTTTCTCAGTAATTCAGGGAGGCATTGCTCAGGTACGAAGACAAATATGTCTGTTTTGTGGGTAGGGTGCTCACCTGTGGTAAGAAGGGATTCCATCAACTGTCTTGTCTGACTAATAGAGAAAACAGTTTCTCATGGTCACAGCTCATCTCCGAGGTCTGTGCCATTCCTCAAAGGGAGTGATCAACATGTGCTTTTCCGCCCTTCTGAATTTTTTTTCAAAAATTTAACTAGGATTTTCTGCAGCATGTTTTTAAATCACTCACTTGTTTTCTTTAGTTTATGAGTACCAAGTCAGTGTCTTATGTTATTAGTCAGTACATTGTTTCTGCCTAGAAAATCCCTTCAGCTATTTGCTTCTTACATATTAAATCACTGCCATTGTTGTTACATGAGGGGAATGTAATAAATAAGTATGCCAAAACCTGTGTGCCCTAGAGGGGGAGTCAGTGTAGGACAAAAAGGGCTTTTGGACTGACTACGTGAGGATACGTGTGAGCACATTCTGCAGTACAGACACTCAGGGCAGGAAGTCATGCAGGAGAGGGCGGATGACAGCAGATGGCACTCCTGGCTGCATCTTTAAAACAGTCATCTGAACTATAGGGTAGACTCCACTCACATACACCTCCCCTTTCCATATAAGCCTCCTGACCTTCATTGTTTACTCAGTACATTTCATCCACATGAACTGAACACTTCCACGCTGGGAGCCACAGTGAAAACAATGCAAAAAACAGAACCGTTGCCCTCAAGTCCAGCTACCTGAGTTGTGACCTGTGTACCCAAGGGCTCTCACCTCAGAAGTACCTCCATCCCTAGCCGGCTTGACTCAGTGGATAGAGCGCTGGCCTGAGGACTGAAGGGTCCTGGATTCAATTCTGATCAAGGGCACATACCTGGGTTGTGGGCTCGATCCCCAGCAGGGGGCATGCAGGAGGCAGCTGATCAATGTTTCTGTCTCACCATTGATGTTTCTCTCTTTCTCTCTCTCTGAAATCAATGAAAATATATTAAAAAAGAGAAGTACCTCCACAGCCTCAGTCACTATCTTAAAATTCCTGGTATTTTTGTAAGAGGGGCGCCCTGCATTTTCAGTTTGCTTTGGCCTGGCAAAGTATGTAGCTGGTCCTGAGTGTCCTGAATGGGGGAAGCAAAGGAAGTATAATCAGTAATATGATGCTAAAATGTGAAAAGTGGGCTACTACCTATATGAATCAAATATTGTAAAAAGAGTATTATCCTGTCTGCAGGGAAGCGGAGCAAATTTAGAAAGGTTTCATTTGTGTCTCACATATCACCAAGTACCTGCTATGTGCAAGGTACTATGCTAAATGCTTCAGAGGATTCAAAAAAGAATTGGCCATGAACACTGCCATCCATCTCATGTTAACTCAGTGTATGAAAAACATATAGGGCAGAATGGGTTTCATATGATTAAGCAGCACATGTGGCTAGGATGGAATATTAATGTGAATGATCCATCTTTCCTACCTTCATGCTTTCTTTCTTTATTTTTTTAAAAAAATTATTTTTACTAGAGGCCCAGTGCATGAGATTCATGCACTGGGGGTGGGGGGTTCCTCAGCCTGGCCTGCACCCTCTCACAGTCCAGGACCCCTCAGGGGATATCTGCCTGCTGGCTTAGGCCCAATCCCTCTCGCAGTCTGGGACCCCTCGCTCCTTCCGCCCGCCTGCTCGCTGCTCCTTACCACTTGGCTTGCTGCTCCTTAGTGCTGCCATGACCCCGGCTTCTGGCTGAACAGCTCTCCCCCTGTGGGAGTGCACTGACCACCAGGGAGCAGCTCCTGCATTGAGGTCTGCCCCCTGGTGGTTAGTACGTATCATAGCAACTGGTTGTTCCACTGTTTGGTCAATTTGCATATTGGGGTTTTATTATATAGGAAGGATTGATTTCAGAGAGGCAGGGAGAGGGAGAGATAGAAACATCAATAATGAGAGAGAATCATTGATCAGCCACCTCCTGCATGCCCCCCCACTGAGGACTGAACCCACAACCCAGGCATGTGCCCTTGACTGGAATCGAACCCGGGACCCTTCAGTTCGCAGGCTGACACTCTATCCACTGAGCCAAATCAGCCAGGGCCATGCTTTCTTTTTCTAATCTATCCCAGGCAGATCTGGTAAAGCCATTTTTTTTGAATACACTCCTTTGATAAATCTCTTATTCAAATCCTTATTCAATCCTTATCCTTCTTCAGATAAAGTCTAGACCCTTAGCATAACTTCAAGATACCTTGCTTCAGTCTTCATTAGGTGAAAACCTAATGCATTATTATTATCCTACATGATACCTTCTGTTTTGGCCAAAGTGGGCCATCTGAAGTCCTAATGTGTTAGTTATATTTTGCTGTATGACAATTTACCCCCAAATTTAGTAGCTTAAACAAGAAAAAATTAGCCCTAGCTGGTTTGGCTCAGTGGATAGAACATTGGCCTCTGGACTGAAGGGTCCCTGGTTCAATTCCAGTCAAGGGCACATGCCTGGTTTGTGGGCTCAATCCTCAGTGGGGGGTGTGCAGGAGGTAGCTGATCAATGATTCTCTCCCATCATTGATGTTTCTATCTCTCCCTTCCTCTCTGAAACCAGTAATATATATATATATATATTCAGATTCAGGAACCATAGACATGTCTTTTGGGGACTTCATGCTAACAGGATCCATTAAATACCCATTAATTTAGCCTTTGACATGATATACCAGTAAGGCCTTATTTCCTCCATCTGATTCATAAGAATATTATGATAGTTGTCATGCAAACTCAGGGGTGGAGTGAGAAGGAAGGTGCCAAAAGGGGAGAGGGACCTTTGGGATTATGAGCTCTCTGTCTGTCTTTGATCTTGGGTATCTGTCTCCCGCTATTTATCTTTAATGGTTGTCCTAGGACCTGGGCAAAGCTTGTCACCATGGGGCTAAAAGTGAAGGTACATTGTCAAAGGAGAAGGTGACTTTCAAATAATGACCTGAAATTATTACACAGTATCCTGTGACAAATCTCCTGTGGCCCCGCCTCAGTCAGAGCTCTGGAACTGAAGTTAGTTTGGTGTGGAGTAGGATGATGCAATTGCAAGTTTGGAAGGAATTGGGCATGTTGTATAACTCATGTCTGAATTCACTTTATATTTTATTTTATTTGTTAATCCTCACCCCCTGAGGATATTTTTTCATTGATTTTTAGGGAGAGTGGAAGGGAGAGATGAGAGAGAGAGAGAGAGAGAGAGAGAGAGAGAGAGAGAGAGAGAGAGAGAGAGAGAGAAAGAGAAGAGAGAAGAGAGAAGAGAGAAGAGAGAAGAGAGAAGAGAGAAGAGAGAAGAGAGAAGAAAGAGAGAAGAGAGAAGAGAGAAAAGAAGAGAGAAACATCGACACGAGAGAGACATCAATTGGTTGCCTTCCTCATGTGCCTGAGGATCGAACCTGCAACCCAGGTATGTGCCCTTGACCAGGAATTGAACCCACGACCCATTGGTGCAAGGGCCGACATTCCAACCACTGCACAACACTGGCCAGGGCTGAATTCCCTTTAAAAAGCAGCCTCTGTCACATAGTTAAGTCCATACATAAGTTTAGTGACAGGGAAGTTTTACTGTACAGAAGTCCGGCTGTGCATTGAACTGGACTCTATCTTCTTATAGCTTCTTCTATTGGCCCTTTGGGGGTCATAATGAGAAAATTGAATCTCTCACTAAACAGTTGTTTAAATTTTTCATTCAGTGGGATTCCTAAGCACAAGTCAGCTAGTACATCTCTGCTCTCTTGATGAAACAGGAAAAAGATACAAAGCTTTTCATTTTAAAACCTAGCCCTGCATTGGATGTGACTCTACTGTACATAACTTAAATCCTCTTGCTTCCAAGACTTGCCCCCCCGCCCCATGGTCTAGTTTCAACCTAGCAGCTAGAATTTGTTTATTCATTTTATACATTTTTAGAGTTAACTTTAAAGTATTGAAGTCAGAACATGTCATTTTTCTGCTAAAAATCTATCAGTGTCTCCACATTTCACACAGAATGCAATACAAAGTCCTCAGAAGGGCCCATGAGTCCCTACGTGATTTGTCCTCTATTACCTCTTTGACCTCTCCTGCTGCATCCACACTGACCACCTTGTTGTTCTTGGAAACACCTCTACATTAGGGTTCTTACTCTATTTTTTAAAAAAATATGCTTTTTATTTATTTCAGAGAGCAAGGGGGAGGGAGAGAAAGATAGAAATATAAATGATGAGAAAGTCCTTGATCAGCTGCCTCCTATACAATCCACATGGGGGATCAAGGCTGAAACCCGGGCATGTGCCCTTGATGGGAATCTAACCTGGTACCCTTCAGTCTGCAGGCCGATGCTCTAGCCACTGAGTCAAACTGGCTAGGGCAAGTGTATGTACTTTTAAAATCTGAATTAATCAGGGAATACCCTTTGCAAAGGTAAACAACGTATTTCCCATAAACCACCAGAAAGGAAAATTTTAAGACAAATCACTAACCGGTTCAGAATTCTGATTTATTTGAGGGGTATGTTTATCACAAAGGTGATCCCTCCTCTCATACACAAACACCCCTCATTTATATTCTTTCTTTCTCTCTCTCTCTCTCTCTCTCTCTCTCTCTCTCTCTCTCTCTCTCTCTCCAGAAAAACTTGTTCCAATAAAAGAAAAGTGAGAAGGGCTGTAGTCTCTGTGGAACTTCCCAAGCAGTTCCCCCCTTGGGCACTTTCTACCCCAGAGATGTTGCCCAGGACCCCTCTGCATTTGGAGATACTCTGAGCTGCACTACCATATTCTGTTTGTGGTTTTGAGGATCTGGGATTTATATTCACTGTTGTAATGCATTCAGTTCTATTTCAAAAACATTTCTAGAATGCCTACCTTGTGCCAATTACTGTGTAGCTATCATTATGAAGATGTACACGAGCCTCCCCTCTTGGGGGCCTCACAACTTGTTAGGGGAGATAAAGATGCAAAAGAGACAAGCAAAGCATAGTATACTATGTGCACAAGGTGCAGAGATAGCAGGCAGGGAGCAGGCAGGGCACAGGGTCTAAGTGGGAAGGGGAGATGTTCAGGGAAGTCTTCACAGAGCAGCCCTCACTTTTTATTTGTAGAGAATGTGGGTGAGGCTTTGTTTCCATTAGATGGCATTGTAGCCAAGGAGACCAGGAAAACTTGAATTCTGCCTCCACTCAGAATTGGGTAATTCCCTCCTCTGTGAGCTTCCTAAGGAAACCGTGCTCATGAGAAGTAAAAAACAAGAGTCTCAAAAGATTAGAAAACATAAAAGATTATAAAATCTAAGATAGTGGTTGTGCGCTTTGCTCTAATATGGGTGTAGCACTTAGGATAGTAAATATTTCCTATATGTTATTCTTCCTGGGTTCCAGCATTTAGAAATGACCTCATACTTTCTACACTGCCACCTTAATATTGCTGCTCCCTAAATCTCTGTGTCTTGTACATTTAGCATCTCATAGGATAGCTCCCTTTTCACACATGGTTTTGATTACTTCCCATTAACCAATGTCTTCCAAATCTAATTCATACCTCTAGCTCTTATTTTTTTCCCCCTGAGCTTCTTACTTACATAGCCAACTATCTCCCCTAAGAATTGCATCCAATATCTCTTCACTTCACCTGCACCCTGCCTTGTTATTCCTGTATTTTTTAAAAATATATTTTTATTGATTTCAGAGAGGAAGGGAGAGGGAGAGAGCGATAGAAACATCAATGATGAGAGAGAATCATTGATCGGCTGCCTCCTGCATGCCCCACACTGGGAATCGAGCCTGCAACCCCAGGCATGTGCCCAGACTAGGAATCCAACCATGACTTCCTAGTTCATAGGTTGATGCTCAACCACTGAGCCATGATTGCCGGACTTATTCCTGTATTTTTAAATATTGTATCTATATATATAAAAGTCAAAGCAATGGTTGAACAGTAGCTATGGCATGCACTGACCACCAGGGGGCAGACACTCAATGCAGAAGCTGCCCCCTGGTGATCAGTGCGCTCCCACAGCAGGAGCGCTGCTCAGCTTACCAATGGGCGCCAGGTTCATGGCTCCTGGCCCTGGCATCGGGACTGACTGGGCATAAGCCCACGGCCACTTCTCCGGTGCCGTGTGAGGAGCAAGGCTGCAATGATGAGCCAAGCGGCAGCTACACGGTCATGCGTGCACCAGTATCGCCCTAAGACGGGCACGCGGAGACTGCAGCGGAGTTGCAGTGAGCCTACCCAGCAGCTGCAGTGGTGGCAGGCTCAGTGGGCCAGGATAAGTGGGAGTGGCCCAGCACCTGGCCCGGGCTCAGACTCCTTCCCAGCCACCTGCTGTTTTGTGCACTACTTCGTGCTGTGCTGTGCTGTGCTGTGTGGGATAGATGCGGACAGTGGGCTGGAACCCGAAGAGCTGGTGGGTAAGGCCGGGCTGCGGCAGCGCGGAGATCCACTGATCCCCACAGACCAGGCCGAGGGACCCCACCAGTGCATGAATCTATGCACTGGGCCTCTAGTTAGGATATAATCCAGATACTACCTGGCCCCAGTTCCAGGTCACAAGAATGTGGTAACCAGGAGAACATGCTAAAATAAACCCTATGCCAGAACCTGGAAGGCCATGTAGGGGTCAAGGACAAACAGATACCTGAAAGAAACTCAACCATTTGAATATCAATCACAAAGAGGTAAGAAATGAAGAGAAAGCTTTGTCATAAGCCAGAAAGATGGAGGTCTGGGCAAGTTGAAGGACAACTGAGGAAGGGTTTTACTGACTTAGTTCTACCTCTAGCATTCATCTTGTGTAGTATACCTGGTGTTTAGCTCCTGTTGTTCAGTAGACAAAATATCACTGTGCTGGGGAAAATGGTTCATGGCCCAACTTAACTTCTATATTATACATCATTCCACTATAAGAGAATACCATACACTGGGTGACTTATACACAACAGAAATTATTTCTCACAGTTCCAAAGTCCAAGATCAAGGTGCCAGCAAATTCAGAGTCTGGTGAGGGACCACTTCCTGATTCATAGATGAACTTTTTGCTATGTCCTCACAGAGTGGAAGGTGTGAGGTACCTGTCTAGGGTCTCTTTTATAAGGGCACTAATCCCATTTATGAGGGCTCTGTCCTCATGACCTAATCACCTCCCAAAGGTCCCCACTGCAAATATCCTCACATTGGGGATACATTATCCTTTGGGAGGATACATTTAGTCCATAGCAAGGTACCATTCCTATTTGTCTGGTGAGAAAACTGAGGACTAAAGAAGTTACATATCTTGTCCAAAGCCACATAATTAATGTACTTATTAAAATAGAATAGGCTATTATATGGGAAGAATTAACCCTGAAATCTAAACAGTTTAACACAATAGAGGTTTATTGTTCTTACTCTGTTTATTCTCAGAATATTACATGTACAGTGTGGGTTAGTGAGGGGCTCTGCTCTGTACAGTGTCTAAGAGAATCAAGATGATGAAGGCTCTGCCACATTGTATCTACATGATCTGGAACATGTTTCCATGAAAGCAAATGTTGAAGTAATGGATGAGGCACACTGCTCTTAACTGCTTTCCCATTGGCCAGAACTAGTCATGTGACACCAGTCTAACTGGAAAGGTGGCTGGAAATAAGGGGCTGCAAATAGAATATTTGGTGAGCATTGTCTTTACTAAACTAGTGAGTGTTGGGGCAGATATGTAAACTCAGATTTGTTTAGTTTCAAATCTTATACCAATTTCATACCTAACCCTCTGAAGGGCAGGGTCTCTGGACTCAAGGTCAGGTGTCAGGGAGAGTCTAGGATACTGAATTTTTTTTTCTAAAAAAAATATTTTTATTGATTTCAGAGAGGAAGGGAGGAGAGAGATAAGAAGCATCAATGATGGGAGAGAACCATCGATCGGTTGCCTCTTGCATGCCCCACACCAGGGATTGAGTCTGCAACCGGCATATGCCCTGACCAGGAATCAAACTGTGACCGTCTGGTTCATAGGTCAATGCTCAACCACTGAGCAACACCAGCTGGCGGGGATACTGAATTTCACTCAACAGGGCTGCTTGTTAGGATAGACCACCAAGAGAGTCTTACAGGACCAAATTGAATAGATCAAATGGGAGCCATCATACTAGAACAAGCACAGCACCACTGAATAGGAGGAAAGCCATGGAAGGAGAGAAGTGGGAAGGTTTCAAGGCAGAGAAAATATAATCAATAGAGATGTCAGAGTATAAAGGCCAGAGTAAACAAGGATTTGGAGACATCAAGCAGCAATCGATACAGAACAAGCAAAGATAGATTGAGAAGCGTGTAGATGAAAGGCAGCTTAAGAACCAAGCAGGGACATAGCCCATGTCCACTGACTGCAGGGCCATAGACCCTCTCAGTGTGCCAACTGTCAAATCCCATGCTAGGCAGAAAGTGTCTGTAAAGTATTGAGATACTGTTTAACAATCCACCGATGACTATAAATTCCGTCACCAGTGGCTGCATGCCAATCTCGTTACTGCCATGAACTAAGTACGCCACTTTTGCTTTCACGGTTTCAAGTGCAGTCCAAAAATATTAAATTGAAAACTCTGGAAATAAACAATTCATAAGTTTTAGTATCTCTCTCTCTCTCTCTCTCTCTCTCTCTCTCTCTCTCTCTCTCTCTTTCTCTCTCTCTCTCCTGTGCCTTTCTCCCATCTGAGATGTGCATCTCCTAAACTCTAAGGGTCCCCATGAGACTTGCAGCCAGGGGAGTAATGGGTAGTGGCAGCTAGTCCCTGGCTAACCCCCTGACCCTGTCTCCAAGACCCCCTTTTCTCTGACTTTCCAATGAGCCAAAGCAGCCCCACCCAGGCTCTCTCCTGCTGCTTCTTCTATCCTAAGCCCTTCCTTGTTTCACTGTCCTCAGCTTTAATAAACATCCTTTCAAAAACCAACGATAATTCATGAGTTTTATTTATTTATTTTTCTAAAATATACTTTTATTGATTTCAGAGAGGAAGGGAGAGGGAGAGATAGAAACATCAGTGATGAGGGAGAATCATTGATGGGCTGCCTCCTGCATGTCCCCCACTGGGAGTCGAGCCTGCAACCCAGGCATGTGCCCTGACCGGGAATCGAACCGTGACCTCCTGGTTCATAGGTCGATGCTCAACCACTGAGTCACACCGGCTAGGCCATAAGTTTTCAATTGTACATCATTCTGAGAAATGTGATGAAATCTTGAGCCATCCTGCTTTGGTCTGCTTAGGACATGAATCATCCCTTGGTGCTGAGTCTCCATGCTGTATACACTGCCTGCCTATGAGTCACTTGGTAGCTGTCTTAGTTATCAGATTGACTGGGAGTGGTATTACTGTGTTTGTATTCAAGTAACCCTTATTTGACTTAACAGTGTTCCTAAAGTGCAAGAGTGGTGATGCTGGTCATTTGGATTTGGCAGGGAAGCTGTAAAGTGTATGTATGTATGTATAGGTAAAAACAGTGAAGGGGTTTGGTACTATCCACAGTTTCAGGCATCCATTGGGGGCTCTTGGAACATAACCCTGTGGATAAGGGAGGACTGCCGTATGCTATATGTTTTCAAACCTCCATGCACGTTATCAGAGGGATCCCTTTCCTAGAATGCTTTTTTGCCCCATTTCCTTTCAGCTAAAATCTTCTCACTATTGTTGAAGCAATAGTACCAGAGAAAGTAGTCAGAACACACAAAAGATGCCTTTTGTTCCCATGGCAACCGGGGCTTATTTCTGCACTTACCACCTGATCTTTAAACTACTGATTTTTTGTAGGTAAGAACTTTGTATCCCATTACATAGCATAGATGATGCTCTATAAATATTTGTTGAATGAAGAGAGCTTCAGATTAATGTGTTTAGGTGTCATTTGATAGTGTTCCAGATCAAAGCTATGCATTAATTTAAGAGTGAATATAAACACTAAAATCCACATGTAAAAGATCAAAAGTATCTGGCATAAGTCAAGACTGTAAGTATTAGAGTTTTTTATTTGTTTTCTATGGAAAATAATAGCCTTTTTGTGAAATGTTTATTGTTTCTATTATTTTTCATATATCAACCTACTATAAGTGAGAGTTAATATGTTTTTTTTAACTTAAAAGACAATATAATACAATAGTAAAGAAAGGTTTAAGCAAGGTCCACTTAAGAGATCACCAATTATTTTAACTGACACTAATAAAGAGAATTGTTCATCAGGTATTAGAGTACCAGAAAACCAAGGTGAGGACCTGGAGGTATACCAGTGCTAGTAACAGCAGGAAACTGTTAATCCTCCCGGGACTGTGGAAACAAAGGAAAGAGTTTGGGATTATTAAAACAGACCTCGGGGCCTGGCTGGCATGGCTCAGTGGTTGAGGGTTGAGGGTTGAGGGTTGAGG
The DNA here is from genome assembly GCF_014108235.1 of Myotis myotis. Lineage (NCBI taxonomy): Eukaryota > Metazoa > Chordata > Mammalia > Chiroptera > Vespertilionidae > Myotis > Myotis myotis. The sequence continues at coordinate 116,458,174 of NW_023416346.1, read as the reverse complement.
GTTGAGGGTTGACCTATGAACCAGGAGGTCACGGTTTGATTCCTGGTCAGGGCACATGCCTGGGTTGCTGGTTCGATCCCCAGTGGGGGGCATGCAGGAGGCAGCCAATCAATGATTCACTCTCATCATTGATGTTTCTATCTCTCTCTCCCTCCCCATTCCTCTCCAAAATCAATAAAAATATATATGTTTTTTAAATATATATATATATATTTAAACAACAACAACAGACCTTGGAGGAGTCTTGAGGAACTGGGCCCAGAACTATGAAGATGGGGTGCAAGACATCTGATAATACCATCTTTGAGATGTTGCAATGAAGCTGGTTCTGGGTATGTGAAAAAAAAACACACACCTTTAAACTAGAGCTAAATGCTACTGTGTAAAGAATTATTGTTGGGATGACTCAGAAGAACAAGAGACAAACATAGCAAGTCTTTTGTTCTCTTTCATCTTACAAGCTTTCTCTAATGCCCCCTAGTGGTAGAGCCTAACAGGGAGTAGCTGGATTCCCAGCCTCCCAGTCCCAGCATAAGAGAGCAGCATAGATAGGTTTGAAACTCAGAGATAATGTCATAACCGTATATAAAATAAAAGGAAAACCCACCTACCACCATAAACCATGTTTTAATTTTTGCAGTTTCACTTCTGTATGTGAATTCATCTTTACCTAGTTTCAGCATTATTCTATATTTATTTGATATTAAATAATAATAATATTTCATGCTAATGGTTGCATAACAGTGCACTGTTTTATGGTACCAGAATTTATTGAATTTCTTAAAATTGGGCATTTGTATAGTTTCTAATTTATGGCTACCATAGACAAAACTTTAACATGTTTGCGTACATATATTTTTTTCTTTTTCTTCTATTTAAAATTCCTAGGAGTGGAATTATTATTTTAAAAGATATGAACATCTTTATGTGTTGCTTTATTGCTCTTCAGCAGCAATTTATGCTACCATCAGCAATAAATAAATATACCTGTTTAACCAGTAAATACTGATTTTTAAGCATCCCAGTGAAATCATGGGAAAAACAAAGGCATATATTTTGGAGGCAGTGGTAAAGTAAATTATGGGACAGAAGACATTTAAGGTTTATCTTTTAAAATCTGTGCTCCTGAAACAAGAAATATAACCACAATGTAAAGCGGACAGATTTCTTACATTGGTCTTCCTTAGGCTAATTTTTCCTATGAGTTAATTACTTAAGACAGTGGTTCTCAAAGAGTGGTCAGCAGCATTGTCATTTGAGCCGGCGTGGCTCAGTGGTTGAGCATCAACCTATGAGCCAGAAGGTCACAGTTTGATTCCTGGTCAGGGTACATGCTTGGGTTGCAGGCTCGATCCCCAGTGTGGGGCGTGAAGGAGGCAGCCGATCAATGATTTTCTCTCATCATTGATGTTTCTATCTCTTTCTCCCTCTCCATTCTTCTCTGAAATCAATAAACTTAAATTAAAAAAGAAAAGAAAAGTAAATTATTGGCTTCCCCCACAATTAAGTCTACTCTTGATCTACTGAATCAGAAAACAAAAAAATCTCAAGGTGGAGCCCAGCAATCTGTATTGTACAAAGCCTTACAGAAGATTGTACCTGCTAAAATGGAAGAATTGCTAGCATAAGATGAATTCTGTAGAGATGGCTTATTATTTTACCTCCATTTTACACTTTAAACAGATTTAAAGGACTTTCTCACTTTGTATTGAGAAATAATAAAGAAGTAAACTTTTTTAACCCACAGATATTTTAACATAAAAATATTTTTTCCTCAGCTGGAACTTTACAAGTGTCAGCAAAATATTTTAAAAAGTGAAAATATGGAGGTCACAATATTGATTCTGATTTTTACTCTGTGTTTGCAAGTGGACTATTTATTTCCAGTTGTTGTAGTTATTGCAATGGTTCCTGTGACACTAAAGCAAAGAAGTTAAACTGGACTGAGAAGAGAAATGCAAGGTTTACAAATAGTGTCCCAAACACATCAAAGTTAAAGAATGTTAAGTATTAAAAATATAACTACCGTATGCTCAAGCAATTTCACTTCTGGGAATTCATTGGAAGAAAAATAAACCACTAACTCGAAAAAATATATGCACCCCCATGTCCAGTGCAGCATTATTTATAATAGCCAAGACATGGAAGCAACCCAAGTGTCCATCAATGGATGAGTGGATAAAGAAGATGTGGTATATATACACAATAGAAAATTACTCAGCCATAAAAAGGAATTAAATCTTGCCATTTGCAACAACATGAATGGACCTTGAGGTCATTATGCTAAGTGAAATAAGTCAGACAGACAAAAACAAATACTGTATGATCTCATTTATCTGTGGGACCTAAAAAGAAAACCCAAAGCCAAGCTTAGAGATACAGAGAATAGATTGGTGGTTGCCAGAGTAGGGGGATGGGAGTGGGTAAAATGGATAAAGGGTATCAAAGGTACAAATTTTGTTATCAAATAAACTAGAGGCCCGGTGCCCAACATTTGTGCTCAGGAGAGGGGGGGGAGGTCCCTCAGCCCAGCCTGCACCCTTTCGCAGTCCGGGACTCCTCAGGGGATATCCACCTACTGGCTTAGGCCCACTCCTAGAGGGGTCCTTAGTGCTGCTGTGGAGGCGGGAGAGGCTCCTGCCACCGCCGCTGCGCTCGCCAGCCATGAGCCTGGCTTCTGGCTGAGCAGTGCTCCCCCTGTGGGAGTGCACTGACCACCCCTTGGTGGTCAGTGCATGTCATAGCGACCAGTTTTTCCACCATTTAGTCAATTTGCATATTAGGGTTTTATTATATAGGATAAGTCATGGGGGTGAAGTGTACAGTATGGGGACTTAGTTAATAGTACTGTATTTCATATTTGAAAGTTGCTGAGAAAGAATAACTTCAAAGTACTCATTACAAGAAAAAAATTGTAAATAAGTGTGATGACAGATGTTAACTAGACTTCTTGTGGTGATAATTTTACAATATACTCTATAATTATTGAATCTTTATGTTGTACACCTAAAAATAACATATGCCAATTATATTTCAATTAAAAAGGGGTTCATGTATGTTTAAAAGTCTTAAGCACAATGCTTAGACCATTTATCAATAAATGTTAATATTACTATTGCTATTACTATTAATATTTTCTTTAAAGTACTTAACATATTGGAAATCTAAAAGGCACTGAATAAATGCATATTGCCTAATATCTTCAGGTTATTTAGCCAATTAGTCCATATCTATAATAAAAAAAAAGTTAAACAAGGTAAATATTTAAGTAATTCAAGCCCAAATAGATAGTTTCACCTTACATATAAAAATGTTTTAGGAATATGCATCTTGGCACTTAATTTAGGTAATTGTACTTGTTTATGACTTCCTCTAGCATAGAGAACAACTGATTGACAGTGCATTGGAAGATTTAGAGGACAAATAAAAGGGTCACATAGTATTGGAAGAATAAAGTCAAAATATAAAAAATTACAAAATGTTTCAGACAAACAGATGTTGCCAGTCAAGAATATTACAGCATTATAAGAGTGATTATATTATCACCAAGATGATAATATAGCAATAATAATAATAGCTTTCTATATACAATACTATATTTCATCCTTTCATTATAATAGATAAATCTTACAAGTTATCTGAAATCTAGCTACCCTACCCCTTCATTTTACAGATGAGTAAGCTAAGTCTAAGAAAGGTGAAATGATTTGGCTACAAATAGCTATAATGTGAAGTATGATGAATTAACACAGAATCAAACCAAGAAATTTAGAAGTTCAGAGGAGGAAGAAATTATTTCTGATGTAGATGATCAATGAAACTTCACTGAGGTGGTGACATATAATAATTTAAATAGGCAGAATAAAAGAGCGGACCATTTCAGAGAAAGGGAGAGAATAGAATAAGCAAAATAAGGGACCTGGTTGACTGGAGCATAAGTTGCAGTAAAAGGATAATGAATGATAAGATTGGAATAGAAGTTTGAAGCAAAAAACTGTTTTAAAGTAATTACATCTTGATTTGCATAACACTTTAATATTTCCAAGCTTTCCATATTCATTGTATTAGGACTTCTGATTTCAAGCAACAAAAATAAGACTCAACCAGTTAAAAAGGAGAAATTTTTGGATCACATGGCCAAAGCATTGGAAGTTGGAGGTCAAGCCAGGATACAGGGGTTATTGGATCAAGGACTCGCTCCATTTCCTTTTTCTACTTTTCTACCTCCTTCTTCCATACAGCCAGGAATCTGGCTGGCGAAAAGTCCTTGGCTCAAAAGATGACGATGGTGATGATGTTATAACAATTGCAACTGACTTTTAGTAACTATTTAGTATGTTTTAGGTACTATACCAAACACTTTACATGTAACTGATATGATTATGTATTATTTATTATATATAATTTAAATGTAAGAATACTGAGTCTTATAGGGCTTAAGTAATTTAAACAAGTCACACAATGGGAATGTGGCAAGACCAGGATTCAAACTCAGGGAGTCTGACTTCAGCGTTCATGCTGTAGATCAATGGGTGATACTGGGCTAGTCAAGAGTAGCCAAAAGGACTTTTTCTTAAGAGTTGGAGATTTCTATTTGAACCAGATAGAGCACAGAAAGGAGTATTTGCTAGAAGACATAGTGGGTTGTTTTGAGCAAAGAATAACATATAAAGTGTTAAAAGATAAACTGAGGTGTATTAAAATTTTTAAGTTTATTTGAGCAGAAATTGATTCAAATTGGGCAGTATCCAATCTAGCAGATAGAAAAGAGCTTCAAGGAGCTGTAAAAAATGAAAGACTTTTATAGGCAGAAGGAAGCAGGCACAAGGATGTCATACCAGGCAAAAAAGTAGATTGGTCATGGCAAGGTCACTTTCGTTTAGGAGATGGTAGGGGTCTCTCAGGCAGATGACCTAACTAGTGCTGATCAAGTGATTCCTGATTGACCGGTGTAAAATTCTGGGAGAGCTGAAACTGTAATTAAGACTCAGTTTGGTGACATAGACTTTAGCATAAGTAACTCCATTTTGGGCCTGTTGTCTTTTTTTCTTTCTTTCTTTCTAAAAAGAACACCAAATCTAACTTGGGCAATTAATGCTCACTGTGAAGGCTGTTCACTAGCCACATTTCACAGGTTTAGGAAGTTGAAGTAACTTGCCTCAGATAATCTAGCAATTCAGTAGCAGAGTTGGAATTAGAATGAGATCTTTTGACTCAGAGAAGAGTGCTCTTTTCATTATAAAGTTATATACCTTTCTATTCATCCCATTCCATTATTTGTTGAATTAACGTGTATTTCCATGTTAATTCTGGCTGTAATTATGAGCTTTTTGCCTTGGTTGGATAAAACCTATGTCAACTCTTCTCCCTTTTCCCTTCAATCCACCCAGCTCACTCTCACTCTTAGACAAACTAAGGGGCAGCATCTTCTAGGGCCTTGTTGTGCTTGGTGAACACCCCCATCATAGCAAATATCTTATTCTATGTGTTTATCAGTTTGTATGCCTCCCAACCAGAATATAAATATGGTAAGAACAGAACCCTACCTGTATACACAGACAAATCTAATATGAATCACAATAAGATTGTAACATATACTTGAATAGTTAAATTGTTTGAGAGTATTCATTTATTCATTTCACAAATATTTATTGAACAACTCTCCTGAATGACATTGTGAGAACATAATTGAAAATAAGAGACTCTGGCCTCAAGGGATCCACTTTCTTAATAGAAGAGAAAAGTTGTAGGTCATAAATAACTATAATACAAGGTAAAAATTTCGACCCAGAGTAAAAACAGTCCTTTCGACAATAAAACCCTTCCCTCTGCTCAATGTCAGCAAATGACTATAGCAAATGCAACTCAGGCCTGCTTCGCTGAAATAGATTTCTATTAAAGTGGATCAGACAGAGTGGAAATTTCATTCAGTCTCCAGTGCCACGACTTAAATGGACCTTCAGTCACCAGGTTATTGCTCTCTGTTGCTAATGTTAGTTGATTTACCTTTGTAAGTAGACATTTGTACTAGCCTAACAAATCCACTTTAGGAATATAATATGTACCGTACTGGGTTAATAGTACCTTATTGGCTTGTGGTAAGAATTAAATGAAATATGTCTTAACACATTTTATATACTAAGTATCCAAAATGTTTTTCTTGGCACTAGGGGCATTAGAATAAGCTTTGAGAATTCCACATATAAAAATAAGATTATCAATAAAAACACATATTTTGCAAATTGAATTGTTTTTCTGCTAAAGAACATCCTGTTAAAGAACATCCCTGATAGACTTCAAGCATGTACATCTGAGCCTGTTCATAGAATGACCTGGGTCCTGTGAATTTTACATGTACGCCCAGACCGGTTTGAAACCAGACTTCCTTGCATCAGTGCTGGGAAATCTGAAAGTGACAACTCAAGCGGTGTATCACATACACCTTGTAAGATAATCCAAGGAGTAAGTCCAGAATATTGCCTTATTTGGAATACTTTCTTCTGGGGGGGAGGGAGAGAGAGAGAAAGAGAGAGAGAGAGAGAGAGAGAGAGAGAGAGAGAGAGAGAGAGAGAGAGAAAGAGAGAGAGAGAAGAGAGAAAGAAACACATCGAACATTCATTGATTGCCTCCTGCATATACCCCTACCAGGGCCCGGGATCTAGCCTGCAACCCAGGTATATGCCTTTTATCAGGAATTGAACCTGGGACCATTCAGCCCACGGGCCAACACTCTATCTACTAAGCCAAACCGGCTAGGGCTACCCTTTTTTCTTTTACCATGCTTTGCCTGATATTCTCCCATAACTGGATCCCCACTTCCCACAACATTTTTCTTTGTCTTTAGCTGGGGATGGTATTTAAGGTGGTGGCTTGGGTTATTTCAGAAAGTTACTCAATTTTCCTGGGTCTCTCCCATGTATACAGGAGGTATACATGTTATTAAAGTTCTGTTTGTTTTTCTCCTATTAGTCTGTATTTTTATTATAGGGAGGTCTCAGCCAGAAATCTAGAAGGTTAGAGGAAAAATTATTTTTCCTACCCTACACTCCCTTTTACCTAAATATTTAAATCTTTCAATTCTGAAAAAGACCTTCTAAATTCATTCCTGAGGGACATGGCTTCTCTTTGTCAGGCAAGCAAATATATTTACCTTTGTTACTTACCATTTAAAACCTTCCTCTGGCTCCAACTCTGGAAGAGGTACAAGGTTTGTCTATATCTTAGCTTAAAAGAAACATATTGGGGAAACTCATCATAGAATATAAAATCCTTCTAGCCTAATAAAGTTCTCAAAGGGATGACAATATTAAATCTTTATGGACTATAAAACCAGACTATTTGCTCCTAAAAGAATAGATCAACCTTTAAATATTTTAGAAATGAGAAGAAACGTGCCACTTATAAGTGTGAAAATTATACCAACAATTTCTTTTCATTTTGAAAGTTACATTCTATATGTGTGTTTGCTTATTTGTTTGGCATTCCTCTACATTGCCAACTTATTTGCATACATTGGAACACCCTTAAAGAAAGTTTGGATAAATGATATTGTAGACTCCTGTTTCCTCTTTTATTATATCTAACTTTTTCTGAGTAAAATAATGTTTAAAAAAAAAAAGGTTTTTGGTCCGGCCAGCGTGACTCAGTGGTTGAGTGCTGACCTATGAACCAGAAGGTCATGATTCGATTCCCAGTCAGGGCATATGCCCAGATTGCCAGCTCTATCCTCAGTGTGGGCCGTGCAGGAGGCAGCCAATCCATGATTCTCTCTCATCATTGATGTTTCTATCTCTCTCTCCCTCTCTCTTCCTCTTGGAAGTCAATACAAATATATTTAAAAATAAATAAATACAATTGCTTATTGTAATATTGACTTAGCACATCTTTCAACATATGGCTCTTACTAGTAGCTGTTGCCCCATGAGTCTAGAGAGAAATGGATTAGCTGTTTTTTTAATTTGTAAAAAGTCAGTGGGGCTAATTGGAGCAAATTCGTAATGGTTGGAATATGAAAAACAAAGAGGAATCCACATTTGCTGTTAATATAAATGATGGCTGCACTATACTGGGGGTTGATGACTGTCTTTTCCCTGTGGATGTATATAGACAGATACTCTGTTGTGTGGCCAGTGGAGACAGATGTCATATATGTGTAATACTAAGGGAGATGAGCTCTGTGGTTGTCTGTAGGACTTTAAACATTTCAGCAATATTTCCCTTTTGTGCTGGCTTTTCTTAAGGAAGTTTTATGAAATTCAGCACTTTCACTGTTGAAAGGTTAAAGGTTTCCTGAAAGACTGAGCGGAAAGGTTTCTAAACCTCCATCTTGTTTTCTGTCCTTAAAGGTGTTATGTGACATGCTGATGAAGAAAAGAAGGAGCCAGCAAAATTGGCATAGCAAAATAATGACAAATAATGCCTGGCTTTTGTGATTACAACCAAAGCCATTCAGGCGTACTACAAGCTTTCAGAAAGTCAATAGTTTTAAAAAATGTATTGATTGTTCCCAGGACCCTTAGAGAATGGCCCAGAATTTTCCATTTGATCACAGGTGACATTCTAAGAATAATGAACTTTTTCAAACAGAAAATAATCAACAGAGATGTTAAAATTACATGTAAAATTTTTGGTGCTTTCATTTGGAAAGGACTATAACAGTAATAAAAGTTAGCATAGGTGTTAACAGCAGCCACAAAATGATTCTTCAACTCCCAAAATAATTTGTTTACCACTAAGTTTGCCTTAATACAAGCAATATAAGAGAAAATCAAACTTATTTATTTATTTAAATATATTTTTATTGATTTCAGAGAGGGAGAGAGATAGAAACATCAATGATGAGAGTAAATCATTGATTGGCTGCCTCCTGCACACTCCAATGGGGGATCAAGCCGGCAACCCAGGCATGTGCCCTTGACCAGAATCAAATCCGTGACTCTTCAGTCTGCAGGCTGACACTCTATACACTGAGCCAAACCAGCTAGGGCCAAACTTTCATTTTTAGAGAGAAAAATTGATGTGAGAGAGAAACATCTATTGGTTGCTTCCCATACATGCCCTGACTGGGGATTGAACCCACAACCAAGGTATGTGCTGTGACTGGGAATCAAACCCATAACCTTTTGGTGTATGCGATGGTGCTCCAACTGACTGAACTGCCTGCCCAAGAGAAAGGCAAACTTTTCAATTCTAAAATGGAACAGCATCTGTTATGAGTACATTATAATGAAAACACACACACACACACACACACACACACACACACACACACACACACACAATACCACAAGAGTTTTGGAGTCAAACAAGGCTGAGTTCAAAGCCAGGAGTATTAGTAGTATGCCTCCAGGGATATTTCATCTTTTTGAACCTCTGTTTTCTTCTCTGTGAAATGGAGATAGATAATATCTTCCATGTTGTTTAGTGGGTGCTTAAAATGTTATATTCTATTCCTTTATTTACCCTGAGCATTTGATTATTAGATGTTGGAAGAATTTGTTTCTTGTAAACAGTGTTGGGGAGGAAAATTTTCCCTCTCCCTTTCTAGGTTCTTTGGCTGGCCTAATAATTAAATTCACAAAAGACAGATTAACAGGCGAATAATACATTTTATGGGTCCCATAAAAATATGAGATCCAAGGGCAAGTTGGGCATTTGAGGTTTATATGCCATCCTGAGCTAAGGAGTGAGATAAGGGTCTGGGAATTCAAAGGGGAGGAGAGTTATTCACAGGACAATAAAAAGAGCAGATGCTTACCTGCCATACAGAACTCTCATTCAATAAAAGTTATCTCTGGTAATAGCTCTCTGTCTGAGCCAGGCCCCCCATCTAAATTCTTTTAGGTATTTCTTGAGTCTGTTGGGTCTCAATTGCCTGCAGTTCAAAATAACCTACATGCCAAAGTGGCACATTGTGGGGTAGCATATTCTGCTCTCCTTTGTAACAACAAAGAGTTCATCCACTGGGCACTGCAGACAGCCACTTACACTGACACTGGGATGCAGTGAAAGAAAGGAGCATTTATTGTATAGTGCTGCACATTGGAGGATGGGCATTTTGTGCTGGAAGAACCTGAACTCCTCTTTGGTTTACAGACAAGGAATTCATAGAACAAAAAACTTAAGTCATCATGAGTAAGAGGTTTGGAGTCATGGGTAAAACTGATTGGTGAAGAGTGAGGTAAGGGCAGTAAATTATGATTTCAGGTCTTGAGGTCAGCTTCCACATCCCTCCATTTGGTTTCATGGAGACTTGGCCAGGGGGTCAATTCTGCTTCAGGGCTTAGGAGTTGAAACACAGCTTAGGGCATGAGGTTATCTTCAGCTTAATGAAACCCATACCTTGTGATCATTAGTCAGAGCCTGGTCATTGTTTCTTGATGCCTCAGGGAGTTATTAAATGTGCGGAAAAGGGCCTATGCTTACAGGGCATGCTGTAAAGAAACTGAATAGAGTTCTGGGGCTACATGTTAAATCAAAATCATACATTAAATTAAGACCCTTGGTTTTACCTTCAACAGCAAACCCTGAAGGCATCTCACCTTTGAGAAAATATCTGCTATTCCATGTTTATATGGAGTGCTCTGGGTTCTGAATGGGAAGCAAAAGGACAGACTGGATGAGTTCTCAGGGCTTCATGGGGCCTGGGTGACTTGTTACTGCAAGCAATGTAGCATCTATTTCTTAATGATGCCTGTGCAGAAAAATGACACACCTCTCCTTTCCACTTTGTGTTTCTGCTTTGGCCTTTATCTCATGGTCTGTCTTTTCTTTAACTGAGCCACCTCCTGCTTAATGTGTTTGCTGCTGTGCACTCCCAGGAACTTATTGATGTGTAACTTTGGATTATAATAAGCTTCAGTGACATATAAAGTGAACATGTAATAGGAACTTTCACTTTAATAATTGTTACTCATCAGTATTCCTGCACAATATTATCCCCAAGCAATTAAATTTCAGAAGAGCACCAGGGAGTGATTTAGTCATGTTAAAGAGTATCTCAGTTCTGGATTTTATCTATGACATCACAGCAATTCTGAGATGGATTCATTTAGTGTCCCTGAGTTGTAGGTTTCATACACATATAATGGAAGTATTTTCTCTCTCCTAGATATGAATTATAATGAGGGCTAAGCAAATATACTGCAAATAAAAATCAGTATTATGTAAAATAAAACTAAGGCTTTAAGCTCTAATTTGAGGCTTTATTAATCAGTTTATGAATTTTTACTTGGGCACCATAAGGTCATAAAACTGTTACCTACATTGTATATTTTGGAACTAGAAATCTGCAGTTTTTATGACTTTTTACAACTCATTTATTTTGACAAAAATTAAAGGTGAATGATAGAAAAAGGCTTAGGCCATAGGTGGATTGTTGAAATTAACATTTTTAGAGAATGGAGTCCCAGGCTTAATGAAATCATTTTATTAAATAAGGAGGGAGAATCTCATAAGTCATTTGGGAAGCTGTGGGTTTGGTTTCAGACCTACAGATGCTAATTGACTTACAATGGGGTTATGACCAATAAATCCATTATGAGTTGAAAATATCGTAAGTCAAAAATGCATTTAATATACCCAACCGGTGGAACATCATAGCTTATCTTAGCTTACCTTAACCATGTTCAGAACACTCACATTAACCTATGGTTGGGCAAATCATTTAACACAATGACTGCACTGTAGAGTACTGGTTATTTACCCTTGTGATCATGTGGCTGACTGGGAGCTGGGGCTCACTGCTGCAGCCCAGCATCATGAGAGTATCATATTGCATATTGCAAACCCAGGAAACACCAAGATTCAAAATTTGAAGTATGGTTCTACTGAATGCATATTGATTTTGTAGGGGCTCAAAACGAGTCACCCCAAGATGTGTCTTTATGGTGTGCAGATGGTTTTTAGCTAAAGGCAACCAAGACCCTGTGGCTCTCAAGAGAAACTTCTGTTGCTTACTACCTAGAAAAAGTTTAAATTAGGGACCTTGCCCATAACAATAGATTATTGGAGAGAACCTTTTTTTATCTATTTCTAGGACTGGGCAAACTTTGAATTGCTGAATATCTGCTCTTATCATTCTGTGTATGACTCCTCCCCCCCGCTCTCCCCCCCCCACACACACACACACTGAAGCTCCAAGGAGTCTTACCTCATCCTTAGCTCAGGATGTCATATATACCATACTTTCCCTTTCTGTCATTGAATCTATCATGTATGTGGGGGTCTCTGGCTCCCATGTATGTGGGGTCCCCATATGTATATAATTAAATTTGGTCATTTTCTCTTGTTAATCTGTCTCATGTCTATTTGATTATTAAACCAGCTGAAGGTAGAGACAAGTTTCTTCTTCCCCCACACTTTCATACCATCGTAACATCAAAAATTGTAAGTCAGATCATTAAAAGTCAAGTTGGGGACAGTCTGTACTTGTATTACCTGTAATCCTCATTAGCATGTGCAGTTGTAGATGCTGGAAGTATGCCCATGTTTCTTAGTGAAAGTCTTCTCTCTAAGGATCAAAGCATGCACTAAAGATATGGTTCTAGGAAAGTCATTTGACCTTTGTTTAAACAGGACTCATGTGAAGAAGGATAAAATCTGGTGTTGAGTCTTAGCAAGAACTAGTTCCTTATACAGACAGTGGGAAATATTGTCTTCCTTTGGCAGAGGGATCTACAGGGCTTTGGGAAGGACATAACAGAGACTAGAACTTACTGAGCTCTGCTGTGTTCAAGGCTCTGAACATCTTTATTTACATATGTCATATTATTTAACTATTCTGACAACCAGCATATTCTGTCCCTGTAGGCAAGCTATATGTGAAACCAAATTCCAATCACGAAGTCCTGTGGTGAGTATGGGATCAGAACATAAAGAGTTGATTACATAATATGAATGTTTAATGTTTATGACAACTTCTCTGTTAAATATATGCCTGCCACACATATCAGAGAGGTATGTCATTGGGTATGGTTTACCTCACCTCTGGGTAGTTCTTGAATAGGTACATTTGCCTTACAGGTTTCTCTTTTCCATGTTTCTGTGGCTGACCACCCACCCCATTCTGATAGACATTAGCCTGAGAGATATTGTTTCTTCAAGATGACTATATTAATGAATTTTTACTGTGAAACAAACAACTTGAAAATCTCTGTGGTTACAGCAACAAACATTCATTTTCAGGCTCCTAGGTCTGTAGGTTAGCAGTGATTCAGCTGATCCAGGTTGAACTTGGCTGGGCCAGGATGGACACCTGGGTTCTGGTCAGGTACAGGTCTATTCCTCCGGTCTTCTGGGGCCATGACTGCTTGGAGTATATTTTCTAATGGCAAATCATGGAAGCACAGAAAAGCAAGCAGAAACATATTTCTTAAGGTCTCAGCTTGGAGCTGTCACACTATCATTTTCCCCGCACTCCATCGACTAAATAAAATCACATTTCTGAGCTCAGCATCAATAGAGTGGGGAAGTATACTCTTCTCAAAGGGGGCGTTAAACTGAAAACACCATAGATGTAAATGCTAAGAGAGGGAGGAGTGAAGAATTGGGAACAATGATCCAAACTGCAATAGTGACTCTGAAGATATGTACTCTATTTAATCTGTTATGTGTTAATTTCATAGTTTAATTCTCAGAGGATTTAGATTTTTGGGGTGACAAAGAAGCATGGCATCTCCTTTTTGCCTTCTGTTCTCACCTGCAGGGAGGGGGCAAGGTTGAATCATCTGCTTTGCCTTTGAGCATTTGTTCTGTAAGCCAAACTGACTCTTATCCTTGCCACCAGGTATATTAATTATGTAAACAATTGTGCCAGAGGTCAAAAACCTGGGGGATGCCATACTTGGCCTTACGTCAAGGTAGGTGACAAATTCTATTAAATCAATCTTTTCCCTTCCTGGTAAATCAGCCTCATCTGTCTTTACTGAAGTTAATTTATGAGCCATCTTAAGGTGTTAGTGATATTTGGACATCCGTGTTTCTGCTATATTGATTGCTCCTGAAAATGAAATTGCTCACCTATTTCACCAAATATAGAGATGACTGTTCCATTCTAAAAATTTGTGAAATATATCATATATACAGGAGAGTTTATAAAACAGGCACAGGTCAAGTCTAATTATAAAGCTGTAGATTATTTTGTTATAAATATAGCATAACTTATTGATCTATTTTTCTGTTGATGAAAATTTGATTTTTTTTCCAGTTTGGGACTATTATGAACAATGCTTCTATGAATGTTCTTGTATATATTTGGGGGTACATTTGTGTTTCTCATGGGAGTTTCTCTAAGATACAAAACTGAGTGAAAGGATATGAACAATGAATCAGTTATCTGTTTCTGTGTAACAAGCCAACATAAACATATTGACTCTAAGCAGCCACCATTTTATTTACTCAAATTCTGTGAGTCAGCAATTTAGGCTGAGTTAAGGTAGGCAATTTTTTTAAAAAAAAATATATATATATTTATTGATTTCAGAGAGGGAGGGAGAGGGAGAGATAGAAATATTAGTAATGAGAGAGAATCATTGACAGGCTGCTTCCTGCATGCCCCACACTGGGAATGGAGCCCACAACCTGGGCATGTGCACTGACCAGGAACCGAACCATGACCTCCTGGTTCATAGGTTGATGCTCAACCACTGAACAGTGCTGGCTGGGCTGGCAATTCTTTTGCTGGTTTCTCCTGGGCTCATTCATGTGGCTGCAGTCATCCGGAAGCTCATCTAGAATGAAATGGCCCCAGATTACCTCTTTCTGCAAAGTCACATTACAAAAGGGGCATGCCTACAAGACTAGGAAGGATTTGTGATCATGTTTTGCACAAGACACATCTCTAAGTTTGCTAGGTAATGATGAACCACTTCTCAATGTGGTTGTACTTTAAAATGGAAGCACTCATTGGTAAGTGAATGAGAGTTTCCATTGTTCAATTTCCTTCCCAGTTTTTGGTAATGTTAGATTTCTAAATTTTGCTGGTCTGCTGAGTATTTAATTAGCAACTCACTGTGGTTTAAACTGACATTTTCCTAATTAGTAACAAAGATGAGCATCTTTCTTAGGATTCTTTGCCATTTGGGTTTCATATTTTATAAAGTGTTAATGTCCTTAGATAATTTTCCTTTTTTTTTTTTTTTTTTTTTTTTTTTTTTTTTTTTTTTTTTTTTTTTTACTGGCTCATGGAAGTTTTCTTTTTATATATATTCTGGATATCAGTCCTTTGATATAAAATGTGTGGATTATCTTTTACCTCTTTTTATTGTGTCTTTTGATGAACACGAGTTCATACTTTTAATGTAGTCCCTTTAATCAGTTGTTTTCTTTCGTTAGTGCTCTTTGTGATTTTATAGATTTATTTACAAGAATCCCTCCTTACCCTGATATTATGAAGATAGTCTCTATATTACCATCTAAATGCTTTTAAGTTTTGTCTTCTATACCTATGGTACCTAGAGTTTCTTTTTTAAATATCCATCGGGAATCAAGTTTTATTGTAGGAGTAATTGTTGTTGTAGCTGACTTTTCAATGGGAGAACAATCTTATTATTGAAATTTGAGAGAGTTGTTAATCAGCTTCTTTACTAACGGAAAGATAGATAAATTAAATTGAGTTAGGTAAATTAAGGCAACAGTATCTGTTTAAATTGCTAAAAATGACATACTTATGTGTCCTGAGGATGGGAATTTTTGAAAGAAGCAAGCCTGGAAGAACCCAAGCCCACATGTATCTCCCAGTCCTGTTACTTCAATAAGAACCCTCCTTCTCTTGGGGAAGCATGGCTGAGAGTATGAAGGAAGAAGCTGAGTAGATTTCTTCCTTTTTCTTTCCCACTGTGGAGTAGAGTGAAAATTCTCTTTACTTTGGAGAAACTTGGGGACTAGGGAATAATATTCTACTCCCTCCATCTCTTCATCACTGAAAAGATAAATCAAATTGAGGAAGTTTATTTAACCCTACTTTACTAATTTGAGTGAGTTCCTTTTAAAACTTCTGAACCAGGCAAGGAAGTAATGAATTTCAGTGAATTCTAGAGTGCATTGTAAAATGAGCTGAACTAGGTAAGAGTCAGGAAACTTGGATTCTGGGTCCTGGTGCCATTGATAATGTCCAGAAGTCACCTTCATTTTCAGGACTTCAAATTCATCACTTATAAAATAAGAGAGTTTGACTAATTGATCTTTATGGTCCCTTCCATCTTTGACAATTATTCATTCCATTATGATGTTCAGTTGGGTCTATTAAGAGGCAGCATATTTATTTATTTACATTTAAAAAATATTTAAAATATTTTTATTGATTTCAGAGAGGAAGGGAGAGGGAGAGAGAGATAGAAACATCAATGATGAGAGGGAATCATTGATCAGCTGCCTTCTGCATGCCCCACACTGGGAATCAAATATTAATATCAGCATTAAATAAGTTGCTCTCTATAAAGGAAATCCCAAGATATCTGTGCCCTGATCAGGAATGGAATCGAACTGTGACCTCCTGGTTCATAGATCGATGCTCAATCACTGAGTCACACCAGCCAGGCAAGAGGTAGTACATTTAGAAGTCTTGTCTACAGTGGCCATTATTATAAAGGCTTACCTAGCATGGATGGTTCGACATAACTGCTATGATCTTAAATTGATTTTTAATAACAACTTATATGGAAAACAATCATATATTTTTTACATGTAAATAAAAAAGCTCACAGAACAGATCTTATAGAATAAACAAATGGACCTTTAAAAATTTTATTGTTGAAAATATTATATATGTAAAACAATGGGCCTTTTTGTTGTAGCATAATATCTTTTTTAGATTCTAATAAAATATCAACTTGATCTTTTTTTTTTTAAAATATATTTTATTGAGTTTTTACAGAGAGAAAAGGAGAGAGATAGAGAGCTAGAAACATCGATGAGAGAGAAACATCGACCAGCTGCCTCCTGCACACTCCCCACTGGGGGTGTGCCCGCAACCAAGGCACATGCCCTTGACCGGAATCGAACCTGGGACCTTTCAGTCCGCAGGCCGACGCTCTATCCACTGAGCCAAACCGGTTTCGGCCAACTTGATCTTTTTTTAAAAAATATATATTTTTTATTGATTTTTTTTACAGAGAGGAAGGGAAAGAGATAGAGAGTTAGAAACATCGATGAGAGAGAAAAATGGATCAGCTGCCTCCTGCACACCCCCTACTAGGGATGTGCCCGCAACCAAGGTACATGCCCTTGACCAGAATTGAACCTCAGGCCTTCAGTCCGCAGGCTGATGCTCTATCCACTGAGCCAAACTGGTTAGGGCTCAACCTGATCTTATCATTGTAAAATAAACAATGATTTTTTTAAAAGTATGAAATTGACAATAAGACATTGTCTCCCTTATCACTTTCCATGTGTTGGAAAGATGATTCAAGACTTCTGGCTTGTGAGTAAAGCTTTTCTGGTGGGCTCTCTGAGGAGACCTTTGGGGCTATAGAGTCTCTTTTTTCTAAGAGAATGGCAAAGCTATAGAACTTGATTAGTGGAGATAGATTATTTTCCTTCATCTAATGATTAAGGCAAGTGAGAGTGCTGTGCCCATTAAAAGCTCAGGCAGTGTGTACCATTTACTAGGGAATATTTGACTAATATGGAAATTAAGTCCCCCTTTAGTATTTAATTTATTGTTTTAAAATAATCATTATATTATTTTGATGCCAATTTATGTACACTACCTGAAACACAAGGTTTAGAATAGATACTCAATTCCAATTTTCTTAGTAATTGAGCACTTCTGCCCTCCTGGAAATCCAAATTTATGTAAACAGAAGCAATATGAACTTCTTCATTGAAAAAAAGAGTTGTTTTTTTTTGTTTTGTTTTGTTTTTGTTAATCCTCACCTGACGATATTTTTCCGTTGACTTTTAGAGAGAATGAAAGGGAAGGGGAGAGACAGAGAGAAACATAGATGTGAGAGAGACACATGGATTGGTTGCCTTCCCGCATGCACCCTCACAGGGTCAGGGATCAAGCCTGAAACCGAGGTACATGCCCTTGACCGGGATCAAACCCAGGACCCTTCAGTCCAAGAGCCAACGCTCTATCCACTGAGCCAACCCAGCTAGGGCAGTACGAACTCCGTGTATTGTAATAATTTCTACAGCTACAGTCATTTCGGGGAAGACAAAATTTTTTAAAGTCACTCTTTTGCCCATGAAAATGTTACTCAAGAGTCCTAAAATGAAAAATAAATGGGATCTACTCAGGCTTCTAGATATTATCCAGAAGGGCATATTACTTGGTCAAGGAAACATTATGATGTCATATTACGAGAATGGCTTTTGGTCTCAGACTGACAAGCTCTGCTGCTAACAAGTTAGTTAATTTTGGTTAATTTATTCAAACTCTAATTCAGTGATGTCAAAATTTAGTGTGCATCACAATACCTTGGGGGGCTTGTTAAAACAAAGATTGCTGCCCAGCTTGCATGGCTCAGTGGTTGAGCATCAGGGTTGTGGGCTCAATCCCCAGTGTGGGGCATGCAGGAGGCAGCCGATCCATGATTCTCTGTTATCATTGATGTTTCTGTCTCTTTCTTTCTTTCCCTTCCTCTCTGAAATCAATAAAAATATATTAAAATAAAAACACACACACAGAAAGACAAAGATACTGGGCTCTACTCACAGAGTTCTGATTTAGTGGTTCTAGGGTGAGGTCTAAAAATCCGCATTTCTAACAAGTGGCCAGTTGCTGCTGCTGCTGCTGGTTCCAGGACCATTCTTTGAGTGTCACCACTCAAGTCAGTTTAATAATGATACCTCCTGGAACGATTGTCAGTATTAAATAAGTTGCTCTCTTTGAAGAAAATCCCAAGGTATCTGACAAATAGGAACTTTTAAATTAATATTCATTTCCTTTCTCCTCTGTCTTGCCTCTTCCAGCAATAAATACCAATGAGATGCTCTATGGGATTTGATGGAGGAATAGGACAAGAACCCTATCTTAATTTATCTTTTAATTAAATAAGAAAAAATGAACACACAAGACAATTAAGTAAAATAAGTAGATCATTAAACCATTATGAATGAAATTACTTGCCGTGGTCTAAATGTGTCCCCAAAGTTCATATGTTGAAACCTAATCCCCAAGGTGGGATTATGGCTCTTATAAAAAGGCCCCAGAGAGCTCCCTTAACCATCTCATTCAGGGGATAGAGCGTCGGCCTGCATACTGAAGGGTCCCAGGTTCAATTCCGGTCAAGGACACGTGCCCGGGTTGTGGGCTCAATCCCCAGTAGGGGGCATGCAGTGTGCAGCTGATCAATGATTCTCTCATCATTGATGTTTCCATCTTTCTCTCCCTTTCTCTTCCTCTCTGAAATCAATTTAAATATATATATATATATATATATATATATATATATATATATATATATATATATATATCCCCCTTCATTACAAGGGGCCTTCACTCTAACAAGTTGACACCCTGATCTTGGGCTTCCAATCTTCAGAACTGTAAGAAATCAGTGTCTGTTGTTTATAAGTTATCCAGTCTGGAATTTTGTTATAGCAACCTGAATGGACTAAAACATTACTTTTTATATTTACTTATTGTCACTGGAGGATTCCTGAAGAGGGAGAGATCACTAGAGGCTGATCTTGGGGGAGACCTGTTCTGAACCCCTTCACATACAAGGAATTACCACTCAGCAATACAAAGGAACAAACTGCTAATATGTGCTATATCATAGATGGGCCTCAAAAACACGATGTTAATTAAGGGAAGCCAGACATAAAAGGTTACTAAGTGATTTCATTCATACGAAGTTCTAGAAGAGGCAAAATTAAACCATGGTGGTAAAAATCAAAACTCTGGTTACTGTTGTTAGAAGGTGGGGTGAGGATTGATTGTATAGGAATTTGGGGGAATTTTCTGGGGTGCCAGCAAAATTTTTAAAAAATATTTTTATTGATTTCAGAGAGGAAGGGAGAGGGAGAGAGAGATAGAAACATCAATGATAAGAATCATGGATCAGCTGCCTCCTGCATGCCCCACACTGGGGATTGAGCCGCAACCTGGGTATGTGTCCTGACTGGGAATTGAACTGTGACTTAGGTCCTAGGTCGATGCTCAACCACTGAGCTGTGCCAGCCAGGCCAGAAATGTTTTAAATTGTGACAGGGATGTGGTTTACACAGGTGTATACATTTGCCAAATTATATCAAAGATTTGTACATTTCATGGTATGTAAATTATAGCTGAATAAAAAAATAATAAAAAAATTCCATTGCCCGCATTCCACCTCAGAGATTCTGGTTTAACTGCTCTGGAGTGTATGTGGGCATCAGAATTGAAAAATCTCACCAGAAGATTTTACTGGGCAGCCAGGTTTGAAACACTGGTGTAGGGGGTGAGGAGAGAGACTATGAATGACCCTAGGGGTGGGTAAAGGGGATAGGGAAGGAGTAGCTAGGGGAGGAGAAGCAGGAAAACTCAGAAAGGGTAACATCAAGGAAACGAAGGGAGAAGGGATTTTAAAAGAAGAGTCTATAGAGAAAGAAGTACTCTAGAAGTCATTTGGAATGCAAATGAAGCAAATAGTCCACTCTAGGTGATTGGAATAGAAATAGAAACATAAGGATGGAAGCAGACGGCAATGGAAAGAAGCAAATCTGTAGTAAGGAAAAGAAAATAGCAGACACAACATAAACTGCAATGACCTTAAACATTGGTCCCTGTAAACCCAAATCCCACTGACTTGTATCCTCACAAGGGTGCTGAAATATTCCTATGGAATTCGATGTCCTAACAACGTCCCCTTGTCTGGCCCTGATTCTTGAGGGACAGTTTTCCTGAGTGTGGGCCTCAGCATAGAGACTCTCTTTTTGGTTTAAAATTTTTTTAAATTGATTTTAGAGAGGAAGGGAGAGGGAGAGAGAGAGAAAAATCAGTGATGAGAGAGAATCATTGACTAGCTGCCTCCTGCACGCCCCAGACGGGGATCGAGCCTGCAACCCGGACATATGGCCCAGCCAGGAATCAAACTGTGACCTCCCAGTATATAGGATGGTTCATAAGTCAACGCTCAACCACTAAACAATGTGGGCCGGGCCCACCTCCCTCTTCGGATGGTTGCAGGGGAAGTTTTGAATGTTTGATACCATTTTCCAAGCACTGGATGTCTTTTTGTAAGGCAGTTCCCAACTACAAGCTGATCTCATAGCAAGGACCTTTGGAAGAGAGTTATTATAAAGGTTTTGGAAGGTTTTCTAAGTGTCCTATCATTTCTAAATAACATTGTAAATATTGGCTTCTGTCAACCTTTAACTGCTCACTCCTACATCATGTGTCAGAGTTAAGTATTATTTTCCCCATAGCCTTTCAGGAAATGGCACAAAAATCTTGTTCTTGTTCTGTTCAGTGGTGAAAAACTCTCAAATCAAAACAAGAGCTAGAAGATTGCATAGCACAGGGAAAAATATATTCATAATAGGGAGAACTTGGAGCTAATGATTTAAAGTATATATATGTATATATATATTTATATATATTATATATACTATATACTATATACTATATACTATATACTATATACTATATACTATATACTATATACTATATACTATATACTATATACTATATATCAGAGAGGAAGGGAGAGTGAGAGAGAGATAGAAACATCAATGATGAGAGAGAATAATTGTTCAGCTAATTGATCAGCTGCCTCCTGTATGCCCCCCACTGGGGATTGAGCCCACAACCTGGGCATGTGCCCTGACCAGGAATTAACGGTAACCTCCTGGGTCATAGGTTGATGCTCAACCACTGAATCATGCTAGCTGGGCAGAGCTAATGCTTTTTACTGTGCTTGTGTCATAACAAATCCACACTCCCTTGAATTAGTTGTGGGTGAACAACCCTAAAAATCTCATGTGGAATTTTCTACAGAGGTCTTTTGGCACAACCACAAGGGAATCTCTATGGAAGCTTCTGGAGAGAAATCCTCTGTGCTCAAACTTCAGTTCTCCCTATGCACTGAAAGATTGATTTGGGTTCTCTAATAGGAAGAAGGATAAAGCATTTCATATATATGAATTAATGCTTCAAATTCAATGTTCAGTGTCAGAGAAACAGATATCTGCTCATCAGTAGCAGCGTGCAAAGACCACATAAATGTTTGGACAGCCTGTGGCCTATCAAATATTCTTACCTGAGTCACATCACTCTTGCTGGGACAGTTAACACAGCAGGCGGTCAGAGTAATGAGCTCTGCCTGGTGTCCCTGAATTTCATCTCCAGCATGCTTGTTGTATTAGCAAGCTGGTGTGTCCAGCAACAGCGGAACAGAACAACAATAAGCAGACCCGAAAGAAATTTGCCTGCTTGACAGTGATAAATTAAGGTACTGCCACCTCCAGCAGAGTGATGGGCCTTGAAGCAATATTAGCTTGAAAGCTTTGGCTTTCAGAAGTTTCTAAAGTGGAGCTCTATTCTCTGCTAGGAGTGGGATTTTCACACAGGGAGGAGACATTCTGGTGAATAAGATCCCAGGTTTTTCTCCTATACTTCCGTTACTCAGCCCACACTGCCTGCCTCTTCCCAGCCCTGCAGACACAAAAGGAGGTCGAAAAATTTGTTTTATGGCCTATTGCTTATTTATATCACACCATAGCCTTTCTGTAAAAAATAATATGCTCAAAGTGCAGATCTGTTCGAGGGGGATCTAAATATTGAAGATTAAATTTTTTTATATAAGAAAATGAGAAAGGGAAACTACTGCCTGGCTGGCAGGGCTAAGTGGTTGAGCATCCACCTATGAACCAAGAAGTCATGGTTCCATTCCTGGTCAGGGCACATGCCCAGGTTGCAGGCTAGATCCCCAGTGTGGGGCATGCAGGAGGCAGCTGATCAACGATTCTCTTTCATCATTGATGTTTCTATCTCTCTCTCCCTCTCCCTTCCTCTCTGAAATCAATTAAATACATATATATGAAAAAAAAGAAAGGAAAGCCACTGGCTCAAAGCTATAACTATAAAATTTTAGATTTTACTTTATTATTTTTTCAAATGTGGACAGGGAATAGCAGGTTCTTTGGTGCATGATAAAGTCTAATATTGGTATGAGGGTCAACTTCATTGCAAATTCTATTCATGGTTCTTGGAAGATGGTATGCTCTCCTCATTTATATGATTCTACGTCCTGAAGGCGGGAAATATGGGCAGTCCTGCTTTTTTGGAATCAAATAGGTAGTAGGATAAAAGGAGAAGGGAGAGTTAAACTTAGGTGACCTTGGGAAAGTCATATAGCTTTTGGTTCGTCACTTGTCTATCTTCCTTAAAATATTCTTAATTCTCACTTCTGATTCATGGGGTAAATATTTCATAATAGGAAGAAATCCTTGGGCATCTAAACTAAGAGACTATAAATCATCAAAGAGCATGCATTTCCAGGTGTGTGATGGGATTGAACTTAATGTTTGTTTGTGGTCTGAGAGGTATTATTCTAATGGTATAAGAATTTTGATTAATCTTTATTTAATAACATATTTTTCTGTTAGGTTTTCTTGTTTTTGTTGTTGTTGGTTTTTGAATCATTGCCTGGCTGCCTCTTGATCTAAAGCCCAATATATGGCATGTCCCATTTCCTCCATGGAGCTTTTTGAAATGACTAGCACAAAATTATCTTTTCTTCTTAATTGCTACATGACTTAGAATTGTCCTTCCTTTCCCCAGCTGTCCCTTCAGCTCTACCTGCAGTGGTTCTCAACCTTCCTAATGCCGAAACCCTTTAATACAGTTCCTCATGTTGTGGTGACCCCCAACCATAAAATCATTTTTGTTGCTACTTCATAACTATAATTTTGCTACTGTTATGAATCATAATGTAAATATCTGATATGCAGCATGTATTTTCATTGTTCATGACCCACAGGTTGAGAACCGCTGATGGATACCCATCTACCTGAATGATAAAACTGCATTATATGCTCTTTGGTAAAAACAATCAACTCTCCCTCTGTATTTTCTAGTTTCCATTTCTAACACAGAGCTCACACAGGTACATCTGACCTGATTTGATCTGATTCTAGATATGTACCTGGATTATTCATAACAAGTCCCTTTAAGCTGCACCTGATTTTATGTTAATGGTGACTTTGAGAAGGCCCCCAAGGATGGGGGTTGGGTTACCAGGGGAACCAACAGCTTGATTAAAAGGTTAGAACTTTCAGCCCCATCTCATGACCTCCTGGGATGGGAGAGGACTGAAAGTTGAATAAGTCATCATTGGCCAATGAAGCCTTCATAAAAACCAAAAAGGACTGGGTTTGGAGAGCTTTGGGTTGATTTACAAGAACACATCTATATGCTGGGATACCCCAAACTCATGGGGATGGAAAGAAACTCTTGTGCTTAAGACCTCACACTATGTATTTTCTCACCTGGCTGTTCATTGGCATCCTTTGTAATAAACTGGTAAGCTAGGCCTGACCAGCGTGACTCAGTAGTTGAGTGTTGACCTATGAACCAGGAGGTCAGGGTTCAATTCCCAGTCAGAGCACATACCTGGGTTGTAGGTTCGACCCCCAGTAGGGGCTGTGCAGGAGGCAGCTGGTCAATGATTCTTTATTATCACTGTTGTTTTTCTCTCTCTCTCCCTCTCCCTTCCTCTCTGAACTAAAAAAATATATATTTTAGAAAATAAAATAAAACAAATAAACTGGTAAGCTTGTATGTAGATTATTTTCCTGAACTCGGTGAGCTGCTCTAGACAATGAATGTAACCCAAACAGGGCATCATGGTTACCTTTGATTCATAGCTGGTTGGTCAGAATCACCTGCATTTGTGGTTAGCATCTGAAAGGAGGGTGAGGCAGTCTTCTAGGCCTGAACACTTAACCTGTGGGAGTTGATGCCATCTCCAGGTAGAGTGTCAGAATTGGGTTTAATTGTAGGACACCTAGCTTGTGTGAAAGAATTGCTGGATGTGTGAAAAATCCCACACATCTGGTGTCAGAAGCAAGAGTGTTGTAATAGAGTACTGAGGCTAGAGGAGACACATAAGAATGTGTTTTCTTCTAATTGTCTCTACTACAAACCCTAAAGTTTACAATTTTACCTCTTAGAGTTCCATCTTCCTTGCATGATAATTAAAATTTTGGAATCACTTTCATCAAAACTTTACTCACTCCTTTAATTCTCAAAGAGCTCTTGAAATCTCATATTTAACACAGAGCCTTGTTTTAGTGTGTTTCTAGGTGAGTCACACAGGCAAAGACGTGACCTTCTGTGTTGTTCAGTAAGCAACACTTAATCTCTATAGAATGACAACAATTCTTACCTTGTATCTCCCCTATTGTGATAGTTAAATATTTAAGGACAATGTATTGAATACATGTCAATATGAATATTCCTCATTTAAAAAATGTAAATTTCTAGAGGAGATAGATGGTGTATGTGGTTATTATATCACTCGCTGTGGGTCTGAATTATCATCTGAGGAGGTTGAATACAGTTGGCAGCAGACTCTGAGTTTCTTATGTTCAGTTCTATCTTTGCTTGGTTAGATAGTCTGTATGTTTTATTTTATTTTTACAGAAATGACTTGGAGTAGAACTAGAAAGTGAACATTGAGAAACTGCTCTTGAGCAGAAAAGATATTTTTCCAGAAACCACAACATCGTATTAAATCTGACAAGAGTGTGCTGGAATTGAAGCAGGCTTTTCCTGGCCACTTCATACTGGCTCTATCTGCCTTTCCTGAACTCATGCATTCTGTGTTTTAGTGCTTGAGCACAGACTACTTCACTCTGTCCTATTGCTATTGCACTTAAGTGTCTGGTTTTCTCAAGTAGGTTCCAAAATTGTTGAAGAGGGGGACTCTTGTATTGACATTCTCTTTGTTCCCTTCTTGTCATTCCCTGTTATAGCACAGCAGATCTTTTAAGACTTCACTGTGAGTGAAATGAGTTAATGAGAGGAAGAGGAGGTATAATAAAAAAGTATAGCCCTATCAGGTTTGGCTCAGTGTATTAGAGCATCAGCCTGCGGACTGAAGGGTCCCAAGTTCGATTCCAGTCAAGGGCACATGCCTGGGTTGCAAGCTGGATCCCCAGTAGAAAGCATGCAGGAGACAGTCAACCAATGATTCTCTCTCATCATTGATGTTTCTATCTCTCTTTCCCTTTCCCTTCCTCTCTGAAATCAATAAAAATATATTAAAAAGAGAAGTATATGATATACAACAAGAGTTCTCCCATCCTCATTCTGTTACTTTCTTTAGATATGAGAATATTCTTTTCTCCCATCATTCCCTTTGAAATTTCACCTAATCCATATCTCTCTCTTTAGGCATCCCTCTTACAAATCTTTTATCACCTGCTCTAACTTTTAACCCCATGCAGTCTAGGACTATCATTCTGAATGAAATGCTAAGATCATTTTGTATATGTAGTCCTTTCTGAATAGCCAACTTCCTTAAAAGAATTTCATTAATTGGTACTGGCTTTAGGACTACTAAGAGGGAACCTAGAATTGGACCCCACAATTTAGAGGGCTCCAATCTGGTCTTCCTTCAACTGTGCCCTGTCTCATGGGGAGAAGAGTCTGTGGGACCAAGGGGACTGCCTACTCAGAACCTGCACTCTCTCTAGTATACCCTGGACCACAGAGGGCCTGTTGGAAGAGCTCTTCACCTGCACTGAGGGCCTGCATGGTCATCTTCCCCAAGTCCAGCCTTTTGAGGGCAGATGATGATACCAACATGTACACATAAGCCCAAAGAGTAGCCAAAAGGTGACTGGAAGGGTTTAGGGAAGACCTGAGGTGTGAAGGCTAGGGTGTCTACATACATGTGAAAATTTGCCACATGCAGTGTGGAGAAATCAAGGGAAAGAAAAGAGTAGGACACGGGCTTTCCCATGTGGCATGTTCTTGTTCAAGGACTCCGAGAATTTGAAATTGAAACCTGTGCTTCCAGGTTTTTAGAAAGACATCTGATAAGTGAGCCTCCATCTATACTGTTGCCTCAGTCCCCCAAATGTTAGGGAAGGATCTGTCAGCAATAATCCAAAAATTATGTGTGTTTTTTTCTTTTTTTCTGCCTGTGTTTTTTCTAGTTAAATGGTGGTCACAAATACTACTTTAAAGTAAAAACAGGGTTCTGTGAAGTCTGTGTTTATTTTTATTTTTTATTTCAAATATGAAGGGAGAGGGAGAGATAAAAACATCAGTGATGACAGAGAATCATGAGAGAATAATTTGTCAGCTGCCTCCTGCACACCCCACACTTGGGATCGAGTCCACAACCCGGGCATGTGCCTTGACCGGGAATTGAACTGTGACCTCCTGGCTCATAGGTAGACGCTCAACCACTGAGCCATGCTGGCTGGGCTAAAGTCTGTATTTAAACAAGTAATTTTGGCTTCATTGCAGGATAACTTATGAAAATAATGAACTTACATGACTTCCAGTGGTAATTTGGTCATTTGTGATTAGTGATTGAGAAAAACAAATGATTTATTCCATTACATTATTTTGGAATTTTAGGTGGTTTGATTTCACTGACATTTCTTGTGCGTGTTAAAGAGTGAATTTTTAGCAACATGCAAAAGAAACCTACTTTACCTGTGACATTTAAAAAGAAGCAAGAAATAATAACTCAGGCAAACACAAGGAGAAAGGGAAAGACAAAGCAGGAGGTGCCATTTACTAAAAATGACTTAGTGACAACGTGGTTCACTCACCTTGACTGGAAGGCACTATGAAAAATCTCTCAGTTCTAACGTTAGGTCCAGCTATACATAAGCAGTTATGTTGGTGACCTTCCTGTTCAGTAGTTGTTACAAAGTTAGTCTCACTCAATTGAATTTTTATTATTTTGTCCCTGTCCTCGACTTTTAGAGAGAGGAATTTTTCCCCTTCTCCCAATGCATTAATTTCCCCCCTAGCACATTTGAACTATGTTATGGCATTTTCACTGGGTTCTTTCACTCTAAACTGGAAAGCATTGTTGTTGATTTATCTTCTTTGTCTTTTCAAACATTTCACTCATCTTGACATTTGCAGAAAGCTTCAAAGGTTTGTCTTCTATTAGTAATATTACATTGCAATTCATAACTTTCAGCAGAGTTTGAATAGGATGCAGAAACTTACTAGAATACCTGAATTTGGCATTTGGTAGCTGAACGATGCATTGTCAACAACCTTGGCTTTTTGTTCTGTTCAGTGGAGAAATAAAATCACTCTGAAAATATCCCTTCATTTCTATAGAACAAATGTGAATAGACAGTATTTGTGGTATTGGCTTTGATTTCTATACATCTCTGGACTTTTTATGATAGGCCTCTATGCCTAGTGATTCAGCCATCTTTTGATCCTTCCCTCCTTCCAGCTCAACATGGACCTTCTCACAAAATGGTATTTAAATTAGACAAGCAACCTAGAGAAATTGATGTTACATAAATAAAATATTCATAGAAATATTTTTTGTTTTAACAAAATATTGGGAATAACCTAAAAATCCTTAAGTAGGAAAAAACTTATTATGATATAGTCATACAATGTAATAAAAGACAACAGTGAGAAGGAGCTCACTAAACCTACATGCATTAACATGGACAGATCTCAGAAGCACATGGAGAAAATGCAAGTTGAAAAAGTAGGCACATGGTATTCGTGGCCAGCACTACTCCTGTTCCTTAACACCTACTTCCTCTCTCCTGTGGGGAACATGGGGGGATTTTATTTTATTTTATTATTTTTTAAAAATATATTTTTATTGATTTCAGAGAGGAAGGGAGAGAAGGAGAGAGACAGAAACATCGATAATGAGAGAGAATCGTTGATTTCCTGCCTCCTGCACAAACCTGGGCATGTGCCCTGACTGGGAATTGAACCATGACCTCCTGGTTCATAGATCAATGCTCAACCAATGAGCCATGCTGGCTGAGCAACATGGGGAGATTTTATTTCCATGTTCCCTTTAAGTGGCCACATGACATGCTTTGGTTAATAAAATGTAAGCAAGAGTAATGTCCATCATTTCTCAGAAGCATTTACATGCTGTTTGTTGGTACAGGACTCTCTTCTTGTCCCCCTGCTCTGGTGACTGGAGGTGCATGTTACATAGAGATGTGATTTGAAGTCACCCTACAGGGAACAGCTACCTGGAGGAGTTGCCCAGACCTGTGGCGGAATTGGAGTAAGTGAGAAATACCCTTTGTTGTTTTAAGCCACTGAGATTGTTCTACCGAGAGTTGGGGGAGTTGGAATGTTTACCAACCAACCTCCATTCCTCCCTGCCACTTCCAGACTGCCCAAGCTCCATCACTGGATGAGCCCTCAGGCATAGGAGTGGATGAACTTGGCTGGTTTAAGTGAGATGCCTTCAGTGTACCTATGAATTGTTTATTGCAGCTCTGGCTGAAATCAGAGGTGGATCCAGGGAACACGGAGTAGCCTCTGCTATGGGATCCGACAGCCAAATGTGCTCATGTACAAGTTATCAGTAGCCACAGATACATTTTTTTGTTAACACTTTTTTTGGGGGTGTAATTATTGTATTTTAAAAATGTCAAGGAAAGAATGACAGGTGAACATGGAGGAACACAGTTGAAAGAGGAAAGAGAAAATCACAGAAAAATGGAAGGTGAAGATTAGACAATAGTGATGGGAGGAGAGAGTAGAGAGTGGGAAGGTGTTGGTTCTCATTTCTTAGTATATTTTTTAAAATCACCAATTAAGAAATGAGCTGTTTCTTCTTAGACACTTTTCCAGCATTTGTGTGTGGATGTGTCCAGGAGAACTATAACAAGTTATATATGGCCTCCAGCATCAGAAGAGTTTTCAGAAACTCAATAGTGAGCACAACAGATCGGCATGCCTTTCTATTAAGTTAAACTTTATCTTAAACTGGTGGAGCCAGATATCTTTTGGACTTCATAATTTCTTAGAGTTAGGAAAATAATATGGTTCAGATATTTTATATTACCTAACATTCCAGGAGAGTCTGGAATCATATCACCTAATCAAATGCATTTATGCAGTAAAATATAGACATGTTCACACCAAGAGGAATAAAGAGACTATAATTAGCTTCTTATCAGTTTAAACCAGGTTTTGCTGACAGATGAGTTCAGGTTGGGTACTGTTTGGCCAGCAATAGAGTTATAAGAGAAAAATTTTTGTTTTTAGGGCCTAATGGATTTTGTAATTGGGAATAAGGAAATACAGACCTATTTTAAACTGTTCTTTAAAGTTACTATAAGGAATAACTTAACTAAGAACTATAGTGTGGTGGCCAGCCTCCTTAGTGATTCTC
This sequence comes from Myotis myotis, assembly GCF_014108235.1. Classification (NCBI taxonomy): domain Eukaryota; kingdom Metazoa; phylum Chordata; class Mammalia; order Chiroptera; family Vespertilionidae; genus Myotis; species Myotis myotis. The sequence goes on along the minus strand of NW_023416346.1, from coordinate 116,427,878 downwards.
ATTTCCACACTGAATAAGGTTGATCTGTGTGTATCTAAGAGAATATTATAGAAAGACAAAGTGTGACTTATGCCTTGCCCTTTCTCTTGGATCGCTAGCTCTAGGGAAGCCAGCCACCATAACATGAGGATGCACAAACAATTAAGTACATGAATGAGGAACTTTAGAAGCAGATGTTCCAGCCCTTGTCAAACCTGAGGACTATAGCCTTGGCCAACATCCTAATGAAAAACCTTAAGCCAGAACCACCTGGCTAAACTGTGCCCAGATTTTGACCCACAGAAACTGTATAAGATAATAAGGGTTATTGTTTTAAACGCCTAAGTTTTTTTACACAGCAATAGATAATTAATATAAGTTTTGGTATCTGGAAATAGAGTGTCCCCATAATAGCAAAAAACAAACAAACAAAAACAAACAAACAAAAACCAAAAAACAAACAAAATAAAAACAACCCTGCATGTGGGAGTGGCTTTGGAACTAGGTGATGGGTGAAAGCTGGTGGATCTCTGAGGGAGTGTTCATGAAATCCAGACATATGAGTAAAGTACTTGAGAAGCAGGTCCTCTGGCCCCAGTCAAGCCTTCAGGCAACCACAGCCCTAGCTCACTTCCTGACTACAACCTCATGAGAGACTTGGAGTCAGAACCACCCAGGTAAGATTTTCCACAATTCCTGATCTACAGAAATGTGTTTAATAATAGATAGTTATTGATATTTTCAGTGGCAAAGTTTTGGGGTAATATGTAATACAATAGATAATATATATATATATATATATATATATGTATTTATATATCTTTGAATATATATATATTCAAAGATATATAAACTGATACATAGATATCATGGACCTTGGGGGAAATTCTCCAATAGCTATAAATTATGGTTACTAAATTTTTTCTTTCTGTTGTCAAGAAAATATTTGCCACATTTGCTTATAATAGGTATAGTTTTGTAAAGCTCAGTTTTATTACTTATAGGTCTCAGATGAAAAATTATTGAAGCTCATTCTTCTATTGAGAGTCAGCCTACAAAAGCTGATGATTTTAAGAGAAATATTCTGTTTTCAAAATGACTGTTACTTTTTGTGGAGGCTGTAGTTTCCTTTCTCTTCAAGATCAGAAACAAAACTGAAGCAAACAAACAATACCTCTGTATTCTCAAGATAACTAAAATGCAAAAAAGCTTCGTTAGAAATTCAGTAATTAATTATCTGAATTAATAGCTCCATGCCTGATACAAATCCCATGCCTTGAAAAACATTTTTTAAAGACAATTTTTTTTTTTATTGATTGCAGAGAGGAAGGGAGAGGGAGAGAGAGATAGAAACAGTAAAGATGAGATAGAATCATTGATTGGCTGCCTCCTGCACACCCCCTACTGGGGATTGAGCCCGCAACCCCTGACATGTGCCCTGACCTGGAATCGAACTGTGACCTCCTGGTTCATAGGTCTATACTCAACCACTGAGCCATACCAGCTGGGCGACATTTCTTTATTAAAGTTGTATAGGGTCAGGACTTCGTAGGTATGCTAAGATTTTGAAATACAAGGGCAGAACACTTTTTCAGTAATAAGCCATATAACATTTCTGGCTTTGTTGGCTATACACTTTCTGTCAGAACTACTCAATTTTGCCTTTGTAACACTAACAGCAGCCATTGACTGTATGTAAACGAATGATCATGGCTATGTTCCAATAAAACTTTATTTATAAAAAGGTGGCAGACTGGATTTTACTCATGGGCCTTTGTCTGCCAACCCTGTAGTACACTGTAAACATTTTTTTTATACACAGAGCAGTTAATAATTCTTTTCACTTCATTAAATTCAAAAGATGTTTCAGACATATCCCATGACATATTTAGGGAAACTCTGATTATGCCATGTACATAATGATAAAACTTGCAAAATATGTTTGAAGGAATAACCAGAGGGACAAGTTTCATATATGAAATAGGTATAGTGATGCTGGATACTTAACAACCAAAAAGATCCCTCACATTCTAATATTTGTCACTCTAGAGCAGTGGTTCTCAACCTTGGCTGCACATTAGAATCACCTGGAAATCGTTTGCAAAACCTGATTTCTGGGCCTCATCCTCCAGAAATTCTGTTTCTTTGTTACTAATGTTGTGGCCCCACCCCATAACAAAGAAACAGAATTTCCTTTTGGGGGTCGAACGACCTTTTCACAGGGGCAGCCTAAGACCATCGGAAAACACATGTATAATTACATATTGTTTTTTCTGATTAATCACTATGCTTTAATTATGTTCAATTTGTAATAATGAAATTGGGGGTCACCACAACATGAGGAACTATATTAAAAGGTTGCGGCATTAGGAAGGTTGAGAACCACTGCTCTAGAGAAAGGCCAATTTTCTCAATGACCCAGGCTTTTGAGGTATTTAACTTACATCATGAACTATCTTTTATCTTTCTCCAAACCCAGTAAGTTTAGACTTATGATCATTTGTGCTTCTCTAAAGAACATTATCAGTCAAACTATAATTTGGTGGAAGAAAATGCTCCATATTTGTGAAGCTAGTAATTCCTTATATTCATGTAGCAGATTCCAGGTTTACGCAGTGATTTCATATAGATGATTTCATTTACGTCTCAAAATAGGCAGAGCAGTAATCTAAAAATCTAAGACACTGAATTACTACAGTCCCCCCACCAAGGTATTATAGATTTCAATAAACTAATATGAACAGAGGAAAAGAATAAAACTGCCTACTTAGTGTTGTTTTCATGTGCTCGGGAAAATTTATAGTAACTGGCACTTTCTAGCTCAAAAGCAAAAGAACAAGGTCTCCTTAGGGCAGAGCCAATGATTCTCTGACCTGTCACTCTAGCAAGTCACTCTGATCTAAGTAGGATTCAACTTCTGACCTGTGAAAAAGAGGTCTCGAAGTTTCTGATGAGAGTTATTTTCAGTGGCATCCAATTTAGGTGCTGTTGAAATGAGCCCAACCAGACAATTGGAAAAGTGTACTAGTATAAGGACACCCACCAATGAAAGAGTAAAAAAAAAAAAATAGAGTGATAGAGGGGTTTCTAAACTGGTTGGCCATGGAAAACTAAAGCTAAGATCTCAATTCACATATATGATAGATATAAAACAACACATTTTTAAGGATGAACTTTGTATATATTACTTTTTCTTCCAGTCATTTAAAAATACACACAATATATAATTAACTATACACACATATAGATATATACATAAATGGATAGTTTGAAATATGATTACATAATTAAAAATAAAATCCAGTATGTGATGGTTAGCTCCTGCAGAGAAAGGTATAAAATTTTTGTTTATTTGTTGAAACACTTACACAAAACAGGAAAGTTACGGCTGATTTTGATGCCATTTTCTGCCTCTGCAGCAGTGGCCTGATTAGAGAGTGATGCTGCAATCCTAGTTTGGCTAACCATATCCATGAGTCAGGGAGTTGAAATCTAAAAACATTATATTGTAAAATTGATCATTTCCTTCAATACATATAAATGGAATGGTTTCTATTTCCTGGCTCCTGATAATAGAAAAGGAAAACATATCTTCTGATGGCAAGCATGCATAAGAGGTAAACATAGGGAGCCCCAGTGCAAAGCTAGCAATAAGAAAAGGGTGGGAGTTGAAAAAGTCCATGACTAAACTGATGATATCCTGATACAGACTCAGGAACAGTTAGAAGCCCGACCAGCATGGCTCAGTGGTTGAGCATCGACCTATGAACCAGGAGGTCAGGGTTCAATTCCCAGTCAGGGCACATGCCCAGGGTGGGCGCTCGATCCCCAGTGTGGGGCATGCAGGAGGCAGCTGCTCAATTATTCTCTCTCACCATTGATGTGTGTATCTCTTCCTCCCTCCCCTACCTCATTGAAATCAATAAAAACATTTTTAAAAAAGTTAGAAAAGAAGACCCAGAAAATGACTGCATACTAAGTGATGGGAAGCCTATTTGAATGGGAATAGGAGGCTATTAGGAAAAACCAACTAGTACTAAAGTAACAGTAATGTGTGAATAGAAGAAAACAGAATGGATGTGGGGCTACCAATTTGGAACAGATGAAAGAAGAAAAAAAATGAAGAGCAAATAAATAGAAGGATTGAGAACAATTCCAAATATGTTGGATATATTTCAGTGGATTGTGTTATTTTTAAATATATTATTATGGATTTCTGAGAGGAAGGGAGAGGAGGGAGAGATAGAAACATCAATGATGGCCGAAACCGGTTTGGCTCAGTGGATAGAGCGTCAGCCTGCGGACTGAAAGGTCCCGGGTTCGATTCCGGTCAAGGGCAAGTACCTGGGTTGCGGGCACATCCCGAGTGGGAGATGTGCGGGAGGCAGCTGATCGATGTTTCTCTCTCATCGATGTTTCTAACTCTCTATCTCTCTCCCTTCCTCTCTGTAAAAAATCAATAAAATATATTTAAAAAAAAAAAAAGAAACATCAATGATGAAAAAGAATCATTGATCGGCTGCCTCCTGCACGATCGAGAATCATGTCTGCCACCTGCCATGTGCCCTGACTGCAAATTGAACCGTGACCTCCTGGTTTAAAGGCCTATGCTCAACCACTGAGCCACCTCAGCTGGGCTCAGTAGACTGTTTTTTATCTGAAAAAAAAAATTCAAAAGCTTACTGTAAACATGTTCCATTATTTCCCCTTGATATTAAGAGGGCACATACACAGATTTAGTGAGATTGCTAATAACAACTAAGATTTATTGAGCACTTACCATGTGGCAGGCAAACAAATTTATATGTATTAATTCATGTTATAATCATACCATGTGTAGGTCAAGTTTTTCTTTTTAAATATAAAAATAGCCAAACCGGTTTGGCTCAGTGGATAGAGCATCGGCCTGCGGACTGAAAGGTCCCAGGTTCGATTCCGGCCAGGGGCATGTACCTTGGTTGTGGGCACATCCCCAGTAGGAGGTGTGCAGGAGGCAGCTGGTCAATGTTTCTATCTCATCAATGTTTCTAACTCTCTATCCCTCTCCCTTCCTCTCTGTAAAAAATCAACAAAATATATTAAAAAAATAAAAAATAAACTAAATGAGGGACAGGGAGGTGATATAACTTCTCTAAACTGTTTTTGAAACCAAGTGTCCTAGTTTTGGAGACTTCATATTTAACTGTTAACTTATACTTTATTTTGAGTCTTTGGTAGTTTTTTTTTTAAGTGCAGAATTGCTGAATTTCAACTTTTACTAGTATTTAAAATAGCAGAGCTAACATGCATTTTTTGGATCCTCTGAAGTCCTTATAAAATGAGAGTAAAGAAATAAAAATAAGATAAAGTCACAAGGACAAAGAGAGTAGGTATAGGCAACTGTGAAGCGGGATGATTGGCAACTGACCTAGTTGGTCAAAGAGAGTTGAATAAAATCCTTACTCGACAGAGGGGGAAGTTGAGAAACCAACAGATTTACATCCGTGGGCCCTCAAAGCTCTCAGGGATTGGCAACACCCCTGAGAGTGAAGGATGAAGAAGGGGGTTGCAAATAGAATGGATGTAATTCTGTCTGAGAAGCAGTTAGATCTTCAGTGCCCCTCTTCTACCCGGATACAGTTCCAGGGATTTATTCTCAGGAGAAGTAAGGCAGAGGAACCCTACTTTTCTCAGCAGGGAGGACTAAATTTCCTAGTCCATTATTACCAGGAAGAGAAACTTACAGTTCATTCTCAATAGAACAACCAGATTGATCCTGAGAAGAATGACTTCTCATATAACCTGGAGTAAGAGTCAGAGTTTTTTTTATTATTTATTTTTAAAAAATATTTTTATGGATTTCAGAGAGAAAGGGAGAGGGAGAGAGCTAGAAGCATCAGTGATGAGAGAGAATCATTGATCAGCTGCCTCCTGCACGCCCCACACTGGTGATCGAATCTGAAACCTGGACATGTGCCCTGACGGGGAAACGAACTTCAACCTCCTGATTCATAGGTTGATGCTCAACCACTGAGCCACACCAGCCAGGCAGGAGTCAGAGTTTTAGAAAGTTGTGCAAGGCCCTACATCCCCCCACTCCAGATTTTTCTAAATCTCATTATTGACTCTTCTGCCCCTCACTCATTCCATTCCATTCACACTGTAGTTCTTGCTGTTCCTGAAACCTAAAGAGGGTTTGTTTCCTCTTTATAGCATTGACTGTGTCTCTTCTCTCTGCCTGGAATGCCCTTCTCCCAGAGGTATCTGTAAGCATAATTCCCTTACTACTATAAGGTACCTAATCAAATTTCACCTTTTCAGGGACATCTTTCTTGACCAACAGATCTTAAATTGCAGCCTTGCCTGACTGGCATGGCTCAGTGGTTGAGCATTAATCTATGAACCAGGAGATCACGGTTCAATTCCTCGTCAGGGCATATACCTGGGCTGCTGGCTCGATCCCCAGTAGGGACCATGCAGGAGGCAGCCAATCAATGATCCTCTCTCGTCATTGATGTTTCTATCTCTCTTTCTCCCTCTTCCTGCCTGAGATCAATAAAAATATTTAAAAATAATAAAATAAAATAAAATTGCAGCCTTTCTCAGTCTTTTCCATCAGTTCTTCTTGCTTTTTTCTTCCATTTAGCATCCTATTTACCCTCCCTTTACTTTAGTTTCCTTCCATGTAAAAGGAGGAAAATAGAAAAGCTACTTATGCTGTTTATTGTTTGTCTAATATCCTAGATGTTTACTTACCTGTTGATTTGTCTAGGATAAGAGAGGATAGAAATAATAGACTGTCTATTAAAAATCCCCACAAGTGTGGGGATTTTTGCATCTGCTTTGTACAGCTCCTGTATTCCTAACCAATAGAACAGTGCCTGACACTTGGTTATTGCCCAATAACTGTTGACATATAGATAAAAGGATTCAAGATAAAGTTGAAGAAATCTCTCAGAAAGTAGGGCCAAAACATTAAGTGAAGGCAGGACTAGATGAATCAGTTAATATATAATATCCTCAGAAACTTGTATGGTATATAACAGATACTGAATGTTGCCTACTATTATCTTAATGTTAGAAAAATAAGATTAAGTGAAGGAAATTGAGAGAAAAAGAGGTAAGAAAATTTCAGGTCCAATCTAGGAAGTCCATTAACCAAACAATAAGAGTTCAAAGAAGAAGATGGAAACTAAAGGGAAGGCTATACATCAGATAAATAATTTTTAAAAGTATCCCATGGCATATGTTTGCAGTTTGAAACAGCTCACTTAGTACCTAGGTCTATAGTTGAAATTAGATTCACCACAAAGAACATTCCAAAGCACTAGGAACAAAGAGAGGATTCTAAAAACATGTAAAGAGAAAAAAGCCAAATTACTTACAAAGGATCAGTAATCATAATGTCCTCAGAGTTTTCAACAGTACTGGACACTGGAAGTCATGCTTTCAAACTTTAGAGGGAAAAGAAATAGAAGCCTAAAATTGGCTAGGCTGTCAATTAGATGGGAGTCTATAATGAAGATGTTTTTATATAGCCTGGGCCTCTTAATATTTACTTCTCATGCAGCCTTTCTCAGAAAGTTGGTAGGTAAGATTTCACCATATTAAGAGAATACAGCAAGTCTTCAATGTCATCCATAGATTCTGTGACTTTAAGTAAAACATCCTACAAAGAAACCAGTTGTACCATAGGCTAATTGATATAAACAAGAATTAGATTCCTAAGACATTTAATCAACATTATAATGAAAGGAAAGGACATTACTTGAGGACTTGTGATACAGAAAGTGAGATCCAATTTGAGATAGCTGAAGGGACTGTGCAGGGCACAGCCATGCAGTATGCCTGGAAAGCAACCAGGCCACACAGGGGAAAGCCAGAAGCTTTTAGAGTGAAGTCTCCAAGTAAAGGAAACTGGTAAATAGCTGAAGTGATTGACCATATTTTTTAATTTTTTAAATATATATTTATTGAATTCAGAGAGGAAGGGAGAGGGAGAGAGAAACAGAAACATCAATGATGAGAGAGAATTGATCAGCTGCAGCCCTAAAATCGAACTGCGACCTCCTGATTCACAGGTCAACGCTCAACCACTGAGCCATGCCCACCTGGCTGGTTGACCATATTAAGAGGAGTTTTATACAACTAAAGGAGAGTTTGGGGGATAAATTAATAATTAGTATATAGAAAACTAAGAAAAGGAGCAATGATATTATTAACTCCTGGTGGAAAAAAGTTGTGCAAGAAAGCAAAAGTAACCATGATGCAGTCTCTGATTCAGTTATGAATATAATTTCATTTGGAAGTAAATCGTATTTCTTTGATAGTTTGACATGTCACAAGACCCCTTTGAACTCCAAACAAGCCTGTTCAGACACGTGTTACTATCACTTTAGAGAGGTGCACTTTGAAAGGCTTAGCAGAAACCCTGCCTCCCCTCCTTTCTGAATTGTTCTCTATGGATAACTTGGAGAAAAGCAGCAACTCCGAACTCCTGGCTCTTGGTTCTGGTTCTATTTTCATGTGACTCAAGAACCATTTCAGACAACTTGCTATCACTCTCCAGTCTTGTTTCTCTCCTTTTTAAAGATGACCTACTTTAGAAGACTGTAATGTTTAAAAAGGAAAACTAAAAAAGAAATTGTGAGATCTAATGGGTGGTAAATATTTTGAAGAGGTTGGAAAGAATGCAGAAGTTTAAGTGGCTATGTTTATAGAAACCATCATGAATTATATTTTACATAAAGCAGTGCACGAGTCCTATCTTTCAAGTATGTATAAGTGTACTCATTGTAGAAATAGCTAGGTTCTAATTATCATAACAATGTTTAGGCTTTGGATCGAAAGTGTAATACAAATTTCACCAGTACTATTGATTGCAGCAAAGAGCTGTTAGTTCTAAATTGTGACTTGATTTTTTTCTTTAAATTTCCCATTTATTTTTCATTTCTTTGTCTAGCTGAATTTAAAATGAAGGTATCACAAACTCTTTGTTTTATTTTAAATACACACACACACACACACACACACACACACACACACACACACACACATACACACACATATTTCAGAGAGGAAGGGAGAAACACCAATGATGAGAGAGAATCATTGATCGGCTGCTTCCTGCCCTGACCAGGAATAGAACTGTGACCTCCTGATTCATAGATCAATGCTCAACCACTTAGCCATGTGGGCTGGGCCAAACTCTTTGTTTTAAAATGTGCGATTGAAGTATCTACCTCATACTGGTCTGAGTTGTTTATTTATTTATTTTAAAAAATCTTTTTTGTTGAAAGTATTACATGTCTCCCTTTTCCCCCCATTGACTCCCTCGAGCTCGCCCCTGTCCCCGGACCCCAGGCCTTCACCACCCTATTGTCTGTGTCCATGTTATGCACATATGCATACAAAGTCTTTGGTTGGTTATCTCCTGCCCACCCAACCCCACCTTGAGTTCTTTATCAGGTTTACAGAAGGTACTATGATTGGGATGGGACTGAAATATTATGGGAAGATTTTAGGTACATTTCTGACTACATTTATTCTGAATTACTCACCATTAATTTTCCCCAAACTAATTTCACTGTGACATGAAACACACATATTCTTTGTGGCCTACACATTCTTTCATAATAGGCAACTTTGGGTTGATGTTGCATTCACACATTTCGTTTTACCTCGGTCTCTTAATCTAGCTGCAGCAATGAATTTGTAATTAGAATAACCTGTCAGTTTGTTAATTTGAGAGGCTAATTGGCTCTCTCAGATTTAATATTTACACTCCATCTACTTGAATCAGTTCACAAATTAGAACACCTTGAAAGGTGGGACACAGAAGGTTAAAACAGAATCTAACTGAAGAAAGCAGAAGAGGTAAATAATGACAGCCCTCAGAAACAAGCAGATTATAATACATGGAAGAAAAGTATATCTCTAACGTTTCTCAAAGTGAAGGCTCCAGAGGAAACAATGTATTTGATAATGTTGTTTATTTGTTTTTCTGACAGTTCAATGTCCACACATAAATCCATGGAGATGAAATATTTTCCTAAGCAAAATTGGCTCTTTTGCCAGTCAGGACAAAAAGGAGCATGCACAAATTTATTGTGTATAAGGAACATCAAGTCAACCTGGAGCCACTATTTTAAATTATGTTTTATAGGACTAAGGCAGAAATTCAGTGTAACAAGGTAATTTCCATGTCTACTCCCAATGAAAGGTAGAATGGAGAATGCTCCAATAAAAGCATTTTGAGGGGGAATGGAAGAAGGGGGTTTTGTTAATGTGGTACAAGTATGATCACCATGAGGAGATGATCAGGTTTTAGTTAATAATGGGTGACTAGCCAAGAGGTCAGGTCCGGGTATTGTTTCTCTGGCCCTAGGTACAGAATGATATAAGCCTGAGTCTAGGTCAGAAATCTGTGTATAGTAAGGCCAAGGCTATCGATGGAGATGAGAGGATGTTTAGATATGAAGACATAAACATTAAAAGGTTTAGTATACACTAAGTGCCATCTGATAGAGCTTGGATAATTACAAAGGGGATGGAGATTATTTTATGTAGGAGAGTTGTGTGAACAAAAGTAGGAACACAGGATATAATGAGAAATGGACTTGTTTGCCTGGAGTCTAGGGCTTATATATGGGAATAGTGGGGGACAATATTTGAGATGGAGAATAAGAGATAAGTAGATAAGAAGCCACTGAAAATATGTGAATAGGGAAGTGACATGATAAAATTGGTGTTAGCACAATTGACAATGAAATCAGATCAGGAAGTAGGATACTGAAAAAGATCAGGGATGGACTGAAGGCAATGCCAGTGGGATGCAAACTTAGTGAAACATATAAAATTGAAAGGAAGACTCAATAGGCTTGGGACTAGTGAATATGAGGCCAGAAGGAGAGATAGGAATCAAGGGTCACTCCAGCGTATCAAACCTCAGTTGTGAGATAATGAGGTGACATTTGTACATATGAGAAGTCCAGATGGCAGATATTTTGGGAGGATCGTTGATGAGGTATTTATATATATTCAGTCATGGAATTTGGGAATAGAAGTGTTTAAATTTATTACAACTTCATTTCCCCCCAAATTTATCTTATCAGCATTTTCAAATATACAGAGAAGTTGCAAGACTAGTACAATGAACATATATATACACTATACATTTAAATCCAACCATTTCTATTTTGCCTTATTAGTTTTATCTATCTATCATCTATCTATCTATCTATCTATCTATCTATCTATCTATCTATCTATGTATCTAACATCTATCCATTTTTTTACTGAAAAATTTGAAAATAACTTGCAGGTGCAATAAAACCTCACTCCTAAATCCTTTAGCATCTACTAAGAACATAAACTTCAGTTTTGAAGAAAATTAAGACAAAAGGTTTTCATTTAGTGGTAAAGGCTGTATTAGATCTTCAGGTTACCTGATAGTCAAATCCACTACTCTTTTCTCCTACTACATACCTTCCATGTTTATCTACACTAATAAAAGAGAAACATGGTAATTGGTGTACGACCGCTACCCTTCCCATTGGCTAATCAGGGAAATATGCAAATTAACTGTCAGCCAAGATGGCGGCCGGCAACCAGGCAGCTTGAAGTTAACAGGAGGTTTGCTTGCTTCAGTGACAGAGGACTCCAACGTTCCCCACCTGCCACTGCAGGCCTCTGAGCCGGCAGTTTCAAACATTGTAACAAATATAGGCTAAACAAAACCCCAGAAACCAGCTTTCAGCTGGCTGGGATCTCAGAGCTGGAGTTGATACAGAGTTTCGAGAACCGAAACAAACCAGATACCTGCTTTCAGGAGCGGAGGCCTCAGAGCTGGAGCCTCAGAGCTAAAAGAAAAAAAGGAGCAGTTGGGAGCTTCAGTCACCTGCCAGCCTGAAAACAGCCCTCAGCCCCTCACCCAGACTGGCCAGGCACCCCAGTGGGGACCCCCACCCTGAAGGGTGTGTGACCAGCTGCAAACAGGCATCATCCCCTCATCCAGGCTGGCCAAGCACCCCAGTGGGGACCCCCACCCTGATCCAGGACACCCGTCAGGGCAAACCAGCCAGCCCCCACCCATGCACCAGGCCTCTATTCTATATAGTAAAAGGGTAATATGCCTCCCAGCATCGGGATCAGTGTGACAGGGGGCAGTGCCCAAACCCCCTGATCGCCCTGCAGCTCTGTGTGTGACAGGGGGTGGGGCCACAACCTCCCTATTGGCCCTGCTCTGTTCATGACAGGTGAAGGCTCCCCAACCCCCTGATCAACCCTGCTCTGTGGGTGATAGAGGGCGGCATCCCAACCCCCCACCCCCCCACCCGCCACGGGCCCTGCTCTGTGTGTGATGGGGTAGAGCCATAAACTCCCCATCGGCCCTGCCCTGAGTGTGACAGTGGCGGCGCCCCATCCCCCTGATCGGCCCTGCTCTGTGGGTGATAGAGGGCGGCGCCCCAACCCCCTGATTGGCCCTGCTCTGTGCGTCACAGGGGGTGGTGCCACAACCTTCCCATCGACTCTGCCTTGAGTGTGACAGGGGGCAGTGCCCCAACCCCCCAATCGGCCCTACCCTGAGCGTGACTGAGGGTGGCATCGCAACCTCCTGATCCGCCCTGCTCTGTGCATGACAGGGGGCGGCGCCCCAACTCCCCAATCGGCCCTTCTCTGAGCCCAACCAGGGGCTGTACCTAGGGATTGGGCCTGCCCTCTGCCACCCGGGAGCATGCCTAAGCCAGCAGGTCGTTATCTCCCGAGGGGTCCCAGACTGCGAGAGGGCACAGGCCAGGCTGAGGGACCCCCCCCCCCGAGTGCACAAATTTTTGTGCACCGGGCCTCTAGTATATTATATTTATTGCTTGGAGTGTTTATTTTTTATTTTATTTATTTATTTTTTTTATTGCTTAAAGTATTACAAAAAGTATTACATATGTCTCCTTTTTTTCCCCCCACCCTTGACAATCCCCTGGCCTCCCCTACCCCCCAGTGTCTTATGTCCATTGGTTATGCTTATATGCATGCATACAAGACCTTTGGTTGATCTCTTACCCACCCCCCTCCTGCCCTCCCACCCTCCCTGGCCTTCCTGCTGTAGTTTGACAGTCTGTTTAGACATACAAATTAGATTTGGGCAAGTAAGAAACAATATAAGAGAGAGTATAAAAGAGGCCTAGTAAGGTTTTAGGGACAAGAGAAGATTTTGAGAGCTCAAAATGGGAAGATGAATGAAAAGAGAACAATGGAACAGAGATTTTATTTTCAAGGGATAAGTCTAATGGTTGGATCCAGTGGCCCTTGGTGGCATCTGATCATAGCTGCACATATGGCTAGGAAATTGGAAAGGTAGGCCAAGATCACACTCTGACTCAGGTAGGCTTTATGGACTACCTTCTTTGTTTTTTATAACAACCACATCTTCTACTGAAGAAAATAGTATTTTGAATTGATATGGAGGCATACCTGGAGGTGATATTATTTTGCTACTGGCTTAGTAAAAGACTGTGGTAGTAAGAGACTGGTAGATCTTGGGTTTAAGGGAATATTTCAGGTCTGTGTCAAGGTAGGGGGATTTCAAGAGTGACCTTGTAAACTCCTAATGTGTTACAGTTGTGCCATTAAAGCGCTCTGCAATTTGAGAGAGCTGTTGGGAGAATGAATCTTGTTACAAGGAGTAATTGAAGCTCTTGGTTCCTCTGTTAACATTGTGACCCAGGGGATTTTTTGGGAATGGACTCTCAGGGATTGATGTATGATTTATGTGCTTAAAATAATGAAAATGGTTCATAAAGTGTTCCAAGTTGCATGACAAACTGCTGTAGTTCAGATATTTTTCATTTTGTACTTTGTTTTACGTCTTTTACTCAGTGTTCATTCTTTTTTTTTTTTTGGTTAATCCTCACCCGAGGATATTTTTCTATTGATTTTTAGAGAGAGTGGAAGAGAGAGGGAAAGACAGAGAGAAATAGCGATGTGAGAGAAACACATCAATTGGTTGCCTCCTGCACGCACCCTGATTAGGGCCCGGGCTGGGGAGGAGCCTGCAACAGAGGTACATGCCCTTGACAGGAATCAAACCTGGGACCATTCGGTCCACAAGCCAATGCTCTATCCACTGAGCCAAACTGGCTAGGGCCCAGTATTCACTCTTTTATTGTGTTTCATTTATTTTGGATGGCAGTCTTTGGAGAGTAAAAATTTGAATCATATGGAGGCTGCCCTTCAAAAGCTTGCAGTCTAAGATTTGAACTCTATACGGGGTAAAATAGTGTTTTCCCCAATTTCTCTCAAAATTCAGGTCTACTCAGAACCTCAGAATATGACCTTATTTGAAAATTAGGATCTTTACATATGATTTAGTTAAAATTAAGTCATACTGGATTAGGGTATCTGAGTGGTCTCCTTATAAGAAGAGGACACAGATTCATAGAGGTATAGAGAGGATACTACCACATGAAGACAGAGGCAGAGATTGGAGTGATGCGTCTGTAAGCCAAGGAACAATAAGGATTGCTGGTCCCACCAGCAGCTAGGAGAGAGGCATGACACAGATTCTCCCTCAGAGCCTCCAGAAGGAGCCAGTCCGGCGGATACCTTGACTTTGGACTTCCAGCTTTCAGAACTGAGAATACATTTCTCTCTCTCTGTGTGTATGTGTGTGTGTGTTTTAAGCCAGTCAGTTTGAGGTGATGTTTTATGGCAGCCTTAGGAAACTAATACAGATTCTAAGTCAAAAGAGTCATCACATTCAGGCATTTTTTGTTGTTAATTTTTGATGAAAGTAGTAGCAAGAGAATCTGAAATGCTGAACTAAAATAGTACATGGGGTCTAAAGCCAAATGAAATACAATTTCTGAATAGGTATTGACACTGAAAACTATGCATACAGAAATCAATTTCCCACTTAATTTGGCTATCAGAAAGAGTTGTTGAACAGAAATATAACATATGCTTCTTTTTAATGAAGAAGTGCTGCTAATTGAAAAAGAAGCAAAGTCTACTCAAACAGAGACAATTTTTTTCCCCCAAGATTCCTTTTCATTTATTATTTGGATATACTGTATTGTCTTTTATGTTTTTTAGTGGGAATTCTCTACCATCTCTCTTTTTCTTTTCTTTTAAAAGCTAAGTCAGGGATAACACATTCTTTTTTAAAAATATATGTTTTTATTGATTTCAGAGAAGGAGGGAGAGAGGGATAGAGATAGAAACATCAATGATGAGAAAGAATCATTGGCTGCCTCCTGCACACCCCACACTGGGGTTCAAGCCGGCAATCCAGGCATGTGCCCTGACCGTGACCTCCAGGTTCATAAATCCACGCTCAGTCACTGAGCAAGGCCGGCTGGCCATAACACATTCTTCTGAAGACATTCTTATAAACCCCATATGTGGAATATTTTGAAGTGGAATATTGTGGGAGGATAATCAATTGAAAATTTAGAGGGGGAAATCTTGTCTACTATTTACAAATAAATATTAGTGTCTTGGTCTATTTTCTGAAAAGTTGAGATATAATTAACATACAACATTATATTAGTTTCAGGTTTACAACATAATAACTTGACATCTGTGATTATCACAATAAGTCTTGTTAACATCCGTCACCGCACATAGTTACATATATTTTTTATTATGATGAGAACTTTTAAGATTACTCTCTTAGCTGCTTTCAATATGCAATACAGTACTATTATAGTCACCAGGCTATACAGTCCATCCCCATGACTTACTTATTTTATAACAGGAAATTTGTGTCTTTTGACCACTTTCACCCATTTTACATATCCCCCACCACCTGCTTCCACAACCACCAATCTGTTCTCCATATCTATGAGCTTGGTTTTTGTTTTGTTTTGTTTTAGATTCCACGTATCAGTGTGATCATATGGTACTTGTCTATGTCTGTCTGACATTTCATTTAAGGTCCACTCATGTTGTTGCAAATTGCAAGATTTTTTTTTTTTTATGTCTGAACACTATTCTCTCTGTATATACACATTTTTTCTTTATCAAATCATCCACTGATGGACACTTAGGTTGTTTCTATATCTTGAGTATTATAGATAATACTGCAATGAGGGCCATGTCATTGTGACATTATGAGCTTCTTGATTGCTATAAATTCAAAGTAGCATTAATATATTTGATTGAGTTGTTAATGATATAACACTTAATTTTCCATTTTGCCTTATATCCACATTCAATTTTACATTTTTCACCTATTTTGAGAGGATTCTGGCTCTTAAAATTCCTTTTGAGATGATATTATGATTTGACTTTGGAATGATATTCCTAGCACTGTCACAAGTCACATTTTATAAGCCTCTTCTCTCTGGCTCCTAATTTCTGCTCGACACTGCAGCAGTCTCGGGTAAGATTTAATTGAAGATGCAGCTGGGGATTGGCCTCAGTTCAGAAATCCTGGCTGAGCCTTCAAATGCATCCTGCCTCTATGTTTTGTCCCTTTGTTTAAGAGGTCTGACATTGTTTGGTTTTGTGCCAACCCTGATATAGAACTGGTCCCTTCACTGGAGTCCACAGAAAGCCAATCACACCAAACATATCATGAAGATTTGCAGGTCATGAAATAGACTCACATTGCACAGAGCAAGCATTTACTTCGAAAAGCAATCATCACTACCCTTGTACCTTACCTTGGAATTTTCTAGCCCCTACTGCCTGCTGAGATCCCTCCCTCCCTTCCTCCTTCCCTCCCTCCTTTTTCCCCTTTCTTTCTGACCTCTGTCTAAAGTACCCAGTCTATCTGGCTGCTGACCATTCTGCTAAGATTTACCCATAGCCCCTTTTCTCTCCCTCTTTCCCCTTGAATCTTTATATGTCTTCTTTTCTTTTACATCTAAATGTGCCCATGGCCAGCCATCAAACAAGAAGCCTTCCAGGTAAAATACCTACAGCTCTTAAAATATTATTTATGCCCTCTTGGCAAGGCTCAGTGGTTGAACCAGGAGGTAACGATTCCATTCCCAGTCAGGGCATATACCCAGGTTGTGGGCTCGATCCCCAATGTGGGGTATGTAGGAGGCAGCCGGTCAATGATTCTTTCTCATCATTGATGTTTCTATCTCTCTCTCCCTCTCCCTTCATCTCTGAAATAAATACAAATATAGATATAGATATAGAAAATATTATATATGACAAATGCTTTTTTCCTTTTAAGTGATAATTTATATTCTCTGATCACTTTAAAAAACAACCACGACCACAGCCTCCTCACTGAAAGATACCAAAATGCATTAGTTTCTATACAAAGCGTCTATTCTACTTTGGCAATATGTAGTATGGGTTTTAAAAGCTAGAGTCTCCTGGCACATGAATTTGAACTAACCATCATTTTATATTGTCCATTCACTAAAGAAGAAGAATAAATTTAGTAGGATGTGACCTAAGGATATTCAAAATCAATTCATCTTTCTGAATTATCATGCTACTTACTCTGTACTTAGTCTTTAGCAATCTAACAAACAGAAAATTCTAGATCACTGATTTCTCTTTCAACATTTAGTGTTCTGGCTTTTGTAAAACCTTGTATTCTGACTAACAGATAGTAGTATGGTCCTTCATGCAGCAAAGGCCTTTTTTATTTTTAAGAAAGACGGTCTGTTATGGTTACCTTCTGTAGTTATATGTGCCTTAAAATCATAGATTAATATTAGGTATTGCCTTTTCTGGAGTGTTGGTTCTACTTAAATGTTTACTTTATGAATTGAAATGATGCTTTTTGGTTTTACAGGCTAACTGACCACGCTTTACCAGTTTAAAGTATCTGACATTTCTGTACACTCTGCTAGTTTCTCTACTTACTGTGACCATGTAGCTTCATTCCAGAGTTTCCTACATTATGTTCTAGATGTGTCTCTTTTGCTTGATATGGTTATATAACTCAGCCAGACAACTGTAAAGGGGATATAAGGGCCCGGCCAGTGTTGCTCAGTGGTTGAGTGCTGACCTATGAACCAGGAGGTCACAATTCGATTCCCGGTCAGGGCACATGCCTTGGTTTTTGGCTAGATCCCCAGTAGGGGCTATGTAGGAGGCAGCCCATCAATGAGTCTCTCTCATCATTAATGTTTCTATATATCTCTCTCCCTTCCTCTCTCTGAAATCAATAAGAACATATTTAAAAGGGGGGATATAAGGGAGTTATAAGGGATTACAATAATTTTTCACTTTTTCATGTGCTTGCTGAGCAAAATGGACTTTCAATGTTCTATAGTTTTAACAAAGAGATCTGATTTTGATGAAAGATAAAAGCAGGGAATCTTCTTGTGCCATTTTCTGATGCTAGACTACTGTAGTAGCTCTGTAATTGTTTTATGTGTTTTTTTACTTGTTTCCTTTTTGCCAACAGTAGCCATACCAGATACTTAGTCCTTGAAGACAATGGGCAAAAGTGTAATTTGGCCAATTTTGATATTTTGTAGTCACGCCAGTTTACTGTGATGTCCTGACAGGCATACCAAAGGCTCTAAACTATTTACTCCTAATCTGAGATTTAACCTCGTTATCCAAATGCTAGTTTATTGAGACTATCTATCCTAGTGACCATGTAACCATTGTAAATTGCTTGTAAAGTTTATTTTGCATGAGTTAAATGCATTTTTTTGCTTTATTCAGTTTGAATGAGCATATTCCTCTTGTACTTATGGAAAAAATTAACATTTATTAAGCACATAAGGTCCCTGACCCTGTTCTATACACTGGAGGATTATGGGATACTGTTGTGTTACTACACTGACTTGATAACTAGAACTGGCACTCAAGAAAATGACATTCTAACCATGGGGATGAAGGATGAATAGATGGGAAATAACCTCATATAAACAGGCAGATGATCCAGTCAGCCTCTAAAACCAGTGAGGTGGAATTGCCCCAACTATGGTAATGAATGAAATGCACACACACACTTTCCTGCATATAAACTCTCACTCTAGCATATTAACAAGTATAGATATACCTGCTCTGGTCCCCTCGGTACTATTTAAGCCACAATTCCTGGCTGCCTCCAATGACAGTTATGCCATTCAGATATTCTTCTTGGTTTGATGTCCCAGCTTACTGTAAAGGTAAAGGCACAGGCTTCAGATAAGAAACATCTGGCTTTGTACTTCAGTTTTGAGGCTTGCTTTCTAGCTGCCTTACTTTAGTTATGAGACCCCTCTGGGCCTCAGTATCCTCACTTGTAAAAGATGGATAATAATGCCCATTTTGTAGGGTTGCTGATGTTGGATTACAGGAGGTGCTGTCCATTAAATAAATAATAGTGTGCCTAGCACAAAATGGCCACACATTTTTATTTTTTAAAAATATGTTTTTATTGATTTTTACAGAGAGAGGAAGGAAGAGGGATAGAGAAATAGAAATATCGATGAGAGAGAAAAATAACTGATTGGCTCCCTCCTGCATGCACCCTACTGGGGATGGAGCCCACAACCTGGGCATGTGCCCTGACCAAGAATTGAACCGGCGACCTCTTGGTTCCTGGTTTGACATTTAACTGCTGAACCATATTGGCTGGGTGGCCACACATTTTTAGTTCCTTCTTCATTCTTTCCTCTCCTTCCTGTTCCATAAATTCTAAACTTTCACCTTAGGACATTGATATAGGATTTCATGTATTTCATCTGATTTGGTCCACTCTTTGGCTTCAGTTGTCAATGTGTGTACACTCTGCCCATGCCTCTTACTCACAAGATGTCTTTGGTGGGCTGAAATCATCCTTGCTTAACTTGCTTCCAGTATGCTGTTCCTCTTTAGATATGCCCCTTGTCTTTGTCTCTTTGTCAGACTTATACATTCTCATGAACCCAAAATATGCTTTAGGCAGACTTAACATGAATGTTAACAAACCTCATATGTTAAGGCACTTTTATTTCTCAGATGACCAGGTAAAAGGAAAATATCTAGAGATTGATTCAAAGGCATTCATCCTGGCTGGTGTGGCTCAATGGCTGAGTGTCAACCTATGAACCAGGAGGTCACAGTTGGATTCCCGGGCAGGGCACATGCCCAGGTTGTGGGCTCAATCCCCAGTGTGGGGCATGCAGGAGGCAGCCGATCAATGATTCTCTCTCATCATTGATGTTTCTATTTCTCTCTTCCTCTTTTTTCCTCTCTGAAATCAATAAAAATATATTAAAAAACCACAAAGTATACAATGTGCTTGTGACAGCAATGGCTGGATTGCATAGGGAGACAATGCCTATTTATATAAAGGAAGACTTGGAACCAATCCGGGAGAAATTGAAGAAGGGTCAGTATTTGCATATAGTGATAATTGAAGGTTAGAGGGAGCATATGGCATTGAAAACACCACAAGAGGTACAATTGGTATGTGGGGATGTACAGGTAGTGGGACAATACAGCATAATAAAGTGAAGTTCAAATAATGGCCTTTCTCATCACTAGCTATGCAAATTTGGGGAATTTATAACATTCAACCTCCATATTAAAAATATGTTAAAAAGAGAGTATAACCCAATGATCCTTGTGGGGAATGTTAAATGAATTAATGGTCACTGAATAACTAGCATAGTGCCTGTAATTTATAAGTATGCAGTGAAGGTGAGGTGTTTCTGTTATGTAAAGTTTTCAATGCCAATAAGCAGAATTATGGAGAAATGCTCAGTAAACCAGACTTATATATGCACCTTTGAAGTTAGTTGACTTGGTAATTTTCTGTTTTCACAAAAATTAGGTTTAAAACAATTAAATAATTTCTGACCAGATAATTTTCATTAGTTCAATGGTATTATAGCACGTAGGAGGAATACACTACATCCAGTTAAATGTTCTCAGCATTGAAACTGTTTATAATGATTAAAAATATTATATTTAAATTTATTAGAATTATAAAGAAGAGACGAAATGCATATTCCTTACATTGGCTAAGGAGATGAGTTTTTGAATAAAGAATTTGCTAACTATGACCACCTATATCTTTTTTTTAAAAATATATTTTAATGATTTTTTACAGAGAGGAAGGGAGAGAGATAGCCAGAAACATCGATGAGAGAGAAACATCGATCAGCTGCCTCCTGCACACCCCCCACTGGGGATGTGCTCGCAACCAAGGCACATGCCCTTGACCGGAATCGAACCTGGGACCCTTCAGTTCGCAGGCTGACGCTCTATCCACTGAGCCAAACTGGTTTCGGCTATATCTTTTTTAGTTTGTCACCCAGGACCTAAACTTAAGTATTAACAAATTCTAGCTGATTGCTTCAAGGATTTACTAGGTAATGAGGGGAAGCAGAGTTTGCCACCCTGAAATATGCCTTTTTGGGATGTTGATTATTTTAAACTGTGTTTTCAAGAAACAAAAGACTCAAGAAGCATCTTTGACCTCCCCTCTACCTGTGTAAAGGAATTCAGATAGAAAAACCTGCTTAAAGGAAGGGAATTCATATAAACTAAGTGTGGCAAACAGGGAGGAACCTAGCAAAGTCTGTTAGTTAGACTCCTCTCTCTGTCTATGTCCTATTGGTTTTGCGTGGGTTGGCAAGAATTCGTTCACCAAATGTTTACTCCCTCTCTCATGTACCTATGAATTGCCTATTTTCACTTTGAAGTCAAAACCATTACTCCTGGCTGACCAGCATGGCTCAGTGGTTGAGCATCGACCTATGAACCAGGAGGTCACTGTTCAATTCCTGGTCAGGGCACATACCTGGGTTGCAGGCTCAATTCCCCCATGTGGGGCATGCAGGAGGCAGGCAATCAATGATTTTCTCTCATCATTGATGCTTCTATCTCTCTCTCATTCTTCTCCCTTCCTCTCTGAAATGAATAAATATATATTTTAAAAAACAACAACAAACCACTAGTCCTGATCTCCTTAGCTCAAGATAGCTAATAAGCCTTATATGCCATTTTGTCCTCTGGTCCCATAGTTTTATGGAACTCCCGTATATCTATATATATAAAAGCCTAAGCAACTGTTTGTTCGACTGGTTGACTGGTAGCTATGATGCACACTGACCACCAGGGGGCAGACGCTCAACTCACAGGCATGGAAACATGGAACAGACTGATGAGTCTCAGAGTGAAAGGGGAGGGAGGAAGGTGGGAAGAGATTAACCAAAGATCTTATATACATTCTAGAGGCCCAGTGCATCCGTGCACTGGTGGGATCCCTCGGCCTGGCCTGTGGGGATTGGGCTGAAATCGGCCCAGTGCATGGGTTTGTGCACCAGTGGGGTCCTTCAGCCTGGCTTGTGGGGATTGGGCAGAAACTGGCAGTCCGACATCCCCTGAGGGGTCCCTGATTGTGAGAGGGCACAGGCAAGGCCAAAGGACTCCACAGGTGCATGAATCTGTGCACAGGGCCTCTAGTACATATATAATAAGTTTAGTCATTTTTTTTCTTATTTAATCTGTCTCATGTCAATTTGATTATTAGACCAGCCACAAGAACTTGGAAGTGTAGAAGGAAAAGTATTTTTTTCCCTCCCCTACTGTAACAACAGTGGGTGAACTTCATGTTGCTTATTTTTAGATTTCTAAATATCATAGTTTTGTGTTACAATTGCCTCTGTTAATATCTCAGTTACCTAGTTTTCTTGCAGACTGGACTAACCAATGCTTTATAAGGGAAGGGTGCTATTTATAAGTTTTCTAATAACCGCTTACTTATACCATTAGCATTGGTTAGAATACAACAATGCTAAACTTTTGTAACCCTGCTCAGAAACTTCACTGCAACATTAACATATCAATGCCTGTAATTTCCTTGATATTGTGAGATATTTCTGTGGACTTTAGGGAACCCAGAGAGGTCACCAAGAGGGGCTGACCAAGCCCCTGGGAGCTATGGTCACTTCCTCACAGTGGTTGAAATTAAGATATTGCAAAGATGAATCCTAATTATGAGAAGCTGGAACCCCTTGTACTTGCATATCTGGATGTTGATGAAGCAAACTTACTTAAGCCTAAAGAAAACGCTGCTATATTTTCAGACAGCCAGAGGACTTTGGGCAACCTCCCTCCCCACTTTCTCTCCCTCCCTTCTTTCTTCCCTTCTTCCTTTCTTCCAATTTGAGGTAGAGGTCTGTAAAAACTTAGGCAAGAATTGTTCTGTGCTGGTTTTTATTTTGTGAAGTATAATTAATTTTCATTAAGATCATTTAGAAAACAGTCATTAAATAAGTTGTGAATTTCTCACAACTTTATTTTTAAATGTCCATCATTTGGTTTCTTAGTTATCCAAAGGAACCTGAATGAAACTGTTGGCAGCTGAATATATTTTTAAGCACTCTGCCTTAGTCTTGCCTAAGAATCCCAAGAATCCACTTTTTTGTGGAAAAGAAGGGGGAGTCTTCAAAGGATCTTCAGAGTGAGAACTTAAGAGTGATGCCTCATAGAAGCAATGGTAAAACTATTTTAGCTCTATTGAAACCCTCTGTTCACTCATAAGGCAGGAAGATGGGGAACATTGAACTTCAAACATGAGATGAGCTCTCCACATTGCTTTGCCCACCTCTGCAATAGAAAAGTAAGCGTAGGCCACAGAAAGCAGAAGAATTGTTTGTGGTGCCAGAGAAGGTGAGCAAGTTTATGGCAAGCTTTGGGACAACAGGTCTAATAAGAAGAGATGCTGCATCTGAGATAAGTCAAGTAGCTACTCATCCAGTTGCACCAATGGAGTTGCCTTCCATAGTTAAATGTGTGAACACTTGCTCTAAATCTTGGCGATTCTAACATGGTTCCAGCAGCAAAGTCTTCTATAATTAATTGCATGTGTATTGCCATTCATTTGGGAAGCAGGTGATTGCTTGCCTGAGTGCTACTCTAAGACATTACAATATCAATTGCACTACTGATTTTAATTAAAACTTCAAAATGCATGCCTGTTGAAATACTCATTATTGTACTGTAATTGTTTGTGAGGATTTAAAGTCATCTATGCTTTCTTTTTTTCATATAATAATACTAAGACAGACTTTGCAAAATATTTTTCTTTCTTCATAAGATATTGAACTGTTTCCATGTATGTAAGCACACATGTGTGTTTAATAGTTTTGATGTTATTCTGATTGGATTTTTTTAAACTCTAAAATAATGTTTGGCTATTGTCAAAACTAGTAGCCAAAATAAAATGACACAAATGAAAGAGAAGAGGTAGAAAGGCAAGAATGAATAATCTTTTCCTTACCAGTTAATTGTATTCTGGTCTCGGTTTAGTCCAATAGTTCTATACTCTCTGTAAATATATAGATCTTTACTAGTAGGATAAAGCCACACCTTTATTTGTGTAATTAAGATGTTTAGAGGAAGTAGAAAGGGTGCTAGTGCTGCAAAAGAATAAATGAAAAATCTGTGTGGAATAGGGAAGCTGCTGGTGAGATTGTTTTGGATGTGGAGACATTATTTAAGCTAATCTAGGTTGATGGGCCAAATGTGTCAAGTACAGAAGGCAAGCGACAGAAGAGACAATCCAGGCTAGTTCCTTCATTTTACAGTTAGTATTTGTAAACATCCTTTCTGGTAAGTGTTGTTTGAAATATTGAAAGTGAAGAAACCTTCAGTAATGTAGATGATCTCATTACATTTAGCACTACTTTGTTGTTGTTGTTAATCCTCACCCGAGGATATTTTTCCATTGATTTTTAGAGAAAGTGGAAGAAAGGGGGAAGAGACACAGAGAGAAAAACATCGATGTGAGAGAGACACATTGATTGCTTGCCTCCTGCATATGCCCCAACCCGGACTGGGGATGGAGCCTGCAACAGCTACGTGCCCTTGACTGGAATCGAACTTGGGACTATTTAGTCCACAGACCCACACTCTAGCCCAGGGGTGGGCAAACTTTTTGACTCGAGGGCCACAATGGGTTCTTAAACTGGATCGGAGGGCCGGAACAAAAGCATGGATGGAGTGTTTGTGTGAACTAATATAAATTCAAAGTAAACATCATTACATAAAAGGGTACGGTCTTTTTTTTCAATAGTTTTATTCATTTCAAACGGGCCGGATCCAGCCCGCGGGCCGTAGTTTGCCCACGGCTGCTCTAGCCACTGAGCCAAACTGGCTAAGGCTAGCACAACTTTTTAAATCCATGTGTTTCAGGTCTTCCAGACAAAATTCAGAGAAAGGTGTGTGTGTGTGTGTGTGTGTGTGTGTGTGTGTGTGTGTGTGTGTGTGTGTGTGTCTGTGTGTGTGTGTGTTTATAGCATGTCTACAATCTTTGTGGTCCTGTTTTGCTTTCTGACATGGAAAATAAGGTTCTTAAACTTGGTGAGAAGCTGGTCATTAAATTATTGCTGCTGTTTTTGAAGGATGTTGATTGCACTGTGGTTTTCTTCCCCCCAAAGCCCTTAATATAAGGCTATATTTTTATAGTTTTGAAGTTTTTGGTGACTCCATTAGGAACATTTCTAGTGAGGCTGAATCATACTCAGGATATCACTTCCTTGCTGGGGCAAGGAAAATGAAATTATTGCAATAAAAACACTGTGCTTCAGAAAAACAATAAGTGGTTGTATTCGAATGGATAGTCAGTGCTTAAGCAGCACAAAATGGCACAGGTAGGCTGCAGTGTCATTGCAGATTTCTTTACAGGAGAGAAAATCTGGTTTTGATTACTTCAACTCTATGCTGACTCTGGAGAGTGGTTTCAATTAAAACTTTCCCCCCTAACTTTAGAGACAAATCTTCTTCTTTATTAAAGTCGGTTTGGAGATGAAACTTTTGAAACCAGGAGTCATATCATTAAGAGTTTAGATTCAGTGTGGAAAGATAAAAATCCAGATTTACTTGGTAGGTTTCAAGTGAAGACAATATTTTAATTACAGCAGTATTTTTAGATAAGATAAGCAAATATCCAGAGCAGTGGGGCCTAGTTAGCACATTAGAACAGGAGCTCTAACCCCATCTGTGATTTGTTTAATGACTAGGGGCAAATACCATTTATCTTTTGACTTCAATCTCCTAATTAAATTGGTAACCTTCTTCCCTCTCTTTATGCTCTTTTTCTTTTATCTCTCATGGCACAATATCTTTTCACAAAATGACTTATTTCAGTATGGCACTAGACATTGAGAAATCCCTTGAACCTTTACTTTGCCCTTAACTTGAACCAACTTTAATTCCCAGTGTTAAGAAATTGCTATTCGTCCAGCTGTTTCCCAATAGGTATTCCTGACACTTTAGGTTTACATCGATTAGAATTGTCACTTCTTTCATTAAGACGTCAAAAGAGGTGATGATTTGCTCTTTCTTTAAACTCATCCTAATAGTTAACAAACCTTAGGTTTCTTTTCTTTCTTTGTTTAGTTTTTTTAAAAAATTAAATTTATTGGGGTGACTGGTCAACATGAACATATAGGTTTCAGGTGTGGGTCTCTTTCTTACAATATCTGTATATTGCACCATTTGCCCACCACCCAAACTCAAATCTCCCCCTGTCACCATGTATTGGGAGCCTTTCTCCCCCCCAACCCCCTTCTCTCTGGCAACCACTACACTGCTATTTATATTCACAAATTTCAGTTTTATATCACACATATGAGTGAAGTCGTATGGTTCTTAGCTTTTTCTGAGTTATTTCACTTAGCATAATATTCTCAGGGTCCATCCATGTTGTTGCAAATGGTGCTGTTTCATCCTTTCTTATGGCTGAGTAGTATTCCATTGGGTATGTACCACATCTTCTTTATCCAGTCCTCTATCACAGGACACTTTGGTTGTTTCCATGTCTTGGCTACCATGAATAATGCTGCAGTGTACATAGGGGCACATATATCTTTGAGAATACATGATTCCAATGTTTTCGGGTATATACCCAGGAGAGGAATTGCTGGGTCATATGGTAGCTCTATTCTCAATTTTTTGAGTAATCACCAGACTACTTTCCATAGTGGTTGTATCAGTCTACATTCCCACCAGCAGTGGATGGGGACTCCCTTTTTTCCTTAGCCTCTATAACACTTGTTATTGCTTGTCTTGTTGATAATATCCACTCTAACATGTGTGAGGTGGTATCTCATTGTGGTTTTGATTATTTTTCCCTAATTACCAGTGAGGTTGAGCATCTTTTCATATACCTATTGGCTGTTTGTATGTCTTCTTGGGAGAGGTGTCCTTTCAGGTCTCTGCTAACTTTTTGATTGGGTTGTTTGTTTGGTGTTGAGTTTTATGAGTTCTTTATATATTTTGGAAACATAAAGAACTTTGTTGGAGCTACCATTTGTAAATATCTCCCATCTGGTTGGCTGCCTCTTTGCTTTGTTGTCAGTTTCTTTTGCTGTGCAGAAGCTTTTTAGTTTGACAAAGTCCCATTCATTCATTTATTTTTGCCTTTATTTCCCTTGCCTTTAGGCTCAAGTTCATAAAATGTTCTCTATGACCAAGAAAATGTGAGATAATTGTTTGTTGTTTCAAGCTGTTGTGTTTTGGGGTGATTTCTTATACAGCAGTAGATAGCTATTACAGTCTGCTTCAATGACCATGGCGTGGTTTTATTTTATTTCTTTTTCAATTTTATTGAGATATAATTGACACACAACTCTATAAGTTTAAGGTGTAACTCATTATGAATTGACATACATATATTGTGAAATGATTACGGCAATGTCTGGTTAACATCCATCTTCTCATATAACTTCTCATGCCAAAACTTCTCATCCCAAAACTTTTCATGTGAACCTTTAGGATTTACTCTCTTAGCAACTTTCAAAAAATCATACAGCAATGTTAAATTAAATATAGTCATCAGGTTGTACATATTACATCTGCAGTACTTATTTATTTAACAACTCTAAGTTTGTACTTCTTAGCCACCTTCATCCAATTTTCCCCTCCCCAACTCCCTTCCTTTGATAACCACAAATCTTATGGATGTTTCTATGAGTTTCATGGGAGATTGTTTGTTTTAGATTCCATGGTGTGGTTTTAAATCAGTCCTTCTTTACTGATTCCTCAGTGGAGGATAGTTGTCTAGCTTTGTGTTTCTTAGATCCACAGCTGGTAACAGAAGTTAGGGTAATCTTCTACAGAGAAAATATTATGGAGTTTGTTCACGTGTTTTTGGAAAGTGGCTTAAGAACTTGTTGTTTTTCTCAAAATGGAGTTTCATTTATTCTTTATTGTGAAACAGCACAATCTCATTATAAAATAATTAGTTAATAAGGAAGGAATGAAGAAAAAAGTAAAAATAATTAATAAAACTGTCATCTTATCATAATAATTGTTAGAATTATACTGTTCATTTCCTAGATTTCCTCCCCCCATAAAAATACACATACATACAAGCATGCACACATTTTCACAAATGTCATCATACTAGACATGCTCTATTGAAATTTCCTTTTCCCCTTCATAGTATATTCTTATATTATTTCAATGCCAATAAAGACAGACCAAAATGATCATTTTTAATGGCTCCTAATATTATTAGATATCATAATATATCTTATTCTGTGCCTTTGATTAATTTATTCTTCACCCCCACTGTTTTTTAACAATTATATTAAACTTATATGAACAGAGGCTACACTTGGTCTTAGCCAAAAGGCTGAGAAACAACTTTTTCACTTTTACTTTTTAAATATATGTTTATTGCATTCAGAGAGGAAGGGAGAGGGAAAGAGAGATAGAAACATCAATAATGAGAGAGAATCATTGATTGGCTGCCTCCTGCAGGCCCCACACTGGGGATCGAGACCACAACCTGGGCAGATGCCCTAACTGGGAATTGAATTGTGACCTCCTCATTCATATTGTACCAGCCTTGCATCCCTGGAATAAACCCCACTTGATCATGGTGTATGATATTTTTAATATATTTCTGGATCCAATTTTCTAATATTTTGTTGAGGATTTTAGCAACTATGTTCATCAGGGATATTGGCCTGTAATTCTCTTTCTTTGTAGTGTCTTTATACGGTTTTAGAATTAGGGTAATGCTGGCCTCATAAAAAGAGCTTAGAAGCCCTAGCTGGTTTGGCTCAATGGATAGAGCATCGGCCTGTGGACTGAAGGGTCCCAGGTTCGATTCCGGCCACGGGTACATGCCTGGGTTTCGGGTTCAATCCCCAGTAGAGGGCATGCAGGAGGCAGCCAATCAATGATTCTCTCTCATCATTGATGTTTTTATATCTCTCTCCCTCTCCCTTCCTCTCTAAAATTAATAAAATAGCCCTAGCTGGTTTGGCTTAGTGGATAGAGTGTTGGCCTGCAAACTGAAAGGTCCCAGGTTCGATTCCAGTCAAGGGCATGTACATTGGTTGTGGGTACATCACCAGTAGGAGGTGTGCAGGAAGCAGCTGATTGATGTTTCTAACTCTCTATCCCTCTCTCTTCCTCTCTGTAAAAAATAAATAAAAATATATTTTAAAAAATAAAATAAAATCAATAAAATATATATTTTTTAAAAAAAGCTTAGAAGTGTTCCTTCCTCTTGGATTTTTGGAATAGTTTGAGGGGTATAAGTGTTAGTTTTTCTTTGAATGTTTGGAAAATGCCCCTATGAAGCCATCAGGACTAGGGTTTTTGTTTGCTGGGAGATTTTTGATTATTGCTTCAACTTTCTCAGTTGTTACTGGCCTACTCAGGGTTTCTGACTCTTCCTGATTCAGTTTTGGGAGATTGTATTTTTCTATGAAATTGTCCGTTGAATCCACATTGTCCAGCTTGTTGGCATATACCATATTTTTGTGTGTGTAAGACGCCCCCATGTATAAGACGTCCCCCACTTTTCTAATCCAAAATTAAGAAATAAATATTTTAAACATTTTGCTGGTTTTCCTCTTAAGGCCATCTTCTTTTTTGGCATCTTAAGGAGTTGTTCTTCCTGTTTTCTCCACTGTCTGATCATACATCAGTGGGAGGAGGTCCAAATTGGCTCTCTGCAGCTCTATTTCCATGCTATTTTGCACAGCTGATTATATTCCGTTTGAATTTTACAGAGTAAGACAATCACTTACTGGTATTTATCTTTTTATTTTTTGACATCTTTATGGGCTCAGAATGCTCGGGTCCCTGTTGCATCTACACACTCTCCACCTCCACCTCCACCTCCACTTCCAATTATGACATCAGCTGACATCAGAAACAATAAGGCTTGTGATTGGAGGAAGCCTGTTTGACAAGGCATGGGCAGCTATGTGGCTCCCTCCTCAGCTGACTTCTGTGTATAAGATGCCCCTCAATTTTCAGTCTAACAATTTTAGAAAAAAATAGCATCTTATACATGGAAAAATATGGTAGTTGTTTATAGTATTTCCTTACACTCCTTTGTATTTCTGTGGTGTCAGTGGTAACTTCACTATTGTTTCTGATTTTATTTTTTGGGGCCCTCTATCTTTGTTTTTTGATGAGTCTGTTTAACAGTTCATCAATTTAGTTTATCCTTTCAAAGAACCAGCTCTTGGTTTCATTGATTTTTTTGTATAATTTTTTTAGTCTCTATGTCATTTATTTCTGCTCTACTCTTTATTATTTCCTTCCTTGGGCTTTTCTTGTTGTTATCTTTCTAGTTTTTTAAGGTGTAGGGTTAAATAGTTTATTATTAATTTTTTTTTCTTTTTGAAGTAGGCCTGTAGTGCTATGAATTTCCCTCTCAGGACTGCTTTTGGTGTGTTCCAGAGATTTTGGGTAGTTGTGTGTTTATTTTCATTTGTTTCCAGGAAGTTTTTTATTTCTTTCTTGATCTCATTGGTAACCCACTCACTGTTTAATAACATGCTATTTAGCTTCCATGTGTTTGAATGTTTTGAGGTGTTTTGATTGCAGTTGATTTCTAATTTCATTCCACTGTGATCTAAGAAGTTGCTTGATATGATTTCAATTTTCTTGAACTTGTAGAGACTTGTTTTGTGTCCTAACATGTGATCTATCTTTGTGAATGATCTATGTGCACTTGAGAAGAATGTAAATTCTGCTGCTTTGGGATGAAATGTCCTATAAATGTCAATTAAACCCATCTGATCCAGTATGTCCTTTAGATTCACTATTTTCTTGTTAAGTTTTTGTCTGGAAGATCTGTCCACTGAAGTCAGCTGGGTGCTCAATTCCTTACTATGACTGTAAAGTCCTCTAGAAGATTTTTTTTGTATATTTAGGTGCTCCTATATTGGTTGCATATATGTTTACCAAGATTATATCCCTTGGATCAATAATCCCTTTAGTATTATGTAGTGAGCTTTGTTGTCTCTTGTGATGGCCTTCATTTTGAAGTCTATTTTGTCAGATATGAGTATTGCTACTCCAGCTTCTTTTTTCTTTTCCATTTGCATGGAAATTATTTTTTCTATGCCTTCACTCTCATCCTTTGTGTATCTTTTCATCTGAGATGGGTCTCTTATAGACAGCATATAGTTGGGTCATGTTTTCCTATCCATTCAGCTACCCTATGCCTTTTGATTGGAGCATTTAATCCATTTAAATTTAAGGCTATTATTAATAGGCACTTATTTATTGCCATTTTAATTCTGTATGGTTAGGTTTCTCTCTTTATTTCATCTTCTCATTACAGCAGTCCCTTTAGCATTTCTTGTAATACTGGAGTGGTGGCCTTTTTTTATCCAGGAGCTCTTTATTTGACTATCTATTTTGAATGATAGCCTTGCTGGATATAGTAATCTTGGTTTCAGATCCTTGCTTTCTATCACCTTGAATACTTCATGCCATTCCCTTCTGGCCTGTAGTGTTTCTGATGAGAAATCAGGTGTCAGCCTATTGGAGCTCCTTTGTAGATAAGAGTTTGCTTTTCTCTTGCTGCTTTTAAGATTCTCTCTTTGTCTTTAATTATTGGCATTTTAATTATGATGTGCCTGGGCATGGCCCTGTTTGGGTTCTTCTTGCTTGGGGTTCTCTGTGCCTCCTGGACTTGTATGACTTTTTCCTTTACCAGGTTAGGGAAATTTTCTGCCATTATTTCTTCAAACACGTTCTCTATTCTTTTCTCCCTTTCTGCCTCTTCTGGCACAACTGCTATTCCAATATTGTTATGTTTCACATTGTCTCACAGCTCCCTTAAGCTGTCCTGTTTTTTAATTGTTTTTTTTTCTTTTTGGTTCTCTGATTGAGTAATATTTTCAACTCTATTTTCTAATTCACTGATTCAATCCTCAGCTTCCCCTAATCTGCTGTGTATTCCTCCCAATGTGTTCTTTATTTGTGCTATGTCATTCTTTATTTCTGTTTTCACAGTTACTATATCTTTTCTCATGCTGTTGAGCATCTTTACCATCATTATTCTGAACTCTGTATCAGATAAATTAATCTCTGTTTCATTTATCTCTTCTGGAGAATTCTCTTGTTCTTTCATTTGGGGGTTGTTTCTTTGCCTCCTCATTTTGGCTGTCTGGATTTGTGACTATGTATTAGGTAGATCTGCTACACCTCTCAATCTCCAGTCCAGGACAGTGTCAAACTCTATTTCTGACTAGTTAGATCAGGCAAAGATTCAAAGCCTCCAAAGACTGCCTCTATACACAGACTGATAGGATTTTGTCTTGAATTTCCCTCTAGCAATCGTCCACATGTGTGGCAAGAGTTAATTTCAGCAGGGTGGGGCTATTGCTTCTGCCTGGAGGTTAACTGTTATTCTCAGTCTCTTAATGGGCCTGAGCAACTGCCCACTGGTGGGGCAAGATGTTTTCCAATAGGGTGAATCAGCTGTCTTCCCCCCAGGCAAGGTCGCCTGTATAGCTAATGCCTGCATGAGGAAGATGGCCTCTGCAGTGTGAGGGAATGACTCAGTACAGGAAACCTAGGTGTCTGCCTTCTGAGCTTTAACCTCAGAGCTCCAGATCCTGGCTTCTGCTCACTCAGCTTCAGTCCTGTCTGTCCTCCTCCTGCTGGAGCACAAGGTGGGTGGCTCAACAGGGAATTTTGTGCCTTGGCCCTTTAAGAGGGTGCCTAAATTTCCAGCCATCTTGCCCTGGTCGACAGCAACACTGATGCTTTTCACAGCCATATGGTATGTGGGTACCCTTCTCAGTTATGGTGCTCTCTTCTGGGGGGCCCAGTTGGGGTTTAGATCCCAGAGTTCTCAGTGGCAACCCCCAACAGCTGAGATATCTCTCTGGAACTTCAGCTGCTGTCTGTGGGAGCCTGGCCAGCCCTTTTGTGCCTCTGCCCCTTTTACCAGTCTCTATGTGGTCTCCACTTTTGGTCCTCTCCAGTGGGTCTTCTGTTGATTATTCAGGCAGTTTTTCTGTATTTTAGTTGTAATTCCAGCTTGGTCCTGGGAGCATGTCCATGCAGCATCCACTTACTCTGCCGCCATTTTTAATCTCTCTCATATTTAAATTTTTAATTGTCCTGGAATTTATTTTTATATAAAGTTGGAATAGGGAGCTAATGTAATTTCCCCCCAAACTATTGACCCAGTTATCCTAAGATAATTAATTGATTGAATAATTACTTTTTGGGTACTGATAATTTTAAGTATAGCATTATAACTTCATAATTAGTGTGCATTGTAAATATGCATCTCCCCTCACCTATTTCCCTCAATACTAATTAGGTTTTTACTACATGTTGATTAATAAATTTGTATCTTGAATTGTAAAACTGTGTTTGTCCCTGCATTTGTGTCTTTTCCCTGTGTTATTGATGGTTAAGTACATCCAAAATCTACCTTATAGTTTCTTTGTGTGACTAAAACTGTATCTCAAGCCATATCTATACAGTGAATATTACTTGCTTATGTGTCATAAAAGGATCTGTGACTGCTAGCTACAATGTGGTGTTGAAAAGAAGGGGATATTCAAAGTGCACACTAATTAATTTTACATTAAAGTTAGAATTGAAAATGTTTAAATTCCCCTTTGAAGATATTTCAGTGAATTTAAAATTTATGCATAAGATACAGGTTAACTTCAATTTTCAAACATTTGGATTTTAACAGCCTACATCTTATACATTACCTACTGAACACCTCACCGTATTTTAATAATTAAATTCATACTTTTAGACATAAATTTATGAACAAACATTTCAAGCTATCTAATGATGACTTAGCTTATAAAGCAGTGGTTTGTATAATACCATCTTTGTTTTTTAACAATTATTTCAGTAATATTTTTTAACCTGATGATACTTTTATTGAGCAGCAAGTAATTAAGAACCATTGGTAAGCTAGTCAGTGATCTATAATAATAAAAGTGTAATATGCTAATTATACCAGACAGCTGAACGACCTTCTGGACATCCTTCTGGATGAAGCTGGGGCTGCGAAGGTCGAGGCAAGCCACTGTGGCTGTGAGGGCCGAGGCAAGCTGCCTTGGCTGCAAGGGCCAAGCCCCTTGCAAGAATTTCATGCATCAGGCCTCTAGTATCAATATAATAAATTATTTAAAGAAAACAACACCTAGTCAAAACAAGCATTTATGAAATCACCTGTGGGGATGTGTAAGGCTAGGCTATAAGCAACATTTTGTGACCCTCCCCTGTCTTTACTATAAGGTTCCTAAGTGCTACAAGGAAAGAGCTGATTTGATTTTGGTGCTGTAAGTATGTTGAAGAACATGCTGGAATGAGGAGTTGCTCCAGATATGTTCTCATTAGCCATAAAGTTCTCTCAAGACTCAGCTCTTAGACTAAGATGTCCAACATACTTTGTAAAGAAATTAAAAAGGGCTTCAATATCCTCAGGAACACAACCACAAATTCCGTGAACTGTCTTCTCTTTGTTCAGCTAATATTCAGTCTTCCCAAATAGGGGATTTGAGTAGGCCAGTCTGCAGCATTCAGTGTGGAGTGCCTCTGCATGTCAGATACAACCAGGCTACCAGAGGGGCACCCTTATGGCTAGGCCATTTGTGGTTGCTTCAGGTAGCCTCACTTGTACTCTGATATTATTCTTTTGTTTTGTTTTTTTTTGTTTTCTCTCTTTTTTTACCGGGTTCAGGGCCGGGAAGGGGCGGGGGGCCAGGAATGGGAGGGGGTGGGGCAGAGGGTGTGAAGGGTTCTTTGATATTATTCTTTATTGCATTTTTGCTAGTGGT
Source organism: Myotis myotis (assembly GCF_014108235.1). Classification (NCBI taxonomy): domain Eukaryota; kingdom Metazoa; phylum Chordata; class Mammalia; order Chiroptera; family Vespertilionidae; genus Myotis; species Myotis myotis. Next base: position 116,392,938 of record NW_023416346.1, on the reverse strand, counting down.
ATTTTAAAATGAAAATAAAATTTAAAAAAATAAAATACTGATAATATTGATAAAGTGCTTTGGTCTCATAAACTTAGTATAATTGAGACAACAATGAAAATGAGCTGAACAGGGTGATTCTTTAGCCCCAACTGCTTGCTCATAGACTTAGGCAAGAAGACTATCTGAAGAAAAAGACTATATACATAGTTATTACAATATTATTGACATTATTCCTTATGCTGTAATTTACATCTGTGTGACTGTTCTGTAATTACCAATCTGTACTTCTTGGTCCCTTCACCTTTTTCACCCATCCTCCCACTCCCCTCCAATTCCCCTCCCCTTTGGCAGCCATCAGTCTGTTCCCTGTATTTACAACTCTGTTTCCATTTTGTTTGTTTGTTTATTTTGTTCTTTAGATTCCACATATAAGTGAAATTATATGCTATTTGTCTTTCTCTGTCTGACCTTTTTCACTTAGTATAATATCCTCTAGGCCCATCCATGATGTTGCAGAAAGTAAAATTTCACTGTTTATATGGCCCAGTGTGTGTGTGTGGATATGCACCACAGCTTTTTTATCCACTTGTCTATTGATGGGCACTTGGGTCATAAGGCAATTCCACTATGTATGGGGCCAGGTGGGTACTTGAAACACTGCGGGGACCACTCTGTAAAGTACATGATCTAACCACTATGGTGTACATCTGCAACTAATACAGAATAATATTGAATGTAAACTGTAATTGAAAAATATATATGTAAGTAAAATAAAGAACCTGTTGCAAAAATATTTTAATACAAAAGGAAAACATATAATATATAATATGATATATGATCTATAATAATATAATATGTACCATATAACATATACAACATGTGAGAAGACTGGGTCCAAGAGACCAAATGTAATTTTAGTGCTTTTTTTTGTTAATCCTCACCCGAGGACATTTTTCTATTGATTTTTAGGGAGGGTAGAAGAGAGAAGGAAAGAGAGAAACATCAATGTGAGAGAAACATTGATTGGCTGCCTCCTGCACGAGCCCAGACCAGGGCCCGGGCCTAGGGGGAGCCTACAACCAAGGTACGTGCCCCTTGACTGGAATTGAACCCGGGACCCTTTGGTTCACAGGCCAATGCTCTATCCACTGAGCCAAACCAGCTAGGGCATTATAATATTTTTTGTTTTCTAAGAATAGAGCACTCCTTAAAAACAAGTAAATATAACTGTCATATTCCAGTTCTCATTTTACTTGCCCTGTCACCGTTAAACACTTCCTGAAATAATTTCTTCTCTTAGCTTCTGTTCTTCATATCTTCTTGGTCACTTTTCCTCCCCTTTGAAGTTCATCTTCTTCTTCCTAGATTTTAAATGGAGTTATTTCCACTATGGAAAAGAATATGGAGGTTCCTCAAAAAGTTAAAAGTGGAACTGCCGTATGAACCAGTGATTCAGCTTTGGGTTATATATCTGAAGAACACAAAACACTAATTGGAAAGAATATATACACCCCTATGTTCATTGCACGGTTATTTACAATAGCCAAGATATGGAAGCAAACCAAGTGCCCATCAATAGATGAGTGGACTGTGTGAAAAAGGTGAAGGGATTGAGAAGCACAAATTGTTAGTTACAAAATAGTCGCAGGGATAGAAAGTACAGTTTAGGGAACATAGTTGATAATATTCTAGTGACTATGTATGGTGCTAGGTGGCTACTAAAAATATCAGGGGGACACTTTGTAAAGTATATGATTATCTAACCACTATGATGTACAACTGAAACTCATACAAAATAGTATTGAATGTAAACCGTAATTGAAAAATAAAATAATAAAAATTTAGCCATGGCTGGTGTGGCTCAGTTGGTTGAGCATTGTCCCCTTTACTAAAAGATTGCTGGTTTGATTCCTGGTCAGGCACATGCCTGGGTTGTGGGCTCAATCCCTGCTAGGGTGCATGTAGGAGTCAGCTGATCAGTTTTGCTCTCACATTGATGTTACTCTCTCTTACTCCCTCTCTCTAAAATATATCTACTTATATAAAAACCACGGGTGGTGTTCATCACGACCTGAACCGCCGTGACCAAGCAGAAGGAAGTCAGTCCTGCAGGGGTTGTCTTGGCAATGGCTGTGCCCTCCCCCGAGCTGTTTCCCGGAGCTGTTTCCAGCGAGGGCAGAGTTTGAGGCAGGAACCCGCCCTCGGAGCGTGGACTCGCTGAATCCTGGGTCACTTTTCCAAGGGCTGTGCCCTCCCCAGCTGTTTCCCATGTGGCCTGAGGGGAGAACCCACCCTCAGAGCACCAGGAGTGCCCAGTGGCAGTCAGTCCTGGGTTGCTGAGGTGGAGGCGGCGTGGTAGAACTCTGGGTCTGGCCCAACCGGGGGCATGGCCGACCTTCAAACCTGACAGTAGGAAGGAGGGAGCCCCATTCCTCACAGAATCTGCTGTTGGATAGTTTGCTGTCAGTGGCTTGCCAGCCAGGAACCCCATTCTCCTGCACCCCGGACCCTGACAGGAGGGAGGAAGGAGCCCCTTTCCTCATAGAATCAGCTCCTTTTGTTACTGTTTACTTATTAATAAATTTATATATGATTTTCATATACATTTTACTAATTTCCTTTCATCTCTCACACTTCTATTATAGATAAAGGGCAAATAGCAATATTAAAATATCTCTGCTAATTAATTCCCTTTTTAAAAAATATATTTTATTGATTTTTTTACAGAGAGGAAGGGAGAGGGATAGAGAGTTAGAAACATCAATGAGAGAGAAACATCGATCAGCTGCCTCCTGCACACTCCCTACTGGGGATGTGCCTGCAATCAAGGTACATGCCCTTGACTGGAATCGAACCTGGGACCCTTGAGTCCACAGGCCGATGCTCTATCCACTGAGCCAAACCAGTTAGGGCAATTAATTCCCTTTTAATGTACACGAATTTTGTGCACCAGGCTACTAGTGTGTGTGTGTGTGTGTGTGTGTGTGTGTGTGTGTGTGTGTATAAAATAAAAGTATTTTAAAATAGCCACAACCAATAAAAATAAAAGCAAGAATTTAGAAGGAATAGTTTTTAAAATGTTGCAGTTATTTAATGCTTAAATCTAGGCCATTCCCTCTTCTCCTTATGTGCCCTCTCCCTTTGTGACTATTCTAAGCTGCAGCTTCAAGTTTATTCTCAATCCAGATGACTTACAAATCTAAGCTGTAACCCAGAAACTTCCTCTGAAATACAAACCTCTCTCCAACTAACTACTTAACATTTTCTTGTTGATGACTCAGACATTGCAAATAGCTAATATCCCACAAAACTCAATATGCATCCCAAATCTGTTTTTATTTTAGGGTACTTATGTCAGTGATCCATTCAGTTGTGCAAGCTAGAAACCCAAAGTCATACTTGGTATTTCCTTCTCTCTCAATTCTATATCTAACCCTTCAACAAATGCTATTGATTTTACTTTCCCAATCTCTTTCGAGTCTGTCCACTTTTCTTCATCCTAGATAGAAATTTGTTCCCCTCCAATTTGTTCTTTACATTGAAATTATGTATTTTTTCCAAATATAAAATGTGATATATCACCTATCTCTTTGCCCAAAACTCATCATTAATGTCTTAATTCTTTAGGATAAAGGCAAAGGTTTTTGCTTGTTTTTTGAACTTTGCCTACAACCCCTATGTGGCGTGTTTTCTACATACCTTTCTAGTCGTCTTTGTCACCTATTTCTCCCATGAGCTCGATAATATAGATACAAGGTCCTTTTTTCTGTCAAATAATTTTGCATATGATATTCTCTCTGCCTGAAACATTCTTCTCTTCCTTCTTTTGGTACTTAACTGGTTCCCATCTTCAACTCCTTCTCATCTTCAGACCTTAGTTTTTGTCACTCTGTCTCTTTCCAAAATCTCTCTTCTTGGTCTTGCACCCACTGCTCCTCAGAATTTCCAGATCTTGCCTCTTGCCAGATGTCACACCTTTGATTCTTTTCCTATTCAGAGGAATTTTCGTGGACTCCTACCTAATATCTTTAAGCTTGCACACCTTCAGCTATTTTTAATACAGTTGTTAGGCATGCCAAAGGACAAAATACTGGGGATGAAATGCCATTTTTGCTTAGCCAATTAAAGATCCTAGAACTACACAATGTATTCCTTAAAAAAAATTTAATATGTATTTTTACTGATTCCAAAAAGGAAGGGAGAGGGAGATAGAGATAGAAACATCAATGATGAGAGAGAATCATTGATCAGCTGCCTCTTGCATGCCCCTCACTGGGGATTGATCTACAACCTGGGCATGTGCCCTGACCAAGAATCAAACCGTGACCTTCTGGTTCATAGGTCGATGATCAACCACTGAGCCTCGCCAGCTGGGCAATGCAATCTCCTTAAAAGATAAGGCAGTGTTGGAGAGAGATGAGATTATCATGAATAGTTATAAATATGTGAAACACTTATTTGTAAAAGATGGTTGAGATATGTGTATGTTTACACCCTAATGGTGAGGACCTTGTTAAGAAAAATAGGTGACCATACAGTGGATAAAATTCCATGGGGGTGATGCTCCTGGAAGGGAGGAAGGGCATGACATATTGGGTACAGATGACATGGCTGGCCTTTTGTTTTGAAACAAGAGGAAAGGAGGACAGTGGACAATTGTGGTAGGTTGCTAGAATGTTCAATTTGGTTGATAACCTCAGCATTTCATGTGAATTAGCAGGTGTGGCCATTTGTTAAGACTGGAAGGAAAGGTGAAGATCAGAGTTCTGAGGAGAATGTAGAGTTGCTGTGAGTGGGACTTGAGCAGACAAATATGAGAAGAGTTCCGGTAAGTTTGGCGGTTCCAACTGAGGTTGCCATTGTGAATTTATTGAGGTACAGCTTGCCCCATTGTGTGACTTTCGGAAGTATCCAGCTGACTTTGTCTAGGATTAGAGAAAACAAATATTTGGTTTCATCCAGTTTGGGGGTTTACTGAGATAGGTATAATGAAAAGATAGATGGGTAATGGAGTTTAGAGTGTTTGTCTAAGATTTTTTGAAATGCTAATTGTGGATTCTTTGGTGGCTAAGGAGGAAGAGGAGAAAAATAGTAGGGAGAAAGCAGAAAAGCTTTGTGGTCCCAATGAGGCCAAAGTCTAACAAATACAAATTAGCTCTTTTCTTATCAGTGTTTGAACTGTTTCCCACTGTTTATCTGAAATTTAAAAAAATTGTTTGTTGTGTAACTCTTATCAACATACTGTGATCTAGTTTCCCATCTGTGCAGAATGTTACAGGAAGTGATAAGCTAATTCAATAATGTTTCATTCATTTCTACATGTGAAATTCGACCAAACTCTTAAAAGGAGTCTTCATGAAAATGTCTTTCCTTGCTAACTGGTTCTCTTGCCTTTTCTTGTATTAGCAGAAATAAAGGAAAGTATATCAGTCAAGGGCCCAACAGTAAAAAAAAAGGCACACTGAAAGGAGGATAATTTTTTAAAAAATGAATTTATTGGAGTGATAGTGGTTAATAAAGTTATATAGGTTTCAAGTATACAATTCTATATCACCTGTATATTGTATTATATATTTACCACTTGAAGTCAAGTCTCCTACCATCACTGTTTAATCTCCCCTTTATCCTCTTCTACCTCCTCCATTTCCCTCTTTTAATAACCATACTGTTGTCTGTGTCTATGAGGTTGTTGGGTTTTATTTTGCTTCAACTTTTTCATCCAGCTCTCCAACTTCCCTCTCCTTCAACAGCTGTCAGCCTGTTCTCTATCTAAGAGTCTGTTTCTATTTTGTTAATTAGTTAATTTTGTTCATTAGATTGCACATGACTGAACTCATATAGTATTAGTATTTCTCTGACTGGCCTATTTCACTTAGCATAATACTCTCCTAGTTCATCCATGCTGTTGCAAAAGGTAAGATTTCCTTTTTTATGGCTGAGTGATATTCCATTGTGTAAATTTACCACAGCTTTTTTATCTACTCATCTACCCGTGTGTACTTGTGCTACTTCCAAATCGTGCCTATTGTAAATAACACTGCAATGAACATAGGGTTCATATATTCTTTTGAAGTACTGTTTTAGGTTTCTTCAGATTTATTCCTAGAAGTGGAATCGCTGAGTCATCAGGCAGTTCCATTTTTAATTTTGAGGTAACTCCATATTGCTTTCCACAGTGGCTGTACCAATCTGCATTTCTACCAACAGTGCATAAGGGTTCCTTTTTCTCCACACTGGTCGCCAACACTAATTGTTTGTTAATTTATTGATGACTAGGGGCCCAGTGCATGAATTCGTGCACCTTGAAAGGAACTGTGGGCCATGAGGCTGCAGTAGGCACAGGGGTGGGTCTCAGCCCATCCTCTGAGCCCCTGCCTGGCCACTCCCACTGTGGCCCCTGGTCCCTGGTCTGACAGCAGCTCTGCTCCCACTGCTACTGCTGACGGCACCGGCCCCACTCGGCCCCACTCACACCCACTGACGGAGCGAATCAGGCTGGCGCCAGCAGCGGGTATGAGCAGGGACGGCGCCATCAGCGGGTCCAAGTGGAGCTGGTGCTGTCAGTGGGTGCAAGTGGTGGCTGCTGCCCCAATTGCCTCTCAGGAGCAGGGGGAGGTAGAGAAGCCCTCAGGGGTGATCAGGGTCGGCAGCTGCAGCTCACACCCGCTGATGGTGCTGAGTGATTGGGACAGGTGCTGGGCACTGGCAGTGGGTGCGAGCGGCGGCTCCGGCACCAGCTGTGGGTGTGAGTGGGTCTGGCGCTGATAGTGGGTGCAAGTGCCGGGTGGGACCACGGCATAAGGGAGCAAAGAATTTTCAGTAACTACCAGAGGCTCGCCCTGATGACAGTGACTGGCACCCCCGCCTTGGTCTGGCGCCCCTCCTCGCCTGCTCCATCAACCCACTGTAGCCAATGCCTGCCATGTTCTGCACACACCCCCTGGTGGTCAGTGCATGTCATAGCGACCAGTTGTTTGGTTGTTCTGCCATTTGGCCTATTTGCATATTAGCCTTTTATTAGGTAGGATAGCCATTCTGACAGGTTTGAGGTGATATCTCTGTGGTTTTAATTTGCATTTCTCTAAGGATTAGTGATGTTGGCCATTTTTTCATATATATTGGCCATCTGTATGTCCTCTTTAGAGAAGTGTCTATTCAGGTCCTTTGACCATTTTTAAATTAGATTGGTTTTTTCGGTGTTGGGTTGTATAATTTTTTATAAAATTTGGATATGAACCCCTTATCAGATGTATCATAGGCAAATGTGTTCTCCCATTCAGTGGGTTGTCTTTGCATTTTATTGGTGGTTTCTTTTGCTGTGCAAAAACTTTTAAGTTTGATATAGTCCCATTTGTTTATTTTTTTCTTTTGTTTCCCTTGCCTGAGGTGATATATTAGAAAAAATATTGCTATGTGAAATGTCTGCGATTTTACTGGCTATGTTTTCTTCTAGGATTTTTATGTTTTTTGTGATTTACATTTAAGTCTTTTACCCATTTTGAATTTATTCTTGGGTTTGGTGTAAGTTGGTGGTCTAGTTTCACTTTTTTTGCATGTATCTGTCCAACTTTTCCAGTACCATTTACTGAATAGACTATCTTTATCCCATTGTATGTTTTTGCCTTCAAAGGAGGATAATTTAAGGAGGGTTTACTTAGAAAGGGACTATTTTTAAAAGTGTGTCCGGGTGTAGTGGAACCACAAGGCACATTGCAGTGAACTGAAGCTAGTAACAGCTGAGTTTTACCATTCCTACGTATAAAAGGATGCTGGGAGGATGCAGTTCTAGCCACAAGGAAAGACAGTCCTGTAGAGCTGGCAGCTTTGGGGAGTACAATGACCTTTGGTCAAAGGATATGACCAGACCACTCTGGCTTTAGGTGTATAGAATACCCTCTTTCCCTCCTATTCCTCAGAATTCCCAATTGACTGAACTAAATTGAAAAGGAATTCTGTTGATGTGGTACATACAAATTAGCTCTTTGAGGCTCTGAGGGGGGTAGAGAAGGGTCTAGCATGACTCTAAAAAGCCAAATAGAAGATTTCTGGCACATGGAAAAGAGGGAACTAATATTTTAGTTCCTTTTCTCAGTCAAATCCTGTTTTCATATATTGCTATGCTTAGAATTAGGACCTCATCTTCCATACTCTAGTGGCTTCAATCATGCATTCAAAATCTAATCTGCTGTCTATGTGATGGATATTGTGTTAGGGATTGGGTATATGAAGCTGCATAAGATACAGTTACACCTTTGAGATGCAGTATGTAGTGTACATATTGGAAATACATTGATATTACTATTAGGTTTATTATTATTTACTATTGTTTGATGTCTTAATTCTTTTGGTAGCCTGAAGAATGGAGGGTGTAAATTTTTTTTTTCAAATATATTTGATTGATTTTTTACAGAGAGGAAGGGAAAGAGACAGAGAGTTAGAAACATCGATTAGAGAGAAACATCGATCAGCCGCCTCCTGCACATCTCCCACTGGGGATGTGCCCACAACCCAGGTACATGTCCTTGACCGGAATCAAACCTGGGACCCTTGAGTCCGCAGGCCGACGCTCTATCCACTGAGCCAAACCGGTTTCGGCAGAGGGTGTAAATTTTTGCTTATGTATGTTTATGTATGTTTAATTGGTGTGTGTGTGTGTGTATGTGTGTGTGTGTGTGTGAAGGTTTCTTGAGGGGAAAGAATGTGATTTCAATCAATGCTGCTTATTAACATTTTACTAAATTAATTAAAACAGCACTTTCACTCCATCATTCTTTTTTCTTGAGAACCTATTGTGTATTGCCAACCCCTCTCCCACCCGCTTAAAACTTTTTATTTATTTATTTTGTTAATCTTCCATGAGGATAATTTTTGCTGCGACCTTCACAGTGGGGTTCAGGATCTGAAGGAGGGGCTGATGCAAAAATGAAAATGCTATACAAGAAATATGAATTTAGAAGGCATTGGGGGCCAGGAGGAGCCTCTTTCTTGAAGAGACACCCTGACCTCTGGCCATTCCACTTTTTATTTACTTGAATACACATTTGCCCTTTAGCAATGCATACAGGCATATCAAAGGTAAAGTTTGGTAAACACTAAAAAGATTATCAGGTTAGGGAATTGCCTTGAGCCACTGAGCCCACAGCAGGGCAATATTATGCTGATTTTCAGCCCTGCTGAATATCAAAGTCCATTGGTCTTCCAAGGATTCTTTTTGTATTTTTATGCCAACTGCTGTTTGCTTTAGCCTCTGGCAATTTTTCCATTGATTTTTAGAAAGAGTGGAAAAGGGGTGAGGTGGGGATGGATAGGGGAGAGAGCAAGGAGGGGAGTGTGTGGGGAGATTAACCTCGATCAGTTGCCTCCCCCACGTGCCCCAATGCTAGGGATCAAACTTGCCACCTAAGTACTGGTACATGCCCTTGACCAGGAATCAAACCTGTGACCCTTCGGTGTGCAGGCCAATGCTCCATCCACTGAGCACAATGGCCAGGGCTGCTTAAATACCTTTTAGCCTACTGCTGCTTATCATTCAACATTGTGCTAAAAACCTACCTTTTTCAATTAAGTCTTTCCTAATATTTAATTCATAATCAACTCATTCCTCCTTTGCTCAACTTTGCTGTTTCCTATAGTCTATTCCACAGTGAACTAAATTATTTTTCACATGTCTTGCATGTGCTAATTCTGCCTCCACAGGTATGTTAGGGTCATGTCCTATCACTTACTTTGTATCTGCTACAGCACTTAGGAAAGTGCTGAGTTTAATACTTGGTTGTGAGTGTCATGTGAAGGTGCTAGGGCAAGCATGCCACTGCTGTTGGAAATGCTCTACCAATTGAGGGGACTCATTGTGTGTGAAAGATAATGTATTATACTCATTTGAATTCCCTGTTCATGCTGTTTTATTCATATCGATCTGATATGGTGATTACATCTGAATAGATATTAAGTTATGACTATAGTCTGTGTAAACTTAGCTGGCCTCAAACTTTATTTTATTTTTAAATATATTTTCATTGATTTCAGAGAGGAAGGGAGAGGAAGAGAGAGATAGAAACATCAATGATGAGAGAGAATCATTGATTGGCTGCCTCCTGCAAGCCCCCTACTGGGAATCGAGCCCACACCCTAGCATGTTCCCTGACCAGGAATCAAACCATGACCTCCTGGTTCATAGGTCTTCGCTCAACCACTGAGCCACAGTGACTGGGCTGGCCTTAAACTTTAGATGTAATGTATTACCAGTGTGCAGTATCATCAACCCAAATTATAATCAGCTCACACTTCCTTTGGCTAGTGTTGTCAGACTCTATATGAAGTCCTCCCAGTGTCCTCTCTGTTAACCTCCTACAGGGTGTCCTACAAAAATGTATCACAGTTTGACAGCTGACAGCTCAATTTTGAAAATGAAATGTATTTTAATACACACTGCCTTTATAAGTATTCAAAGTGTGTGTATACATTTTTGGGGACACCCTATATGTGTGTGGGGTCTACCACCTAAGGCTCCATTAAAAGCATTCATGTGACTGTTTCCTCTTCTCAGGCCTTGTTTGCTCCCTCCTGAGACTTTAGCCCCTTTTGCAGGTTGTTCCTCCCCTACATTAATAACTGAAATTCCAAAGTAGAGGATTGTTTAAATAAAATGTGAGACATCCTTAGGATTGAATAATGTACATTAAAATATTTAATCATACTGAAAGTGTTTATGATATGCTAGGAGAAAAAAAAATCAGATAATAAAATAGAGTGTCTGGTATTGTCTCAATTGTATAAAATATTATAAAATACATGTATTTTCATAAAAATGAAAATAATTTTTACCAAAACATAATGAGTGGGTTATTAGTGCTTGGCGGACATTAATATTTTATTTCTGGCTCTCTAGGTAAATGTTAGCATGGTACTTTCCCATTTCCTTTGACAATAAGTGTGGCCACGTGACTTACTTGGGCCTGTGAAATGTGAGTGGAATATATGTGTCATTTCTAAGTGGTATTTTATGAGACAATGCTAGATTTTTATTTCCTTCCCACTGTGCTATAGCTGTGGAAACATTTTTTCAAATGATGCCTCCATTTGCCAAGGTTTTGAGTGACCAATAAGTGAGAAACAATCTTTTATTATGCTAAACTACAGAGATTTGGGAGGTTATTTGTTACTACAGCATAATCTAGCCCACCCTGTGTAATTTAATATTTATTTTATAATTTTTTGAAGATTCAGAGAAGAAGGGGAAAAGGAAAACCACTGGTGACACCACCCTGTAGGTGTGTTAAACATTTTTCTTGCAGTTATCTTTTTTGCATGAGCTATGACAACTTACCTGCTTTATAATTTTTTTTTAATTTTTAATATATTTGATTGATTTCAGAGAGGAAGGGAGAGGGGAGGAGAGCTAGAAACATCAATGATGATAGGGATTCATTGATTGGCTGCCTCCTGCACGCCCCCTACTGGGGATTGAGCCCACAACCCCAGCATGTGCCCTTGACCAGAATTGAACCCAGAGCCCTTCAGTCTGCAGGCTGACACTCTAGCCACTGAGCCAAACCAGTTAGGGTATTACCTGCTTTTTTATATTGAAAATAATCCTGATTCCTATAAGCGATAATAAAAATGAACCAAGCCTTATGGAGAACCATATTCCTTTTATCTGTTGCACTAGTGCCTTACCAATATTTATGCATTTTCAAGAATACTGTTGCTTAGGGTTGACTCAAAGCTAAATAAGAGTAAGCGATTTGAGGTACCCTGAGCCTCTCCTTTTTGTTGCCTCCATCTACCTCTTTCTTCATTTCCATTATATTTTTCCACATAAGGCTATTTCTAAAAAAGTTAGTACCTTAAATGCTCTGCCAACTTAGAACCCTCCATACTTGTCTTAATTATGTTCTTACTTATTTCTGTTTTCCTTAGGATAATATTCAATCCCTAAAGAATTTCCTAATAAAACGAAACATTAAAAAAGATGCTTGTGTAGTTTCCTACTTGTATGCACAGGCAGTACATTAATATAGGAAATGATAAAATCTGTGAGGCTTTGAAACAATCACTTGTGAATATTAACTTAGCTCGATTGAAGTGAACTCTAGATAATCAGTAGGAATTTATTTGGAGACATACATAGGAGGCAAATAGTTTACAGAAACCATTCTATATTATAAATGATTACTCTGAAAGAACAGTGAGAGGATTTTAGTGTTTATTGCATCAATATTTTCTTTTATTTTGCTTTTCTCTAACTCACCAACCTATCTCTCTCCACACATTATGATACATCAGCTTATGCACCTAAGACTAATGTCAGTTGTAAAAGTATGGCATGGCATTTTACAAAAATTCCAAAAACATATTATGCAAATTCTCTCTAGCATCTTGAACATTAAAAGAATGAAGAATAGTATCTTTCTTTATAAATTCATTTTGTACTGTCAGAGCCAAGACTTGTATGACCTTGCAGCTCACAATTAGGATCGCAAAAGAACTAGTTTTGACAGTCAGCCAACTCCATAAAAGAAAGGAAAGAGCAATTCTAAAAGTCAAAAACAGGCTGTTAGACTGAGGCATGCGATGAGGAAATGGCTTTTCCTTTGCAAGTAAATTCATCATTACAGAATGACATCTTTCAAGACTTAAATTTTAAAACCTAGAAAAAATAATAAGGTGAAGTTGCCAAACAAAGATTGGGCTTTCATGCAAATGTCTTTGGTAATTAAGGGGAGGTTGCTAAATGTGCAATATTCCTTCTAAGCAGAATTGTTTCTAAATTCAGGGGTATGTTCATACTGTAGTCTATGAGGCAACAGCTGTTCTTAAGAGAACACTGTCAATGGTGATAAGTTACTTTAAAAACTAAATCTGTTTGCTGAGCTCATGTTGTTTTGAAAACTATAAAGAATGAAACCTATAATGCATTTTTCCCATTGAAAAAAAAGAGAAAAATCCTATCAATTGCAAGTAAAAGCAGTTTTCTAAAAAGCCCACAGCCTAGTGAGATCTTAGGGTAAGCTCATTTATATGAGGGAGGGAGGAAAACAAATCAGATTGGAATTCTGAGTCTCTAATCTGTGGGTAACAATTTAACACCTGAAAATGCACTGATTGCATTTTCTTAGTCCTTTTTATGGAGTGACTTGCTGTAGGGCTGAGAGCTATTTTGAATAGCTGCCTTTTGTTTGTTTTCCAGGATATACTATTTACTGTGATTCTATTTGTTGTGAGTGATATGCTGGTCAAAGCAGCCGTGGACCTGTGGTATTTGGGACATTATTTAATTACCAGGGTAGAACAGAACATGTAATCTAGTGTTGATGGCACTATACAACTCTGGCCTTAGGGGAAAAATGTTAGAAATTATTTTCTCTCTTTAGTGTGGTACCCTTCTTTATCCTACTCCATTTCATAAATTGTTTAATTTTATTCAAGGGCCCAACCCAGGCCTAAGAGACCCAATCAACTACATTCAGATTTCTTCTAATTTTTTGTCTTTTTTACAAACTAAGCAGTTCACTGTCTCATAAGCTTGGAGACCTTTGGTAGTCATAGAATCAGAATTTTGAGGGTATATTTTTAAGGTTTCTCTAGTTCAACTTCTATGAAACAAAAAATTCTCTTTATATCTCACTAACGATCTAATCTCTGTTCAAACATTACATTTGGGGGAAGTTTTAATGGTTAAAAATTTTTCTCTTATATTAAGCAATAATAGTTTTACCTATAAATTTTAACACACTAGTTATAGTTTTGCTCTCTGGACTGACAGAATAACCTCACTTGGTTGCATAATTAAAGAATACAAACACAGCCCTAACCGGTTTGGCTCAGTGGATGGAGCATCGGCCTGCAGACTGAAGGGTCCCAGGTTCGATTCCGGTCAAGAGCATGTACCTTGGTTGCGGGCACATCCCCAGTGGGGGGTGTGCAGGAGGCAGCTAATAGATGTTTCTCTCTCATCAATGTTTCTAACTCTCTATCCCTCTCCCTTCCTCTCTGCAAAAAATCAATAAAATATATTTTTTAAAAAAGAATACGAACACAAACTTTAACACACTGAGGAGAGCAAGAAGTCAACTAGAATTAAGCATTAGAGAGTTAGAGCTTTCTTCATAAGAAATGATTGAGGATGTTCAGCTTGAAGAGAGTAAGGATTGAGGGAGATAAGATCAATTTTGTATATATGTGTGTCATATATTTGAATGGGTGGAAGAATAATTAAGTTTTTGGAATATGGCTCCAAAAGGCAGAATTGGAACCAGTGGCTGGAATTAGAAGTAGGTAGATTCTGGCTTAACCAAATGATGAACATGACATGATCCTCATCAGGAGAGCAGTTAAGATTAAATAGTTGGTACGGCCAGTGTGGCTCAGTGGTTGAGCATTGACCTATGAACCAAGAGGTCACAGTTTGATTCCCAGTCAAGGCACATGCCCAGTTGCAGACTTGATCCCCAGTGTAGGGCATGCAGGAGACAGCCAATCAATGATTCTCTCTCATCATTGACGTTTCTATCTCCCTCTCCCTTCCTCTGTGAAATCAATAATGATAAAAAAAAGGTTAGATAGTTGGATTTGAGGACCTTATAGGAGCTATGGAAGTCTTATGTCTGACATCTAAGAGGAATGTAAAAGAAATAATAATACATTTAAAGATACATAATATTGTGTAGTTATTAGAATATGAAGGATATCAAGATAGGAACATAATGGAGAATTTTTAGATAAGAGACAAAAGTAATTTGGAGAATTTGGGATGGATGATCTGGCTCATGAAAGGTTATGGAACAATAATTTTTTAAAAATAAGCTTTATTGTGCAGTAATTTACGTAAATAAAATAGACTAATTTTTTTTTAACATTTTGATGAGTTTTGACAGATTTATGCACTTATGTAAGCATCATCTGCTTGCAAAAGCTCCTTTGTGCTCCTTCCCATTTAAATTCCACTTCAGGCCCTGTGTGGCTTATTTCTGTTTTTTAATAATTTTTTATTTTTAAATTACAGTTGACATACAGTATTATATTAGTTTCAGGTGTGCAACCCTGTGAATGGACATTTATACAACTTACAAAATGATCACCCTGATAAATCTAGTACCCATTTGAAACCATACATAGTTATCACAATATTATCGACAATATTCCCTATGCTGTACTTCACATCCCCATGACTATTTTGTAACTACCAATTGGTACTTCTCAATCCCTTCACTTTTTTCACCCATCCCTCCAACCCCTCTCCCATCTGGCAGTCGTCAAAATGTTCTCTATATCCATACAGTCTCTGTTGTAGCTACTCAACTCTGTTATTGTAGTGGAAAAAGCAGCCATAGACAATACCCTTGTGCTCCAATAAAACTTTATTTATGAAATACAGGTGGTGGGTCAGATTTGTCTGACACCTGATCTAGTGAAATGGTATGTCCATTTTATGGGAAATAGTGCCTCTGCTTGTAACATCACTTTAAGAAGTTAGAGACAGCCTTGAGGGGAAATGCTACTCTGCAAGTAATTCTGCCAAAGGAGCCAGAATTGGTAATGGTGAGAGCAAAGGAAAGGGGGGATGGACAACCTCAGGATGGCCTTTATAGTTTTAAAAAAGTATTAAATATTTACAAATCTGACATTTATTTGAAGCAGTAAGAATTATCGTTGCTACCGGTAAGTCCTTCTGAGTCTGTCTTAGAGAACAATCCAGAGGGATGTGGGTAAATTTGCCTTTTATTATTCTGGTGCCAATTAGTACTAGAGTCAAAGGAGATTTTTCTCCAATGTTCAGTTCATATACATTAGGACTTTGTCTTAGAAGCGTCAAGTTGTTATTACTCTCTATTTTTAAAAAATATTTTTATTGATTTCAGAAAGAAAGGGAGGGGGAGAGAGAGATAGAAACATCAATGGTGAGAGGGAATCATTGATCAGCTGCCTCCTGCACCTCCCCCCTCCCCGGCATAAGCCTACAACCCACCATGTACCCTTGACCGGAATCGAGCCTGGGACCCTTCAGTCTGCAGGCCGAAGCTCTGGTCACTGAGCCAAACCAGCTAAGGTGTTATAATTCTCTTAATGATTCATTTACAGCATCTATTACAAACTACAAACCTTGCTAATGGTGAGTTTGAGTCTGAAATATTTATCCCAAGAAGAATCCAGTCAAGTCTAAATCGGGGTTGGGTAGAAGAGAATAAATTTTTCTCTTGATAGGAAGATCTATTTGATTTCCTGTACCCTTCATATTTTTTTCCTAGTTGACTCCTAATAGCTTTTCTCTTATTCATTTACTAATTTCACCTTTATCTGAGCAAATAAAAAATTAAGGTAGAAAAACCAGTAATGTAGAAGAGTTGTATAGTCATATAAACAGCTTTTATGATAAGCTTAAATGACTCCCAACAAATGGAAGGCAACCAATTTTGTCTACTCAGACATTTTCAGCATCCTGAATTTTTTCCAATGGCTACATGCCTGCCTATTTGGCCATCTTTTCCTCCTGCCTGCCATGCTCACCATTTTCCTTTTACAAGGTTAAGAGAATGCTATTATTTGCTGGCAGAAAAATGCCTTCAGATACTCCTCCTTTTCTCTGCTTGAAATGACAATGTTCCTTGATAATTCTTCTCAATTTAGAACTATTTGTCAAATACTTACTATGTGGTTCCAACTGTACCGAATTCTGCTGGGTCTATGAATATAACATAACATTTGATTGCTACTTTCCCAGTCTTTAAAATCTAACCAAATATGAAACAGAAGAAAACTTTTGGCTACTAATTTTATTACACACATTGATTAAATTTCTTTAGGCTTCTAATTTTCTTGGCTGATAAAGATGTTAATTGAAAAGTTCTGAAAGAATTATTTACAAAAAAAAAAAAAGAAAAGTTCTGTTAGAATTTTGTGTCCAACTCATTTTTCTGATGTGCTAATTTTCTTTTTTTAAAATATATTTTTATTGATTTCAGAGAGGAAGGGAGAGGGAGAAAGAGAGAATCATTGATCAGCTGCCTCCTATACTCCCCCTACTGGGGATCAAGCCCACAACCCTGGAATGTGCCCTGACTGGGAATAAAACCCGTGATCTAATGTTCATAGGTCGACACTCAACCACTGAGCCATGCCGGTTTGGCTTAATTTTCTTTTTTTAATCATCAGAGAAAGATACAGGCCATGGTAATATTCAAGGTGGGGGCATATCTTACACAGCTTTATTCATGAAGCACATGGCAAACAGTATATCTCAAGATATATTTTTTGAATTAAGTTGAATTGGCAGAAGTGCCAATGAAAAACATAGGCTTCTTTTTGATGGGATATTAGGTATAGAATCACGGTGTAACTGATTCAGTAAATAAAAGGGGGAAAGTATATTTTAAAAATATATTATTTTCATATGCAATACATCTAGTGGTAAAGTACTTTAAGAATTATTCCTTATCAAAATACTAGAGGCCCAGTGCATGAAATTCGTGAATAGGTAGGGTCCCTAAGCCTGGCCGGCAATCACGGCCAATCAGGGCCTTCTGGCTGCTGGCCGGAGCCTTCCTTCATTTCACCCTGCCCCCTGGTGGTCAGTACATGTCATAGTGAGTGATAGAACTCCTGGTCTCCCGTTGAACTCCTGAGGGGACAATTTGCAAATTAGGCATATATATATATATATATATATATATACTAGAGGCCCGTTGCAGTAATATTCCTGCAAGAATAGGGCTTCCCGTGGCTGGAGCAAAGCAGAGTAGGGAGCGAAACTTGCTGAGGCGGGCTTCGCTCCGGCTTCAAGCCCCTGCAGCTGGTCTTGCCTTCCTGCTCCAAGCCGCTGCCCCTTATGCTCCCAGCCACAGTGGTTGGGCTTGCCCTCCCAATCCCAGTGGCTGGGTCTGGGCTTTCCCTCCTGCTCCCAGCCACTCTCATCCCCTGCGGCTGGGCTTGCCTTTCCAATCCCAGTTGCTGGGGCTGGGCTTATCCTCCAACTCCCAGCCGCTGCCCCTCCCACTCCAAGCCTCTACCCCTTCTGCCCCAGCTGCTGCCCCTTATGCTCCCAGCCACAGTGGTTGGGCTTTCCCTCCCACTCCTAGCTGCTGCCCCTTCCTCTCCAAGCCACTGCTCCAAGTCGCTGCCCCTCCCGCTCCCAGTCACTGTGGCTGGGATTTCCCTCCCACTCCCAGCTGCTGCCCCTTCCCCTCCAAGCCGCTGCCCCGCCCGCTCACAGCGGCTGCGGCTCTGTTTCTGTCCTCGCGGCCTCTACTTGGCTCCCTTCTGTACCGCTTGGCCTCCATGTTGTCGTCAGTCGCTCCCAGCTAGTATATGCAAATTAACCACCATCTTTTAGCTTCTATAATTGAAACATTGTATCTTTTGGAGCTGTTGCTTCAGGAGCTCAGAGGCCGGCAGCGGCAGGCGGGGAACCTGGCTTCCTCCGTCACTGGGGCAAGCAAGCCTCCTGTTTGCATTAGTTGCCTGCCTGTCAGCCGCCATCTTGGCTGGCAGTTAATTTGCATACTGCCCTGATTAGCCAATGGGAAGGGTAGCGGAGGTATGGCTAATTACCATGTTTCTCTTTTATTAGATAGGATATTTTTTTGAATGATTTAAGGAGTTAGGAAAAAGTAGCCATAGTGCTCAATATAAAGATAGTAGAGACAGATATTTATAAAATATGTAGAGATGGTTGTCATTTAGGCAGAAAGTGATTTATTTGAGCAGAAAAAAAGAGGGTGAAACAAAATGAGAAACTTTCTTACATATATCTCCCTGTGTGGAATAGAGCCAGTTGCTAGTGTTAGGTGCCAAACTCAGAAGTAAATAGCTCTGCCCAGCATGAACACCAGGGGCAGATTAGAACATCTCAATGAACCTTCTGGGTAAGACTTCTTTAAATTTACTGGACTTGTCCTTCAGAACTCTGACATTTTTCCTTTATTCTTACCACATTGACCGAACATTTCTGTGTGTAAGGTAAATTTCCCACACATTGTGGAATCCAGGCTAAAAAATAAATCAGAGGTCACTTCAAGCTCATAGGTGTATTTACTCCTTGGAGGGATTGATAACTCAGAGAATGGAAGCACTCCTTTTCCACTCCCATCTCTTCCCACTGTTCTAACTCCCCACTTCCTGATTTTACCTGATACTGCGGAGGTAGGGAGGAGACTGTCTTCCCCCCTCCTTACTCATCTCCACTTTACTTATTCATCTCTGTAATCATGAATCAGATTACTGAATTTATTTATTCATTTATTTTTCAAGTTGTTGGTATGACATTGGCATTTCAATACAGTCCATTTTGCATCAGGGTATAGAACACAAAAAGCCTTTTCCATTATGTTTTTCTCTCCCAAAGTTTCATGGGACATCAAGGTGGTTCTAATGCAGATACAGAAACACAGGTAGAGAAATGCACAGGAGCCTAGCCGGTGTGGCTTAGTGGTTGAGCATTGACCTATGAACCAGGAGGTCATGGTTCAGTTCCTGGTTGGGGCACATGCTTGGGTTTCAAGCTTCATCCCCAGTGGAGGGACGTGCAGGAGGCAGCCAATCAAAAATTCTCATTATTGATATTTCTATCTCTCTCTTCCTCTCTGAAATCAATAAAAAATATATTTTAAAAGGTATCTTTTAGAAAAAGAGGGGGGTAGAGGAGAAGGGAGTCCTAATATATGGTGACTGCAGAAGATTTTACTTTGGATGGTGGGCATGTGGTGCAATATACAGATCTTGTAACATAGAAACCCACACCTGAAACCTATATGTTCATGTTGACCAATGCCACCCCAATAAATGTACTTAAAAAATAAATGCACAGGAAAATCTCAACAATTTCACAGGCATGAGAGTTTCATGACTTTGAAGCAGAATGTCCTTGCAATTGTCATTAAGCCTTGGGTAACATTTCAGGATAAGATTCTGCTGTCAGTGAAACATAATGGGTTCTATGTCTTTATTTATTCTATTTTATTAAAATGAATGTAAGTAATCTCTTCTAATGCCTTGTCCCCCTTTTTTCCAATGAATATAGTTGATAAGGATAGAAAGGATAGGGAAAAATACCCTTATTTGCTCTCTGATGAATATATGCAAAAATAAATCTTTATTATGAAGCTCCCTTGAATAAGGATGGCTTAGATATTAAACCATTACATTTAACCTTCCAATTCAAGTGCATTATTATATATGTATATAATATGAAAACCATTATGAGCTGTATAGTCAAAAATCACATTTCAAAAGTGAAAATGCGTTTAGACTCAATAAATATTTAAGTGATTTGGATTGTGGAAGATTGTTTTGGGGAACTATAACACAAAGTACTTATTCCTATTTTAACAATGCAGGTATGAATAAAGTATGACTGGGTAGATTCTATCATCTGCAAGTACATTAAAGAGATTTTTCAGGATAAAGATATGAGATTTTCTTTAACAGGTTATTAGTTTTCGAGCTTTGTGTGTGTTGTACAGATGAGCAATGGAAGTGTTCTTAAACTTTTCTTAAAACACTGAAATACTCTGAGAGTGTGTATGGAGCATAAACTTAATTTATGTATTAGAAATGTCATCTCGTTGTAGGGGTATAATTGTCAAGACACTGAAATCAAGATGAGTGGAAGCTGAAATAATCTGGAAAGCAGAAGTGAGTGGAAAGTAGATTCCAAGATGCCAGATGCCATGGGACACCCCTCTGACATCTAAGGAAGCTGGGCTGGATAGATTTATGTGTGGAGTTAGAGAAGATATTTTGAAGCTCAACCCTGGGTTGTATCTCTCAAAGGACCCTGAAAAACTACAGATTAGGGCTTCCTCCAATTACTTTATTGTGCATATGAATCACCTGGGGATCTGGTTAAAAATTCAGATTTGGATTCAGTAGGTCTGGGCTGCAATCTGAGGTGATACTGATGCTGATGCTGCTGGTCCTAGGACCAACTTGGTGCAGCAAAGGCCCAGGGGCATTTTCAACTACTCAGGGAAAAGGTCTATAGACATTGAAAGAACCAGCCTTTGTATTCTTAAGCCATAGTTGTATTTCCTGGCTGAGTAGAGACCATTTTCTTATCTCAGGCTGCCCTATGGCTGCTGAAAGAGCACAGAAGCAATGAGAGAAATACCAACAACCCCTGTAGTGGCACCACTGGGCTCTCTCATGGGATTTTTTTTTAATATATATTTTATTGATTTTTTAGAGAGAGGAAGGGAGAGAGATAGAGAGTCAGAAACATCGATGAGAGAGAAACATCGATCAGCTGCCTCCTGCACATCTCCTACTGGGGATGTGCCCGCAACCCAGGTACATGCCCTCGACCGGAATCGAACCCGGGACCTTTCAGTCCGCAGGCCGACGCTCTATCCACTGAGCCAAACCGGTTTTGGCTCTCATGGGATTTTGAATAATGAAATTAGTAATAAGAATAAGAATAAGATAGTAATATTTATATGTGGCTTACTGAGGCATTATGCTAGGTGTTGTCTATGGTTGTTTCATCTTAGTCCTCACACCCATCCTGTAAAAGAGGTACCATTATTTTCTACAGTTTATAGGAACCTGAAGTGTAGGGGATCTTAAGTGATGAGTCAAGATCACATTCAACTACTCAGTATTCAAACCATGATTATATAACTTCAAAATCTATGCTTTAAACCATTTTCCAAATCACTTTCCATGAGTAAGTGCTTGCTATGTGCCAGGAACATTTAATTAGATCAAATGTTTAAGAGGGGGAAAGGGAGGGGTCATTGGAGTTGTAGAAATGGGTTCAGATAGGGAGAATGACTTACCCAGACTGGAATTACTTGTGTTAAGGTATAGATGCAATCTTAGGCTGCCTGACTCCAAAACAGAGTCAGGTTGGAATAATAGCAGTGAACATGCTCCAATAGCCTCAAACGAGTGTTCATGAGTAATTTGAGACCCACATCAGCAAGGAGAGAATCTTGGAAACTTGTAGTCCAAAGTAGCATTATTTTGGGAGGTTTAGGAGCCAAAGACATTTTGATTGTCATCTAAGCCCTTGCTTTCCCCCCAGTTCTGATATGGCCTTGGAAAACAAGGTTTTACAGGATTATCTAAAAAAGAATTAAATATTTGAACAACTATATACACAATGTAATAATATCATTGACATCTTACTTGACCAATTGCAGTATTCTGGGTAACAGAGCTGGTCACCCAGGGAAGGTTGGATGGATGCAGAAGGTTTGAGCTTATTGACCATTTATTTCCCTCTAAGATGCTGGCGAACTCATTTGCATTTCAATCAATTTAAGCAATGGGACCCTAGCTGGTTTGGTTCAGTGGATAGTGCGTAGGCCTGTGGATTGAGGGGTCCCAGGTTCAATTCCAGTCAAGGGCACATGATGAGAGATAATCACTGATAGGCTGCCTCCTGCACATTTCACACTGGGGATTGAACCTGCAACCTGGGCATGTGCCCTGACCGGGAATCTAACCTGTGACCTCCTGGTTCATAGGTCAATGCTCAACCATTGAGCCGCTGCTGCCCGGCTGGCCCTTTGCTTTTAATCTTTTGTGTACTAATATGTGTATTTCCCTCTGAAGTTGACTTTGGTTGCCTTCCATAGTGTAATGTGTGCTTTGATCTCATGAGACTTCCTAGCTAAAAAGATAGTAATGCCAGTTTTGATCTTTTCTTTAACTCAAGAGTTCTTTGGAAGAATGTTTTAAGTTTCTAAACAGATAGACCTTTTTGTCCTCTGTTTTGTAAGTTTTCTGCTTTACTGCTGGCTGTAAGAGAATGAGGCCTGCATAGTTTCTACCTTTGTAAGGCTTTGGTGAGTTCTTGGTGATACCATAAAATTTTGTAAACATTCCATGTTTACATTTGATAATTGAGTTTCTATTTTGGAGATTAAACATTTTGTGTATATATTAAATCATGTACCTATTCAAAAATAAGGCTCATGACTTTACACAAAAGGAGCTATTTTGGTCACAAAGAGCCTCAATTTTATACGTTGATAATAAATAATTCAGCTGCCTTTGATACTTTTTTAGGCGAAGACCGTTCCCCATGAATTCATAAATTCCTTATTTGTTTACCATAAGAAACCAAGACAGACCAGGTATATCCCGTGAAAAGCATTCCAAACTCTCTTAGCAAATGACATCAATATAAAGGAGCTTTGGCCAGATTCTTTGTTTTGTTCCCAGGGAATAGGGGGATGGGATATAGATAAGCTACTAGTATTGTCCTTCCTAATTGTTAAGAAACAGTTCCAAGTAAACAAAGAGAAAGTGTTTAAAATCTAGAAATAAAATTGCAGGTGATTTGAAAACAAATTAAAAGCAGGAATAAAGGTAATAAAAGTGAAATAAAAACTTGAAACACTAAATAATTTTCAATGATGATAGACAAATATAAGTTAAAATATGCTACTTCTTTTCTCATTCTTCTCCTTTCTCCCTATCCTGCTGACACCAGGGCCTACTTTTGATTTCTTAAACATGCAAGTTTCTTCTGTACCTTAGCCTTTGCATTGCCTGATCCCTCTACCAGCAACATCCTTCTTCCAAATCTTTAGATATCTACTGCCTTCTTGTAAATGACAGTAATGATTGAGACCATATACTCTGAAGCCAGACTACATGGGTTCAAAGCTCAGCTCCACCACTCAACAACAGGGTTATGTAGCCTCTATATGCCTCAGTGTTGCCATCTGTAAAATGGAGATAATATACTTACCTCCTAGATTTTTGAGAATTAAATGAGTCAACCCATAGTATGTGACACATACCAATTAGTCACTGTTGTCCTTCATGACATATTTACTTGTTCACTATTTGTCTAATTTACTGTATAATTTAAATAGTAAAATAATACTTATATCTCTATGAATTATTATTTTCTTTTTTTCAATGTGGAAGTTAACTGAAGTCACTATTGGCAGTGCCTGCCAAATTGATTAGCTAAATGTTGGTGTCCATAGCACTCACATAATTTCATTATTTTGAGAGTGAAAAGCATTCTAAAACAAGTTCATGATATTATCACTAGTGCTATATCAGGATATCCCTGATTGCACCTGAACGTGTGTTCCACTATTTTTCGGGGGGCTAGATGTCAACATTAATATGCTGTTACCTTAAGCTTCATTTTTATTTTTGGGGGCAATGTTCCTTAACAAAAGACATGTTGTATAGGTTATTATAAGCTTCATTACAGTCAACCCTGGCTGCTCTATATAATTTGGATCAACATTTATTGACCAACATGATCCAATTGACTCATTTGGATTCAGTCAATATGATCGACCTGCTATTAATTTCAATGGAAGTCAGTAAATTTATATTCAGACATTAATGACTTATTAGATTGAAAACTTTATGAAGCAATTCAAGGCAATATCTTGTTAGCTACATTAGTTCTGTCATTCATTTGAGTTGTAGGTTCTGGCCTCGGGTGAGTAGAAGGTTGAAGCAGAGTTAAGCAAAGTTTTAGAATCATATTAAATTCAAAGATGCTCTAGTAGAACATTTGACATCAAGAATTTAAAGCCACAGATTGGATAACTAATTTAGGCCAGCATTTCTAAATGCTGAGACCTTTTTTTTTTTCTTTTAGAATTTCAACATATTCATTTTAGGAGACCTGACAGAGTAAAGCATTTGCATACAGCTACATTTTTGTGCCTTTTTGTTTGCTCCCAGTACATTAGAAAAAAAAATTTTTTACCCTCACTCGAGGATATGTTTATTGATTTTAGAGAGAGAGTAAAGGAGAGAGTGAGTGAGAGAGAGAGAGAGAGGAACATCGATGTGAGAGAGAAACATTGATTGGTTGCTTCCCATACATGTCCCTACTTGAGATCAAACCTACAACCTAGGTATGTGCCAGGACCTGGAATCAAACCTGCAACCTTTTGGTGTATGAGACGATACTCCAACCAACTCAGCCACCTGGCCAGGGCTGCTTCCAATACTTTTTAATCAGACAAATTTTGTTCCTCCTGTATCCACCTCCATTATACATTGTTTATGATGTGAATAAACATTCAACTCAGCAGGGCTTTGTGATTTGAATAGTTTCACGCATTCAATATTAATAGAGTTGACCTTTATTATGTTTCCCCTCTTTTGGATCTCAAAACACTGCTTTGTGTATAGTATTTGTCAAGATACTAAAAGAAAAAAATCACGAGAGTTTAGACCCTGTGCGATACGAAATAAAATACAGACTTATTTTGTTACTTTTGATTGGGGATAGAGTATTGGGGGAAGTGACAGTTCACAAATGGTATTTCTAGGTTGAGGAAAGAAAGCAAATTATACCAGAATCAATTTAGAAATGTAAATAAAACCACCATGTAAGCCTTGCAATGTTTTCATAAAGCTCTGCCTTCCTCTAGACCAGTGTTTCTCAACCAGGTGTGATTTGACTTCCCCAGGGGACATTTGACAATATCTGTAAACATTTTTGCTTGACACAACTGGTTGGGGAGGGCCGTACTATTGACATCTGTTGGGTAGAGTCCAGGGATGCTAAACATCCTACCATGCACAGAACAGCCCCACGACAGAGTGACCAGCTCCAAATGGCAATAGTGCCAAGTTGAGAAGCCCTGATTTCGGGGAAGCACCCACCACCTTTTGTTTTGGCGCCATTCATTCTGAAGGAGCATCCAAGATTCATTTTTCCAGCTAACTCACATTATGCAACCCTGTTTTTAAATTCCAATCTATCTGTGTCAGCTACACAGCAGTAAGTCTGCTCCTCTGTGTGAGGGAAATTGTTTTCTACTAACTGATGACCTCAGTTTAGAAGTTTCTTTTCCAGCATATCAAAACTCACAGTCAGACTTGCTTCAGCAAGTTCACTTTTGAGGGGTATTACGACATATAAAGACCTTCTATGTATGACATGCATACTGTTCTGCTCTATTGTTTACAAGTTAGCAGTAAATTATTTATGGATATTGCTGGAGACACAGGACTCTCTCTCGCTTTCTTAACCCCAAAGTCATTTTTTATCTGGTGGCAAGATTTTATGTGAAAGCTATTTTTTGGGGGGTGGAGGATTATATCTTATTAGCATTTATGTGGCAGGTTTTATGATACCAATCCCACCCACTTCTTATTACTTTAAATTTGTTCTGGAAATTATTATTAATGACATCATGAACTCAACAGATAGGATTTTTCCCCTTAGAATTCCCAATTTAACATAATTTCAGGAAGGCTCTTCTTGAGTCAGTATAGAGAAAAGCTGCAAGAAAAATCTCATTTTGAATCAAAAACAAAGCAAAAGATCTTTAGGCTACTTTGCAGCATTGATCTATAAATGGATTTTGTTTGTATGAGAGTGGATTTTTATTTTATATTCACTTGATCACTAAAGGAGTCATTGTCGGGTGTGCAGTTATTTTTGCCAGCATCAATGTTCTTCAGTTTTATTTTATTTTTTTCAATGCAGAACATTATTTCTGGTTGAGTTACAATATAACAGAGTTTGCACTGACATATTTTCAACCACTGCTTCTGATTTGGGGGCCTTTTTTCTTATTCTCTGTGTGTGTGTGTGTGGGGGGGGATAATTTTCTTCCTCCTACTTTCTAATTTCTTCTGGTTGGACTAATAATCAAATTAATCCGAGGCAGATTAACAGGAGGAAATGACCAAGTTTATTATGTATGTACATACAGGAACTCCATAAGAATATGAGACTTGAGACCTCATTGGGCAAATGAGGCTTATATGCCATTCTGGACTAAGAAGAGGGGGGAAGGGTTCTGAGTCTTTAAAGGGAACAAGCCAATTCACAGGTAGGTGAGAAAGAACCAATATGTGGTAAACAAATTCGTGCCTGGCTACCCAGAAACAATGGGACACAGAGGGGAGTCTAACAAACAGACTTTGCTTGGCTTCTCTTTCTGCTACATTTAGTTTGTATTATGATGCTAAGGTGATGCTCTCTTCTTTCAGCAGGTTTTTCTGTCTGAATTACTTTAGGCAGGTAAAGGGGAAGGTAGAGGGTCCTCTTGAGTCTTGTGTTTCTGAAAAAAAAAACCAAAAACAAAAAACAGCTTAAAATAATCAGTGTCCCCCAAGGCATATTATAGCATGGCAAATTCTGCTTCCCTTCATCTTCATCACCTTTCTCCAAAGTGGTGACATTTTGTTTTTAATTTGTGAAGCATTTATGAGATTGACTACTTTCTAAAAAATAATAATACTGAAAGTATATGTAGAAGGCAATGCTAATCAGAATGTACAAAGTAACTCAGATCTTTGCTTTTTCTTGTGACTGATAAATTACCAATTGAAAATTAAAATAAGGACTTATTAACAAATTAACAAGGGACTATTAAAGGGAAAACCACAGACCCAAAATGGTATCACTCATGCTAAAAAGGCCATGATACCAAACTTAGATGTAATACCTGATCTAATTGCAGTTTCAACCTCTCCCTGAAATATTTTAATCGAGCAGTCTGGAATTCTCTGGTCAAAGTAATCTGTGACATAGGCACTCTCCATCCTCCAAAAAAAAAAAAAAAAAAAAAAAAAAAGAAGAAGAAGAGGCAGTCTGAATGATTAAAACTCCTTTCCTCTTGCTGAGCTGGCATGGCTCAGTGGTTGAACATTGACCTATGAACCAGGAGGTCATGGTTCAATTCCGGATCTGGGCACGTGCCCAGGTTGTGGGCTCACTCCCCAATAGGGGGCATGCAGGAGGCAGCTGATCAATGATTGTCTCTCATCATTGATCTTTCTTCTTTTTTTTTGTCTAAAGTTTTACAAATCTCTCTCCCCCCCCCAATTGATCCCCCCAGCCATTCCCACCCCTGAAGGCATGCCCCCACCACCCCAGTGTCTGTGTCCATTGGTTATGCTAATATGCATGCATACAAGTCCTTTGGTTGACCTCTAACCCTCCCCACCACCTCCCCTGCCATTTATCTCGATCTATTTTTGTTCATCAGTTTATGTTGATTATTATATTCCACATATGAGTGAGATCATGTGATATTTATCTTTCTCTGACTGGCTTATTTCACTTAGCATAATGCTCTCCAGTTCCATCCATGCTGTTGCAAATGGTAAAAGTTCCTTCTTTTTTTATAGCGGCATAGTATTCCATTATGTAGATGTACCACGGTTTTCTAATCCATTCATCTGCTGATGGGCACTTAGACTGTTTCCAAATCTTAACTATTGTAAACTGTGCTTCTATGAACATAGAGGTGCATATTTCCTTTCTGATTGGTGTTTCTGATTTCTTGGGATACATTCCTAGAAGTGGGATCACTGGGTCAAATGGCAGTTCCATTTTTAACTTTTTGAGGAAACTCCATACTGTCTTCCATAGTGGCTGCACCCGTCTGCATTCCCTCCAGCAGTGTACCAGAGTTCCTTTTCTCTGCATCCCCAGCAGCACTTGTCGTTTGTTGATTTGTTGATGATAGCCAGTCTGACAGGTGTGAGATGGTACCTCATTGTTGTTTGGATTTGCATTTTCCAGATGATTAGTGACTTTGAGCATGTTTTCATATGTCTCTTGGCCTTCTGTATGTCCTCTTTCAAAAAGTGTCTATTTAGGTCCTTTGCCCATTTTTGATTGGATTGTTTATCTTCCTTTTGTTTAGTTGTATGAGATCTCTGTAAATTTTGGAGATCAAACCCTTGTCTGAAATAGCATTGGCAAATATCTTCTCCCATGCAGTGGGCTTTCTTGTTTTGTTGATGGTTTCTTTTGCTGTGCAGAAGCTTTTTATTTTGATGTAGTCCCATTTCTTTATTTTCTCCTTAGTCTCCATTGCCCTAGGAGCTGTGTGGGTAAAGATATTGCTTCTACATATGTCTGATACTTTGCTGCCTATGGAGTCTTGTAGGATTTTTATGGTTTCCCATTTTACATTTAAGTCCTTTAGCCATTTTGAGTTTGTTTTTGTGTGTGGTATAAGTTGGTGATTTAGTTTCATTTTTTTTTGCATGTATCTGACCAAATTTCCCAGCACCATTTATTGAAGAGACTGTCCTGACTCCATTGTATGTTCATGCCTCCTTTGTCAAATATTAATTGAGCACAATTGCTTGGGCAGATATCTGGGTTCTCTGTTCTGTTCCATTGGTCTATATGTCTGTTCTTGTGCCAGTACCAGGCAGTTTTGAGAACCGTGGCTTGGTAATATAGCTTGATATCTGGTATTGTGATCCCTCCAACTTTGTTCTTCTTTCTCAGGTTTGCTTGTGGCTATTTGGGGTCTTTTTTTTATTATTCCAGATGAATTTTTTGGAGAGTTTGTTCTAGATATTTGAAATATGCCATTGGTATTTTAATAGGGATTCCATTGAATCTGTAGATTGCTTTGGGTAGTATGGACATTTTAATGATGTTGATTCTACCAATCCATGAACATGGTCATCATTGATGTTTCTACCTCTCTCTCCCTCTCCCTTCCTCTCTAATATATATATATTTAAACAAGACAAAAAACTTCTTTTCTTGAAAAGAAAAGAGCCCCCCAAACAATCCTTTCTTTTCTTTGGTCAATAACTCCTTGCCCCACCCTTCTTCCAATAAAAACCTTCTATTTTGAACAACCCCTCTGAGCACCATTCTAGTTTCTAGAAGAAGTGCTGCCCAATTCATGAGCATCAGTAAAGCTAATTAGATCTTCAAATATACTTGGTTGAATTTTGTTTTTTGACAGGACAAACTATTAGATGTCAAGAAGAATGTTCTTCATAGTGGAGTTCATTGGTGGACTGAAAGAAAGTTCAAGCCAGTAATTTAGGCTCTAAATGTTACTGTTGTAATTAGCTAGTTGTTAATATTAGTAGGAAAGGAGCAAAGGGTGGCAGACATTATAATCATGACCATTTAGGCAGCTTCACCAGGAAGCTGTAACTTTATACTCCCCAGGGTACCACAGATCCATTCCCTGCAAATGGGAAGAGGGGAAGATGGAGCAAGGGCAGTAAAGTTGGGGTGACATAGAGAAAATATTTGCCTGTCAATCTAGCCTGGGACAAAGATTATTGGCTATAGAGGTGGAACCAATGCAAGCCCTCAAAATTTGGGAATACATAATCCCCAGACAAAGGAATTCTCTCTCAGTGTTTTTCTCTTGTTCCTCTGGCTTTGCTCTTATGTCCTTGCATTTGCCTATGCTCACTCCTAGCCATGTGTAGGATCCCACACACAATGGACTACAGCTGGGAACACAAACTACGCTGGCCTGATGCTGGATTGACTGTATAAATATAGAACAGAGGCTCTGGACAGTGGCTTTAATCCTAGTTCTGCTAAAGACACAGCTGGACTTTGTCCATGGTGGGACAGAGGGAGAGCACACTTTGGAAACTCAGGGGTTTGATTCCACGAGATTAAATGTCACTCATTCTCCTGTGCTAGTCTCAGAAAATCCCTTTTCTCATGACTTCGCAAGAAGCTCACTTCCACTGGCAACAGGTGGGGACACAGGGAACAGCCCACCAACAACATAAGGAAACGCAGGAATCATGGTAGAAATAAAGGACAGAAGATGATGTCTACTTGTAAGCAAGTCATTCTTTGGGTATGATAAAGCCATTGGCAACAAGGAATAAAATAAAGAAAAGATAAATGTCATAATATTACCTGTATTTCTTTGTTTTATAGAGGCATCATATGCATTAGAACCTTGAGATTGTGAAATAGGAATTTTTAGGGGTGAAATCGGCAGGTTTAGGGAAATTTTAAAAATTAAGAGGCCCTATGGAAAACACACAGGGCTACAGAGCTGGGAGAGGGTACATTTCCATAACACAAGGGAGCCAAGTGCAGTTACATTTTCATGAGACAAGGGAGACTAGGGAAAGTATATTTCCATAAGACAAAGGAACTGGGAGTAGCCGAAAAGTCTATATTTACAAAATTAAGAAGGAGGAAGAAAGCCCAGAGGGAACAGGAGGACAATGAGGGAGGAGTGCCTTGGGAGTTACTATAGTAACCAATTCAAAAGGGAATATTGATGAATCAGAAGGGATATCAGGACACAGGAACTTGCAGCCTTTATAAACTGTGGAAACAGGAAGTTGGTGGGACCCTTCCACCTCCCCATGTGGGAGTCTGTTCTGTAGGACTCTTTCCCCTTCCCATGTGGGAGTCTGTACTGTGAGATTCTTTCCCCTTTCCCACAGGGAACCTGTACTTGTTCTTCAATAAAACTCTACCTTTGCTATACCATCTTCAAACCGTGGATTCATTCTTTGACTCCGACAGACAAAGAATGCGGGGAACCATCCTGCCCAGGGGAACACCATGTGTTCCAGTCCAAAAATCACGTATCAACTGCATAGTTTAGAGGTTTAGTTTAAAAAAAGATTCTCTGTGGGAGTTTCTGTTATAAAGAGATTTAAGGGGTCATCTGGACCCTTGAATCATGGGGCCTCATGAATCTTGCTCCTTGTATGCAACTAGATTTTCTAGATTAAATTCTTTTCTTAATGAGAGAAAAAAATGTGTAGTAAGATTTAAAAAACAAATCATAGGCCCATGAAAATAGCATTTTCTAAGTTTCCTAAATCAGCTTATATAAGTCTGTGGCCTTCAATAAAAAAAAAAGCAAAGCAAATGAAATTTAAAAAAACACACAAATACATTAACAAAAACTCAGGTTTAATATTTTAATATATTGAACAACATTGGGATGGCCACATATCCTGTTTTATGATAGTTCATTATTTTCACAATAAAAATATTACTGTTTGGATGAGAAAGTATATAGTTACCCAAAGGAACATAGATGAGCTCTATGTTTGAGACTTCCAAATTGATTTTCTATTCTTAAAGTAGTTCAATTCATCATAACATTCCTTTTGTCTTCCTCTCACAAAGATAAACCATCTTTGATATATGACTCTTAAGACCACTTTTATAATCCTGTTGTAGTTAAATGAATCTAATTATTTGAATAAGTTTTATTAAAATAAGATTGTAATTTAGTTTTTGATAGATTGTTGTTTCTTCTATCTTTGCAAGGATTTGTATCTTTCCTACACTGTAAAAATAGTAACTAACAAATTGTTGCTCAGTTGATTTTGAGAAATTGCTCTTTTAAAGGCTTATGTAGGAAGATTAGACTACAGACACTAACCTGTTACTGAGTCCACACTTGTAATTGAATTAGTGATTCTTAATTTATTTTGAATCTTGAAGGGGAGCTAAATTTGCTATCCCCAACTATGTTTATTTTTGTATAAGGATTATCTTTAGCTGGTTAAGAATCAGCAGACACAGGAGAAGCTGTGAAAACTTGAAAAGTTACCCTTTTGTAAGAGACATTTAAATTTATAAGGGAATTCTCCATTTGTAAGGGTGTCTCCCTCTGTATACCAGGAAGAAAAGAATGAAAAAAAATCTCTACAAGCTATTATCTATGGAGAAAGCAACAACCTAAAACTTCATAACAACTTTACCATTACTGTGCTTTGCCTGGTAGTCTCCAATAGCTGGCTCCCTCCTTCCCACATCTTTGTCTTTAGCTGGGGATGGTATTTAAGGTGATAGCTTGGACCATTTAAGGAGTTACTCAGTTTTTCTGGGTCTCTCCCATATATACAGGATAAATACATATTATTAAAATTCTGCTTTTTTTTTTTTTCTCTTGTTGATATAGGAAATTTGGACTGGAAATGCGCGGTGTTCCCCTGGGCAGGATGGCTTTCTGGCCTTTTTCCTGTGCCTTGATATCCCCTCTGATTGGTCACTATCCCCTTCTAATTTGGTGCTCAAAGGTCGAATCTCACATGGGACATGCAAGGCTTTCCTCTCCTTCTCCCTTATTGTTTCCCTGTTCCCTATGAGCTTTACTCCCTCTTCCTTTGAATGAGGGTTTCCTTCCCTTTATTCTGTAAATGTGTACCTTTTGCTACTCCCAGTTCCCTTGTCTTATGGAAATGTAACTTCTGCTACTCCCAGCTCCCTTGTCTTATGGAAATGTACCTTTTGCAACTCTGTAGCCCTGTGTTTTTTCCATGGACCCCTTAATTTTTAAAAATTTCCTAAACCTGCCTATTTCACCCCTAAAAAATCCTTTCACTGTTAACCTGTCTTTTGTTACTGGGGCATGCCAGACAAGAACCTAGAAGGGTAGAAGGGAAATTATGTTTTCTTCCCTAAAATCTTATATTATTACACTTCTTGAGAATCTGTTAAAACTAAGATAAAAAACAACAACAAAACAAAACAACAACAAAAAACAACCCAAAACAAAACATACTTATAACACTTTCTAAAAATAAATTTTGGCTTCAAGGACCTCCTGATGTCCTGCAAATAATTTTAATAAACCCAGCCATAGATTAGAAGGGGAGTAGGAATTGTGTTTTTTCCCTTCCTTTTCTTTTTTTCACTCTTCTCTGAATCTCCAGTATTTAGCAAATAGTTATACTCTATAAGTGTTGAATGATGGTGTGAAAGGATTCTAATTTGGAACTAGAAGATATGAAATGAATAATTTCATGAATGTGCCTTCAGAAGATCAGAACTTAAGAACAGAGAGACTGACTTCCATTAAATGTCTGATTTACAGAAGACTGAGACTTACGATCTTACCAATGAACATCTGCCAAGAATCTTTGCCCATCACTAAGCCAATGAACTTACTGTTTTGATTCTGGCTGGACTTCCCCTTCTTCGTACTCCTCGTCTATAAATATAGCTTTCTCAAACCCTCAAGGAACTGGGATGTAGCTTGCTACAGCATTCATTTCCAGAATTGAAAATCCTCCTGATACTATTATAATAACCTGGTTATTATTTTACAGAAAAGGAGTAAAGGGAAGACTAGATAATATAGGCTTGCCATTCATACAGCTTGGCTAACTAGCTGTAATTTAACACTCTCCAATGATTGATGAGGGAAGGGTCTGGACAAAGGCAGTTTGGACTCATGCCCAGTTAGGTCATGAGTGAGGTGGGAAGGTGCTTATCTGTCAGTCACCCCTGGAAGCAAGGCAGTGGCCAGAATAGTCATGGCCACTGTAAGGACAGAAAACCTGAAATATTTAAACTCCTGGACAAAGGGAGTTCACTCTTTTCACTCGTGATCCTCTAGCTCTCTTGAGACTCCTGTTGCAGAGGGAGTGTTCCCTTGCATTCACCCATGTGGCTCACAGCCATGTGGACTCCGCATAATGGATTAATGGGCTAAATGTACTGGACCTCGCTGCAACGTGGAACTGAAGCTCTGGACTCTGGCTTTGCTGAATCCACAGCTGCTCCTCTTTTAGGATGACTTAAGGGGCATGGAACTTTGGAACCTAAGGAATGTAACTTCATGCAAATAAAGACTTTTACCACCTATCTTTCTCCCCTGGGGGCTTCTGAAAAGTGCTTATTTCAGCAGCACCCCAAGAACTCCACTCCCATGAGCAGTAGAGGAATCCCACTCATGTACTCTGATAAGCAATACTATGCTATTTCCAAATAAACTCAATTTCTGGTAATTTGAGCTTGCCTTAAGTTTACTTATTTATTTATGATGACAGAAGAATGAAAGGATGCAGGCTGATGCTCTATCACTGAGCCAAACCAGCTAGGACTCTCATGTTTCTTGATAGAGTTGCTGTCCTTTAAGAAAAGCCATACTATCCCTGTTTGAAACTAATGTATTTTTCTCATTGACCATGTTATATTGTCTAAAATTTCTATAGCTAAAAATAATCCTCATTTTCTTCTTTGGGTTAGTAATTAACTAATATTTTCAAGGTAGTTACCAAACAGGGGCTCAGGAAATAAACTAAAGACAGATTTTAATGATGATGAGAGGGTCAGATGGGGTCCAGAGCATGTGGTATACCCTGGGCCAAATAAGAGGGAGCACAGGGAAAACACTGGGTGAAGGACAGCTGGAAGCTGTAGAATTTGAGATAAACACAAAATTATCAGATTATCTATAGAAAGACATTAAAGACAAATCATCCCCATAGCACAATGGCACCCCCTGGCCTATTAGCCTCTTCCCCCATTTTTAAAGTTTATGAGTCTCAAATTGTAGATATTAATTGAATAAGACCCTTGCAGATAGCAGACAGAAAAATAAATTACCTTGCTAATGTGATTTTATTTTAACTGAGGCATGCTAATATGATACTAATTTGAGTTGAGCACAGAAATCAGTGTGGTGCACTTGGAACCATAAGTATAGCGGATCAAAGAGATTTGAGATAATTTTTTTCCACTGAACCTTAGTTTTCTCATTTCTCAAATGCAAATAATGTCACCTACTTTGAAGTGAATTCTGCATTAAATGACACTTTTCGGGAGGAAAATTTCTCCTCTACCTTTCTAAGTTCTTTGGGCTGGTGTAATAATTGAACTGATACAAACCAGATTAACAGAAGAAAATAATTAATTTTGTACATATAGAAGACTCACATAGACATGACAGAGTCAAATAAGAGACCAAAGAAGACAGTTTTTATACCTCTTAGACAGAGAAACAACTACTTTGTGAAAGAACTGACAAGACAAAAAAAGTTAGTCTTGGGTACTAATTAGTGAAGAAACTCAACAGAGTTTGTCTACGTAGCCTTCTCATCCCTGAGCTCCCTATGTCTAGCAAATAAGGATCTCTATCTCCTGGTACAGGAGGGGTACCTTTCACATGGGAAACTTATTTTCTGCTTTCAGGGGAACAAAGGAGGGTCAGAGCCCTTCTTGCACCAGCTATTTCTTAAGTAACTTTAATCCAAAATAATCAATGTGCCAAACAGGCTTATTTGAGGGTAGCATATTTTGCTCCCCTACAAGACATTTTTTGAAGGTTGCTTGTTCAGTAACTGGCACATAATAAGCACTAAATAATTACCTTAAATGTGAGATGTATGCATTTAAATATATTAAAAGTTTTCCTTTTCACTAGGAAGCTTGGTTTCCTATAAATTAAATTAAATTATATTTATTTATTTATTTACTTATTTATAATTGAATTTATTGGGTTGACATTGGTTAATAAAGTTATATAGGTTTCAGTATATAATTCTATAATACATCATCTGTGTACTGTATTGTGTGTTCAACACCCCAAGTCAAGTCTCCTTCCATTTATCCTCTCTTTACCCTCATCTATCTCCCCCACCCCCTTTCCCTCTGGTAATCACCATGCTATTATCTGTAGCTCTGAGTGTTTTTTGTTTGTTTTTGTTTAATCCCTTCACCTTTTTCACCCAGCCCCACATCCTCCCTCCCCTCTGACACCTGTCAGTCTGTTCTCAATGAGTCTACTTCTACTTCATTAGTTTATTTTGTTCGTTAGATTCCATATATGAGTGAAATTATATGGTACTTGTCTTTCTCTGACTTGCTTATTTCACTTAGCATAATTCTTTCCAGGTCCATCCATGCTATCACAAATGGTAAAATTTCCTTCTTTTTTATGGCTAAATAGTATTCCATTGTGTAAATGCACTACTGCTTTTTTATCCACACATCTACTGATGGGCACTTGGGCTGCTTCCAAATCTTTGCTAGCCAATAAAATAAAAGCCTAATATGCAAATTGACCAAATGGCAGAACAACTGGTTGCTATGATGTGCACTGACTACCAGGGGCCAGACGCTTAATGCAGGAGCTGCCCCTAGCCCACAGGCCCTAGGCCAGCCACGGCAGGTGCCAGTGGGGATCCCCCGATTGCCCTGCCGGTCACCCCGCAGAGGGAAGCAAGCAGCAGCGGCAGTGGGGGGCGGGGCTGGCCAGTGAGCAGGCAGAGGTGGGGGGTAGGGCCAGCCAGCAAAGCGGACTGGCACCGCCCCCTGATTGCCCTGCTGGTCTCATTCCACAGAGGGAGGCACCAGGCCCGCCAAGGCGAGTGCCAGTGGGGGCCCCCTGATCACCCTGCTGGTTGCTCCACAGATTGGCCCTGATTGCCAGCCAGGCCTAGGGACCCAACCCATGCATCAATTTCGTGCATCAGGCCTCTAGTTGTAAATAATGCTGCAATGACTGCAGGGATGCATATATTCTTTTTAATTACTGTTTCAAGTTTCTTCAGATATAGTCCAGAACTGGAATCACTGAGTCATAAGGCAGTTCCATTTCTAATTTTTTGAGATAACTCCATATGCTTTCCACAGTAGTTCCAGCAGTCTGCATTCCCACCAAGAGTACATGAGGGTCCTCTTTTCTTCACATCATTGACAAAACTTATTGTTTGTTGATGTATTGATGATAGCCATTCTGACAGATGTAAGGTAATATTTCCTTGTGGTTTTAATTTGCATTTCTCTGGTTAATGATGTTGAGCATCTTTTCAAATGTCTATTAGCCATCTGAATGTCCTCTTTGCAGAAGTGTCTATTCAAGTCCTTTTTC
Source organism: Myotis myotis (assembly GCF_014108235.1). Taxonomy (NCBI): domain Eukaryota; kingdom Metazoa; phylum Chordata; class Mammalia; order Chiroptera; family Vespertilionidae; genus Myotis; species Myotis myotis. Next base: position 116,355,646 of record NW_023416346.1, on the reverse strand, counting down.
CATTTTTTAATTAGATTTTTTTTTGTGTGTGTTGAGTTGGATAAGCTCTTTATAAATTATCAGATGTACGATGTATCATTAGGGAATATATTTTTCCAATCAGTGGATTGTCTTTTTATTTTGTTGATGGTTTCCTTTGCTATGCAAAACTTTTTAATTTGATGTAGCCATACTTGTTTTTTTCTTTCTTTTGTTTCTCTTTCCTGAAGCAATGTATCAGAAAAAAATATTGCTATGAGAAATGTCCAAGATTTTGCTGCCTATGTTTTCTTCTAGGATTTTTATGATTTTGAGTTTAACATTTTAAGTCTTTAATTCATTGTGAGTTTATTTTTGTGTATGGTTTAAGAAGGTGGTCTAGTTTCTGTCCAATTTTTCCAACCATTTATTGAATAGACTCTATTTCCTTTTAACTTGTTTATTTTTTCAGTGGTTCTCAACTTTGGCATGTATCAGTCACATTTTGGTCTCTTAAAAATGTGGATATTTATTACTATTCTTCATCTGTACTTTTAAAAGATTCCCTCATGATTCTAATTGTTCTTGTGTATTATTCTAGTTTTTTTTACATAATTTATTTTTACTTTCTCTCTGTAGTTTTATAGTCTCCAAAGAGCCCTATGACTATTTGAGAGTGAAACTAACAATTCAAAGGTAACTTCACCACCACCTCTATCTGTTATTACTGTGTAATATGCATTCATAGCTCCTATTTCATTTGTTAGTATTCTTCCAACTTCAGACTCCATAGATGTGATGAACTCACATCAACATTCTTTTCTGCTTCTACTGATGATGTTGAGTTATGAGAAGCATTCATATTCAGATGTGATTAGCTTTCTGCAAAGACCTATGGATATATTGAATTTAATAGAAATATTTCATATGTGCCTGCTCATGCAAATTCTTTCTGTATATGAATGATAAAGCATAAAGAAGACATTTTATAAAAAATGTATTTTTGTTTATTTCAGAGAGGAAGGGAGAGGGAGAGAGATAGAAACATCATTGATGAGAGAGAATCATTGATCAGCTGCCTGTACACCTTTCACTAGGTATCGAGCCCACAACCCAGGCATGTGACCTGACTAGGAATTGAACCATGACCTCCTAGTTCATAGGTCAATGCTCAACCACTGAGCCACAACACCAGGCAAGAAGACATTCTTGATAGAAAATTCAAGGGAGGGACTTTTTTTTTGTTCTTAAAAGGTTGTGGTTAAACTTGGGGATTAGATACTGTGCTTAAAAATTGCTTCCTCTTTACTTTTTAACCCTTTGACCCCCTATTTATTTTTGGTAGAAATGGTAGATAAAAATACCACCATTAATTTTTATAATATAAAAATTAGAAAAGTATTAACTTTTTCTATATATAGAACAACTCTGACTTCATAAAGCCAGTTGAAAATGGAGTTAACCATAGGTCAAAAGATTTTAAGTAAATCTTTTGGATACTAATGATCCTTGTATGATTTTCCTTTGCCCTACTTGGGCAAGATTATACTTAATTTATTCTTTTTTATTTCAGATTTGTTTATTATTATTTATGTGCTAGGCATATAAGTAAATAGTTTTTATTATAGTCATTATAGTTATTTAAAAATAATTTATTTGTAAACCTTTTTATTGTGGATTTTTTCAAATATACACAGAAGTAGAGAGGATAATGTGACAAATTCCAATTTAACTGTTTTTACCAATTTTCAATATGTTGTTATTGTTTTCAGTTATCCACTCTTTTTTGGGGATAGTTTTAATTTTAGATATTATATTATTTAAACATTGAATACCTTAGTATATTTTTGTTATAGTCATTGATTGCTATATAATAAACCACCCCAATATGGAGTGCATGATTCTATGATTTGACCTGGATTCAGCGCTGAGACTTCTCTCTGCTCTATGTCATGCCATTTGGGCTTACTCATGCATTTTTAGTTAGTTGGCTATGAACTAAATTTGGGCTGTGGGATCCAAAATAGCCTCACTCACGTGCCTGGCACTTGGTAGTGGCTGTAGGCTGGATCACCTTGATTTTTCTTCTCATGACCTCTTACCCTCCAATAAGCTAAACTTGGTCTTAGGCTTCCAAGAAAACGAAAACAGGTCTCATAAGCTCTAGTCTTGGAAGGCACACGCCAACACTTCCTGCTGCATTCTGTTGGCCACAGAAAGGCACAAGGCCAGCCCAGATTCAAGGGGAAGGGAACAGAGTCTATCTTTTGATGGGAGCAGGTGCAAAGTCACTTTGCACAGAGGGATGTGGGGAATGAGAGGAATTGTTTTTGCCATCTAAAAACAGAATTTAGCCCTAGCCAGTTTGGCTCAGTGGATAGAGCATCAGCCTGTGGACTGAAGGGTCCTGGGTTTGTTTCAGGTCAAGGGAAGGCTACTCCCAGGCCCAGGCCTTGCTTGCAGGCTCCTCCCAGGCCCAGGCCTTGGTCAGGGTGCTTATAGGAGTCAACCAATCGACAGGTTTCTCTCACATCGATATTTCTCTCTGTCTTTCCCTCTCTCTTCCACTCTCTCTAAAAATCAATGGAAAAATATCTTTGGGTGAGGATTAAAAAAACAGAATTTACTTCTTAGAGCAGTTTTAGGTTCATAGCAGTGTTGAGCAGTAGGTAGAGTTCCCATATACACCTACCTTCACACATGCATAACCTCCCCCATTACCAACATCCACCACCAAAAGTGCTATGTTTGCTACAATGGATGAACCTACATGGGCACATCATTATCACTCAGAGTTCATATATTAGAGTTCATTCTTGGTGTTGTACATTCTATGGGTTTGGAAAAATATATAAGTACATGTATTCATCATTATAATATCATACAAAGTATTGTTATTGCCCTAAAAATCCTGTGTTCTGCCTATTCATACTTTCAAACCTGACTCCTGGCAAACACTGATCTTTTTACTCTCCTCACATTTTTGCCTTTCTTAGAATATCTTATGCTTGGAATCATAAGTATGTACCTTTTTCAGATTGGCTTCTTTTATTTAGTATTATGTATTTAAGGTTACTCTATATCTTTTCATGGCTTGATATCTCATTTTTTTTCTAGTTCTGCATAATATTCCATTTTCTGAATGTACTTCAGTTAGTTTATCCATTCACCTACAGAAGGACATCTTGGTTGTTTCTAAGTATTGGTGATTATGAATAAAGCAGGTGTAAACATCCGTGTGCAGGTTTTTGTGTGGATATAAGTTTTCAACTCTTTTGGGTAAATGCTAAGGAGGGCAATTGTTGTGTTATATGGTAAGAGTATGTTTAGTTTTATAAGAGACTGCTGGTCTTCCAAAGTGGCTGAAGCATTTTGCATTCCCACTAGCAGCGAATGAAAGTTCCTGTTGCTCTGCATGTTCCTGTTTTGCCATTTTTATAAGCAGTCTATGGCGCATGTAGCCAATCTTATTTTATTATTATTACTAGAGGCCCAGTGCATGAAATTCATTCACGGGTAGGGTCCCTAGGCCTGATGGGCAATCAGGGCTGATCAGTGCCTTCTGGCTTCCAGCCGGGGCCTCCTTTACCTGGCTGCTGGTTGTCGGCTGGTGCCTTCCTTCATTCTGTGTCACCCCCTTGTGGTCAGCACATGTCATAGTGAGTGATTGAACCTCCGGTTGAACTCCTGAGGGGACACTTTGCATATTAGCTTTATATATAGATATATTTTTAATATGCTTTTATTTATATGTAGAGGGGGGAGTGAGAGGGAGAGATATAAATCCATGAGAAACATTGCTAGATCGGCTGCTTCCAGCACGCCCCCTAATGGGGATGGAGCCTGAAACCTGGGAAGGTGCCCTGACCAAGAATGGAACTGGTGACCTCTTGGTTCATAGGTCAATGCTCAACCACTGAGCCATACCAGCTGGGTCGATCTTTTTGTTTTGAATATTATCATGCCACTAATAGTTAACCAATTTGACACATTCTTTTTAAAAATTACTGTATTTTAATGTTCTTATGTTTTAATTTAAATATAGTAAATGTGTGTGTGTATGCATGCACCTGCATGCGCACTTCTATGAGTTTTAACAAATGAGTAGAGTTCTGTAGCAACCCCCACAATTAGAATACTGAATAGTGTACTGGCCACCAAATATTCCCTTGTGCTGCCCACTTGTAATCAAAACCTCCTCGAGCCCTAGCTGGTTTGGCTCAGTGGATAGAGCATCGGCCTGTGGACTGAAGGGTCCCAGGTTCAATTCAGGTCAAGGGCACATGCCCGGGTTGCGGGCTCAACCCCCCAGTAGGGGATGTGCAGGAGGCAGCTGATCAATGATTCTCTCTCATCATTGATGTTTCTATCTCTCGCTCCCTCTCCCTTCCTCTCTGGAATCAATAAAAATATATTTTAAAAAAAATACCTCCTCGAACTCCTGAGCCCTAGAAACTACTGATTTGTTATCAGTCTTTATAGTTTTGTCTTTTCCAAAATGTCCTACAAGTAGACTTATACTGAATGTACTATTGAGTCTGTATTGTTTCCACTTGGCATAATGCATTTGAGGTTCACCCACAGTGTGTGAGTAAATAACGTGTTCCTTTTTGTTTGTTTGCCTGAGTAGTATTCTAGTGTAAGAATGTACCAGAGCTGGCTCTCCTTCCGGGAGCACTCCAATGCCTTTCCTTTCCCCTTTCCTCTCCCTGCCCCAGGCACGTTCCTATTGGCTTTCTCTCTCCCAAGCTCCAAGGGACCTTCCTTTACCTCTGGAACTTGTTTCCTAAACCCATTTCTTCTAGGAATTACTTCTACCTGTATAATTTACCCAGTGAATGTTCTCTTACAGTTTGGTTTTTCCTCTGAATTCTTTCCTAGCCAGAACCCAAGTACCGAGGTTGCTGAACCCAGGCTTGGTCTGACCCCAGAGGTCAGACACCTGGTGCGATTCTGGCAGCCTACAGCAATACAACTCAGCAAATAAAGCAACTAACCTACCTGAGGAACTTCCAAAGATGCCTGAAGAATAAGAAAATCCATTAACTTGATTAATATTCAAAGTGAACTCAATTCACTTTGGGAATAAAATGTATTCAAGATTCAGTGACAATTCAAAAGTGACAAATCCTAGATGTGAAGAGGATCGCTAATGCAATAAAAGATAAACACACAAAAGACTGAGGAAACTGAAAGTAAAATGATTGGTCTGGCAGTCCTGTCCTTAAAGTAAATGGTAATCCCTAGTTTAACCATCTGGAAACTCTAAATCAGGGGTCCTCAAACTTTTTAAACAGGGGGCCAGTTCACTGTCCCTCAGACCATTGGAGGGCCTGACTAGTTTAAAAAAAAAACTATGAACAAATTCCTATGCACGCAGCACACATCTTATTTTGAAGTTAAAAAAAAAACAAAATGGGAACAAATACAATATTTGTATTTGCATGTCGCCCACAGGCCATAGTTTGAGGACCCCTGCTCTAAATTATATGATGCAAGAATAATCCTGGAATGTTAAGTTGAACTATAAAGTCTAATAAACATTTAAATCACTAAAAAAAGAATGTTGTTTTCCAATTTATCAGTTGAATGACATTTGGGCTTTTCTATTTCTGGGGGATTATGAATAATGCTGCAACAAATATTTATATATATAGATTTTTATGTGAACATAACTTTTAATTTCTCTAGGGCAAAATACCCAGGACTCAAGTCATATGGTAGCTGTATGTTTAAATTTAAGAAATTGTTGCCAGGCTGGTGTGGCTCAGTGGTTGAGTGTCAACCTTTGAACCAGGAGGTCAGTATTCGATTCCCAGTTCGGGCACATGCCCAGGTTGCAGGCTCAATCCCCAGTGTGAGGCTTTTAGGAGGCAGCCGATCGATGATGCTCTCTCATCATTGATGTTTCTATCTCTCTCTTCCTCTCCCTTCCTCTCTGAAATCAATAAAAATATATTTTTAAAAAAGGAAATTGCCAAACTGTTTCCCAGAGTGGCTGTACCATTTTACATCCCCACAGTGTATGAGAGATCTAGTTGCTCTTCATTCTCATTGGCACTTCATATTGTCAGGCTTTATGTTTATTTTAGCCATTCTGATAGGTATTGTGATTTTAATCTGTATTTTCCCAATCACTAATGATTTTGAGCATCTTTTTGTGTGCTTATTTGCATACCATATATCTTCATTAGATATATGAAAAATATATAATGGGAAAAACTTTTGCCCATTTTTAAAAAATATGGTTGTTTTCTTATTGCTAAGTTTTGAGAATTCTTTTTATATTTTACATTCTGGTCCTTTCTTAGATAAGTGATATGCAAGTATGTTCTGCTGGTCTATAGCTGATCATTTTATTCTCTTAATATTATTTTTTGAAGAGTGAAATATTTTAATTTTGAATAAAGTCAAATTTACCTTTATTTCTTTTTATGGTCAGAACTCTTTGCTTAACCCAAGATCATAAACATTTTCTCCTACAAGTTTCATAATTTTAAACTTGATGATTGTGCCTATGATTCATTTTGAGCTGATTTTGTGCAAGTTTGAAGTTTTTTCATAATGGATATCCAGCAACATTTCTTTTAGACTATCCTTTCTTTATTGACTTGACTTTGAAAAATATCAGTTGACTATATTTGTGTGTATCTGTTTCTGTGCTAATTTGTTCAATTGATCTACGTGTCTATCCTCTTACCAATACCACACTCTTCATTACTACAGCTTTAAAATATGTCTTAAAATTGGGTAGTGTGCATCTTCCAACTTTGTTCTTTTAATAGTAATTTCTTAATATTTAATATCTACTCCATATTTAATTTTTTCAAATTGTCTCAAAATTATTTTTCCCCAGTTGTTTGAATCAGGACCTAAATAAGTTTTCACACATTGAATTTGGTTCTATGTCTTTTAAGTCTCTTCTATAACGCGCCCTATCCCTCACCCCCAAACCAAGTCATTTGTTTAGTAAGTGTCCCACATTCCAGTTTTGGCTGATTTCCCCCCGCCCCCTTATCGTATCATTTAAATTGTTTGATATCTCTCATACATCTTGTAAGCAGGTGATGAAATATTCATTAGATTTGAGTTTAAATGTTGAGTAGGTATTTTCACAGGTTACATCAAGGACCTAATATCTGGTTGTCCTATTTTAAGTGCTGCTGTGTTTGACCAATTGGTTCAGGTGTTGTCAGCTTTATCCAACCATTATAAAGTTCTCCATCAACCTCTTATCCAATAGCTTTAGTAGCCATTCATGCTATTTCTCTAGAGTCATTATTTTATTAAGGGTTTCACAATGGTGATTCTCTGATTCGAAAATTTCTTTTGCATTTATTAGACAGAAATTGATACATAGAAAGACTTCAACTCTTTGGTTAACTTGAAATATACTGAGTGTTGGAGAGGGAGGGCAAATGTGTTTTTAATTTATCAGTTTTCAGAATAATTAGTTGGTGCACTGGCAACTTCTAATTGTGACCAATTATTATTTTTAGTATCATTAAGAACGTATGAATTTGTATACACTTGATGTATTTAAATCCATTGAAGTTATTATTTTTTTTGGTGCTCAAATGATCTCATCTTAGTCCACTGGAAGATTCTTAACCTTGACATTAACCCATTAGTATTTTTATAGCTTCCTTGCTTGCTGGCCCAGTAATGTCCTAAGCTAATCTTGTACATTCCCTGTCACATTCCTGAATTCAGCCATTTCTACAAGGAATTCTTAGAACCTTTCAGTTGAAGACAGAATTTAGAGGCCACATTTTGGAAACTATGGTAAAATAATAACATTTTAATGTTGCCTATCCAGTGGTTTTTAGGCTTTTAATTCAAAAGTACCATAAAAACCCTGAAGAAAGCCCAGCCAGCCCTCAGTGGTTGAGCATCGACCTATGAACCAGGAGGTCACAGTTTGATTCCTGGTCAGGGCATATGCCTGGGTTGTGGGCTCTATCCCCAGTGGGGGGTGTGCAAGAGGCAGCCAATCAATGATTCTCCCTCATCATTGATGTTTCTGTCTCTCTTTCCCTCTCCCTTTCTCTCTGAAATCAATAAAAATATATTAAAAATAAAAAGACCCTGAAGAAAGTTTATACTCATTATCTCTTCATGATCTATTGATAAGACTCAATTAAAAGGAGTTGCCCTGGGGTAGGAATTTACCACCCCAAGTTCTAAAATGTATGCCTTCATTTCCTATAACCAATGTGTACCTGTGGTTAGAAAGAATTGTCCTAGCCAGTTTGGCTCAGTGGATAGAGCATTGACCTGTGGACTGAAGGGTCCCGGGTTCGATTCCCATCAAGGGCACATACCCGGGTTGCAGGCTTGGTCCCTGGTAGGGGGCATGCAGGAGGCAATCAGTGATTCTCTCATCATTGATGCTTCTATCTCTCCCTCTCCCTCCCTGAAATCAATTAATATATATATCTCCTATCTAATAAAAGACCAAAAGGGTAATTGACCATACCTTCGCTAAGCTTCCCATTGGCTAATCAGGGACCCCCACCATGAAGGGGGTGTGACCAGCTGCAAATAGCCATCAGCCCCTCACCCAGCCTGGCCAGGCACCCAAGTGGGACCCCCACCCTGATCCAGGACACCCTTCAGGGCAAATTAACTGACAACCAAGATGGCGGCCGGCAGCCACGCAGCTGAAGAGAGCAGGAGACTTGCTTGCTCCAGTGATGGAGGAAGCCAAGGTTCCCCGTCTGCTGCCTCCCAGCTCTGAGCTCTGAAAGCAACTAAGTTTCAATTATAGAAGCTAAACAAACCCCAGATACCTGCTTTCAGCCAGTGTGGCCACGGAGCTGGAGTGGGCTCTTAGCTCCAGTGATGGCAACATAGTTTCAATTATAGAAGCTAAACAAACCCCAGATACCTGCTTTCAGCAGGCCGTGGTCTCAGAGCTGGAGCAAGCAGCTCTCAGCTCCAGTGACGGCAACAAAGTTTCAATTATAGAAAGTAAATAAATCCCAGAATAAAAAAAAAAAGAAAAAAAGGAGAGGCTGGGAACTTCAGTCGCTGACCAGCCTGAAAATGGCCCTCAGCCCCTCACCCAGACTGGCCAGGCACCCCAGTGGGGACCCCCACCATGAAGGGGGTGTGACCAGCTGCAAATAGCCATCAGCCCCTCACCCAGTCTGGCCAGGCACCCAAGTGGGACCCCCACCCTGATCCGGGACACCCTTCAGGGCAAACCAGCCAGCCCCCACCCATGCACCAGGCCTCTATCCTATATAGTAAAAGGGTAATATGCAAACTGACCCTAACAGCAGAAAGACTGGGATTGACTGGTCACTATGACACACACTGACCACCAGGGACAGACGCTCAATGCAGGAGCTGCCCTCTGGTGGTCAGTGCACTCCCACATGGGGGAGCTCTGCTCAGCCACAAGCCAGGCTGATGGCTTCCAGTACAGCGGTGGTGGTGGGAGCCTCTCCTGCCTCCTCAGCAGCACTAAGGATGTCCAACTGCAGCTTAGGTCTGCCGGGGTCCAACCCCAGCAGGTCCAGGGGTCCCCAAAGGTGTAGACGGAGTCGGCGAAGAAGGAAGGACACGGAGACAGTGTTCAGTTGATCAGCAGCCTAGCCAGGATCTCCAGCCAGGATCTCCAGCGAAGTTCTGGTTAGGATCTCCAGCCAGGTTCTGTGTCCATGTTCTCTTGCTAGGTTCTCCAGCCAGGTTCTGTCCAGGTTCTCCAGCCAGGTTCAGTCACCAGGTTCTAGTCAGGTTCTCTTGCCAATTTCTGTAGTCAGGTTCAGTCCAGGATCTTTTGCCATGTTCTCTCCAGCGAAGTTCTTCTGTCTGTAGGTTCTGTGTAGGTTCTGTCTTCTTAGTTCTGTGTTCTAAGCTCTGTATTCTAAGTTCTGTCTTCTTACATCTGTATTTATACTAGTTGATTCCAATCCTATCAATCTCTATTCCAAAGGTTAGGGTGTTTCTTATCTCCATTCCAGGGAGTAAAGATTATGTAGCTTAAGCATGATTGTTCCTAGTTAAAGTGATTAATTACCTGCCTGGCACTTAGTTAAGAGGTTTTATTCCCTCCCTAACTTCAGGGGAAAATCCCTACCTGGGGAAACAACCTTTCTCAGAGACCTTGGTTAAAACACATAGTGCCAAGATGGTGAGCAAACATATTAAGAACAGTATGCCATATATGCCAGGTCCTTTGAAACAGCAAGGATGGACCGGCTCCCAGCATAGGTCTGCTCCCCACTGGCAAGTGGGCATCCCACGAGGGCTGCTGGGCTGCCAGATGTCTGATTGCCAGCTTAGGCCCAATCCCCCGGGGAGCAGGCCTAAGGCAGCAGGTGGTTATCCCCCAAGGGGTCCCAGACTGCGAGAGGGCACAGGCCTGGCTGAGGGACCCCCACCCCCGCTGAGTGCACAAATTTTTGTGCACTGGGCCTCTAATATATATATATATATATATATATATATATATATATATATATATGCATTCTAGGGGGACAAATTCATTTAAAGGTTTCTTTGAGGCAATGATTTACTATAATGTAAATACAAATGTCCCTGCCAATAGGGCTGAGATGTTCTTACATTGTAAGCTGGACCACTTTTAACCACATATCAAGGTTTAGTTTCTATCAGGTCACCAGCTTTCTTTCTTTCTTTCTTTCTTTCTTTCTTTCTTTCTTTCTTTCTTTCTTTCTTTCTTTCTTTCTTTCTTTCTTTCTTTCTTTTCAATCAATATATCTTTATTGATTTCAGAGCGGAAGGGAGAGGGAAACAGAGATAGAAACATCAATAATGAGAGAGAATCATTGATTGGCTGCCTCCTGCATGCCCCCTACTGGGGATCAAGCCCGCAACTAGGGTATTTGCCTTTGACTGGAATCGAACTGGGACCCTTCAGTCTGCAGGCCAATGCTCTATCCACTGAGCCAAACCAGCTAGGGCAGGTCACCAGTTTTCCTTTCAACACTGTCACACTTACTTTCCTGTCATATTTGCTCACTGGAAATTGGGAGAAAAAGACCTGCTCCAGGATTAAATCTGCTGTGAGTACACAAATTTTTATTAAGCTAGACAACAGTGTGAATGTGGAGACTTTAAAATGACTTTTTTTGTATGGAACCAGCTAGACATTTCAATTTCATTACCTCAAATAAAGTTATGCTGCACTTTGCATAAATGTGTTTATTCTCCTATTTGCATTTGGAAATGACCTTTCACTCAGCACTGATGCCAGCTGCAATGCAGAAAGCACTATATAACTTAGCCAGCCTGTGACAGCATTCAGGCAGGTGCTGTGTATTGCCTCAGTCTGTCTACTTTCTCATTTTCAAGAAATGAGAAAGGTCAAAGATTGCTGCATTCTGTGATTTAAAATGCAAATGAGAACTTCCTCTTGTTCTGTAAACCCAATCATTATCCATGATCGGTTTTGTCCTTTGCCTACTTGATTTTTTTCTTAGTTTTTTTTTAATTGTGCAGAATATTAGAATAAACAAAATGTACATGAGAAGTTTACCCATTATTAGACTCTCTTTATATGTTTATGATAGCTACATCTGTATGCATAGCTGACTAGCTGGCTTTATTAGTAAGAATTTCGTGAGCTTTTCATTTTGTTGGTTTTTTTTCATTGTCTGCTAGCACTTATCAACCAACATCCCAGAGTATTAATATTTTCTTCTAAACCACTTATGGATATAGAAAACACACACACACACACACACACACACACACACACAATGTCAAACTGAACCTATAATGTAAAAGATATTTGCCTAAATAATGACTTGTGTAGTATACTCTACATCCAATCCTCCATCATGAACCTTGATCACTGCCTATGCCTCCTGCAGTTTAACCAGACTCTTATACTGATGATGACATTGACCTAGTACTTTTGTAGAAAGAACATATCATATCTTTCTGTTGTGTAGCATGGTGTCATAGGTCCTTTTAAATATTTTTGCTTTACATATATTCCAAGGGATGTACAATAAACTGCAGTTAGGGCTTTAAAAACAGCTCCCTTGACTTAGTCCTCACACCACATGGCAATTCATCCTGTTGCACTGGGCACACTGTTCTCCTTGCCTTTGCATTTTATTTATGAATTTTACATGAAATCATTACCATTTCTGTATTCAGTTTTGTTTTTTTCTGCACTGGTGGAAGCAGGGATCTAAACAGGCTGTTAAATTTCAAAGACATATTCATTAGGCCTGAATTATGAGTTCAGCACATCCTGAAAATAGGAACTGCTTAGAACCTCCTCACAGCTGTCTTTTTGCATCTCTCAGAGCTGCCATCACCCTGTACAAAATGACAACTCCATTCCACACCCACCAGATGTTTTTGCCCCCATTTTATGGTGTCAGCCTTGAATGTAGAAATCTTGAGTTTTATCAAAACCAAAATAGGCTGCTTTTAAATTTTCTCTACCTATCTAGGTTCTTTAAGTTGCTCTAATAATTAAATGTACATGAGACAGATATGAACAAGATAAAATAACCAAATTTAATGACATAGATATCCTAATATATAAAAGGCCAGGGTTGTAGGATAGGTCACGATGGAAGGCTGACCAACCCGGAAGTCCTTCAGTCAGCCCTGTTTGCCATGGCAACCCAGCACTGACTGATCCACTGCAGCCTGATGACCCAGCACCGACTGCCCAGGGGGCTGAGACCCATAGAGACAGGCAGGGCCTGATCCGCAGCCTCAGTGGCAGCTGTTGGCCAGTACTTGCCTCTCTCTTTCTCTCCCTCTTCCTTTCCGGGCTTCCCCAGCGGTAGGGCCATACTTCCTCACCAGCCTCAGTGGGGGATGCTGTTCAGCCCCTCCTCTCTGATCAGGACCAGAGATAGGTCCGGAGATGCTGACTGGCATAGGAACCGACCAATCAGAACCAAATGTGAGTGCTGTGAGGAACCAATGGCTGCCTAAAAGGTGGAGCTTTTGTCATTGACTGGCATAGAAACTGACCAATCAGAACCAAATGTGGATGCTGTGAAGAACCAATGGCTGTAGAGGAGATGGAGCTTTTGACACTGATTGGCATAGAAACTGACCAATCAGGACCAAATGTGAGTGCTGTGAAGAACCAATGGCTGTCTAGGAGGCGGAGCTTTAGATGTTGATTCGCATAGGAACTGACCAATGAGAACCAAATATGGATGCTTTGAGTAACCAATTGCTGCCTAGGAGGTGGAGCTTTTGATGCTGACTGACATTGAAACTGACCAATCAGAACCAAATCTGGGTGCTGTGGGGAGCCATTGGCTGCCTAGGAGGCGGAGCTTTTGATGCTGGCATAAAATCTTACCAATCAGAATCAAATTGGCCAGCAGAGGAGGGCATTTGTGGGTGAGATCAGGCCTGCAGATGAGGGCGTTTGGGGGCGAGATCAGGCTGACAGGGGAGGGCAGTTGGCAGTGAGATCAGGCCAGCAGGGGAGGGCAGATGGGAGCAATCAGGCTGGCAGGTGAGGGCAGTTAGGGGTGATCAGGTAGGCAGGCAGACAGGGGCAACCAGGCTGGCAGGGGAGGGCAGTTAGGGGTGATCAGGCTGGCAGGCAGAGTCAGGGGCGTTCAGGCAGGCAGGCAGGTGAGGAGTTAGGAGCCAGTGGTCCCAGATTGTGAGAGGGATGTCAAACTGCCAGTTTAGGGCCGATCCCACAGGGTTCGGGCCTAAACTGGCAGTCAGACATCCCCCAAGGGGTCCCCAATTGGAGAGGGTGTAGACTGGGCTGAGGGAACACTCCCCCTCTGTGCACAAATTTTGTGCACTGGGCCTCTAGTGTTAACATAAAAACATTCAAACCTGTAAAGAATTTTTGTGAGTTTATTTGAGCCATACTGTTTGACAATAGCCTGGAAGCAGAATCTCAACATATTGGGATAATGCCCAGGAGAATGGCATTTTTTCACCTTGTTTTATACATTACAATCAAAGTAGGAGACTTAGTGGATTACATGAAATCCATTGGTGATAGATTAGGGAGGCGGGAGAAAGCAAAGCGAGGGTTGGGGGGATCTCTGGGATTGTATAAAAAGTAAAAGTGATGAGAGCTGGGATAGAGTCTTGAAAATAAGCCTTTATCAAATGTGTCTGATGTATTCCAAGTACTTTTAAATATATTCTATTTTATTCAACCTTTACAAAAATTTCTGTGAAGAAGGTATTTATATTCTTTTGTTACAAATGAGGATATTAGCTTGAAGATGATTAATTGCCTTTTTTCAATGTTGTGGAGCAGAAACGTGGCAGAACACATTCTTTTCAGATCTGTGTATTTCTGTGAAATGATGTACTTCATTTTGAGCAATGCCATGAAGGATAAAGAAGAGTTAGCCCAGGAGTACACATAGAAGGAAGGACATTTCAGGTTGAGACTTATGGAAAAGAAAGAACTGTTCTTTCTGGTAATTGCCAGGACTCAGGATGTTTGGAGTGCAGGCTGAATGAAGGGGAATAGGGAGATGAAGCCTAACTCATTGGCCTACAACTTAGAAACCGTTTAAGTAAAAATTAAGTTTATTGAGGAATAAATCACATACAATAAATGTATCAATTTTCAAGGAATGGTTGCATAAGTTTTGACAATGTGTACACCCATGTAAACATCACAATGATCAAAATATAGAGTATTTCTATTACCCTACAAAGATCCCTTGTACTTCTTTGTAGTTTATACCTCCATACTGTCCCCAGACCCAGGCAACCAATTATATATATAATATATAATATATATTATATATATATATAATATATATATTATATATATATATATTTATAGTTTTTCCTCTGCTAGAATTTCATATAAATGTACTCATAGGGTATGTATGTTTTTATGTCTGCATTATTTTACTCAGCATAATGAATTTTAGTTATGTTGTTGTATCAGTAGTTCATTGTTTTTTTATTACTGTGTAGAGCTCCATTGTTGATAGATATTTTGGTTCTTACCAGTTTCTGACCATAATAAAGCTTCTATTAACATTTGCCTACAAATCTTTGGGTGGGCATATTTTGCCTTTCTTTTGTGTAAATTCCTAATTATGTTTGCTTGTTATATCATTTTCCATCCTTTAACTTTTAGCCAATCTATGCCTTTTAAGTAGGTTTCTCAAAGAAAGAACATCTTGCATTTTTATCTAGTTTGACAGTCTGTGTCTTTTAATTGAAATATGCAGATCATTTTTATTTAATTTAACTACATATTCATCTGAGTTTAAATCTTCCATCTTGGTATTTGTTTCTATTTGTTTCATCTGCTCTGTCTCCTCCTCCCCCCATACTTTCACATTTTCTTTTAGATAAATTGAGTATGCTTTGCTTTTCCATTTTATTTCCTCTATTTGTTTATTAGCTATAACTCTTTGGTTTAGGTTGCTCTAGGGCATAGTGTGTGTATTTTAATTTATCAATTTGTGGCATTTTACTTTCAAGTAATAATATACCATTTTACAAATAATGCAATGCCATTGCAATAGTACACTTTGATTCACTCTACTGTCCTTGGTGCTGTTGCTATCATACTTTTTAGTTTATATATGTTTAAAACTCCACAATAGATACATTATCATAGTTTCTCTTTAAAAGTCATTTTCTCATTTTAAAAGCTGAGATAAATTTACGCTTTCCTATATATTTATCGTTTCCAATGGTCTTCATTCCTTTGTGTAGGTCTAAGTTTATATTAGTCAGGGTTCTAACACAGAATCAGTAAGATGCATATAAGAGGAGATTTACTGTAAGATTGGCTCATGCACTTATGGAGGCTGATGAGTGCCATGATCTGCTATGTCAGCTAGAGTCCCAGAAAAGCCAGTAGTGTATTCAGTCTGAGAATCCATGGGCCAATGGTGTAAGCCCAAGTCTGAATCTGAAAGGTTAAAACCAAGATTGCTGCCCAGCTGGTGTGGCTCATTGGTTGAGCATTGACCTATGAACCAGTAGATCATGGTTCAATTCCTGGTCAGGGCACATGCCTGGGTGGCGGGCTCAGTCCCCAAGGTGAGGCATGCAGGAGGCAGCCAATCAATGATACTCTGTCATCATTGATGTTTCTCTCTCTCTCCCTCTCCCTTCCTCTCTGAAACCAATAAAAATACATAAAAAAACCACATCAAGATTGCCAATGAATGCCTTAGCTAAAAGAGAAAGAAGGAATTCACCCTTCTTCTATCTTTTATTTTTGTTGATGTTCAATTTAGGCCCTTAAGCAGTTGGATGACCTCCACTCTCACTGGTGAGAGCAGATTTTCTTTACTCAGTACTTATTCAAATGTTAATCTCTTCCAGGAAATAATGTTTTACCAGCTATCTGGGCCTCCCTTAAACCAGTCAAGTTGACACATCAAATTAACCATTACAAAATTAATCCGTTATCATTGTTTTTCTGCTTGGAAAACTCACATAACATTTCCTGTAGGACAGGTCAGTTGACAATAAACTCTCTCGGCTTTTGTTTGATAATTATATATTTTATCTTCATTTTTGAAGGGTATTTTCACAATACATAGAGGTAAAGATTGAGTTTTTTTCTTTCAGCATTTAAAAAATGTTCAATTTTCTTCTGCCTTGCAGAATTTCAGATGAGAAATTTGTGATATTTTGTATCTTTTTTTCCCTCTGTATATAATACATTGTTCTTGAGCTGCTTTTATGAATTTCTCTTTACCAATGATTTTATCAATTTATGATGTGCCTTGGTGTGATTTTTCTTTGTGTATTTTATTAGTCTTGATGAGCTTCTTAAACCTATGGGTTTTTAGTTTTCATCAACTGGAAAAATTTTCCCCTATTACATCAGATATTATTTTGACTCACTCCCCCCCCCAATAATTAGTGAAACTATATATATATATATAATAGACACTGTTTGATATTGTTTCACAAAGCAGTGAGGCTGTGTTTATTGTTTTGGTCTTTTAAATTTTATGTTTAATTTTGAATAGTTTCTGTTACTAGGTTTTAAAGTTTTATTCTGCAGCATCTAATTTGTGTTAATCCTCTACAGTAAAATTTTCATTTTAGGTACTGCATTTTTTATCTTTTTGAAGGTCCGTGTTGTTCATTCCCTTATTTTACATTTCTTTATTATGTTCATATTTCCCCCCCACATTCTTAAAGTCCTTGTTTGTTAATTTTATCCCCTTAGTTATTGCTAGGTCTTCTTACTTTGACATATACTTCTTCTGTTTATATGTAATATTTTTATTATTTTCACATATCTATTAAATTTTTATTGAATTCTAGACATTTAATTTTTTTAGACATTTAAAATTTTGAGTGCTGAATTTTTTCTTGCGGGCACATCAGCTTGAAAAATTCAAGGGTAGTTTTTAAGGTTTTCTTTGAGCAGGTCTATAGTAGACTTTATTCTAGGATTAGTTCAATCCTAATTAGGAAGACACAACGCTTTGGGGTTTATACCAGATGCTTTATACCATGTATTTAACAAGGTCTCTCTCCTCCTGGGCTGGTGAGTAATTGAAAAATTCTCAGCTTCTAGTGTGTCAGCTCCCTAGTAATTGTTCTTTGCTAGCAATTGTTCTTTGTCTGACATCATGTGTATATGTAGAGTGATATTCAAATAGAGACTGAAGAAGACAAATACAAAGATTTCTGGAGGATGTTCTCTATGCTTTCAGGGATATTATTTTTTACAATTACAAACAATGCAACTATGAACAATATAGAACTCTCTGCTTGGTACCCTGCCATCCAAATTTCATTTTTGTCCCTTCAACTCAGTGAGACAACCAAACATTGTTCTGTACCCCCTATCTTTGTACTGGTTCATAAATTTTTTCCTGGAAGAGAGCTGAGTCAATCATAGAGCTAATCTAACTTATTTCTCTTCTCACAGGATTACAGTCTTGTGCTATCTGTTGTTTAATGTCATAAGGATGTTATTTGATATATTTTCCCCAGTTTTCTAATAGTTTATGTTGAGAGAGTAATTCCAATAGCAGTTATTCCTTTTTAGGCAGAAGCAGAAACCCATGTAGTGAGTTTTTACAGAGAATGATTAATGTACACATGAAATCCAGACAGCAAAGTCCTGTAGAAATATCGAATTTTTTTTTGAATGATGGGATAATAAATCAGACCGATCTTCTAAGTGAGGACAAGTAAAAATAATCAGAATAAATTAAAAAAGAAAACCTCTTAAAAACAATGAAGAGCTAATAAGATAGTGAAGAATTAACCAGGCCACAATAAATGAAAGGTGAGAACCCAGAAATTTAAACTTGACTCTCAAATAATGCTTTTGTAGTAAGAGCATTCCCCAATCTAGAAGAATAGATGTGAAATTGAGTTTTGGTGGTCTTGTAGAATGATCAAAATATATGTCAACAGTTGTTAGAAAGTGAACAAAAGATTTAATAGGTACTTCAGAAAGAGGAAATTTAAATAGCTGATAAACATATCAAAACCTTCTAAACTTCATTGGTGATTAGTGAAAGATTAAATGAAACCACAAAGAAATACCAGTACATATATACCCACTAAAATGGCAAAATGTAAAATGTGTAATGATATTAAGTGTTGGCAAGGATGATGGGTAATGAAGACACTCAACCTTTACTAATGGGAGCATAGTTTGCCTATGACCACTTAGGGAAATTTTACATCTAGTGTATGATCCATCAATTCACTTCCCAATGTATATACTTAAAGAATCATGTGCATATATGCTTCAGGATTCATGTACAAAAATGTTCATAGTTGCATTGTTTGTAATTGTAAAAAATAATATCCCTGAAAGCATCCCATGCGCAACAACAAAAAAATAAATATGAAATATATGGTATAGTTACATAGTAGGATATTTTGTAACCACAAAAATGTATAGCTACATGCTCTATCTTGAATGAATCTTAAAAACATGTGAAGAAAAAACCTGCAAGATACATACAATTTGATTTCATTTACATAAAGGTACAAAATAGATAAAACTAAACCACATTGCTAAGGCTACCTATATAGGTTGTTACACTGTAAGTAAAAGCAAGAATATGACCCCAACAACAACAACAAAAAACAGTGACTACCTTTAGAGGAGAGGCAAATGTTTTGAATAAGTAGGGACACATGGTATTTTTCCAGAACCCTAGAAATGTTTTATTTCTTGATCTAGGTGGCAGTTACACAGATGCTCCATTTATAACTATTAATAAAATTTATTAATTAAAGTTTATAAAATGCTTATATATTGTGCAGTTTTTGTACATATATTTTGGCAGTAAGAAAAGTTTTTTTTTTTAAAAAAAAAATGGTACCGGGATCAGTTTAGGCAAGCTCTATCCAATAGAAAAAGAATGTAAAGCCACAAATGTGAGCCACATATGTAATTTAAAATTTTCTTGTAGTCATTTTCAATGGTAAAAATTAACAGGTGCAATTAGTTTTAGTAATATATTCAATTTAATCAAGTATATCTAAAATATTATTTCAACATACAATCAACATAAAAATACTAAATTATATTACATTCTTTTTATTGCTAAGTCTTAAAATCTATAAAACATGTGGCTAACAGTAACAGTATTGGATGTTATGTGTCTAGGGCATGAGTGACACTTATCTATGCATACTGCAGCAAACACAAAGGAATTACAGAAGTGGTTGAAACACAAATCGTAATCTGGGCACAGTAGCAATGAGTTCAAACACTGGCGTGGATAATGCTCCCGTAGAGAGAATAATTGATCATAAACTAACAATCGAGTGTCCGAGGCAAGAACTAAGTTTTAGGTAAAGAGTAATCTGAAGCTATGAAGGAAACAAAGAGGGGCTCCTACACACTGGACTTAAATCTAGCTCTGTCACATGGGAAAGTTCACATTTCTCTGTGCTTTATTCTTCTCATCTGCAAAATCGGCTGACAATTCCTATCATTATGAGTTGTGAGATAGTTAGTCTAAAGTAAGTAGAACAGCACCTGAAAAATAATAAGCCTTTTATTCATTCATTTGACAAATAAATTTTGCCTACCTACTATGTGCCAGGTGCTGCCTTAGACAGTGAGGGTACCGAACTCAATGAACATTTGCTTTTGTTTTTGTAACAAATAGTAATCAAATTTTAAGTTCACTTGACATTCTACCTCACTTTCTGGAGTTTTCCTGTTTGAACTGAGAACTCTCTAGAATGAGGCTTTTTGGAGGCCATATCAAAGGAGATAATTAAGAACACCTTCCCAAGTTAAAAAAGTATATAGACAAGCCTTTTTTTCCTGACTGCGTCTGAGCCTTAATTAAAGTAAATGTATAAGAGATGGTAGGGATTTTAAGGGACATAAATTAGGTAAATAATTATTTTGAATATATTCTTGTTTAGTGAAATTACTCGATGAACTACATGCTAACTAAATAGTTTTTATGAAAAATCAAAACACATACAAAAATAAGTAACCATGTTTTATTCAGGAAATACTCATATTTCTCTTATGTTGGTTTAGGACTTCATATCCTTCTATGAGTCTTTTCTTCATTAAGATACCGTCACACATGGCCTGCAACTATAATAAAGAAGTACCATTGTCCTTAGGGTGGGAGATAACTTCTGAAGGGTGTTATGAAAGGAAGAGACAAGATCGGGTTTGCATTTTATTTTATTTTATTTTTATTTTTTTTAAAAAAATATACCTAGGGAGAGAGAGAGAGAGAGAGAGAGAGAGAGAGAGAGAGAGAGAGAGAGAGAGAGATAACAGCATCAATGATGAGAGAGAATCATTGATGGGCTGCCTCCTGCATGCCTCCTACTGGGGATTGAGCCTGCAACCCAGGCATGTGCCCTTGACCGGAATCCAACCTGGGATCCTCTAGTCCGCTAGGGTCAGGTTTGTATTTTAGAACTGTTGCTTAAGTTTGATGCAGCTGATGGATTGGAGAGAGCCCAGGAGGAAACTGAGATTGCTTCTAGGAGGATGCTGCCACGACCCAGGAATAATTTGATGGTACATTAGAGGAGATACAGTAGAGATGGAAAGGAATGGATAGAGTTATGAGTAGATTATGATTGATTGGATGTGTGAGGTATGAGGATAAAGGAGGAGTTGAGGGTGATGTCCACATATCTGGATTGAGCAACAGGGTGGATGGTGGTGTGAACTACTGAGATTAAAAAAATAAAACATAACCAATTGTCTAAGAGCAAGGACGCTGGACCCAGAATGCCTGGACTTGAATCCTGGTTCTTCCACTGAGTGATTTGGGATAAGTTATTCAACCTCTCTGGCTCAGTTTTCTCCTCTGTGAAAACAGGGATGGCAATAGTACTTATCTCAATGGGTTGTTACACGGATTGACTAAAGCATTTGTAAAGCATTTAGAACAATACTTGGCACACAGTAAGCACTATATAAGTGCTTATTAAATAAATATAATAAGCAAACATGAAGGGACTCATCTGAGAAGAAATATAATGAGTTCAGTTTGTATATATTGAATTGGGGGCATCTGGGTGGGGCAATCAAGGGATGATGTTGTGTAGGCAGGGGGATATATGAGTCCAAGTCCAGAATTTAGAAGAAAGATTTTGTGGGCTGTCATAATCATTTGTCTATCTATCCTTCTGTTTGTTTGTCCGTCTATCTCTCTGTCATTTGGAAAACAGAAGTAAAGATTTCCCAGGAGTAGAATGTAGAACAGAGGTTTTTAATTATTTTATTTCTGAATACAGCACAATGAAGGAGTCATTCTGCTAAAGAATTCTGGTTTAAAGTTATGTTATAGTGAATTTTTATCAGCATTCCAAAGGGATCATATTCTACTTGTGCCTGATTAATTCAGTAGTTATGTATCACTGTTGGCAGGATAAAACTATACGAAGATTTGGGGAAGGAAACAAAGATTCACTTGGCACAAAATCCCAATGCATTTCTTCAATGGCATCTACATCATTCTTGTACTGGGTTTCCTTTGAAGGTACAGTAATTAGCTGCACATATCTGAAAGCTGCACATATTTGAATTAATTTAAAAACAACGGGCAAACTCTTCCTCATACTTAAATATTATGACAAGGTATGATATAGGAAGAAGAAAAAAAGTTACTCTAAGGAGCACAAATGAACCAAAAACTTTAGCACTCTTTCTTTTGTCATAATTTACTTTCCAATGTGCTTTTTTTTTCTTAATCTTTGCAAATAATAGGAGCAGTAACTTTTAATAACACTTTATTGATATATGAACAACATACCATACAATTGACCCTTTTAGTTTTTTAAAAATATATATATTTTATTGATTTCAGAGAGGGAGAGGGAGAGAGAGATAGAAACATCAATGATGAGAGAGAATCATTGATCTGTTGCCTTCTGCATGTCTGCTACTGGGGATCAAGCCCAAAATCTGGGCATGTGCCCTGACCAGCAATCAAACTGTGACTTCCAGGTTCATAGGCTGACACTCAACCACTGAGCAACACCGGCCGGGAGACCCTTTTAAAGTGAACAGTTCAGTAGTTTTTAGTGTATTCACAGAGTTGTGAACCCATCACAACTATATAGTTTTAGAACATCTCACACCCTCAAAATAAACCTTTCACTTGTGGGAGTGTAATAACAATTTTCTTTTAAACTTTCTAAATTCTTCTGGCTGCACTAATAATCAAATAAACAGGAGGCCAATTAACAGGAAAAAATGACCAAATTTATTACATATGTACATACGGGGGTTCTATCTACACAAATAAAAGAGAAAAATGGTAATTGGCGTACGGCGATACCGTTTTCATTGGCTAATCAGGGCTATATGCAAATTAACTGCCAACAAGATGGCGGCTAATTTGCATATGAAGGCACAATGCAGGGAGGCGAAAGGGAAAGCCGGAAGAAGCCCCCTGCCACTGACAGTGATCGGAAACCCAGGGGGGAACTAAGAGCTGGGGGGCAGGGCAAAGGCGGCCCTGGGGCCGCCTTTGCCCTGCCCCCCAGCCATGATCGGAGAATCAGGTGCCTTTGCCGCCCTGGCCAGTGATAGCAGGAAGTAGGGGTGGAGCCAGCGATGGGAGCTGGGCACGGTCGAAGCTGGCAGTCCCGGGAGCTAGGGGTCCCTTGCCTGGGCCTAAAGCGGAGCCCGCGATTGCGGCGCTCCCTGCTGCCACTGCAGGTCCCCGCTGCCCGGGACGGACGCCCAGGCCAGAGGCGTTAGGCCTGGGCAGGGGCAGAGCCTGCAACCGCGGGGAGCTGGGGGCCCCCTGCCCAGGCCTGACACCTCTGCCGGAGGCCTCAGGCCTGGTCAAGGGGCCGATCCGGTGATTGGTGATCGGAGGGTGATGAGGGTCAACTCCTCTGGCCGAGGCATCTGGCCTGGGCGGGGGGCGGAGCCGGGGATTGGGGGGATATGATGGTCCCCTTGCCCAGGCCTGAAGCCTGGGTCAGAGGCGTCAGGCTTGGGCGGGGGGTGGAGCAAGCAATCAGAGGGAGATGGAGGTCCCCTGCCCAGGCATGATTCCTGGGCCAGAGGCCTCAGGCCTGGGCGGGGGCCAGAGCCAGTGATCGGAGGGTGATGGGGGTCAACGCCTGAGGGCTCCCAGTATGTGAGAGGGGGCAGGCTGGGCTGAAGGACACTCCTCCCCCCACACACACCCAGTGCACGAATTTCGTGCACCGGGCCCCTAGTAAGAATATGAGACACAATGACAGATGGGGCAGTTAAGGCTTATATGTCATCTTGAACTAAGGAGGAGGTTTTATTTGTTTTGCTCTTAACAATTCTATGTTACTATCCTCCATTAAAGATTGTATAATGATGCAGGAAAGTGTCTCTACATATACATGAATAGGTACATACTTATATGAAAGTAATAAATACGTATGTGTTTATATGTAAATATGTTTGTATTGAAGTCTATGTATGTTATGCATAGATATGTAAATGTATATACAGGTATATGTATATGTTCACTTGTTTATCCATTTGAATATTGTAGGGGAGGAAAAATAACTTTCCTTTTACACTTCTAAGTTCTTCTGGTGGATCTAATAATCAAGTTGACATGAGACAGATTAAGATGAGAAAATAACCAACTTTATTATGCATGTTCATATGGGGGTTCTGTAAGAACATGGGGCCAGAGGACAGATCAGCAGTTGAGGCTTATATGCCATCTTTAGCTAAGAAGAAGGTTGTGGGGAGAGAATTTGTGGTTTGAGACTACAAAGGAGAGGAAGGGAATTCACATGGACATGAAAAGCAAATGTGCTTTTCCTCTTCATTCGTTTAAATTATCTTTTCAGTGGCTCCCTCATTGACTACACATTCTAGAAAAATTACAATATGGTTTCTTTCAAATGTAACTTTCATTTGAAAGTCTTTCCCTAGATGTGGCATTAACTGTTAATTTTTGAGTTGCCCAATTATTATTTTATTATCCTTCAGTGTTTTCCTTTTTTAAAAAACCAATGTTATCTGAGAGCCTTATATATTCCAGGCATTGTGCTAAGCATTTTTCATAGATTATTTCAGGGTAAAATTGTATATTCGATACTTGCAACATTTAAGATACTAAGATACTAAAATAAAGTTCTCAGAGAAATGAAAATAGGTGACAATAACTTTTACTTGCTATTATGAATAGAATTGATTTTTTCTTTTGAGTACATCTACTATAGACTCAGAATATTTATTTATTTATTTATTTATTTATTTATTTTTATTGTTTAAAGTATTATATATGTCTCCTTTTCCCCCAATTGACCGCCCCCCCCCAGCCACTCCCACCCTTAAGAGTACAGACTCAGAATATTATCAATCGGCCTTTATCTAATACTTTTATGAAACAAAACTCAAATGTGCTTGTATTAGTTATTTCTAAGTAACAAAACACCCAGAACTTAGTGGCTTAAGACAACAATCATTAGGTTGACTCATGATTCAGGCAAGGCTGAGCTGGGTAATTTTTTTCCTATCACCCTCTTTATTTAAAAAGAAATCATTCATTTATTTTTATGATAAGAACACTTAAGATGTAACCCCAGAAAATTTAAAAGTATATAATACAGTATTGTTAACTAGAATCTCTGTACTGCGCAGTATATTTCTAGGGTTTATTTATCTTATATAACTGAAACTTTATACCCTTTGATTAACACCTTTCCATGTCTTCCCCCTGCCCAGCCCCTGACAACTACATTCTACTTTCTGCTTCTATGAGTTAGACTCTTAGATTCATCATATAACCCAGATCCTGTAGTATTTGTCCTTTTGTGTGAGTAATTATTTGGGGTGGGGGGGTCTTAGCTGGACTCCCTAATGCATCTGCATTCAGATGCAGGTCAGCCATGTGGCCCTGCTTCCAGGGTTGGCTGTTTGTCTGCCATGGGGATAGAGACAACCTGGATATGTGTTTCTAATCTCCTAGCTGACTGGTCTGGACTTATTCACAGAGCAGCAGTTTCCAAGGGAAGGAAGAGAGTCTTAGTCCATAAGCATCTTTCAAATCCCCCAAGGACCAAAACAAGTCACATGGCCCAGGTTAGAGTCAGTGTAAAAGAGGAAGGGCGAACATTGTGGATATAGGGAGATGTCAACAAATTGGGGCCCACTAACATTTTTTGTTTAGAGTTTTATTCTCTGAATTCTTTCCCAGGCCTTCAAATGAACACCTCATCTATTTCATCTCACCTCATCTATGTCTCTCTATCACTCTTACTCTTGCTGTTATACACACACTCTGTCTCCTAACAGAAATACTACTTTTTTATTGACTTGAAGAGGAAGAGAGAGCGATAGAAATATCAATGAGAAACATCAATGCTGAGAGAGAATCATTGATCCGCTGCCTCTTGCACGCCCCCTACTAGGGATCGAGCCTGCAACCAGGGCATGTGCCTTGACTGAAATTGAACCCAGGACCCCCCAGTCTGCAGGCTGACACTCTACCCACTGAGCCAAACCGGCTAGGGCAGAAATAAAGTACTCTTGATGGAGAACATATAGATCAGTAGCAGGTTTCAGAATGAAGACAATATTTTTCATTCTTGCCCCATCCTCACTCTCTGAAGCACCAGTAGGTATTGGAGACTATACAACTCGATTGCTATCAAAAATGAAATCCTTAAATTAGCTTTTTAAAGGGAACAAAAGCTGACTGTGGACTAGACGTCAACAAAGACTTGCTGAACCCAGCAGCTCCAGCAGTGAGACACTGTGGGGAAGGAGCAGCATACCAAATTGCCTTGCCAACCTTGCTTCAATAGCTGTTCAACAGGGTGCCCAGGCATCTTTCAAGTGTTTCTATTTGTGTTAACTTCCAATTTAGAGTTTGGAAACACAATCTTAAAATCAGTTTGCATGCCAGAAAAGCAGTTTTGGAAGAGGCAAGGAAATTAAGACATCATGTTTATATAAAAGAGGGCACATGAGGAACTGTAATAAGACCTTTAAGAATGACTCCTATTCTAGAGTGCCCTTCCCCTCCACCTTCCCTATAATGGTACATTCTTTATCACCAGATAACTCACAAACTTTGATTAAAAAATTGTAGAGGTTACTCCTAAAATGGATATTTAGAAAAGCAAACAAATATACCATCAAGTTATTTGTTGGAATATGAATGATCTGCTTGATGTCTAGCTTAGTATGTTTGTAATATATATTTGGATTCAGTCATTATTTGACTCCTTCTGAGGCCAAGCACCTTCATATTCAGGCTAGCACACATCAAGGCATTAATCCAATAATTAAAGTGGGAGCTTAAAAATGATATATGTTAATGGAAGTAGGATATATTACAGTGGAAATTGGTAGCCCAGTCTAAATAGAATATTCCTTTTAAAGATGCTCAAAATATGCTAAGTGAAACAACTCAGAAAACTAAGAACCATATAATTTCACTCATATGTGGGATATAAAGCTGAACCTCATAGACACAGACAACAGTATGGTGGTTATCAGAGGGAGAGGGGTGTTGTGGGTAGCAAAGGGTCAAGGGAGCCAAATATATGATTTGACTGTGGGTGGTGGGCACACAATGCAATATACAGGTCATGTATCATAGAAATGCATTTGAAACCTATATGATCTTATTAACCAACTAGAGGCCAGGTGCACAAATTCATGCACAGGTGGGGACCCTTGCTTGGCCTGGCCAGGGATTGGGGCCTATTGGGGGGCTGGCTGGCAAGGGGGAGGGGCCGTGGGAGGTTAGCTGTGGGAGTGCACTTACCACCAATGCTCCTACATTGAGCATCTGCCCCTTGGTGTGTCATAGCAACTGGCTGACCGGTCATTCTGGTCATTCCAGTTGTTTGGTCATAATGGTTGCTTAGGCTTTTATATATATAGATGTCATCCAAATAAATTTAATAAAAAATAAAATAAAAATCTATTATAAAAATTAAAAAAAACACACACAACAAAAAATAAAAACAGTCAAAATAATAAAAAACTGTCAAATTGTACCTACAGATAATAGTTTCTAACTTATACTCTTGTTTTGTTTTGTTAATCCCACCATAAGATATTTTTTCTATTGCTCTTCAGAGAGAGTGGGAGGGAGGGAGGAAAGAAAAGAGGGAGGGAGAGAGAGAAAGAGAGAGAGAGAGAGAGAGAGAGAGAGAGAGAGAGAGAGAGAGGTGAAAGAGACACATCCACTGTTTGCCTCCCACAGGTGCTGGGGGTTGAGGTGGGCGGGGGGTTGGGGAGGGAACCTGCAACCCACTCTGTGCCCTTGACATGAACTTGAACCCATGACCCTTCAGTGTGCGGCTTATGGTCTAACTACTGAGCAACACTGGCCAGGGCACACTCATTTTTATCCTCACAACAACCAAGTTAATTGATATTTTCCCCTCAGTTTTATTAAAGTAGGAACTAAACCTCAAAACAAGCAAACAGTTTTTAGTTGGTGGAATGGTGAGGGTGGGATTTGACCTTGGTGCTATCTCTCTCTTTCTAAAACTCATGATCTTTTCATTGTGTATTCTCAGTTTCCTTTAAAAATCAACATAGGAACCTATCTTGCATGTATAGAAGATGTTATGCATTGGTTTTTAAACTGAATTAAATTAAATGTTTACATTTTTAATATCTGTAATCTTGGTCAGAATTAATACTTTCACTACTTTCTATTTCTACTAAGATTATTTCTGTAAGACTTTGAATTACAATTTTTTTTGTAAAGACAGAATTTTCTCTTAAATAGTAGCAGAAAAACAGGCATCTTTTTAATTTCAGATTCACCATGGATATATATTTTTGTAAAATACAATAATATTTAAACACTAGAAATATGAAATAATAAAGATATCAAGAGAGCCCAGCTGGTGTGCCTCAGTAGGTCATGGTTCAATTCCCGGTCAGGGCATATACCCAAGTTGCAGGCTCGATCCCTAGTGGGGGGCATGCAGGAGGCAGCCAATAAATGACTCCCTCTCATCATTGATGTTTCTATCTTTCTCTCCCTCTCTCTTCATCTCTGAAATCAATAATATATATTCAGAACTGAAAAAAGGAAGAATATATATTCAGAACTGGAAAAAGGAAGAATATATATTCAGAACTGAAAAAAGGAAGAGAAACATCAGCACCTAGTGTTTTAAATCTAGTTTACCCACTTCCCATACTTATTACTGCATTTTGATATGCTTTAACCATAAGACCTTGAGAGGAATAATACAGTAATTTTTTAATCTGCATTTACCCTGGTAGAATTGTGTGCAATATTTAAGAATCATGCACTCGATATTGTATCCAGTTAATTTCCTGCTAGACACTTCATCTCCTGTGAAATACAGCTGCTATGGAAATAATTTGGCAAAGTGGCTTCAGTTGTTAGTAGTACAGCTATTTGAATATGTGGGCCAAATTATAGATGATTCCATTGTCTGTAGATCAGAGGTGGCATACAAAGCAAAGCTAACATGTCTAACAGTGGCCAATTTTGGAATTGTTTGTATTTATTATTTGCAGAGGCATCAGACAGGGCTTTCTGCCCATAAACATTATCCTTCACACCTACAGTTTCTAAGAGTGGGGTTCAGATATTTGTTTTCTTTGATATCTTCTGTTTGAATGAAATAAAATCATGGAAGATATTACACAACTTGAGCCAACACATTTGTTGACAATCAACTAAAAACAAAACATTCTGAGAATGGAAAATTGAAGAAGCTTCTAAAAGTGGGAATTGGGCATGAGTAATACCTTGAAGGGGTTCAGAGCAGGCCTCCCAAGATGTGCCACTTTGGCATGTGAATTATTTTGAGCTAAATGCAATCCAGATCCTGTGGGTAAAACTTTTACCTCTCCCTTAATGAATTTACATTAGGGGCCTTGCCTAATAAGAATAGTAATTCCCAGCCTGGCTGGTGTGGTTCAGTGGTTGGGCATTTACCTATGAACCAAGAGGTCACGGTTCAATTCCTCATCAGGGCACATGCCCAGGTTTCAGGCTTGATCCCCAGTGTGGGGTGTGTAGGAGGCAGCCAACCAATGAATCTCTCTCATAATTGATGTTTCTATGTCTCTCCCTCTCCCTTTCTCTTTGAAATCAATAAAAATATATATTTTTTTTAAAAAAAAGAAGGTTAATTCTGAGAAATAACATTATATGCCCTATCTATAGGGCAGGGCAAACTTCTCATTATTGAACATCTGTTCTTATTGATTTGCAAATTACCTTCCTCCCCTTTGAAGCCCCAAGGTGCTTCATTCTTAGCTCAAAATGCCATATATATATATATATATATATATATATATATATATATATATATATTTATTTCATTTTCCCTTTCTGCCTCTGAACCTCTTATGTATGTGGATCTCTTACTCTCTCTCATGTGTGTGTGTTTCCCATATGTACATTCACAGTATAATTAAATTTGGTTATTTTCTTTTGTTATACTTTATCATATGATTTAATTATTAGACCAGCTGAAAGAACCTAGATGGGTAGAGAAAAATTTCTTCCTCCCCACAACCTGGCATATTAATTGTGTACTTAGGGTCTGGGTGAGGATCAAGAACAGGGTAAGAGTCAGCAGAGGGGCTTTGTTCAGGAATAGGGTGAAATGCTTGTTGACTATTTGACATGATAATAAAATGAGCTCAAAATTAAAAATGAAAAGCACAAACAAAATTCATCTCTGTCAAAACAGCCAGGTGAATGTATTTGTTTTGTGGTTATGTTGTAGGTGGTGGAACAGCACCAGATGTCTGGTTGGTGAGGTCAGACCAAACCTGGGTTCGGCAACCTGGGTACTTGGCTTCTGGCTAGGAAAGAATTCAGAGCAAGACTCAAATTGTAAGAGAACACTTATTGGGTAAATTACAGAGGTAGAAAAAGGAATTCCTAGAAGAAATGGGCTTAGGATACAAGTTATAGTGGTGTGAGAAAGCCAATGGTAAGGTGCCTGGGGGAGAGAGAAAAGGAAAGGGAAAGGAAAAGACACCTTCATGTTCCCAGGAGGGAGAGTGCTCTGGTTCCTCCATCCTAAGCGTTTTAAGGGTGGAGGCTTTAGGGGAGGTCCTGGGGACCTCATAAAACTCAATAAAGTGAAAATAATCCACTTGAAAAATGGGCAAAGAACCTAAATAGACACTTCTCCAAAGGGGACATACAGATGGCCAAGAGACATATGAAAAAAATGCTCAAAGTCACTAATAATCAGAGAGATGCAAATTAAAACAACAATGAGGCATCAACTCACACCTTTCAGAAGGGCTATCAACAAATCTACAAACCTCCTACAAGTGCTGGCAAGGATGTGGAGAAAAGGAAACCCTCGTGCACTGCTGGTGGGAATGCAGACTGGTGCAACCACTGTGGAAAACAGTATGGAGTTTCCTCTAAATTAAAAACTGCCATTTGACCCAGTGATCCCACTTCTAGGAATGTATCCTAAGAGACCCAAAACACCAATCAGAAAGAATACATGTGACCCTATGTTCATAGCAGCACAATCTACAGTAGCTAAGATCTGGAAACAGCCCAAGTGCCCATCAGTAGATACGTAGTGGATAAAAAAGTTGTGGTACATCTTGAACTCCCTTCACCAATGTTAAGATTCTCCAACAAAGAATTTGTAACAACCAGGTAGACCTCTCTCACTACCCTGGAGACCAAAAGTCTTAGGGATTCAAAGTACTTGAAGAACCATCTCTGCCATAAAGAAGACTAAGAATATGTGATATGTTCTTCTAACTGCAGTGTAAAGTGGTCTTTTAGGCATAAAATCTTGCAGTCATGTCATTGTTTCTAAAGAAGAACAAACTTTAATTTGGTTAAGGTTCCATGTGTGTCTACTTGATTCTAGGGAGAAAGTTAATAACACAAATTATTCCTCTTTACTTAAATAGTTCCATATTCTAAGTCTCTTCATAGCTACCAGGCAACTGAATTTGATTCTCTGTAAGCCTCAGGCTTTTGAGTGTTGTACTATAAATTCTTTCAGCTCAGCCATCTCATAATCGATTCCATCCAGAGAAGGCTCATCCTTGCCAACTGGGGATCTTCCAGGCAGAACAGACTATGTGGAACTCAATGCTCTAGTGTCTTAGAAAGTCATAAAAGTCAGTGTTTGTATATCTCTTGTTTACAGAAAATACAAAGTCCAGTCATAAACTTTAAGCTTTCTTGGTTGGATCTGCCAACCTGCCTCCCTGCCTGCCTTCTTTCCTACTAGAAATATTTTTGTTATAACTTACTGCAGAGGTCATATATTATTAGTTATGTCTTTGTGTGAATGCCATTACCTTTTTTAGGCATATTAGTAGTTTAGTCATTATCTCTCGCTGTGGAATGAAACTGTTGTAACTCATACATGGAGGGAATTTCTTTTTAAAAATATAGATGTTTTGCCCTAGCTGGTTTGGCTCAGTGGATAAAGCGTTGGCCTCCAGACTGAAGGGTCCTAGGTTCAATTCCAGTCAAGGGCATATACCCAGGTTTAGGGCTCCATCCTCATTGTGGGGAATGCAGTGCAGGAGACAGCCAATCAATGATTCTCTCTCATTATTGATGTTTGTATCTCTCTCCTTCTCCCTTCCTCTCTGAAATCAATAAATGCACGCGCGCGCACACACACTCACACGCACACACACACACACATGCGCACGTGCACACACACACATATTGATTGATTGATTTCAGAGAGGGAGAGCCCCCTATTGGGAATCAAGCCTGCAACCCTGGCATGTGCCCCATCCAGGAATCAAACCATGACCTCCTGGTTCTTTGGTCAATGCTCAACCACTGAGAAATTCCAGCCAGGCTGAAGTTGAAATATAGAAATATGAGGGAAGGAGATGAGGCCTTCTGTTACTGAAATGTGGGGTTCGGGGTGCAGACTTTTCTTCCCGTGGGTTCTTATTTTTATGAAGTTTGAAGAATAAACTCACAGACCAAATGGCTTCTTTAATAAAAATGTAGAAGTTTATTGGAAGCAGATACAAACTCCATATAGGCAAGGGGGTCCCCTAAATGGGAAAAGCCTGCTCTCTCTCTCTCTAATGGGAAAAATTAAAAAAAAAAGAAACCCGCTTCGTGTCCCTTTGTCTCCAGTTTATGTATGCTGCAGTTCTTTGAATCTGAGTCTTTCTTATTGGTCCCTTTCCTTAATTTGGGATCCCCATGTTTTCCTCACTGGTCACTTTGCTACATGGTATTAGTTTCAAAGCTCAAAGCCCACGTGGTGCTCCCCATTTCTCCCCCTTTATCTTGCTGGTTGGAGTTGCCTTTGATCTCTTGGCTGCTCAGGCCAGAGATATCTCTGTCCTTGGCTTATGGCTGTTTTAATTGCTCAGGCCAGAAATGTTTTCATCTGCCTGGACCCCTCTTCCTGTGGCATTTCTCTATCCTCTGTATAAGTAAGATAAGCACCCTGGCGTCTTCAAGTCTCCATCTATGTATTCCTCTCCCATGGACCCTCCTTATTTCCTAAACCTTCCTAATTAAGCTAGCTAGCTAACCCTTTCATTACAACAATTTCCGTTTATTACTTCTAAGTATGAATCTCTAGCAAATACCTATTCTTAAATGTTCATGTAGCCAACTGTATGATTTTCCCACTGAGATGTATCATTGGCAACTCAAGATTAGCATGTCTAACTTTCTAGCTTGTATACTTCTACTAGTCTAACTCATCACAGTAAATGTTATTCCCACCTACTAATTGCTCCAGCCAGAAATCTAGGAGTCGTCTTTTATATTTATCTTTTATTCTATTGTTTCTATGTCCAAAATATGTAATAGTTCTATCTGT
The DNA here is from genome assembly GCF_014108235.1 of Myotis myotis. Lineage (NCBI taxonomy): Eukaryota > Metazoa > Chordata > Mammalia > Chiroptera > Vespertilionidae > Myotis > Myotis myotis. The sequence continues at coordinate 116,322,475 of NW_023416346.1, read as the reverse complement.
TCATCTCTATCCCTATTGCTACCAGCCTATTCAAAGCAATTATCTTCTGTCTTTTGGCCTATTGCAATATCTTTCTAACTCGTTCCCTGCTTCTACTCTTACCTTTCTGCAATCCAGGACCCACACAGTAACCCCAGATAATTTTTTGTTGTTGTTAATCCTCACCAGAGAAAATTTTTTTCATTGATTTTTAGAGAGAGTGGGAGGGAGGAGAGAGGGAGAAACATCAATGTGAGAGAGACACATCAATTGGTTGCCTCCTGCATGGGCCCCGACCAGGGCCGGAGATAGAGCCTGCAACCGAGGTACGTGTCCTTGACTGGAATCGAATCCAGGACCCTTCAGTCTATAGTCAGATGCTCTATCCACTGAGCCAAACCAGCTAGGGCGAGAACTTTTAATAATGTAAATTAGGTTTGAATGAGCCTCTGCTTAAAAATCTTCCATAGATTCGCATTTTCCTTAGGATGAAATGCACACTTCGCCCATTACTGTCTGTCTCAGTTCTTTGATTGGTTCTTTTTTAACTCCATATGTAGTAATTATTTTCTTAAAGTAAGTGTCTTCCACATGATTCATCACTGTGTCCTCAGAATTGGACGCCTGTGTGAATGAATGCCAAGCTGTGGGAAATTCTTTGGATATATTATTTCATTGGATGCTCACAGTATCCTGACAGAGTTGCTGATAGCTCCAGCTTAGATACGAGGAAAAAATATCCTGAGACTTAGCATGGCTAAAAACTTACCCAAGGTCACAAAGCTCTTAAGTGACAAAGGTGGCATTTGAACCCATATTTGTCTGGCACCAAAGTCTGAGTGCCCCACCACTTACTATTATGTTGTCTCCACACATAAACTGGGAACAAAGCTAAATATCTTCCTAAACCTTTATTATTATTATTATTATTATTATTATTATTATTATTATTAATTTTTTAAAAATCCTCACCTGAGGATATTTTTTTCATTGATTTTTTTAGAGAGAGTGGAAAGGAGGGGGAGAGACAGAGAGAAACATCAGTGTGAGAGAGACACATTGATTGGTTTCCTCCTGCATGTGCCCTGACCAGAGCCAGGGATCAAGCTGCAACTGCTATGTGCCCTTGACTGGAATCAAACCCAGGACCCTTTAGTCTGCAGCCTGACGCTCTAGCCACTGGGTCAGAACAGCTAGGGCTATTATTTTTTTGAAGGAATTTACCCAACAAAGAGCTAGGCTCAAAAAATAAAAGAGAGGAAAAATAATGATTTTCCTTTAATCAGGGAATATTTTAGCAGGTCAAATAATTAAATTTCGGGAGACCATCTTTGCCTGTGAGATCTGAATATTTGCCATTTAAAAGAAATAGCCAGAAGCACAGTTTAGTACAATAGGATATTACCACAATGTGGAGGAATGAGTTCAACACCAGACATTTAGAACCTAATCCACTCCTTGATTCATAATTAAATATGCAGAAACTGGAGGCAGTTTTTCAATCAATGTAACCTTGTCTCATAAGAGTTACAAAGACACAGTCTCTGCTCTCAAGGAGTTTAAAATTCAGTGGGAAAGACAACCATGTAAATAAATGTAATGCAAGTCAGAATAAAATCAGAACTAAAGCAGAGGCCAAAGCTAAGCATCTTTTTGACACACAATTTGTAGTTTCAGCACCAAGTACACTCATGCATAAAGTATCTGACAAGCTTGACATTTTTCTTACAGTCCTTTTAGTAAGTCAAGTGCATAGCACCTTCAATGTGTATTTACCACCAGGCGTCTGTATGTATATGAGACTGAAAAAGTGTGGCATGGTGTTGAAGAGGGGCTTGTTGCAGTTCTGCCTCTATGGTATTTACCAGCTAGGTCTCCTTGGGGTCAAATTCATAAAATCCTTTCTGAAACCAAGCTCCATAAGTTTAGTACCTATGTTTTCTTCTATTCCATTTATTGTTTCAGGTGTTATATTTAGGTCTTTGATCCATTATCAGAGAGCTGTACAGTTGAAACCTATATACTATTATTAACTAATGTCACCCCAATAAATTTAATTTTAAAAAGATTTAAGGAATATGTTAAAGAATTTATACATGAAATATTTTTTCTAGATAAAATATTTACTCTGAACTATGTAAACAAAAAAGGTTGGTGCCTAGTCCTAGCCAGTCCTCTCAAGTCCTCTTACAGATGATGGAACCATAGCAGAATAGTCCCACTAATGGAAAAATTCCCCAAATCATCCTGAGTCAGTATTATCCTCAAGCTCAAAACTGCCTACATCTGTACCTTTACTTGCTGTTTGTTATTTTACAGTGATGCACAATTTGCTTGAGATGTATTTACATTTTCCTCATATAGCCTATATTTGCTTTCAGAAGCAGTCCAGTTTAAATAGCAAGAATTAATCCATTGAAGATGCACAATTTGGTTTAAACATCTGTTTGATATTCTGAGCAACCAACTTCATCTATTCTCCTTACAAAAAGAACACAATCTTACTTATAATAAACATTTTTTCCCCTGTAACTGCAATCATGCAGCTGCAGAAAACATGGTTTATCATTAGATAATCACATCCTTGGGGATTGGATGCACCCAACTGTGACTTATGCTTTCTAAGTTGGAAATTTAATTTTCTCATAAATGTCAGAACAGTTGCCTTGTCACATATTGCTTAATTAATAATTAAGCCATAGTTTCATTCTCATAAACTATATTTAAATCTATATACTTATGAATGTATGCATAATGCAAGCAGGACTAAACATAGATGATAGCCTTTTGTATCTCAGCTAAGCACATTTACATTTCAATTTCATATCCTAGTATTAACTTGTACTAGTTGATACATTTACTCCATCAGTGGAAGCATCAGCTCATAAAAATGATTTCATTGAAGAAACATAGCCCAGTTTTTAATGCCCCCCCCTGCTCTGTAATATATAATCAGCCCAGATTTTGAAGAAATCAGGATAAGGGTAAGAATAAATGTGATTCATAAAGTAAGAGCTAACTGATCAGTTTGGGGATTGGACCTAAATCCTAGTCATGATGACCAATGGACTAGAAATATTTTGGATATTCAGAAAAGATTGGCCGTGCGTGTTGCTATAGCAGTAAGTGATGCATCTTTTACCTGTATTTAAAGTGGGAAATATCTTGTACTGCTGTGGTCAGATTGCTGATAACATGAATATCTGTGACTGCCTATTAAATTGGGTTTTGAGCAAGATGGCCCTTGAGTATGTGTCTCCAGGATGAATCCCTGTCACTAGGAGGCAGTAGAGCACTGGGAGTTTTGAACTGACCATCGGGGTTTAGGGGTGGACTGCTAAGGTCGTGTCACACTGGTCTCGGTATGAAACCAAGTGGTAAATTATAATGAAGTTACATTTCTTAACTATTGAGTACATCTCTCTTTCCCATCTCTTATCACTATGGGCAAAGATACTAGTCTTAGGAGGAGGTTGAAAGCCATGTAGAACAGAGCCACTCTCAACTGACACCAGCCTAAATCAATTGAACTTCCAGCTGGCAGCAGACACATGAGTGAGCCCAGCCTAGCTCAGCCTAAATCAGCTGACAGCCAGCTAAATAAATGTTTCTGGTTGTATGCCTTTGAGATTTTATGATTGTTTCAAAGCATGATTGTGACCATAACTAACTGTCCCTTGCCTTTTTTCTTTTTTATTTTCTTTATTGATTAAGCCATTACATATATGTCCTTATCCCCCTATTGCCCTCCACGCCCCCATCATGCCCTCGCCTCCCCCCTAGAGTCTGTGTCCATTGGTTATGCTTATATGCATGCATACAAGTCCTTTGGTTGATCTCTCCCCCTTACCCCCGCTTTCCCCTACCTTCCCTCCGAGGTTTGACGGTCTGATCGACGCTTCTCTGTCTCTGGATCTGTTTTTGTTCGTCAGTTTATGTTCATTAGATTCCACATACCAGTGAGATCATGTGATATTTATCTTTCTCTGACTGACTGCTTTCACTTAGCATAATGCTCTCCAGGTCCATCCATGCTGTTGCAAATGGTAGGAGTTCCTTGCCTTTTGATCTTAGTCTCCCTTCTTGACATTAGTGTAGTTTTGCTGGCTAGTAGTGATGATTACCATTCATTCTATTGACTACTATGTGCCGGGTGCCTCATGTAAGCTATCTCTTATTCTCACATAATTCTTACCCAATTTTATAGATAAGTGGAATGAAGTTTGGAGACATGAAGTTCATCTAATTGCTTTCTTGACATCACACCTTGTATTCTAATAGGCACCACAAACATTTGTTAAAAACTGAGTGCCTTGTCCTCCCTGCATAACCTACTCAACCCATAGCCTTTCCCAACTAAGTCAATGGCAATTCTATATTTGCTGTTGCTCTGGAATAAAACCTTGGGAGTGTATTTGACTTTTTCTCTCAGACCTCAAATCCAATTTATCAATAAATCCTACTGACTGTACATTCACAGTATTTACAGACTCAGAGCACGTCTCACCATATCCACTTCAAACATCCTGGTCCGAACCACCCTTATCTCTTGCCTGAATTACTGCATTAGTCTTTTATCTAGTTTGGCCACTTTCACATATGCCCTTCTGAAGCTGTTTCTCCACAAATAATCTAGAGTAATCTTTTAAGAATGTTTGTTAAATAATGTCCCTTTTCTATTAAAACACCCCATTGAAGAATAGCAACAGAAGCCCTTCAACTTTTAAAGTGAAGGATTTGAAGAGAACTTACAGCAAAGTAATGAAAGTGGTTAAAGATTAAGAGATAGGATTGAAGAATAAAGATTAAATGATTTTATATTATTTAAAACTAAAGAATAGGCAGGAGGTGTTTTAACAGTGATCTCTAAGACATGAAGGCTTATTACAAAAGAAGTGGGTCTCCATCTCTGGTATTGACAGAATAAAAGGAAATCTTGTAGGTGCTTAAGAAATATTTGTTGATTGATTGAATGAAAGTAACCTTGAGTACAGGTTATTCATTCAGTAAATGGCTGAGATGGAATTTAAATTCTGTTTGGTCTAACTTCCGTGACATTCTTTTTTCCACCATTCATCCAATGTTCAACTTTTATGTATTGAAGACACATATTTTGGTTATTTCCCTAATGTCTTGTTTGTGTCATTCTTCTGTGCTTTAATACATGTTACCAGGTGAAAAATGGATTGGTGGTTGTGATGATGTTGGGGGTTATTTTGCTAAGGTGTTCTGTTTACATGATATAAGGATGTGAGAGCAAAGGGTGTAGCTATTACCTCCTCTCCTAGTGACAAAAATGAGCACACAAGGTAAATTGAGGTTAGAAGGGACTATGTAGGGGAGCTTGCCTCTCTGCTTTGGTACTGATTTTTATTTTACTAATATTTTTTTTCATTATACAACCTGAAAGCAATGTGTTTTTTTTCTAAGCTTATGGCAGACTGTATCACAGCATTGCACCAGCAAATAATGGTTGACTTAACTTTCAATATTTCCTTTTATTCTGTCAATACCAGAGATGGAGACCCACTTCTTTTGTAATAAGCCTTCATGTTTTAGAGATCACTGTTAAAACACCTCCTGCCTTTTTTTCTTTAGTTTTAAATAATATAAAATCATTTAATCTTTATCCTTCAATCCTATCTCTGAATCTTTAACCACTTTCATTATTTTGCTGTAAGTCCTCTTCAAATCCTTCACTTTAAAAGTTGAAGGGCTTCTATTGGTATTATTCTATGAGGTATTTTTAAAATTTTAGTGTTTGATACATTAGTACAGATATGATTAATTATGCAGACTCTTCTGAACCAAATGCCCATTCAGAATACAGATATATTCCTAGTGTAAATACTTTTATAATACTGCTTTATGTCTTAGTACTATTTTTGACTTTTAGTTTTTTTAATAGTAGTCAGTCAAGTTTAGATCATTTAAAAACACAATTCTGCTGAAACCGGTTTGGCTCAGTGGATAGAGTGTCGGCCTGTGGACTGAAGGGTCCCGGGTTTGATTCCGGTCAAGGGCATGTGCTTGGGTTGCAAGCACATCCCCAGTGGGAGATGTGCAGTAGGTGGCTGATCGATGTTTCTCTCTCATCGATGTTTCTAAATCTCTATCCCTCTCCCTTCCTCTCTGTAAAAAAATCAATAAAATATATTTAAAAAAATAAAAACAAATAAAAACACAATTCTTCTTTATATACATACCATACTCTAAAACTATTTAAAATATTTTGTTCTAAACAGCTTTCTAGGGCCTTATGTAGTTTTTAGATGTAGAGCACTAAGCTTTTAATTTATGAGGGCAATCACTATTGCAGTATTGCAAGGCTATTGCAAAAAACAAAAACAAACAAAAACAAACAAAAAAAACCCCACCTTTAGATCCCACAAAAAAGAAAAAGAAAAAAGCAATTCCATGATATTTGCATTGCTGCCACATACCACTTCCTTTCCACTAGGCTAAGAAACACCATGATCTGGAAACAGAATTTTCAGAGATTCCTTATAAATATAAATTTTCCAACACAATAATGTAAAGAAAATGAGTCAACAATTTGTACATGCTTACTTTATGACCTTATGCTATAGGAATTAAAGAGATAATGGGCATCACTAGTATAAAGGCCAATTATAGTATCACTAGGGGCCCGGTGTACAAATTCATGCACCAGCAGGGTCCCTTGGCCTGGCCTCCGGAATCAGGCCAAAACCGGCTCTCTGACATCTCCCAAGGGGTCCTGGATTGTGAGAGGGCACAGGCCTGGCCAAGGGACCCCATGGGTGCACAATCAGGGCTGGGGAGGGACGTGGGAGGTTGGCCAGCTGGGGAGGGACCATGGGAGGGTTTCAGGGCATATCCGGCCTGTCTTGCTCAGTCCCAATCAGCTGGACCCCAGCAGCAAGTTAACCTACTGGTCAGAGCATCTGCCCCCTGATGGTCAGTGCACGTCATAGCGACTAGTCGACCTGTTGACTGTCTGCCCCCTGGTGGCCAGTGCACATCATAGCGAGCAGTTGAGTGGCCTTAGCATATCATTAGCATAGTATGCTTTGATTGGTTGAACAGACGACCGGCCCACCAGACACTTAGCATATTAGGCTTTTATTATATAGGATGTCTTTTATATAGATTCAACCAATAAGAAAAGTCTTGCACTATCCTTAAAATACAGGAATAAGATTCACTTGCTATTAAGACTTGCAGATTTGTTTGATAGGGCGAATGTACTTAGCTGAATTGTTCATTTTGACTTCCGTGCTGTCTTGAATAGAAATGAACTAAGAACTATAATGTATTTTTGGAAGAGATACTTTTTCCTAAGTTTCTTTTTGGCTTTGAGGAGATGTTTTCTGAGAAAGATGCTTTCCCTTTTGTTTCATAAGAATTACTAAATGAACTCATTTTTGTAATGAAATTGTCATAAGTCAAGTCAATTTACTTAGCGGGCATTTGATTCTATGTTGAAATTTCTTCTTCCTTAAATATCAGTGAGTTGCAATCAGGTACACCCAGGAAGACTCTGATTAGTCAAAGCCCAGCTGATTATATCTATTTTTGGAATCAAAATGTATGTTATGAAAATTGGTTTCATAGAACAAGGCAGAGACACTGCATAACTAGAATGGGTGTCATATGTATAGACCAGGATGTGACATTGACTACTGGACTTGTGAAATGTGGTGGCCCTGAATGTTCTACTGTTGTTCCTTCTATTTGTTTTGTTTTGAATCATCTATCCTGATTTGGGTCCTGTTCTTATTAATTCATTGACTTCTAATAAGAGCATTGGGTGATACTGACTGAAATCCAATCCCCCCGCCCCCATTCCCAATTCTTATCTCTTTATCAAAGTTTTTGGTCAAGGATAGTAGGTACTTAAATATTGTTTGTTTGTATAAATAATAACAAACTTCTAGAACTTTATTCCAACCCCACTAACTGAAGATGAGGAAATATGTAGTCTTATTGATGGTACTACAGGCTGTATGACCTTTGCTATAGTGTTGAGTTCATTTCACATTTTCCTTTCTGAAGCTACCCATTGTATACAGAAAGAATACTATCAATTTTTAAAATTAAATAATGTTCCATGAAAACAACAGTAACATATTTCTTGAAATAATTTTTTATTCAAAACTGTGAGGTATACCAGGTGTTATGGTCCCTAAACAACAGGGCTGACTAATGACAGCATTGATTTCTTTGGAGCAGCTGCCTCACTTTAACTGAATTTATTTTATAAGAGATATAACAAGTTTATAATTTAAAATTGCATCTCAGATGTGCCTGTGACTTTGTTTTGTACTGAAATTCAGTTCACAAACCCACATTCCTACCAATTTTCTAATAAAAAATAACTTCATTACTTCCAGATTTAAATATGGTTAATTTGGAACTTAAACTCAATTTAATATTTTCCTTTTTCCTGTTCTTCTTACTTCTACCCAGTGAGAGGATGAGGGTTAGGACTTTGTCTGGTTTCATTAACATGAACAGAAGGAAAAAACAGTCTGAATCTGGTAAATATCAATAACTATTAAAATAAGTTACAAGTATACCTGAAGAATAGATTAAATTACCTAGATATCATGTTTCCCAAAATCTAGTCCCAGAATTACTATCATCATCTAGGTTGCTCTTCCTACTTTAGTTTTTTTTTCTGATCTATTTTCAAGGATGCCAAATGAACTTTCCTCAACCTTACATAATATTAGGCTACTGGTTAAAAGGTAGAAGTATCTTAACTATTACCCATTAGATACACGTAATCCAGATTGCTTCAATTAGTGTTCAAGATTTGCTACAGAATGGGCCAAATACCTTTCTTTACTTTGTATTCCATTTTGACCACTTTCATGTGACAAGGTTACTGAAATCTGTCCATCATGAAAGTCAGTCTATTATGTGGATGTGAAGTGGGCCAGAGTTAGATACTATTGTACTGAGCCTAGCAAAAGATGTCACACCAGCATGCAGCAGACTCTAGACACAAACTCTATATTAAAGCCAGTCAAAATTGATACAAAAGCAGAGGTATGCCCTAGCTGGTTTGGCTCAGTGGATAGAGCTTAGGCCTTCAGACTGAAGGGTCCCGGGTTCAATTCTGATCAAGGGCATGTACCTTGGTTGCAAGCTTCTCCCTGGCCCATGACCTGGTCAGGTCACGTGCAGGAAGCAATCAATTGATGTGTTTCTTTCACATCGATGTTTCTCTCTGTCTTTCCCTCTCTTTAAAAATCAGTGGAAAAATATCCTAGGGTGAGGATTTAAATAAAAAGGGGGGGGAGGTATGCACACTGTGGTGGTCATATAATAATCCAGACAAATGGGTATGGATAGATTCTCTCTTCAGTGCCTTGGGCTCACAACTGCTTACCCCTTACAAGTATGGCACCAACCATGTTATTTATTCTGAATCATTCATATGAATTTGGTATACCAACCAGATTCTTCTCATTATTTTCAGAAGCATTCATCTTCCAGAAAGGAAGAAAGCTGACTTTTATTTAAAATTTAATGTATGGCAGTTTCAATGCCACAGATTTGCCAGGAACTATGCCCATTGTTTCATGTTAGTAGTAGGTAGCCTGTCCTTTTCATTTTTTTCCTTTTTTTGGATGCTATGAGCATGGGTAAGCTATTGCTTGTAGGTAAATGTTACTTAAGATTTAGATTGTGGAATACCAATTTACATTCTGAATTATGATAAACTCTCAAATCATATATTTATTTATTTATTTTTATTCAAAGATATATATTTTTATTGATTTCAGAAAGGAAGGGAGAGGGAGGGAGAGAGAGAAACATCAATGATGAGAGAGAATCATTGATTAACTTCTTTCTGCATGGTCCACACTGGGGATGGAGCGTGCACCCCGGGCATATGTCCCGATCTGGAATTGAATCGTGACCTCCTGGTTCATTGGTCGGCGCTCAACCACTGAGCAACACCAGCTGGGCCCAAATCTTAGATTTATGTAAATATTGCTCATGGGAGTGTTTAGGTTTGTATATATAAACGTTGTCAAGTAAAACTTTGTCTTTTCATTTTTGAGAGTTAGAAAAAATTTTTTAGTTAGCTATATCACTTTGCTTTTTTTTTTTTTTTTTTTTTTTTTTTTTTTTTTTTTTTTTTTGCCAATCTGTATGCATGCTTTATATTTACGGATGGACGGAAAAAAGTTAACTTCTAAATCTTTGGCAAGAGATTAGCATCTTCATGGTAGGAGATTTTGGTTGCTGTTTCTGTTTTTTGGCAAGATGCAACAGAAGTGGTGGAAAAATACATCAGAATTATAGAGGGAAATAATTCTATTTGTTAGGCACATATAAACAATAGGAAGGGTAGTACTTACAAAATTGAAATATCTATACTCAAAAGATGATACAGAGCAGTAAAAGCTAAAAGAAGACAGTATTTGATGGAATTATGGGCAATGACATACCTCCCTATATATCATTTGAAGCAAGGAAGAATCACATAGAGAATATAATGCTGTTAGAGCTGTAATTTGTACTCTATTTCAGAAAAAGAGAATTAATTTTTACCAGAGCTCCTGAAACTAAAGCTTTATGTTCAAAGAATTTCACATCTTTGAAACCAGGCTTCTGTAAGAATATTTGCCATTGAAAAAGAGAAATTGCATCTTTCCTCTAGTTAATCATCAAGTATCTACTGAGTACTTTCTACATATAAGGTTCTTTAATGGACCCTGGCACTCCCTAAGTACAGTGGAAAACACTTCTCCCATGAGGAGCTGGAGAAGATCATTTGAACAAATCTTTTCTTGGTCTCCAAAATAATATTCTTTTTCAGATGCTTTTCTCTCTAAATACTTTTTGATATTATCTTCTTTTGAGGGCCCTCTTTATCTTTGTCTTGGTGGTATGTCTCCAGTTCGATTACTGACGAACAAAAACAGATCCAGAGACAGAGAGGCATCGATCAGACCATCAAACCTCAGAGGGAAGGTAGGGGAGGGTGGGGGTAAGGGGGAGAGAACAACCAAAGGACTTGTATGCATGCATATAAGCCTAACCAATGGACACAGACACCAGGGGTGTTAGGGCATGAGTGTGGGGGGGTAGGGGGCAATGAGGGGATAAGGACACATATGTAATTCCTTAATCAATAAAGAAAAAAGGCCAAAAATAAAAAAATGAAATCTTTAACTTTGCTTTACCTACTACCTGTATACTGATGATACCAAAAATCTTATCTCTAAACTGAATCCAAATGGCCTAAAACCCTGTCCCATATGACCAGGGTGACCATTTAATTTATTGACAAAACTGAAATATTTGGTGGGGGAGTGAAAGGTGGGGGTATTATTAATTTTCTCTGGGGCAACAATCATGAACAAAAACTGTCCTGGGCAAATCTGTAGATATTGTCACCCTGCATATGTACAGGAACCTATTGGAAAGCTTTCCTTAGGTATCGTTTAGGCACCTAAAATATGATGGGCAGAGAGAACTCAACTTTCTCCCCTTCCATCTTCACTCCTTCTGATTTCTCACCTTCTCCTTCATAAGTCACCAAATTCTGTCAAATGCTATTATTTTTTTTCAAAAATATATTTTTATTGATTTCAGAGAGGAACAGAGAAAGAGATAGAGAGATAGAAACATCAGTGATGAGAGAGAATCATTGATTAGCTGCCTCCTGCACACCCCACACTGGGGGCTGAGCCCACAGCCCAGGCATGGGCCCTGACCAGGAATCGAATCATGACCTCCTGGTTAATAGGACGACACTCAACCACTGAGCCATACCAGCAGGCTCAAATTTATCCTTCATAATGACCTCTATATCTGTCCCTTGTCTCCATGTATCTTTGCCTGTTGCTGTTGCTTTAGTTGAGGTTCTCAGTTTCTCACCTGGATTAGGGAAATAGCCATTTGAAGGGTTTATACAGACCTTCTGACCTGGACTCCTTTAATCCATTTTCACATTGCTTGTAGAGCATGCATGTGTAATATCCTGCAGAACTTGCCTCTTGTGTACCTTTTAGCCTTTTTTTTTTTATCAACGTTCCTCACTAAGCCACACCTGATACAGCCTTTATCTCCTTCATTTTCTGATTCATGATCATTTTTCAAATATTTTATATACAAATATTTTTATTGATTTCAGAGAGGAAGGGAGAGGGGGAGATAGATAGAAACATCAATGATGAGAGAATCATTGATCAGCTGCCTCTTGCATGCCCCACACTGGGTATAGAGCCCACAACCCAGGCATGTGCCCTGAATGGGAATTAAACTGTGACCTTCTGGTCCATAGGTCGACATTCAACCACTGAGCCATGCTGGCAGGGCCAAATCTCTTATTGGCTGCTACTTCAGGAAACTGTTCCTGAACCTTTCTTGAACTTCTAAATTTATTATTCCTTAAAAAGTAATTTTAATTACAATTTTCCCTTCAAATATTAAATTCTCTATTATGTTTTTTTAATTGAGGTAAAATTTACATAGAGTAGAATATACAGATATTAATTGAACTAGTCAATGAGTTTGATAAATATATGCACCCATTTGTCCAACACCCCAATAAAGATATGAAATATTTTTATCATCTCTGAAAGTTCCCTGATGTCTCTTTTTCGTCCACTCAACATGACCCATAGGCAACCATTAGTCTGATTTCTATCACCATAGATTAATTTTGTCTGTCTCTAATTTTATATAAATTTCTTATTTTCATTAAACAATAAATCAATATTCATGCTTATAAAAGACATTATTAGATTTTTAGTGACCACAGTTGATTTAAATGTACAATGTTGAGGAAGAAAACTTTCTAAGTATTTCATAGTGTGTTTGTTATAAAAGTCAGAAATGATGGTCATTGGTATAGGCTGGTTTGACATTTTTATAAACTGCTGAAAGCCTATGTTTTTGGAATTCAGTAGTATCCTCTTTTTCTCTTATAAAAATGAGGACGAGATTGAGTGTCTGCCTCATTCTGGAAAATTCTGCTTAATAAGGCATACTTGCAGTGTTAGAAAATATGCCAACTATGAAGTAGAATGCATGTAACTTGAGTGAGAGTCCTAATGAGCTCTGTAGGGGCAATCATGCATTAGAATTCCAAATAAGGAGAAGCTAATTGTCAGCCAAATTTACAGTCAAAGGAGAAAGATCAGTGACTATATTAATGTAGAGATTGGAAACTATATTGCACATTAGGATAAAAACTAGAGTGTTCTTACATTACTTCTCTTTCGAGGTTAGCTTTATAGCAAGGACTCATACCCAGAAGTGGGTTGGGGGAGTTCTTTGTCCAATTGCAAGACAAATGGATTCAAATGAGAGCAAGAACATTATCTAGTTTACCACTATAAATTGTTCCACGACACAAAGAACAGACTTCAGCACAGACTAGACAATAAATAGTTAATAAATGAATGAACAAATCATTTTGGTTATTCTTAATGCATGGGAGTAGCTGTTACATTTTTGAGTATGCTATCATATTTAATAATCTTCTGAGGAAAAGAAGTACTTTCATTTCTTAAAATATATCTGTTCAGCTCTTCAGTGAAATATTGTGTGTAGAAAATGGACTATTTGAGACTTTTGGAGGGACTAATGAGCCTTGCTGGTATTATTGAAGAAAAAGTTTTATAGTTTTAAATGATCCACAGTTGGAGCCAGGCTACTTCCACATGACAGCCAGCAGTTTTTCAACTTTGGGCCAAAGTATTGCATTTCCAGCCAACCATAGTTCAATCCCCTTTCACAGCCATCTCCATACAGTGCTCTTCAATTGTTAGCCTCTGAAGGGCTATACCTTTGGAAAAAATAATATTTTTCATTTTCCTCAATGTAGCCTATAAACCTTACAAATACCCCATATTTTTATGAAATTGCTATAGAACTGAGAAAATAGGTATTGACTGAGGCAAAGGACTAATTCTGACACTCTGTTTTAAGAACCAGGGGTAGTAGCTTGTCATTCTATATGGAATTGTGGCAGAGCTAGTGAATGTTGCAGATTGCAAAGTCACTTTGGCCCTAAGGAGTTTTAAAAAGTAAATTCTGTATTAATGGCCACCATTGCACAGTTGTTTATCCCAATGGGAAGGTGAGCAGTTATTTTGTATATGTTTCATTGGGGAGTTTAAAGTCCATTAAACTAATAATTACACACATTCATTATGTTAAATATGTCATTTGGGAATCTGAACTGGGATGGATAGTGGAATTAAGAAAATAAGATTAGCCTGGTGTGGCTTAGTGGTTGAGGATCGTCCTATGAACCAAGAAGTCACAGCTCAATTCCCTGTCAGGACACATGCCCTGGTTGCGGCCTAGGGGTCGTGCAGGAGGCAGACAACCAATGATTCTCATCATTGATGTTTCTATCTTTCTCTCCCTCTCTCTTCCTTTCTTGAGATCAATAAAAATATATATTTTTAAAAAGAAAATAAGATTAATTATTTGAATGGACCCCAGAAGAGAAGTAAGAGTTGTGGCTTTGAGTGTCTTGATGAAGGCATTTGACTTCCTTGGATATCAAGTCCCTTGTTTGTAAAATGAGAGGGTTATGTTTTTTAATCTTTAAAATCCATGTCTCTCTAACCAGCTGAGATGTTGTAAGTAGTGCATCCTTGGAATGAGAATAAGAAAGATGGAAGATGGCTTTTTATAAAGAATTATAAATCCACTTTAAAACAAAAAAGACTAAACACCAGTGAACCGGAAAAAACAAACCATATTCTCTTCTTGGAGGAAATTTGAAACCCTATAAAATAATCAAGGGAATTAATTCCTTGGGTCCTAGCAAGCTATAAGATGTTGTTCTGTTTGGGTCTCAGTGATGATTAAATTACACTGGAATTTCTTTGAAATTAGTATTAGGTAATTAACTATGGGACTGTTATATTTCTCCAGAAGGAAAGTCATCAGAAGGAGGAGATGATGGGGAAGAAGGTGGAAGGGAAAATAAAGACTGGGTACTTAAAACTGAACAAGTTCAGCTCAAAATTGTAAGCACTTGTTTTTAGGGCAACACAAATTCTTAAAGCACTGTAAGTGCAACACAAGGCAACTTAGTTACTTTATAATTATAAATTCGTCTTGGCCAGGGAAATGAAGGGTTCTTATGGAGATCTTTTCTGCTCAGCAAATAGAGTTGAAATGTAGGAAAACAGAGCTATGAAAGAAGCTCATGCTGTGTGTAGGGCTGAAGCACTGCCATTACCGAGCACTATGGGTCCCATGGGCTAGGGTCGATGACTCTTAAACATTAGTTCATATTTTTCCAATTAACCATAAGTTGTGTTTCTTTATGTGTTACAAGAGTTAGTCATTTAGTGCCCATGAGGAGTATTTTATCAAAAGCAATGATTATAGCCAGAGACAAAGAAGCCTGTAACTGGATTATAGCCGCCCCCCCCCCCCCAATTCTATCAGGATTCAACTCCATACACAGCAAATTGTGATATAATGGTGATTGCTCTTGGAGTGAAAATAGTTGTCAATAAAAGAGGAAATTGGCAAGATGTTATGAATAAAATGATAGTTGAGGAATTAAAGTGCAATGGAGCCTTGAACAACACAGGTTTGAGTTGCACGGGTCCACTTACACGAAGATTGTTTTCAATGAATATGACAGTCCTATAAATATATGTTCTCTTCTTTATGATTTTTAAATTAATTTTTTATTGTTTAAAGTATTACCTATGTTTCCTTTTTCTCCCATCGACCCCTCTCCGGCCATTCCAACCTCCCAGGACAAGCCCTCACCAGTGTCTGTGTCCATTGGTTATGCTAATATGCATGCATATAAGTCCTTTGGTTGATCTCTTACCCACCCACCCCTCCCCTTCCCCTACCTTCCCTCTGAGGTTTGACAGTCCATTTGGTGCTTCTCTGTTCTTTATGATTTTCTTAATATTTTCTTTTATCTAGTTAAATTTACTGTAAGAGTACATACTGTGCATAGTACATATAACATACAAAATATGTATTAATTGACTGTTTCTGTTTTCACTAAGGCTTCCAGTCAACAGTAAGCTATTAGTAGTTAAGTTTTTGCAGAGTCAAAAATTATACACAGATTTTTAATTGAGTGGGGAGGGGGGGGTCAGTGCCCTTAACCCCCATGTTGTTCAAGGATCAGCTGTATAATATATTAAAATTTTTATAAACTATATGATTTAGTATAAATGAAATTAGCTGATAATGTAACCCAAGCATTTACTATATAACTTGAATTTTTCTTAGCCTTTTATTTATTCACTTTGTATGTTTTGTTTTCCTGGGTCTCAGTTTATATTTATAGGCCTGACACTTACCTGGAAAAGGTACCTCAGATAAATTAGATATCTTGAAATTTCACCTTTTCATATAAATGAAAGATTATTTATTACATCACAATTTTGTTTTAATCTGAAATCTATGGTTTGTGCCTACTAACATCTTCATAATCTGTTGATCTCAAAAGGAAAAGGAGTCTCCCACATATATTATTCCAAGATAAAATAGGTATCTCCAGGTTATAAAAATGGTAGATCAGGTGATAATATCTCTTTAAAAATAGAAGGTTTGCTTAACTGGTTGATTAATACAGGCTTTGCTGTTATAGGGGCACCAAATCAGAACTAATACTATGAATGGAAGCACAGTCTGGCTGTGGTATTCACTACTCCCTCCTTTTCAATAGAACATGGTGGTTGTGAATTTAATTTTAGGTTTCCAAAGAAATTGTGTTCGGGACCCGCCACGTCTACTAGCTAGTTAAGTTTTTCATCTTTAAAAGCAGAGACAATAATGCAATCATAGGATTGTTGTGGGAAAAGGAGATAATGAATGTAAAGGGCTCAATAGACTATCTGACACATGTAAGTTCTCAGTAGACATTAGCTACTGCTATTACTAAGGGTAACTTGACCAGCCAGACAGGGAATTAACACTTCCCTTCATGTTCCCCACATTGTTTCATGTGTATGTGCTTGTCAAATTTGAGTCAAATTATTTCTTTCTTGTTGATACTTTTATCTAGGGCATCAAGAGGGGGATGCTTTGTCTATTTTTTTTTCATAAGGCAAACTTAGACCCTAAGTGGCATGGTAGAGTTAGTTTGAAGTTGTAGATGCTGCATCCTCATTCGATTTCATCATTCAATTTCTATGTCCCATCTCATGTCACTGCTGCCTCTTTCACTGTGGCTGGTCATGGGATAGGGAGGATGTACAGTGCCATAATACTTCAAAAATAATTGTGTAACAGAATAATATTTTTGAATGTCAACCTATGCTTCTTTCCCCCCTGTATTTCCTCCTATCCCAGTGGTTGGCAAACTCATTAGTCAACAGAGCCAAATATCAACAGTATAATGATTGAAATTTATTTTCAGAGCCAAATTTTTTAAACTTAAACTATATAGGTAGGTACATTGTTATTAATTAATTAGGGTACTCCTAAGCTGGCCTTTTCTAAAAACGTCCTCAATCTGATTGAGGTACGTTCGCTGAGGTCAATCCCTTCCAACTCTCCCATCCACCCTCGTCTTGTATACTTGTTTCGTCTATCTCCTTTCTGAAAACCGACTTCTGCGCATGGGCCATGAAGTTTCAATCACACTGTACGTGCACTCCTGCACGTGGTATTTTGTGGACGAGCCACACTCAAGGGGCCAAAGAGCCGCATGTGGCTCGTGAGCCGCGGTTTGCTGACCACTGTCCTATCCTAACACTCCCCTGTGTTTGAAAAATTAGATCAAATGATTAACTCTGTATTCACAGAAGACAGCAGAAGTCAGTTCTTAGTATTTGGATTCTAAAAGCTTAAATTTTAGAGGTGATGAAAAATCCAGGGCATAAACAAATATTTTTGGAAAAATTAGTAAGTAGTATAGATAAGTCTTTCTTTACTTCAAGATTAGATAGATGCCCCAAATGAAGCAGGGAGTGTCAGAGGAGTGGCAAAAAGTTTGGTTTGGGGTTCCTGGGAAAGGGACATTTGGACCTACTGATCCCTACTTTCTACTGACATCTGGGGCAGGTTTGTGAAATCCAATTACAGAGGACATGTGTAGATCACACATATCCCAGGAAAGCAGGAAACATGTCTTTTAGGTAAAGATGGTAGATTTTTGACTTGGTCATAGAGTTTTCTGGTGCTCAATGCAGCGCAGGTGAAGTGGAATATGTTTATGCCCCTGACAGTGGTATAAAACTGGCAGAGATAGTAGAGGCATCTGAAGAGGGCTTGTGGTTGGGGAAGTGGTTCAAACAGTGACCTGCATGGACAGACCACATGCACACAGAATGATGGCAATTTGGGCACTACAGCAGAAACCTGCATGAGACAGTGTTGCATCAACCCCAACACCTTGTCGCTATGCAGGCCAACTACCTTTGGGAAATTTCTTGACATTTCAATTTCAATCTAATGGCAGATGGGAACTCAAAGTATAATGTCGGTTCACATATAGAAAGGGCTATGTTTGTGGAATGAGATTGTTATCTGTTCAGGTAGAAACATAGTGTGGGGACCTGGGCACCAAAGGCCATGCCAGGAATAAAGTTGAACATGCAATCTGATTTAAATGTTATTCCATGGTAGGGACAGAAGCAATGACAAAAGAAATGGGAGAAACCTGTCTTAGTATGAGCACATCCATTCTCAGCATGTGTGAGGAAATACAAAAACATGGCTTAGGTCTGTCTTGGGGGCTTCAGTTTATTTAAAAGGCAGATGAGAGCAGTGACTTACCCTTTGTGGGCCCTATTCTTAGAATGTGTCTGTGGAGATGGCATTGACATTAATGAGACTACCGATGTGTGAGGTAAGCTTGCAACCACAGCTGATTTTGACTAGGGGACCCCAATTTGGAACAGTATTTGAGAACCCAAGAGATCCAAAAATCCCCTTGGTGTTTCTCAAAAATAACAATTCCTGGGTCTGACTCCATATCTATTATACCAGTATCTCCAGGGTAGGGGCTGCAGATTTATATTTTTGTGTGCCTGTGAGGTGACACGTAAGATAAAACAGAGACAGGCCAATCATCATTTGGACATACATACAAGACATTTCTTAAGTATCAAAATGAGCAACAGTTTGAGGTAGGGCCAAAGATATTGGTTCTGGAGAAGATTCCCTGGCTTTGAGTTCATGCCTTAGTCCCCACTCCTATACCATGGGGGCAGTACACTCTATATCTTGGGATTGTTGTAAAATAGTAGAAGAGCACCTGGCATATGACAGCATTTTATTTTTTAAAAAAATACATATTTTTATTGGTTTCTGAGAGGAAGGGAGAGGGAGAGAGAAATAGAAGCATCAATGATGAGAGAGAACCATTGCTCGGCTGCCTCCTGCATGCCTCACACTGGGGATCCAGCCCGCAATCAGGCATGTGTCCTGACGGGGAATCAAACCATGATTTCCTGGTTCATAGGTCACCGCTCAACCACTGAGCCATGCAGGCCGGACTGGTAGCTTTTTACTAATGGCAGCTATCAATATGATTCTTTTTGAACACTCCACCAGGAATAAAAAAGTGAAGGCACACTTATTGAGGTTCTTTATGATTCTAAAATGTACGACCTTATTTACTATTCATAACTTGGAGATGTGGGCTGTGGAAACCCCATGTAGACAGGGAATTCCAGCTTCAGAAGACTCCGGGTAGCATGTCTAAAGTCTCCAGCTGGAAATTCTAGAGTGCCTCTTGCTGCTTGGAGTGATGGCATAATGGTAATATGTACTGAGCTGTACTTCTTGAACTTGATTGTTCATGGGAATCATCTGGGGACCTTGATAAACTACAGATTCTGATTCAGTAGGTCTGAGGTAGGCCTGAGCTCTTGCATTTCTTCTTTTTTAAAAAATATATTTTTATTGATTTCAGAGAGTAAGAGAGAGGGAGAGAGATAGAAACATCAATGATGAGAGGGAATCATTGATTGGCTGCCTCCTACATGTCCCTTACTGGGGATTGAGCCCACAACCCAGGCATGTGCCCTTGACTGGAATCAAACCTGGGACCCTTCAGTCCACAGGCCTAAGCTCTATTCACTGAGCCATACCGGCTAGGGCAAGCTCTTGCATTTCTAACGACTTTCATGTGGTGCTGATACTGCTGCTTGGCAGCCCCCACTTTGGGAAACAAAGCCTTCCTTTAAGATCATCCTAATGTCCCTGCATGAGATCTTTGCTTCCTGGGAGTGAATATAAGGGATCCTTTGAGACAATGTAGCCTCAGTAAACTCTTATCTATATGGTGAAAGAAAGACCAACTTCTTCTAATTAAGCAAATTGAATGCTACTGTATGCACATGCATGATATCCAACATTAGGGGCACTGACGTTCAGTAATATACGTGTAACACAAAAACTGCACTGGATGTAATTTGATATTACTAGAAAAGAGGCTTAAATTTTTTCATTGATTTCAGAGAGGAAGGGAGAGGGAGAGAGAGGTAGAAACAACAATGATGAGAGAGAACCATTGATCAGCTGCCTCCTGCACACCCCCAACCGGGGATCACGTCTGCAACCCGGACATGTGCCCTTGCCGGGAATTGAACCCAGGACCCTTCTGTCTACAGGCCAATGCTCTGTCCACTGAGCCAAACTGGATAGGGCTAGCAAAGAGCATTTTAGGATCTTGTAGGTATGCTGAAATTATTACCCTGGCAAAAAGAAGGGCTGGTTAATAAAGATGTCCAATTAATAGAATGCTGCATAAACCAGCTTTTAGGATACTTTTGGTGATGGTATCCAGATGAACTCAGAGAGATGACACACCAGAAATACACGGACCAATATTCCATTATTAGTCTTTGAACCATACAATTAGATTCAGTTTATCTATTCGGTGTCATAGAAGTCAAATGAATAAGTACAAGCTATTACTTCAGCCTGCAATTGAAAGGCTGTGTGGCATATAGATTTACTGCGTATCTGCTGCAGTATCAATCATATTAAAAATAAATGCTCAACTACGCTTAGAAAGTATACTGTAAAAGAAATCAAACCATGGAGATGTATGTGTATGTTAAAGCCTTCACACATGTAGGAAAATATATCTGAGTGTGGGAGAATTGAACTACAGTTCACTGGCCTTTAATAAAGTTATTTAACTCTAATCCTTAGGTGGATCTAGAAAATCAAAAGTGCTTGATTCAGATAGACACCAGGTAAAATGAAAAGAAAAAGAAAGCCTAGAATTTCAGGAAAGTAATGCTACACAAGCTTTATCAAATCCTCCCTACCAACACTGTAATTCTCAATAAAGCTCAGTATGCCAGTTCTAACTAAAACAGGGACATGACAAGACAATAACTCTTAGAGCATTAGAGTAAGGCTCAATCAGTTTCCCTTCTCCCGTTAGTGTTTTCACTGAGATTCTCCCAAAGCACCTGAGGGAGGCAAAGGGGTAATATAATTTATTTTAGTTCCATAGGGACTGGTTTTCTTTTCGTCCTTTTGTGGCTTCTTAAACCAGCCAGTATTGTGGTTACTGAACTTCTCTTTTACATAATATCCTAATTATGAAGGGTGAAGGGAGGAGTGAGTTACCTCTGTCATTTTGCTGACATGCTCACACATTGAGGGTCTTACCTTTCATTTGTAAGAAATGCAACACCTGAGAAGTGCAATAAAATGAGGCAAGACCCTCCATAAGCAACATGATTACGACTCATCTTTATTGCAGTTATCTGGAACTGAACTTGCAACATCTCCGAGGTATTTCTACATTTCCGTTCATGAATCTGGTCATTGGCTGTGAGTAAATTGATCTACATTGGACTTAGTTGGGGTGACTGCATCCTCCTCCTGGGACTCATGGTTATGTAGAGGTGCAAGTGAGGAAGTGGTTTCTTTTTAAAAAATATATATATTTTTATTGATTTCAGAGTGGAAGGAAGAGAGAGAGAGATAAAAACATCAATGATGAGAGGAGATCATTGATTGGCTGCCTCCTGCATGTCCCCTACTGCGGATTGAGTCCACAACCCAGGCATGTGCCCTTGACTGGAAACAAACCTAAGACCCTTCAGTCTGCAGGGCGATGCTCTATCCACTGAGCCAAACCGGCTAGGGCCACACACAAGGTTTCTTAATAGTCAAGCTTGGAAATGACACTGTCATGTCTACTTTGTTCCATTGGTCAAAGCAATTAACATGGCTGCAATTAAAGTCAAGAGGTAGGAAAATATACTCTATGAGGATGATCTTAAAGTTACAGGCACAGGATAGGGAAGATATGGGTTGATATTGTAATAATAGGGGCCCAGTGCACGAATTCATGCACCTTGAAAGGAACTGTGGGCCATGAGGCTGCAGTGGGCACAGGGGTGGTTCTCAGCCCACCCTCCACACCCATGCCTGGCCCTTCCTGCTGTGGCCCCTGGTCCCCTGTCTGTCGGCAGCCCCGCTCCCACCACTGCCACTCCCATGCACTGACAGTGCCAGTCCCGCTAGCACCCACTGACTACATGGAGTGATTGGGGCCTGCACCAGCAGCAGGTGCAAGCAGGGCCAGTGCCAGCAGTGAGTGCAAGTGGTGGCTCTGGCACTGGCAGCAGGTGAAAGCGGGGCCATCACCGGCAGCGGGTGTGAGAGGTGGCTGCTGGCCCTGATCTCCCCTCAGCAGCAGGGGTAGGTGGAGAAGCCCTGAGGGGTGACCAGGGCTGGCAGTTGCCGCTCACACTCGGCACCTGTGCTGGCGGCAGTTGTGAGCACCAGACTGGACAGTGGTGTGCAGGAGCAAAGAATTTTTAGTAACCACCAGAGACTCACCCCAATGA
The DNA here is from genome assembly GCF_014108235.1 of Myotis myotis. Taxonomy (NCBI): domain Eukaryota; kingdom Metazoa; phylum Chordata; class Mammalia; order Chiroptera; family Vespertilionidae; genus Myotis; species Myotis myotis. The sequence continues at coordinate 116,299,721 of NW_023416346.1, read as the reverse complement.
CAGTGACTGGTGCCCCACCTTGGTCTGGTGCCCCCGCTCACCTGCCTCATCATCCCACCATGGCTGATGCCCACCATATTCCGCGTATACCTCCTGGTGGTCAGTGGACGTCATAGTGACTGGTTATTCAGTTGTTCTGTCATTCGATCTATTTGCATATTAGCCTATTACTATATAAGATATCCTGATAGAGAGAAGGATCTGAAACATCTATTTTAAGTAAAAAATGACTTTCATAGGAAGGAAGACAAAGATAAACAGAGTTGTCAGAAAAATACAGAATGTTCAGTTAAATATGAATTTTAGATCAACAATATATTTTTTTCTGTGTAACTATGTCTCATGCAATATTTACTGATTTGCTGGGGGTAAACTGGCCTGCATTGGGTCCATGCAGGTAAATAATTATTCATTGACAATCTGAAATTCCAATTCAACTTAGTGTCATGTTATTTTTTCACTTAAATCTGGCAACTCTAAGGATGAAGCTATTGTGAGTGGGAACTACTCCTCCAAGAAGCTAAGGAGGGACAACTCTCCAGTAAAGTAAGCTTTCCACACTGTTTTATATCCTGCCTTCCAAGATGGTCCACCAATTTCATATATTTGTTCTTCCTTATATCCTGCCAAGAACAGTTTTTTTTGGCAGAGGTGATATTTGGCCAGTGCCAGTATGGTAACCAACTAGCAGCCTTTCTGATAGATTGGGCATCTGAATGGTTGGTGTGTGCCCATGCAATACCAGCTGTTCAATGTTTTGATTTTCACTCCTGGTTATTGGCAGACATGAAGGCACCTGAGTGTGAGTTAATGACATAGGTCCACTCAGAAAGCTCAGAATTTGGTGCCTGACAAAGCATTAATCTTTTAATATGTCCCAAAATATTTATTTAAAAATGAAACTATGCATTGTAAGAGGATAAGGGCAAATTATATAACCACTTCAGCAAATACAAAAATTGGATGGTTATAGGAACTATGTTCCTTGGAGAGCAAATGTAAGCATATCTGTTCTTGTCTATTAATTTCCTATTGCTAAATGATAAATTGTGATAAATAAATTGTGGTTTAAAACAGCACTCATTTATTTCCTCACAACTGTATGAGTCCAGCTTGGCATGGCCAGGTTCTCAGCTCAGGGTATCACAGGCTGGAATCTAGGTGTCTGCCAGGTTGAGCTTTTATTTGGAGACTCTAGTGAAAAATCTACTTCCAAGTTCATGTGTGTTTAGGTGGCTGGAAGGAGGCCAATGTCTCTGGGCTAGAGAGATGAAAAAGAAAATGAGAAGATGGGAGTCAGAAAGAGCCTGGGTAGAAAGTTAACGGGATCACTCAGAGATCCCTGCACAAACTTGCGCTCACTCTGAGAAGAGAACATATAAGTTACTCAAGATCCCATTTTTATTGTCATCAGATATATACCCAGAAGTGGCTTTGCTGAATCATACTGTAGTTCTGTTTTTAATATTTTGGGGAAACTTCATATCGTTTTTCATAATGGGTACACCAATTTACTAGTACATTTCTAGCAACAATGGTCTCTTTTCTCCACTCCCTTGCTACTGTTTCTACATGTTATATTTTTGTTGGTTTGTTTTGTTAAACATCATCCGAGTATCCCTTTCCATTGATTTTTTAGAGAGAGTGGAAGGGATGGGGAGAGACAAAAAGTAAAACATCAATATGAGAGAGACATATTGATTGGTTGCCTCCTGCATGGAACAATCCTGCAATAGAGGTACATGTCCTTGACCAGAATTGAATCTGGGACCCTTCAGTCTCTGGGCTGATGCTCTATCCAGTGAACCAAACTGGCTAGGGCTCTACTTGCTATCTTTTCTCTTTTTGATAATAGCTATCCTAACAAATGTGTGGTGATAGATCATTATCATTTTGATTTGCATTTCCCTGACAGTGATATTGAGCATCTTTTCATGTACCTGTTGACCATTTGAGAAATGTCTATTCAGGTCTTTTGCCCATTTCTTAATTAAGTTACTTGTGTTTTTACTTTTGAGTTGTATGAGATATATATTTATTTATACACACACACACACACTAGAGGCACGGTGCTCAGGGTGGGGTGGGGGCCATCAGCCTGGCCTGCGCCCTCTCGCAGTCTGGGAGCCCTCAGGGAATGTCTGACTGATGGCTTAGGCCCACAGCCCTGGGGTATCAGGCCTAAGCCAGCAGTCAGGCATCCTTAGCGCTCCCACCACTGTTGCACTCACCAGTCATGAGCCTGGCTTCTGGCTGAGTGGCACTCCCCCTGTGGGAGTGCACTGACCACCAGGGGGCAGCTCCTGTGTTTAGCATCTGCCCCCTGGTGGTCAGTGCACGTCATAGCGACTGTTCATTCTGCTGTCAGGCCAAAACCAGCTCTCCGACATCCCCTGAGGGGTCCCGGATTGTGTGAGGGCACAGGCCAGGCTGAGGAACCCCACCAGTGCATGATTGGGGCCAGGGAGGGACACAGGAGGTTGGCCAGCCGGGGAGGGAATGTGGGAGGGCTCCAGGGCATGTCCGGCCTGTCTCGTTCAGTCCCAATCCGCTAGACCCCAGGAGCAAGCAAACCTACTGGTCAGAGCACCTGCCCCCTGGTGGTCAGTGCCGTCATAGAGACTGGTTGACTGGTTTAATGTCTGCCCCCTGGTGGTCAGTGCATGTCATAGCGAGCAGTTCAGCAGCCTTAGCATATCATTAGCATATTATGCTTTGATTGGTTGAATGGACGACCAGACGACTGGACACAGCATATTAGGCTTTTATTATATAGGATACACACACACACACACACACACACACACACACACGCACGCACGCACACTGAGTGGCCAGATTATTTTGACCACCTGACATTTCTAGGCAAATTAGCTATAATGTCGTGCTGAAGTTGCTAGAGGGCCAGACCATTCTAAATAGGGAAGCAGGGTGTTTACCACAACAGTAGAAGTGATATTTTTCTGAATATATGGGTAAACAACAGAATTGAATAGCTTTTGAAGGTGGGATATATTTTTATTGATTTCAGAGAGGAAGGAAGAGGGAGAGAGAGATTGAAACATCAATGATGAGAGACAATCATTGATCACCTGCCTCCTACCAAGAATCGAGCCTGCAACCCAGGCATTTGCCCTTGACCAGAATTGATCCCAGGACCCTTCAGTGTGCAGGTCAACACTCTATCCACTGAGCCAAACTGGCTAGGGCCATTATATATTTTGGATATTAACACCTTATTAGATGCATGGTTTGCAAATATTTCCTCCCATTTTGTGGGTTGCTTTTTCACTCTGTTGTTTGTTTCCTTTGTTGTGAAGACCTCATCTATAATAATAAAAACATAATATGCTAATTAGATGGGACATCCTTCTGGACAAAGCTGCAGTGGGTTGGGACCAAGGCCCTTGCACGAATTTCGTGCATAGGGCCTCTAGTACCTCAAATAAAGCATTAAACAGTAGGAGGGAATGTGGGCATCTTTGTCTTATGCCTTATAGTATTGATGCTTGTTATATTTTTTTATTAAGGAAAGCACTGGCTTCAGGGCCTCTGTGTATATGTGTGTAATCATATTTAGAAAAATATTCCTTGAATTTTTACTTTAGTAAGAAATGGATGCTGAAGATTGTATTGCTGAGTGCTTTTTTAGCATCTCTATAGTTTATCCCATAATCTGTCTCCTGAGCCCTATTAATATAGTGAGCTAATTTAATAAGTTGTTTAATATTGAACCATTAATGCAATTTTTGAGAAAACCTCAATTGTTCATGATGTATATTTTTGTAATAGTTTACTGAATTCTGCTTGCTAATATTTTATTTAAGAATTGTTGTTTTGATAGTCAAAAGTGAGTCTATAGATTTCCTTATTGTCCTGTTTCTATCAAATTTTGGTAACAATGTTATACTCCTTTCATAAAAGTACTTTATAAATATCCCTTCTTTTCTATGCTCTGAAGTCATTAAGTGACATTGGATTTATTTGGCCTTTGCTGAGTTCACTGTGTTCCCTTGTATCTTGGCTTTCCATTTATGGTGGGAGTAGTTATTTGATAATTTTCTCTATTTCTTCTACCAATATTGGTCTATTTAGAGTGTTTCTTTCTATTTATCAATTTTAGTAAAACCTGTTTCTTACGAAATTATCAATTTTACCTGTTTTTCAGATATATTTGAAATGAATATTTTATCATTTTTCTATCACTTAGAATTCTGTCAGGAAACAGGTAGCATATTTAACCTGGGCATTTTGAAGAATCTATATATATATGAAAGCCTAATATGCAAAGTGTCCCCTTGGGAGTTCGACCGACTGGGAGTTTGATCACTCGCATGATGTGCACTGACCACTAAGAGGTGGCGTGGAATGAAGAAAGGCCCCGGCCAGCAGTTGGCAGCCTTTAGGGACCCTACCCATGCACGAATTTCATGCACTGGGTCTCTAGTATTAAATAAAATGATAATGTGGAAACATGTGGGCAAGGTTTTTTAAGAAAATCAAAGAGGGCCCAACTGGCATGGCTTAGTGGTTGAGTGTTGACCAATGAACCAGGAGGTCACGGTTAGATTCATGGTCAGGGCACATGCTTGGATTGCAGGCTTCATCTCCAAGAGTGTGCAGGAGGCAGCCGATCAATGATTCTCTCTCATCCTTGATGTTTTATCTCTCTCTCCCTCTCCCTTCCTCTCTGAAATCAATAAAAACATATTTAAAAAATAAGAAAATCCAAGAGGAATAGTACAGAATTCTTGGGTTGTAAGAGTGAGGAGCTATCATCAACACAGGGAAGGGGCAAAGAGATGAACCGAAAGGGGCTGGTTTTATACTGAGGGCCACCTGACACGAACTGTAGTTTTCAGATAGGAAAAGCAGCCAGACCAAATAACCTAGAAGGAGGATTCTTAGGGGGAATAAATACCCACTGTCATTTTCTTAGCATTCTGTGCTTTTCAGTTTGGCCAAACCCAATGGTAAAACAGAGCACAAGGAAGCTTTCAACTTTTATGAGGCAATCCTCCCTCAGCACAGGGCTGGGAAAAGAAAGGAGGGAGAAGAAAATGGGAGAAATCCAGCACCATTTTAAAATTTCAGTCTTTTAATGGATATTTTACCCACATCATTTCTTATTTTATATATTTTGTTCATTCTTTTCTTGATTGGGTTAGCTAGTGGTTGATCTGTTTTATAGATTTAAAAATAGCTTATCTATTCCACTGTCTTTCTGTTTTCAACTTCATTAAATTTTGTTGTCTTTATTATTTTATTTCTTCTTTCTTTTTATTTACTTTTCTTCTCACCTTTTTGGTTGGAGGAATAATTTATAATAATTTTTTTACTTCTATATTTATCAGTACATAAAGCTATGAAATTTTCTGTGCACTAACTGTATCCCAAGAATATCACTTCTGTCATCATGTCCTTTTTAAGCTTCTTTGAATTTCCTGGGTTCATAATTTTACAACTGGCAGTGCTGGAAATTGTAAATAAGCCTTTTAAGAAACACTAAAAATCAGTAATTCTTTGCTACATGTGAACAAGTACCCACTTGCAGGATGAATACAAAGAAAACTGCATTCCTTTAGTTGTGAGAATTGGTGCTTGTGGGTTGGCATACAATTACCAGTGATAGCATTATAGATGTTGTGAATTGGAGCTGTGGCTCAAATCATCATGGTGAAAGTGAGGTGTTCAGGAAGCTGCATTAGTTGCCTGTGCCCTGACTCCAATGAAGTGAAGATACTCATATCAAAGTGTGGCGATAGAAATTGCTTCCCCAAATGTGATAATAGAAAAAGAAGTGTTGTATTTCTTAATTAATGTTACCTTATTAATAAGGTGACTTTAAATATACCTATGCATTATGATAATAAATTAAATATTAAAATATGACATTTGAATATATATTCCCAATCAGTTTTCTATATATTAAAGTTGGAAGAAATATATTTTGGGAGGAGGTTAGTGCACAGAAAATTTCTTAGCTTTAGATACTGATAAATATAGAAGTAAAAACATTAATTATAAATTAATCATCCAACTAAAAAGGTGAGACAAAAAGAACAAAAAGGAAACAAAAAGAAAGTAGAAAGAAAATAATAAAGATAAAAACAAAATTTAATGAGGTTGAAAACAGATAGTGTATATGGGGCTTGCTAATCACCTTAATTTGAATTTAAATCGGAGTGCTGTCTCCTACAAACTGTTTTCTTTGGAAAAGTTGCTTAACTTCCAAAACCATACTTACCTCACTGATAACTTGGGAATATTGATCATTTCTGTCTTATGGGAATACTGTTATATTTAGTAGTTTTACATGTAAAGTTCTTATTACAGTGTTTGACACATATAGTCATATAGTAATTAGAGGTTAATTATTATACAGTTATTATATGTTTGTATCTTCTTTGACTGTTGACTGTACTGGAGTTCCAGAAATCATGGGACCAAGTCATATTTTCTGCCAATGTCCCTTCACAGTGCTGAGCACAGAGAAGTTGCTCCATAAATATCTTCTGAAGGGATAATTTTTCACCTCATAATGGTAAAGCACAATGTAAGGCAGAAATTTAGGGAGGAGGAAGAGAAGGATGGGGTATAATAAGTGATAACGATAAATTTAAAATGGAAATACCAGATAATTAAGCAACTTGAGGGTAACCCATTAGACTACGATTAATAGAAGAGTTTAGCCCTAGCCAGTTTGGCTCAGTGGATAGAGCGTCAGCCTGCAGACCAAAGGGTCCTGGGTTCGATTCCGCTCAAGGGTACATGCCTGGGTTGTGGGCTCAGTCCCCAGTAAGGGATATTGGTGTTTCTATCTCTTTCTTCCTCTCCCTTCCTCTCTGAAGTCAATAAAAATATATTTAAAAAAAAAATCGGGGACTTTATGGAGGCAGCCTTATATAATGGAAAGGACAAATGCTTTGTAGTTAGACCTTCATTTTAATTCTATTTTTTTTATTTCCAAGTTGTGTATCCTTGGGAAAGTTATTTGACGACTCTGAGCTTCAATTTTCACATCTATTATAAGATGTGAAAACAAAATAAAAAGACATTAAAAGAGCCCAGCCTGTGTGGTTCAGTGGTTGAGCGTCGACCCATGAACTAAGAGGTCATTGGTTCGATTCCTGGTCAGGGCACATGCTCAGGTTGTGGGCTTGATCCCCAGTAGGGGGCATGCAGGAGGCAGCCAATTGATGATGTTTCTCATCGTTATTTCTCTCTCTCTATCCCTATCCCTTCCTCTCTCTAAAAATCAATAAAAACGTATTAAAAAATACATTAAAATGGCTAGTGAATAATACTTTTCTGAGGATTAATTTAGAAATTATATGAGTGTATGTGTCTGTGTAGTATGTTGTATATAGCAAACATCCATTCGGTGTTTCTTGAAAGACCTTCCTTTTGAACTTAAATAAAATTTAGATCCCAATTTTAGTTAAACTAAGTTGACAAAAAAGTGGTTCCTTAACAATGAGCAAAGACAAGTCCTATAGTCATTTTTCATGAAGTTCATTGTGTGATTTTTATTCTATTTTGTGTCCTTTTCTTATGATCTAAAATGTGGTATACAGTTTTGATAAGGATGACTTTAGCTTTTCATAATTCAAATGTCCTGAAGAGGAGAAAATATAAAATATAATGAACTTATTATGAGTTGCATTAGAAAGAGAAGAAAGCTAATATTCTGGCTGTTAAACCTATATATGGAAACTTGTGATCCTTAAGACCAAAAGTTATGCTGCTAGGCTATAATCAATGATACATGCACTTAGAGTTGTTTGGAACTAGACATGTGATTTTTTTCAGCTCTCCTTGTGACCAGACACAGTTTTCTCATTCATTCTGTTTGTTACTTACATTTTGGTTTATCTTTTTGAGCTATATTTGATATATAAATAGCCGCCAATATAGGCATGTCAAATAAATATTTTCCCCAAACTCTGATACTACTCTTTGGGGAAAAATAGTTTTATTATTACTCTTTTGTTTATTTTTATTTTTATATTTTAATCCTCACTTGAGGATATTTTTCCATGGATTTTTAGGGAGAGTGAAACAGGGAAAGGAAGACAGAGAGAAATATTGATGTGAGAGAAACACATTGATTGGTTGCCTCCTGCAAGAGCCCCGACCAGGGCTGGGGCTGGGGAGGCGCCTGCAACCAAGATACATGCCCTTGACCGCCCTTGACTGGAATTGAACCCAGGACCCTTTGGTCCACAGGCCGATGCTGTATCCACTTAGCAAAACCGACTAGGGCTATTATTACTCTTAATGTGACAGAAGCTTCCCCATCAAAAGAGGATAATAAACTATGGTATTGATAGTCTGAGCAATCCTTTGTCACCTGTGAAGCAATTATGCTGGGAAATAGCTGACAGAATGAACCACTTTCTTGTGAGTACATCAAAGCTTTGTTATCAAACAAGCAAACTCTCCACAACTAAGCCCAACTAATGGGTATGTACCGCAAAAATATTCTGTTTCAGTAGCAGAAACTCAGGTGCTTTAGAGATTCTTTTTTCCTCCTCTAGACATTTTTTTACATTGATGAATGAGAAGCTGCTGTTGAGCTATAATTACTGTCTGAAAAGTTATTTACTGGTGGTTGAATACATTTCTAATATCGATTATCCTGAAGGGATACAGTGAGTTCATAAAATGCTTTTCTACTTTATTAAGCTCTAGAAGTTCAAGAAATGGTACAGCAAATTTCAGACTTTGCCAAGCAGAGAACAAAGAAAAGGTTAAAATGTCTGATGTATAAAGATTCCCAGAAACTAACTTAACTATAGAGGAATCAATACAAGCTATTGAAAGAAAAGAATGAATCTTCATATTTTGAAATACTGATGAAGGAAAAGAATAAAAGAATGAACAAATGCAAAGTAAAAAATTAAGTGATAATTCACACTGAATTTCAGTGTACAATATCAAGAAAACAAAATGTATTTGTGAAGTTCATGGGAATATAATTTAGGGTTGTAATATTGAAAGTTTCATAAGTTAAGAAAAATTTAGTATTATTTCTCATTTGTCAACAACTCATGGAAATGAGGGTAGAAAATGCATTTCTATTTATAGCTGTATATATTCTTATTATAAATGTTTATTTCTCAACTCAAGTCCAATAGAAAATATATATTGTGAAGCCTAGTTAAAATAGATAAATATGTATCTCTCTATTTATCTATATCAGTTTATATATATGTATATATCAAATAAAACTAGTATATTTAAAATTAAGGATGGGAATTTTATATAAGTAGGCCTTAAATGGAGTATAAGATCATAGTAGTCAAATCCCTAGCTCTACTCTGGTATTATAGTTTGTTCTATTTTTTCAAAGTATCACTTAAATTTTCTTTCCAAGGGTTTGGCACTGCTGAATTTCATCAACATGAGGTTCTAACTTTGTGCCTTTTTTTGCACCAATGGTATAATTTTAAATCTAGTCATTTCCTATTTTTACCTTATGGATGGGCTTTTTAATCTCACTTATCCACCCAAAGCTATCCATCCAAAGCTAATACAGAAGGATAGATATAGGATTCATTTAGGACAGTTTATCTCCTTAAAAAGCAATTTCTAACACTGCAATGGAAACTCCTAAGATATGGCACATATTTCATAGAGAGAGTGATGTATATAGATAAAAGGGGTTGGCATATGCAACCGCATGACTTAAGACAGAGAGTCCCCCACACCCCTAAAAATTTGAGTTTTAAATCAGGTCGAACTATCTAAGACACTTAGCAAACAATATTCAATTATTAGCTCTTCTGAAAATTTATTCACGCTTATAATGGACAAAGACAAAGACAAAGACAGCGGGGTGAGGAACATAAGGCAGCAGTTCCTGGTAGGACTTGGCCCATTCCTTGGATGGGGATATCCGGGTTCTCTTTATATGTTCAGACATGGCTCTCATCAAAAGGCTTCACGGTAAGAAATAATAAGGAGTGACCACAAAGAGTTTATTAAAGTGGCTTATCCTGTTGTCTAGATGAGAGCCATTATATCCTGTGAACCCACATGGACAAGGGTTGTGTTTAGCATCCAGCACTCTCTTTAGTGACAGGTCTTGTACACATTGTGGCCAAAGACAAACTTAAATCACAGGACAAAACTACCATTGAAGATTATTAGTATGTTAAGATTTTTTTGTATAAGTCAGCTCAGTGCATTCTTATTAGAAATGAGGAAAGCCAGGCTCAGGGAAATTAAAAGAAAAGGTCACACACCCATATACTGGAAAATTCAAACTCAAACCCTTATCCTCTGACTCCTAGTCTTGGATTCCTTCCTGTATACATCACTCTTCATTCTCTGGGAAGATTATTAATTAGTTCTCAGCCCCATTTCATCCATAGCTTCTTCAATGCTACTGTTACTACTACTATTAATTCTAGCTAACATTTATAAAGTACTCACTATGTGCCAGGCCCTATTCTAATTTACTTACATATGTTAGCTAGTGTAACACAAACTCCAAGATAGATATCATTATAATCCTGTTTTAAAGGTGAGGACATTGAAAGTCAAAAGAGTTAAGTAACTTTGCTCAAGGTCACAGTGCTAGTAATTATTTTATTAGAAAAATTTTAAAAATCCTCACCTGAGGATATGCTTTTATTGATTTTTGATGAGAGAGAGAGAGAGAGAGAGAGAGAGAGAGAGAGAGAGAGAGAGAGAGAAGCATCAATTGGTTGCCTCCCAATGCACCCTGACTGGAGATCAAACCTGCAACCTAGGTATGTGCCCTGATTGGGAATTGAACCTATAACCTTTTGGTGTATGAGATGATGCTCTAACCAACTTAGCCACCCAGTCAGGGCAACTACAAATTATTTTCATAAAATAAATCCCTATCCCTTAAACATTCAGATATTTCACTCCAATTAAATTCATGAGAAGTGAAATTGTATGGTAGAATTTGTGATCTATCCTTGTCTTGATCTCTCTCTCTCTCTCTCTCTCTCTCTCTCGCTGAATGACACACAGTCAATGATTTATGTTCAAAATGTGATGGAAGCAATTTATTTAAGACTGTTCTCAAAGGACCTTTGCAGGAAATTTCTCTGACCAGAAGAACTGTGCGATTTGCACAATAATTCCAAGAGTAAATATTCATTTAAACCCTACACTATTGTTTCTCTTTCCACTTATCTCTCTTCCTCCTTTTCATTTTCCTCTTCTCTAGCTCTGTTATACTCTGCCTTCTCCGTTTTCTCCTATCTTTCACCATCTCTTCTCCTTTCTTCCAACTTTTTTCTTCAGAGTGCTCATGATTCTCCCTCCTAAATAGTCCCTTTATAATCATCTGGGTCATTTGTTCATCTCCCCCAAAAGTTAAATTCTTAGTTGTTTTTTTATGCTTACTGGAGACAACAACTATAAAAATTGTGGGAGACAACAACTGAATCAATCTCTCAAGTAACTTGTTTTTTTTTTTCTTTTGGATGATGACATTAATTACAGTAGTCAGTGCCTTGCCTTACTTATAACAAATGCAACCAAAAGCCTTTAATCCTTATCTGCTCAAAACCATGCCTTGTGAAGATCAGTGAATTGTTCACAATGCTGAAAAGCAGATGTGATTTTCTTTTTGCCTTTCCTTGGCTATTTTTTTGGCTTACTCTGTTTCAACATTTTAAAGTGCTGTAGCTTTCAGACATAACTGTGTTTAAGGAAACTAAAATATATGCACCGTGAAAAGGATGGAAATGAAAACTTTGAAAATAGTGCTTCCAAAGGAATGATGACAAGAAAAAAATAATTCAGAAGAAGATATAACTCATTATATTAATAATAACATAAATATTTTGATAGATTTGAAGTGTGGTTGGGGGAGATATTAATTCAAGATTGCTTCTAAGGATGTGAAACAGAAAATGAGAATGGTTTTGGATTAATTATCATGTGATAGAATTTCTTTAAGAGAAATAATGCACAAATATTTGTAAAGAGGTAATAGAAGTGGGAAATTAATCAGCTTGGGTCCACTTTCACATTTGCTTTTCTAAAACTGAGGTATTAAGAAAACTCTAAGAGATTACTTTTCAAATGGATACTATATATCACTTTAAAAGATTCAAAAATTGGATGGGGATTACTTAAAGGATTATGATAAAGAGAGCAGAGGAAGTGATAATTTTTCTTGAAATGATGCTTACAGGGAAAGATAACATGGCAATTAGTGGAAGCTGAAATGGTCTGACCTTTTGGAATAGGGGTGACTAAGGTTGGACACCCAGAGCTATTTTGGGGAAAATCAGTCAACAGATGTTTCTAGCATGATTTGGCAAATGTAAAGTTCAAATTGTTACTTAGAGCTGAGGTGGGCAGCATCGTAACAGAAAACAGAAGGATTAGAAGTAGCTATTGGCCGCCCTCATCTGGAATAAATTTGCATAGACTTCTGCAAATATTTGGATTTTCAGCCTTTATACTAGTGCTTACAAAGAGATGCTAAAGAGAACTAGCAACTGCTGGGACTGCCGGGGGTGAGAGGAGGAGAAAAAGAAGGCTCAATGCTTTCTGTTTGTCCAGAAGAGTTTTAGGACAATGATGTGTTAACAGCATAGAATTTAAAACTCTGTTTTTAGAGTTTAGCCATAGCTCAGAAATATCTTGTTAGTTAACTAAGAATTTTAAAAGGTTTTGAGAGATGTAGAGACTTTTATAATAAAGAAATCATTGTGTAACAGAATGTACAAAAGTTAAATTATGTTTGGTGGTATTTGTTTTAGGAGAAAGGAAGAGTAATAATATATGGTTAGTGATTGTTCAGAATGTCTAAATCTATAAATTGGAAATAATGAGATTTTATACCAGTAAATGCCTCACGCTACTTTACTATAAGTATAAGTCAGTGAATCTGAAACTTTATGTGAGATATGTAAAGGGCAGTAATACTATTAACTTTACCAAGGAAGAAAGTCATTACCTGAATATCACCCCTTAAATCAGTAGAACAATTGGGGTTATTTAGCCCAGAGCTCTATGTCAGCTCTCATATTCCTTTCCAGTTCTGCTTCTCAGAAGCGTGTTGTATCTGAACAGTTTCAGAGGTCTTTGCCAAATTCAAAGGTTCGATGAGGTGTGACACGACTGTGTTGAATCATTTAGTATTATTTAAAATCTAGCATTCCACCATTTCCATAGATGAATCTTAAGAAGGAAAATGTGAAATTATAAAACTTGAGATAAGTTGATTGAACTAAATAATAAATGTATTAGATGGTGCTTTCTAAGGCTTTGAAGTCGTGATTCAGAAAAGATAGAGTGTGTTGATATGAGAAGTTAATATATGATAACAATGGCAGTGAAAATTCATGGAGAAAATATTGATTGATGATAGATTGGGTAGCAGATTGTGTTAATAAAACTAGTTTATTTTATGGAAATTATTTTATATAAAACACATACATGCATAATCAAGATGGATTAATATCTAAGTATGAGTGAATTTTTGCATAATCCCTTCACTTTTTTCCTCTCCTCCCCCCAACCCCCTTCTCCTCTGACAGCTGTCTGTTCTATGTATCTATAAATCTGTTTCTATTTTTTTGTTAAATTATTTTGTTCATTAGATTCTACACATAAATAAGATCATATGTATGCTAAGTGAAATAAGCCAGTCAGAGAAAGATAAATACCACATGATCTCACTCATTTGTGGATTATAGAGAACAACATAGACTGATGAAAAGGGACAGACCCAAAGACTGAGAAACAGCGATCAGGCTATCAATCCCCAGAAGGAAAGTAGGGGAGGGCGGGGGTAAGGGGAAGAGATCAACCGAAGGACTTGTATGCATGCATATAAGCCAAACCAATGGACATGGACAACAGGGGGATGGGAGCATGAGTGTGCAGGGCGGGGGGGGGGGGAGGTTGGGATGAGGACACATTTGTAATACCTTAATAATAATAAAAAAAGATCATATGGTACTTGCCTTTCTGTGACTTGCTTATTTCACTTAGCATAATACTCTCCAGGTCCCTCCATGCTGTTGCAAAGGTAAGATTCCCTTCTTTATTATGGCTGAGTAGTATTCCATTGTGTAGAGGTACCGCAGCTTTTTTTTTTATCCACTTATTTACTAATGGGCTGCTTCTAAGTCTTGACTATTATAAATAATGCTGCAATGAACATAGGGGAGCATATATTCTTTCTAATTAGCATTTTGGATTTCTTCGGATATATTCCCAGAAATAGAATTGCCGGGTGAAAAGGCAGTTCCATTTTTAATTTTTTGAGGAAAATCCATACTTTTTTCCATATAGACACAGACAACAGTTTGGTTAAAGCCAGAGGGAAAGAGAGGTGGAGGGAGGAAAAGAGGGATGACAGGGAATAAATGGGGATGGAAAGAGACTTTACTTTGGGTGGTGGATACACGATGCAGTGTGCAGATGATGTTTTGTTGAATTGTACACCTGAAACTTGTATGGTTTTATTAGCCAGTGTTACCCCAATAAACAACAAAAAATTCTAAACAGAAAAAAATATGAGGGGTAAAACTATAAAATTAATAGAAGAAAGGTTAGCAGTATTTGGAGGACATAGAGGTGGGAAGAAATTCTTTTTGAAAAAATATACTTTTATTGATTTCAGAGAGGAAGGGAGAGGGAGAGAGAGATAGAAACATCAATGATAAGAGTGAGCCCACAACCTGGGCATGTGCCATTGACTGGAATCCAACACTGGCTCCTTCAGTCCGCAGGCCGACGCTCTATCCACTGAACAAAACTGGCTAGGGCAAGAAATCCTATATAATAAAACCTAATATGCTGAGTATCTAACTGTTCGTTCAACCGTTTGACTGTTTGCTATGATGTGCACTGACCACCAGGGGCCAGATGCTCCGACTGGTAGTAGGTTAGCTTGCTGCTGGGGTCCAGCCGATTGGGACTGCACAAGATGGGCTGGACGTGCCCTGGAGCCTTCCCATGGTCCCTCCCCAGCCTCGATCGTGCACTGATGGGGTCCCTCAGCCTGGCCTTTGCCCTCTTGCAGTCTAAGACCCTTCGAGGAACGTTGAAGAGCCGGTTTCAGCCCAATCCCTGCAGGCCAGGCTGAGGGACCCCACCAGTGCATGAATCCGTGCACCAGGCCTCTAGTTCTTAAATAAAATTCCTAAAATGTATATGCTTTAGAGAGCACACTAGAACAGCTGTTCTGAAAATAAATCTGATGACATTTAGTGGAATTAAGTGTTTACATACTCTATGTCCTTGTCCTTGCATCTTTCTCCAGGGTATGTAGCCCAGAGAATTCTCACACAGGTCCATAAAGAAAATATTTCAGTGGAAATTTGTCACTGGGTGTTTTTTTTTTTCTGTTTTGTTTTGTTTGTTTGTTTTGTTTGTGTTTTTTTTTTTTTGTAACAAGATGTTGGAGACAGGTACTTATTGTGGTAGTCATTTTGTGATATATATGTGTATTAGATTATCATTTTGTATACCTTTAACTTACACAATGTTATATGTCAATTTTATTTCAATGAATCGGAAGAAAAACAAGAAGTTAGAGAGAAGTAGATGAAGACCTTAGTTGGAAGTGAGTACAATGTGATTGATGCATGTTATGGAATGGTATATGAATCAGTTAGAAACTAGATCTGCTTATGTAATTATAGACAGCTCATAAAAACTAAAAGAGAAAAATTAACATGCATGCACATAATACAATACATATAAAAGTATATATCTAGATTATTAGAAAATTAGTTAATGGCAGAGGATAGAAACAATGAAACAGATAAGAGAGAATCATGAATATATAGACCAAGAGATTAGCCTTCCAGGGATGAAAGATGAAAATATTCCACGAGTTATGGAGTAAGATGAATTCAAACCCCTCTACACAAAAAGCAAAAGGAACCAAACAACTTAATAATTAATGACTTATACGTGCAGAGGATCTAGGTGTTATTTGGACAAGGAGAGATTTGTTTAGTCTAATGACCTCAAGCAAAGCAGATGGCATAATAGAGAGGAAATGAAAGATGAAGTATAAAAATCTGGGGTTGAGTCTTGAATTCTGGCAATACTATGTCAACTTTGCAAATCATTTAAACTCTCTAAGCCTCAGGTCCCTGATTAGTATGTAGGAAATGATAATAATATACCACATACATAATAATAGTGTGTTATGCATGCATTTTTAGGGGTCAGAAAATGTTATTATATTATTATTATATTATATTATTATAAATTTATTCTGTCCATAAATGTGTTTTAATTTTTATTTTTTTAATGTTATGTCCCATATACTTTTTTTGAAAAATATACTTTTATTGATTTCAAAGAAGAAGGGAGAGGAAGAGAAAGATAGAAACACAATTATGAGAGAGAATCATTGATCAGCTGACTCCCGCACACCCACTACTGGGGATCGAGCCTACAACCTGGGCATGTGTCCACAGGCTGATGCTCTATCCACTGAGCCAAACCAGCTAGGGACATAAATGTGTTCTTTTTATTTTTATTTTCTAAAGTTTTACATATGTCTCCTCTTTCCCTGATTGACCCTCTGTCCCCTCCCACCCCTGAGGGCAAGCCCCCACTACCATAGTGTCTATGTCCATTGGTTATGCTAATATGCATGCATACAAGTCCTTTGGTTGATCTCTAACCCTCCCTCCCCTACCATTTGTCTCTGGATCTATTTTTTTTAATCAGTTTATGTTGTTCATTATATCCCACATATGAATGAGATCATGTGATATTTATCTTTCTGTGACTGGCTTATTTCACTTAGTATAATGCTCTCTACTTCCATCCATGCTGTTGCAAATGGTATATGTTCCTTCTTTTTTATAGCAATATAGTATTCCATTGTGTAGATGTACCACTGTTTTTTAATCCACTCATCTGCTGATGGGCACTTGGGCTGTTTCCAAATCTTAGCTATTGTAAATTGTGCTGCTATGAACATAGGGGATATAGTCCTAGGAGGGGGATTACTGGGTCAAATGGCAGTTCCATTTTTAACTTTTTGAGGAAACTCCATACTGTCTTCAAGAGTGGTTGCACCAGTCTGCATTCCCACCAGCAGTGCACGAGTGTTCCTTTTTCTCCACATCATCTCCAGCACTTGTCATTTGTTGATTTGTTGATGATAGCCAGTCTGACAGGTGTGAGATGGTACCTCATTGTTTTTTTTTTATTTGTATCTCTCGGATGATTACTGACTTTGAGTACGTTTTCATATGTCTCTTGGCTTCCTGAATGTCCTCTTTTAAAAGTGTCTATTTAGGTCCTTTGCCCATTTTTTGATTGGATTGTTTATCTTCCTTTTGTTAAGTTGTATGAGTTCTCTGTAAATTTTGGAGATCATAAATGTGTTTTTAAATGAAATACCACCTATATAATAAAAGCCTTCTATATAATAAAAGCCTAAGCAACCTTTATGGTGGAATGACCAGAATGATCGGTTGCTATGATGCACACTGACCACCAGAGGGCAGACACTCAATGCAGGAGCTGATCCCTGGTAGTCAGTGCACTCCCACATGGTGAGTGTCACTCAGCCAGAAGCCGGGCTCATGGCTGGCAGGCTCAGTGGTGGTGGCGGGAGCCTCTCCCACCTCCACGGTAGCACTGAGCAGCAGCGAGCCGAGTAGTAAGGAGCAACAAGCAGGCGGGCGGTATGGAGCAAGAGCTCCCAGACTGTGAGAGGGCATAGGCTTGGCTGAGGGACCCCCTGAGTGCACGCATTTCGTGCACTGGGCCTCTAGTAAGAATATAAAATAGAGGCATTGCTTGTAGTGTGGCTAAGTATTATATAATGACATTTTGATTCACACATCTATACATTGATACATACATACAGATATGCACACATACACACATACATGCACATATATTCATACATATAGACTCTAGATATACAATTTATTTTTTGTTCTGACACCCAGAATCCTCCATTCTTACTGTCATTTCTGTGCACCGAGCAGACTGCTGGCAGCTTCCTCAACCTACCAGAGATTTTCATTCCTCCAGAGATTGCTATCCCCACTTTCTGAAAGCATGTACTCCATCTGACCTGCACAACTCTTACTTTATTGATTTAGCTTCCAAGTCATCTCTTTAGGGAAGTTATTTTATTTTATTTTTAAAAGAGAAACAGTTCTGCCCTAACCGGTTTGGCTCAGTGGATAGAGCATCAGCCTGTGGACTGAAGAGTCCCAGGTTCAATTCCAGTGAAGGGCATGTACCTTGGTTGCAGGCACATATCCAGTAGGAGATGTGCAGGAGGCAGCTGATCAATGTTTCTCTCTCATTGATGTTTCTAACTCGCTATCCCTCTCCCTTCCTCTCTGTAAAATATCAATAAAATATATTTTTAAAAATAAAAAATAAAAGAGAAATAGTTCTTTTTAAAAATGTATTTTATTGATTTTTTTTAACAGAGAAGAAGGGGGAGGGATAGAGAGTTAGAAACATCGATGAGAGAGAAACATCGATCAGCTGCCTCCTGCACACCTCCCACTGGGGATGTGCCCGCAACCAAGGTACATATCCTTCACTTGAATCGAACCTGGGACCCTTCAGTCCACAGGCTGATGCTCTATCCACTGAGCCAAACCGGTTAGGACTAGGGAAATTATTTTGGAGCCTCAAGTAGTCACAGGAGCAAAAGATAATGCCATTTTTATGTAACTGTATAATATTATGTGCTTATCCCTATTTATTTGCTATCCATTACACTGTATTGTAATTTCCTGTTTAGGGATTCTTTTCTCATGAAACTGATAGCCTCCTAAGAACAGGAAATGTGTGTTACTATTATCATTTTTATTTTATCTTCTGCAAAATTGTTGGATCAGACAAGATAATCTCCAAAATCCCTGCCCGCTCTAAATTTCTAGACAAATTGAATACTTGGATTTGACATTTTAGGGGATATTTATGATAAATTGCATAGGTATTGTCTGATCTAATTTGGCCTTCAATGTGGCTGAGCTATGATTTAGGATTTGGCAGTTTAAATATGTTTGTGTTTGTGTTTGCATCACATACAGTTGTCTCAATTGTCCCCAGTTGTTACCAGTATCTAAGATGGAAGAGAAAATATTAAGCTTCTAGGATTGGGTGGAGCACCTAGACTCTTTATGTAGGTCTGTGAACATGCTGAAAAAAATGTGAAAAACACAGTCAGCCATGTGTCTCTAAATATGCATTTATCTGGCATAATTGAGATATCATATCTCATTGCCATTTCTGTTTTAATCCAGATGTTATATGTTTCATATGCCTACCCTTAACAGTGCCCTTGCACCCAAGATATTTTAGATGATAAATGCTACGTTTTCTAACACCCAGTCATCCGAATACCTAATAAACTTTCCTTTTCTTAGTATTTTCAATAAACTGAAGTTATTATGTTTCTCTAAGGGAATTTTGCAACTATGGAATTAATGACAGTGCCTGAACCACCAATTTTGTTAAGGCCAAGAGCAAAAAAACAAAAGCTTTAGAAAACTAACTACTTACTTAATGAAAACAAATCAATGGTTAGAGAAAGGACATTGTTATAAATGCCATAGCTCTGCTGACTAACCATCCCATTTTTCTTTTTAGAAAAAACAAATCCAAGAAACTCCTTTGGGGCAGACAATTTCTTCTCTGAATTGTGCTAATACGTATTTTTAATTTTAAACATATTGCTGAACAGTGTTTGAAACTCGCTGGCCTTTATAATTATTATTTTAAAATCCATTATAGCCTGGCCTGCGTGCTCAGTGGTTGAGTGTTGACCTATGAACCCCGTGGTCATAGTTTGATTCCTAGTCAGGGCATATGCCCGGGTTGCAGGCTTGATCTCCAGTGTGGGGCGTGCAGGAGGCAGCCGATCAATGATTCTTTCTCATCATTGATGTTTCTATTTCCTACCTCTCCCTTCCTCTCTGAAATCAATAAAAATATATATTTTTAAAATGCCATTGTGGTTCAGTTATCACATTAGGTCTAGATTTACTCAAAGAACTGTGGGAGCTTTGAATTATATCTTGTCTCCTCTTGTCTTCTTTTCTTCTGCAGCTGCCATCCCTTTATCTAGTTCATTCTCCTGACCATACCCTTTTCTGTTCCTTCCCCAAGAGCTGCTGCTTATCTCCAGAAGTCAAGGCCATTCTCCCCTTCTCTTGAAGAAGCCAGAAGACAATGAAAAAATACTGGTTTCATTTTACCTCAACCTCCATCCATTCATTCACTCAATAAATATTTATTGAGCACCTCCTATATGGTAGGCTGTGTTCTAAGCACTTGAGATCAGGAAACAAACAAAAATGCCTGCCCTTGTGAAACTTACATGTGGTATATTAATAATTTTCTGTATTTCCATGACCATGATATTAAATATATTAGTATTATATTTCTACCTAGAGGCCTGATGCACGAAGATTCATGCAAGAATAGGCCTTCCTTCCCCTGGCTGCGGGCACCGGTTTCCCTCCGGAACCCAGGACCCAGGCCTTTGCTCTGGCTACTGCCTCCTGCCTTCACTTCAGGCCAGCCGCCATCTTTGTCACATTAATTTGCATATTCTCTCCTTATTGGCTGTGGGCACCACCATCTTTGTCATGAAGTGATGGTCAATTTGCATATTCTTTCTTTATTAGATGGGAATAACTATTTTTTATATGACTATTTGGTTCAGTTAAAAATCTTAGGTAAGTGGAACATATTTGCAGTTAAAATTTTGATATAAATTTCAGCCTAGCCAGCATCTACCTATGCACCAACAGGTCATGGTTTCATCCCTCATGTGGGGTGTGCAGGAGACAGCCGATCAATGATTTTCTCTCATCATTGATGTTTCTATCTGTCTCTCCTCTTTGAAATCAATTTATATATATATATATATATATATTCCCATTTCAAGAGTTCCTGTTCATAATTTGACACTTTCCTGAAAGCTGACTCTTTTATTATGCTTTTGGAAACTGAAGTGCTCATTCCTTATTAATATAGTGATAACATGCTTAGATTTACAAAATAATTAGGGGACCACGTAGGTAGACTCTCTGTTCACTTTAGACATTGTTCATGCTACATTGCTGAGAGCTTGACAAGTCATTTCAGCTTCCTTTTAAACAATTCCAATGATAGGAATTTCTTTATATGAAATTTATTCTAATATTTGTATTAACAGTTCTTTTCCCTACTAACTTGAAATCTGCGTTTATAAAACAGTCACTTATTGGTTCTAATTATTCTTTTAGTATCTCATGAGCTTATCATGGCTTTCCAGAAGCTCTTCTTACTCAGGGGCCATTCCATGTCCCTTGTCTTTCCTGGCATGATTTCTAGATTCTGCGAATTCTGTTTACATTTCATAATGAGGTGAAAAGACTTTCTATAATTTAACATTTCTTGTAAACTATCGAGTGTGGAACTAGACATATTATCCTACGTGTGTTCTGTGTAATATAACTCTTACCACTAAATTCACAACACATATGTCCTATATATGTGCTATATGTTCATAGCTTTTTTCCTCTAACAAGCCCCAGTATGCTGAGCTCATTGTGAACTATACATGCATTGTATAGAAATTTTGGACTATGTTATTGTAGTGTCAAGATAAAAAGCTAGCATTGCAGTTAAATCCACAAGGTCTACAGGTGACTTTATTTTAATTATTACCATAGGGATTTGCTGTGCCAATTACCTGTTGTTCAGCCGTCACCACCATGGTAAGTGCTGACAAGGAAATTTGTACCTTCACCTCCAGTAAAAGATGAATTATGCAAAGCAAAGTCTTTCAGCTATACTTCATGGGTGAGGAATATTTTTACAAAATATGTCCTGTAAGGATAGTCTAAAATTGAAGATAACGAAGAGGCCAGTCTTATTCCTGAACATGCTTTAGATGTTTATGACCATGTTAATCTCATGTTCCAAAGGTAAAGCGAGGTTTTGAAGACCAAATCAGAGTAATCCTGATGGAACAAGAAATGGCTGAGTAGTTCACTATTTAAAAAAGATTCTCTTTAAAGAAGACGAACTGAGTGTCATAGTTCAGGCTGCTATAACAACAGGCCATAGTCTGGATGACTTAGAAATCACAGTATTTATTTCTCACATTACTGGAGGCTGGGAAGTCTAAGATTAAGGCACAAGCAGATTTGCCATCTGGTGAAGGCCCCTTTTCTGGTTCTCAGATGGTATTCCTTTTGCTATGACCTCACATGGAGACAGTGAGATAGTGCTCTAGGGATTCTTTTATACTAGTAAGAGCACTAGTCCCATTCCTGAAGACTCTACCTCATTACCTAATCACTTCCCAAAGGCTTCATCTTCTGATACCATTACATTGGGGGTTCAACATATATATTTATGGGGGGTGCGCAGACATTCAGTTCATAATACATAGTGCATCGAACACTACTAAAGTGTGTTTCTAATGGTCTTCAAAATGTCGAGCCCAAGAAGAAAAATGAAACTTTAAAACTATAGACAACCATCATTAAAAAATATCCATGTTACCAATTGTAGGCAACAGAATAAAAAACTACATAACTTGGCCTGGATCGTTTGGCTCAGTGGTTGAGTGCCGACCTATGAACCAGGAGGTTATGGTTCGATTCCTGGTCAGGGCACATGCCCGGGTTGTGGGCTCCATTCCCAGTGTGGGGCGTGCAGGAAGCAGCTGATCAATGTTCTCTCTCATCATTGATGTTTCTATTTCTCTCTCCCTTCCTCTCTGAAATCAATAAAAATATATTTTTTAAAAAGCTACATAACTCTGCAAAATAATTAGCTACTCATTCATGTCTATACTGTATTAATGTGCAATTGAACAAACAACCACACTCTGAATTATATCATAGAACTCAATCTAATTGGGTGTGGGTAAATGGCAATGTCAGTGTTAGTCTTTTTATCCTTGTATTAAATAGTTCAAAATATCAAACACGACCTATGAAGGTACATCTATATAGGTCAGTCCTGTGGGCATAAAGTTATTGTAACCTCATGATTAGTCCTGAACTAGATCTCCATGGCTTTATATTAGATGGCTCATATACAGAAGACAGATTTTTTTTTCTAAAGAAGAAGACAGGCATTTTTTTTCTTGACACCCAAGAGTAGCACTTGATATGCAAGAGGAGAGTGAGGGTGATGGAGGAGTTAGGATGGTGGCATTCCTCTCACTTGGTCTGAGAGTTTTTTTTTTTTTTTTTTGAGGTCTGACTTTGTTATAAAACGAAATAAGTACATTAAAAATTCAAGCAAAATAGTAAAAAATAATCTAAAATATTGAACCAACTTAAATTGCCAACAGAATTCATCAGTATTAATATTTGAGGAATCATTACAGATATCTGGTTTATACATATACTGATAGAAAAATGATATAATTTTATGAAAATTGGATCATATTGTAAATACAAATTTAAATCTATTAAATTTGATATGATTTATTTAGTCAAAGACAAAAACATGAAATAAAATTGAACCTACCATTTGTATTCTTCCATATAGGATGTACCAGTTCCTAAAATATCAATTTAAGACTTAGACAAAATATACCTATATTTTCTTCTAAGTGATTTATTGTTTCAGGTCTTATATTTAGGTCTTTAATCCATTTTGAATTAATTTTTGCATATGGGGATGATCTGTAATCCAGTTTCATTCATTTGCATGTGGCTTTCTAGTTTTCCCAGCACCATTTCTTGAAGAGACTATTTTTACTCCATTGTGTATTTCTGGCTCCCTTGTAGAAAATTATCTGTCCATATGCATATGGTTTTATATCTAGGCTCTCTATTCTGTTCCATTGATCTGTGTCTGTTTATCTGCCAATAGTATGCTGTTTTTTTTAATTTATTTTTAAAAATATATATTTTATTGATTTTTTACAGAGAGGAAGGGAGAGGGATAGAGAGTTAGAAACATCAATGAGAAACATTGATCAGCTGCCTCCTGCAGTCACCCTACTGGGAATGTACCCGCAAACAAGGTACATGCCCTTGACCAGAATCGAAACTGGGACCCTTCAGTCCGCAGGCCAATGCTCTATCCACTGAGCCAAACCGGTCAGGACGAATACTATGCTGTTTTGATTAGCATAGCTCTGTAATATAATTTGAAGTCAGGTAGTGTGACACCTATAGCTTTGTTCTTTTTCTCAGGATTGCTTTCTATTCAGGGTCTTTTGTGGTTCCATACAAATCTGATGATTTCTCATTCTATTTCTTTAAAAAATGACATTGAGATTTTGATGGCTATTGTATAATATAAAAGTGACACTTGTGAACAAAAATAACAGTGTGGTGGTTGCAAGAGGGTAGGGGTTGGGGTGTGAACGGGATCTTAATATATGATGACAGGAGAAGATTTGACTTTGGGTGGTGGGCACTCAGTGCCATATATAAATCTTGTAACACAGAAACCCACACCTGAAACCTATATGTTTGTATTAACCAATGTCACCCCAATACATTTAGTAAAAAAGGGAAAAATAGGGAAGTTTTTAATTGGACAACTAAAGAAAAGAGACTTAGACAAAAGATGATATAAAGCAAATAATTTGCCTCCATTATGTTAGTTAGCATTCTTAAAATTTATTTCACCTTTTGATTTTTGTTGTGCATGTATTTTTAACTTTGCCAAGATTTACAGTAATATTTTTAACTTACACACTGCTTTTACAAACCAACCTTTAATCTTCACAATCACAAGCAAACTTATTAACATTTCTTATATTTACAGATGCTTGATATTTAAACAAATTGGAATAAACTCTATAGGCAAGAAGGGACTCTTTAGAATTCTCAATCCCTTTCCCATTCACCACTAGATTTTATTTTTCTTAATTCCCAGAGAGCTGCATACTGAATAAATGCATAATATTAACATAGAATGGAATCAACACTGTGGGAGGCCAGAAATAGTTTTGAATTCTGTACCAATCCCCCAATCACAATAAGTATTTGATAACTAGCTTAAAGGCATAATTATTTGAATACCAAGTTACCTGCATAGAGGCTTCCTTTTGTTCCTTCCATTTGTCTAGGGAGTAGTTTTCAAGTAAGTGTTACAATCTATAATATTTAACATATTAGGTTATAGGCACAAAACATGTATGTTGAACTCTATTAGAGGTTTAAAGGATTTTTAAGGGTAACTTTTACCTTAATATGACTCTTGTCTTTCACATGTATTAATCTCCAAGTTAAGCTGTCACAGTTTTATATAACAGTGAATACGTAGTATACACATATATGAACACACATGTGTATGTATATGTATAGTGTGTACGTGTGTGATATATATGTTTATGTATATATGTGTGTGTGTTTATATGTGTTTGTGTATATGTGTATATATGTATAGTAATTGCCCTAGTCATTTAAGCTTGGTTCTAGATTAGTTTTAATGTTCCCCATCTGTTTTTTTAATCTCTTGTTTTCTTGAAATTTTATAAAGTAGTTTTATAAAAAGTGTCTAGAGGAGTGGATTGCTTTAATGTTTAAACACATCTTTCTTTTGCTGATCTTCTTAAACGTATCCAGATTGATCTTCAGAACTTGTAAACAGTGTTCCATTGCCCTCTGGCATTAACTACTCATGTGGAGAATCTGAGGCCTTATACATTTTCCCCTTGATAGGAGACATGATTTTTCTGCCTGAATACCTGAAGAATTATGTATTTGTATTTGAAAGGTTATAGAACCTCTTCAGAATTTTGCTAGGGTGACTTTTTGACTTTAAGATTCGATTATTCATTTTTACATTATATTTCTAATAGTCATCACTGAGTACAGGTTTATGTTTGAATTACTGGATTCTTTATTTTTGGAATATCAGTTATCCATCTGATTTGATTTTTCAGACCAGGAATCTGTGGCAAGTGGCAGTTATTCTCTGTATCGTTGAATATCAGATAATGGTTTTTTTTTTTTTTCTCTTTTAACATAGGAATGGCAACTTGGTTAGATTTAAAATGTTAAATCTCACATTTTTATTGCTTTTTTGCTACATGTAAATAATCATACATATACAACAGTAGAGATAATAGTTTGATGGACCTCAAGTATCTATTATTGGGCTTAAAGATATCAGACATAACTGATGTTGCAGAGTCAGAGAGAAAAAGTGCTCTAACAGTTGACCTGTTTCCCTCTTAAATCATTCACCATTTGGAGGTACTGATGGTATTTCCCAGGTTTTCCTTTACTTATTTTCTACCACACAGCACTCTAATTTTTGGCCAGAATGGCATTGTCCCTCAGTGACTTTTCTTCATATTATTCAGACCAGGAATAATAATAATAATAAAAATAATATTCATATTATTTATTTGAAACTTTCCTAGTTCAACATCTAAGAAAGAATGCTCATTATTTTTATTACCCCTTTGGTCATAAAGATCCCCCTTTTCACCTTATTTTTATGCTGGTTCATCTAGCTAGAATATCCTCTATACCTAAATAATCTATGATGACTATACGTTTTTCATCAATGGAATGAATTCATACATGCGCTTGCATGCGTGCGCGTGCACACACACGCATACACAAACTGTATGGGAAAGTTTTGTGCACTTCAGGAAAGCAACTAAAACAAAAAGTTAAGAGCCAAAGATAAACTGGGGAAATATTTCCTGCGAATATGATAGATTTAGGGCAGGTCCCAACCTAAGCACTACTGAAATTTTTTTTTTACTTAATCATATTAGATTTATTTATTTATTTATTTTAAAAAATCTTTATTGTTGAGAGTATTACATATGTCTTCCTTTGTTCTCCCATTGACCCCCTCCACACAGTTCCCACTCAACCTCAGGCCTTCACTCCACTATTGTCTGTGTCCATAGGTAATGCATATACACATATAAGATCTTTGGCTAATCTCTTCCTGCCTCCTCCCCTCTTCCCTCTGAGATTCCTCAGTATGTTCCATGTTTCCATGCCTGTGGTTCTATTTTATTCATCAGTTTATTTTGTTTATTAGATTTCTTATTTGTTTATTTTGACTTTTAAATTAAATTGTTGATAGCTATGTATTTATTGCCATTCTATCATTCATATTTTTTATCTTTTTCTCTCCTCCTCCTCCTCCTCCTCCTAGTGTTCCTGCTCCTCCTCCTCCTTCTTCTTCAGAATATCCTTCAATATTTCATGTAATGCTAGTTTGCTGATGATGAACTCCTTTAGCTTTTTCTTGTCTATGAAAATCTTTATCTGACTTTTAATTCTAAATGATAGCTTTCCTGGGTACCAGCCACAATCCCTGCTAGTTTTTATAGCCTGTAGTTGTAGGAACTTCTCTTCCAAGTTCTGGAACCCTGGGCTGGGGGCCTGGTGTGGGACTGGGACCCCTTGCTCCTCATGGGAGGCCTCTGCTGCCCAGATATCCCTCCTGATTAAAAAAAAAATAATGCCACACATGGGTGTTGGACCAGCCCATTCCATGCCTCTGCCCCTCCTCCCAGTCTCAATGTGCTTTCTTCTTTACTGCTCTAGTTGTAGGACTTCCATTCAGCCACATTTCAGTTGGTTCTAAATTATGGTTGTTCTGTATTTTAGTTGTTATTTTGATATGATTGTGCGAGGTGGCGAGTATCGTGTTTACCTTTGCCAGCATCTTGGTGCCTCCAAGACTCTTGACATTTTGAATTAGATCAGTTTTTGTTGTGGGTCCAGTCTTATACATTGTAGGATGTTTAGTAGCATCCTTGGTCTCTACTAACCAGATGCCAGGAGTATACCCTGAGTTGAGATACACAAAAATTACTCCAGACAATGCCAATATTCTCTGTGGGGTACAAAATCCACCCTAATTTAGAACCACTGATTTAGGCCTAATCCCATTTATTAGACTATTCTGTTATATTAGCTTATGTAGGGTCTCAACATAAACTGTTTATTTTCACTCACATCACAGTTATTTGCAGGTCAGTTGGCTTTTCTTTGTAGCTTTTCCCCAAGGAAGGACATCTCAGACACCTTCCATATTGGTTGTTGAGGCCTCTACATTGTGACTTCAGGTTTCCTTATATCAAATTTGCCATCTCAAGAATTCTTCACTTCTTGCTCTATTAGAGAGAGAGAGAGAGAGAAGAGTTCACAACATTCTTAACTGCCTCAGACTAGGAGTGATACATGACTTTTGCTCCTATTCCAATTGATCACATAGCAGTCATATCACCCCAATCCAAGTGCAGTTAAGATTGGGAAACAGACTTCCTGTGTACACAGGAAAATAATGGTGTGGTAAACAGCATTGTCATTGGTGTCGTTGTCTCATTGTCATTGCAAAGTATATCTTATCTGAAAAGGTCCCTTGAAAATAATTTTAAAATATTTAGTTTCAACATCCATTGTGAAAATTATAAAATCTATAGAGCTGTAATTCACCAAGGAAATGTAAATAAATAATAAACATATTAAATTGTTCAAGCTAGCTAATCAAATGAAACATTAAAATTATTTTCTCCTATAATATTGGCAAATATTAAAAATATTAATACTCAGAGCTGACATGGTAATGAGGATAAAATAAGATAGCATTTTCATATATTGTTGGTAAAATGGTGAATTATTATAAACTTTGTGGAAAAACATTGTCAGTATATATCACAGACTTTATAATGCTAACACATTTTCATTGAGATATAATTGACGTATAATATTAAATTAGTTTCAGGTGTACAACATAATGTTTTGATATTTGTATATATTGCAAAGTAATCACCATAATAAGTCTAGTTTACTTCCATCACCACACATTGTTACTTTTTTTTTGTTGTGAGAGAACTTCTAAGATTTATTATCTTAACAACTTTCAAATAAACAATATAGTATTATAAACTATGACCACCATGCTGTACATTATACTCCCAGGACTCGGTGTTTTATAAGTGTAAGTATGTACCTTTTAATGCTCATACTTTTAATTCAGTTATGCCACTTGTAGAAACCTATACTATGATAAAGAGGAAATCAGATATATAAAATTTAAGTGGAACAAAATTTTTATTAAAGCAATGTTACAGGAATAAATACAAGAAGTAACAAATATATGCAAGACTCAGGGAATGAGTAAAAACTCTCAGATTTCCTCCTTCCACCTCTTAAGTTCTAATAAACTGAAAATAGTTACAGGGAATCACATTTTCAGCTTTATTGTAAGAGAAGCTGGATTGGAGAATAGGCCAATGCCCCTGGCCTCTGACCTTCATCTCCTAACCTAGGTCTTGGGACTTTCTTGACAAAGTCATTAAATTAGTAGGTCAAAGATGATGGAATGAAGCTGTCAGACACCTGGGATGGGCCTACCAGAAGCTTGGGGGTAGGTGGTTTGACAGAGAGATAGAGCATGGCTTGTCTTGCTTTCAAGCATGTAATATGGACTAATGGGCTTCAGGCTCTGAGCAGGCTGTGTTCAGATAATCCATTTCTTTTTCTAAAAGTGAGTAGTGGATAAGTGGATGAAAGGTCAGAAGTTTCTTGGTGATACTATCCCCTCTTAGATGATGAGGCAGAACTTTTCCATAGAGTCTTATAAAATGTAAGGGATGTGAGTTTGGTCACTAGCATAGGTAGACCATACACCTAATTCCTACATGCACAGAGTAGCTGAAGATGGACTAATGCCAATTAAAGGTGGCATCAGATCAAGGGTTCAAAGATGGAGCAAGAGCTAGGGAAATTATCACATTGAATAAAGGATCTGTTCAGTTGTGGGTCTGTTAGATAAGAAAATTACCAAAAAAAATAAAAACAGCCTCTAAACCAGTGGTTCCCAGCGAGGGGCACATGCCCCACGGGGGGAGGGGGGGGGGAGTGTGCAATTTGACTTTTAAAGGGGGCAATTTGAGAATGAGTTATTAACAGTGAATTTTTTGCATTTCTTATTGTTCTACGGGCCTCATATACAGTATATAAATATATATTGTGACATATTTATGATTTTGGTTCTCTATTATATGTTTTGAAACTTTATTTGCTATTTTTCATATCACTTCATATTATTATTATTATTAACAATTTCTTAGTACTTCCTCAGTACTTCCACTGTCCTTTCATTCCTTTATTTTTCTCTTTCATGGATGCCATGTTCTTTGGAAGCTTGTTTAGACCAAGTGAATGGCCTTTTAGGCTTCCTCCACATGAATAGGAGTTCACTTTTTGAATAATAAGATTTTTATGTCATGGGGGGGAGGGGCATCAGGATTTTAGAGATGCTTAGGTGGGGCGTGGCCAAAAAAGGTTGGGAACCACTGCTCTAAACCTTACTGAGAGACACTTCTGAATGAGTCTGATGTAGGTGTCTATGGGTTGCTGATAATTGAGAACAATTGGCTACATAGTGTTAGGCTAGGAACGGATATATTTTTTTGTGGGAGAGTTCACTGACACTGATTATACTTTATAAGTTCTATGACTGCTTTCTAATATTTCTGCTCCTCCTTCACTGCTGATCTGACAACTGTAATAGTCTGTTTCCAGCAGGGTATTAACTTTGCTTCAAATTGAAGCTTTCATTTTATGTGTATAACCTTTTTGAAATATATGCTGAGTGGGTAAACACATTTCAGAGGGTTCCTGCTTTAATAGCTATATTCTGTGAGAGCTAGTTTTGTGTCTTAATGAGTTTTATTTTTGTGTATGATGGGGGTTTAGATATGGCCTAGAGCAGTGATTCTCTAAGTGTGCTCCATGACCAGTTTCATCAGCACCACCAAGGAAAACACATTCTTAGGCTCCATCCCAGATCTAATGATTCAGAAATTCTGGGGGTGGGGCCCAGTGCTCTGTTTAACAGGCCCTGGAGGGAACTGTGTGGTATGTTCATGTCTGGGAACCACTGGACTACAAGTAGCCTTGCTACTCAAAGCATGGTTGGTGGAATGCCATAGGGATTATGGGAATGCTTGTGAGAAATCCAGAATCTTGGGCCATGCCCCAGAATTATACAATCAGACTCTTTACTTTAAAATCCTCTGGTGATTCTCATGCACTTTACAGTTTGACAAGCCCTGAGACCCACCCTCAGGGATCCACTTATTAGGCTTCATTTGATTTGGGATGGGACACATGCCTTGGTTATGTTTTTTTCAATGCTTTATTGAATGATAATGCACATGCACTATACACACTGAATGCCATCTCAAGTGCTGGTATTTTTCAAATCTTCCCCAGGTGATTTTAATGTGTATCCAGGGTTGAGAGTATCCATATTAGAGGGGAGGAGGGTGGACCATGAAAACCTTATGTTCTTAATAGCTTGCTCTTTCTTTCTTTCTTCTTTCTTTCTTTCTTTCTTTCTTTCTTTCTTTCTTTCTTTCTTCTTTCTTTCTTTCTTCTTTCTTTCTTTCTTTCTTCCTTCTTCTTCCTTCTTCTTCTTCCTTCCTTCCTTCCTTCTTCCTTCCTTCCTCCTTCCCCCTTCTTTCTTTCTTTCTTTCTTTCTTTCTTTCTTTCTTTCTTTCTTTCTTTCTTTCTTTCTTTCTTTTCTTTCTCTCTCTTTTCTTTCTTCTTTCCTTCCCTTCTTTTATTCTCATTTTTAAAATACATTTTATTGATTTCAGAGAGGAAGGAAGAGGAAGAGAGAGATAGAAACATCAATGTTGGGAAAGAATCATTGATTGGCTGCCTCCTGCATGCCCCCTACTGGGGATCGAGGCTGCAACCTGGGCAAGTGACCTTGACTGGAATAGAACCTGGAACCCTTCAGTCCTCAGGCTGATGGTCTATCCACTGAACCAAACCGGCCAGAGCTTGGAGGATTCCTTTCTTGAAGGTGCTAAGGATTTGAAAAATTTTGCCTGCTCAACTCCATTAATATTTAGGGAAGAATCTAGATTAAATTAGGCTGATCCCCAAACAGGTGCAAAGGGACCTACTTAATAAATGGAATATTTCCATGGCATCAACATAGTTATAGTTTTTATAGACAAATGAGTGTGATTTAGTTTACATTCATGAAGCACAGTTTCTCTGTTGCCCCAGATGTTGATTAGCAATGCTACAAATGAGGGCGCCAATCTGAAAATCTGGATGGAAAACGAAAGTATTTGTTCAGAATAAAAAATATTTGTGGCTCCACTGGCTGAAATGGTACAAAATACTGTGCTGTTTAGCCTCTTTTCCACAGATAATAAGCACCAGAAAAGCAGTCCAGATTATGCTGCCTAGGCCACATTGAACAAAGAGCAGCAGGAACTCAATTTATGTGGTTAACACAGTGCCACTGAGGCACATTTGAGATCTTGCTCCCTACCACTGTCCTTGGTGCTCAAAAATATCATAAAAATTCTCCATGGGTTTGGATCTTCCTTCCTTCCTTCCTTCCTTCCTTCCTTCCTTCCTTCCTTCCTTCCTTCCTTCCTTCCTTCCTTCCTTCCTTATTTTTTAAAATTCAGATAGGAAGGGAGAAGGCGAGGGAAAGAGATAGAAACATCAAAGATGAGAGATAATTGTTGATTGGCTGCCTCCTGCATGCCCCTCACTGGGATGGAGCCTGCAACCTGGGCATGTGACCTGACCCGAATCAAACCGTGATCTTCTGGTTCATAGGTCGATGTTCAACCACTGAGCCACGCTAGGAGGGCTAGACATTTCTTACATTGAAATTTACTTGGCATAGTATGGCAGGGCTTTGAAGAAGCCCACCCAGGACCACCCTGCAGATTTGAACCTGGTGCTAGGTATAAGCAAGAGCCCATTGTGCCCCATCAGCTCCCCACTACACATTGGGTGAACTTGGGTGAGTTTATTAGGAATTATAGGCCTCCTTGCTTTAAGTTGCAGGGCTATGACTTGAAAATCCTTGATGTGGATAAGGTTTGAAATAACCCAGAGAAAAGAAAAAAAAATTGGGTTGCTGCTTTTCATTTTGGTTTTTACTTTGATTGCTTATTGAGAGTCTGAACAAAATCTTTGCTGGTTCAGTGACAGGCTGAACTCACTTTAGCTCTGAAAGTTCAAGGACCCTTGCTTTCCCAACCTGAATAGCCAATGGGATGATGATAGTTGTTGAGCGCCCCAAATCTGAGGTGGCAGAGATGGGTGCTGTGAGGTATCCATTGCAGTAGTGCAGCCAATCCCAAAGAAGCCAGCAGAAGCCCTGGATAGAAGGGCAGGGCACCCTGGAATGGGTTGCCTCCTAGAGAGGGGCCTGAGAAAGGGGCTGTGCCTTGGAAAGTTCCAGTGGTGTCCTGTAAGCTCTCACTGGCCCTTTTTAAAGTATTCTTTTTTAATATATATATATATATATATATATATATATATATATATTTGATTTTTTATAGAGAGGAACGGAAAGGGATAGAGAGTTAGAAACATTGATGAGAGAGAAACATCGATCAGCTGCCCCCTGCACACCCCTTACTGGGGATGTGCCCGCAACTATGGTACATGCCCTTGACCGGAATCGAACCTGGGACCCTTCAGTCTGCAGGCCGATGCTCTATCCACTGAGCCAGACCAGTCAGGGCATCAAGTATTCTTAGGTGACTAAGAATTTCATGGGGTTGCCTGAGGAAAAGTCCTTCAAAGGTGTAAAAACAGTCAGACAGAGATATTCACTGCATTGGCTCATCTGGAGATGTGCACGTAAAGGCTGTTTTTTTTTAAAAATATATTTTATTGATTTTTTACAGAGAGAAGGACAGGGATAGAGAGTTAGAAACATGGATGAGAGAGAAACATTGGTCAGCTGCCTCCTGCACACTCCCTACTGGGGATGTGCCTGCAACCAAGGTACATGCCCTTGGCGGGAATCGAACCTGGGACCCTTTGAGTCCGCAGGCTGACGCTCTATCCACTGAGCCAAACCGGTTAGGGCTAGGCTGTTTTTTTTTTTAATTTTTTCCCCTAGAAGTTTGTTTAGACTCTACAGATATCAAAATTAACATGGGAAATTGTGCCTCTGTGGTCGACAAGCCCCATGACAATCATTAATATTAAAATGGCCAAAATGAGGATCCTTTAACACTTCTAAATCTTTTGTGTGCACAGTTAGAAAAAACTGGCTATGAAATTAAGCAAAAAGAATGGAGAGCCTATTTAATTGGTCTCTCAAAGCTTCAAAAAAGATTTAGAGAAATTAATCTATGATATCATTTCTATGTCAATCCAATTCTTTGAGGTTTCAAAAATGGCTGTCCTGCCTGGCTGACATGGCTCAGTGGTTGAGCATCCACCTATGAACCAGGAGGTCACAGTTTGATCCCCGGTCAGGGCACATGCCCAGGTTGTGGGCTTGATCCCTGATCATGTAGGAGGTAGCCGATCAATGATTCTTCCTCATCATTGATGTTTCTATCTCTCTCCCTCTCTGTGACTTTCTGAATATATTTAAACACGACCCAACCAGGGCCAGGGAGGAGCCTGCAAGTGAGGTATGTGCCCATGAACGTCAGAATTGAACCTGGGGCCCTTCAGTCTGCAGGCCGATGCTCTATCCACTGAGCCAAACCAGTCCGGGCGTCAAGTATTCTTAGGTGACTAAGAATCTTCATGGGATTGCCTGAGGAAAAGTCCTTCTAAGGCAGTGGTTCTCAACCTTTTGGCCCTTTAAATACAGTTCCTCATGTTGTGACCCAACCATAAAATTATTTTCGTTGCTACTTCATAACTGTAAGGTTGCTACTGCTATGAATCGTAATGTAAATATCTATTGGTCTTAGGCGACCCCTGTGAAAGGGTTGTTCAATCGCCAAAGGGGTCACTACCCACAGGTTGAGAACTGCTGTTCTAAGGTGTAAAGCAGTCAGACAGGGATATTCACTGCATTGGCTGCTGATACCAGCTCTGGCTGGTTTGGCTCAGTGGATGGAGTGTCGGCCTGTGGACTCAAGGGTCCTGGGTTTAATTCTGGTCAAGGGCATATGCCCGGGTTTCGGGCTTGATCCCCAGTGGGGGGCATGCAGGAGGCAGCCAATTGGTGATTCTCTCTCATCATTGATGTTTCTCTCTCTCTCTCTCTCTCTCTCCCTTCCTCTCTGAAATCAATAAAAAGGGTGTCCTTATTTTAAAGGGGAGGTCATTTGGAACTTATGCCATCGAGGACAAATATAAATTGTAAAAGCCCTCCAAAACAAAATCTGGATCCCACTGTTCTCTGTGTCTGTCTGTATGTCTATATGTGTGTTATAAATGTAAGATAATTTTCTACCTCCAGATGGTATTGTTAAAATTAATTTAAAGGCAAGTACTTGTAAGGATTGAATATTCTAAAAAATTATCAGAAATATAGAAACTAAGTTTAATCCTTAGTAAATAAAATCTAGCTTAGGTTTGTTGGTTTAAGTAAGAGATATGACTTTTACCTGCGTTTTACAAAAATAACCCCATGTTAATAATTGCCATTTATGTCTATGAAAAAATGTTTCTAGAGGTTATAAAATGTCTTCATAAGTTTGACTTCTTAGTTTTCATGAGCAATTGTAATTTTAAGGGTTAAAATATCAATGTATATATAGGAATTACTTTGTGGTTTTCCCTCAAATACCTCAAAAATGATTTTTTATGTTAAATTGGATGGAAAGCATTGTAAAATAAGTGATAAGAACTTATAGGGTGTATTATGGATAAACAATTGTTGTAAATTAAACAAATAGTCTGGACTATGGGAAACCCCAGACGAGCATGTGGTTCTTCCCGGCTCCCTGGCACCCCATTTTTCAGTTTTTGCTTTCCTCATGTATCATAGTGCATTTAAGCTGAACTTAGGTGAAGGAGCTTATGAGCTAACATTGTTTAAAGGAGACATCTTACACGATTGCCAAGGTTTGAGAGTCACCTCAAGAAAAATCCAAGTTGGGCCCTAGCTGGTTTAGCTCAGTAGATAGAGTGTTGGCCTGCGGACTGAAGGGTCCCTGGTTCAATTATGGTCAAGGGCACATACCTCGCTTGCAGGCTCCTCCCTAGCCCTGATTGGGTCGTGTTCAGGAATCAACCAATGGATGTGTCTCTCTCACATGGATGTTTCTCTCTCTGTCTCTCCCCCTCCCACTCTCTCTAAAAATCAATGGAAAAATATCCTCAGGTGAAGATAAGAAAGAAAGAAAGAAAGAAAGAAAGAAAGAAAGAAAGAAAGAAAGAAAGAAAGAAAGAAAGAAAGAAAGAAAAGAAAGAAAGAAAGAAAGAAAGAAAGAAAGCAAGCCAAGTTGGTAATCTTACTTTCATAGCAAGCTCCCAGGAGATAAAGACTTCAGATATTGTTGTTTTGGAAAGAACATCAAATTAAAAACACTCTCCAACCTTGTTGGAAAGGATGTTATCAGGTTCCTAACCACAAATGGCCATTTACTCCTGTCTGCAGACATCAGTGACTCCTCGAGGACAAAAAGCAGCTGATAGCAGCCCTGGCTGGTTTGGCTCAGTGGATGGAGCGTTGGCCTGTGGACTGAAGGGTCCTGGGTTTGATTCTGGTCAAGGGCACATGCCTGGGTTGCAGGCTTGATCCCCAGTGGGCAGCATGCAGGAGGCAGCCAATCGGTGATTCTCATCATTGATTTTTTTTTCTCTCTCTCCCTCTCCCTTCCTCTCTGAAATCAACAAACATTAAAAAAATTAATAAGAAGCCGCTGACACCAGAAGTAGAGAAGGCTTGCATTCCTATGGATTGATATCAAACCCAGATCCATTTTGTTTGATTGTTTTTACCTACTTGCCAATGATATTAGTCATAATAATAGTTATACTTGTTCTTTTAGTTCTTTTCCATATTGTTCTTTTTCCATATTGTCCAACTCTTTGTGATTACAGAACATGTATAACATAATACTTTTTTCATGCTTTATGTCAATGTTACATTAGAGTCCAAATACAGAAAAATGAGACAGAAAAATAAAACTGTGCCACTGATAATTTTGCTCATGCAGGCCATTGGGTTAAAAGGGAATATGAATGTAAAACTATAAAAATAATCTCAGCCTTTGTGCATTCCCACCTTCAGTATTAGAAGGCAAACAAAGAAAATCCAACGAGCGGCAGTTACTTCTTTGAGTAGCATTATTTTTATAAAGGCAAGAAATAAGCTGCTTAAACAACAGAACAATTGTTACTGTGATCTGAGTTCTAAGGCCTCATATTAAATGTGAATGTAAGCATCCATAAATAAGACATATTGAGAGAATATCATTTAAGTTATGGCTCCCTGTTCATGGTCCCAGTGATTTGATATTCATCACTTACTGAAACATTCAGTGTTTTCTGCCTCATAATTTATGCAGGTTCTAAAAGCCTGACATTGCTAAGAATCATGAACCTCATGGTTCTTTATTACTTTAAGAGAGCAACAGTAATGAGATGGAAAAGGAGGGTTGACAGCTTGCTGGGGTTGAGGATGGATTGTGGGAGTGAGAGACCTCACGTTTAGATGGGCACATTAGCTTTATGGAGTAAAATTAGGAGTCAATTTTCATGCTATAAAAACACGAAAAAAAGATGGGGGAAAGAAAAGCCCAAGACAAAGTAAAAACTAAGTAAATACTTTGATTTTAATGAAATCAACATTTATTAATGAGAAAATAATGAGTTTTATTATGGTAATTAAAGATGAACTAAGGATCAGAACCCTCATTCGTCACTGGTGGGGATGTAAAACGGTGCAGCCATGAGCGTTCCTTTAGTTTACATGTACCTTTCTCAATGCTCTTCATTTATTTTACAGAGACTAAAACACTGTAAAAATTGGCCAGTGGAGTTGGGAGCTGCCATGGAATTCTAACTGCAATATGCTAGAGTCATTTGTGTTTTTGTATTTTATGACCTTCTGGGTTACCATATAGTCATTATAAAAGTGTTTTGGATGGCTAATATGTCAACTTTCTGATTAAGATAATAGGTTTTTCAAATTATAATATTTAGCATTTTTTATCTGATAAGTTTGAATATTGGCTTGTGTTTTTTTGTTGTTTGTTTTTTTTAGATACCTTTTGTCTTGATTGGGAGGACTTGGGGTGATAAGTATGTACTAAAGGATTTCTGTAAAAATCAGAATTCACTTGAATTCTTGTGCCCTAAATGAACATTGATAAAAGCAATGGAAATTAAAAAGTAGATTCAATAGTAGACCTTAAATATGGGGTTTCAAGCATATCTATTGGTGCATATATGTTAGAGAAATCAGGACTTAAGCTGTCATTACTTCTCTATTCCTGATACCTTTTGAAAAAGTATATTTTTATTGATTTCAGAAAGAAAGGGAGAGGGAGATAGAAGCATCAATGATGAGAGAGAATTGTTAATTGGCTGCCTCCTGCACGCCCCCTACTGGGGATCTAGCCTGCAAGCCAAGCATGTTGCCCTTGAATGGAAAACCCTGGGACCCTTCAGTCAGTCTGCAGGCTGACGCTCTATCCACTGAGCGAAACCAGCTAGGGCTATTGCTGACACTCTTTAGTTAAGTTTTCTGTGGCATAACAATGACGATGATGATGATGATGATGATGATGATGATGATGATGATGATGATGATGATAGATGCTGTCAGTGTGTTAACCAGCTGCCTCTAATCCTGGAAGTTGACAAACCTCATGGGGGTTTCTATATAACACAAAGAATAATTATTAATACTATTTTCTTATCCTGGGTAATAATAATAGTTGGAAACTAAATTCATTCCTTTATTTCTCACTTACTCACTTGATACTCAACTCATGACCACTTTTGATGTTCCAGAGACTGTAGTTCCCAGAACTTCCATTTACTTGGATTTCCTCTCTTAGGTCAAAAAAGTCCTCACTGCCTCGATGGTTCTCTAATGCCTTCAGTCAGATAATTATTTTTCTTTGCCTGTTTGTTTTAGTCCATAGCTTCTAGTCCTTAGCAGGAGGTTAATTCTGATCCATAATAAACTACAGGAGGGACTTACTTTGCAGGGTAGTGAAGGACCATAAAAATGACTATGTAATTTCAAATCATGTAAAATGATCTTAATAACCAATGGGGGAAATTGTGATTATTCTGTGACCTTTGAAAATTCTTATCAGAATATAAAAACTCTCTTATGTTCTAAACTTTATTATTATGGTTGACACTATTACAGATGTCCCATTTTCTCCTTTTGCCCACTCCCACGGGCCATCACCACACTGTTGTCTGTGTCTATGGGTTATGCATATATATTCTTAGGCTAATCCCTTCACCTTCTTTCATCCAGTCCTTCCTCCCTCATTCTCTCTGACAGCTATCAGTCTGTTCCATGTATCCATGCTCCTGTTTCTATTCTGTCCATCAGTTTATTTTGTTCATTAGATTCATATAACTGAGATCATATGGTATTTGTTTTTCTCTGACTGGCTTATTTCACTGAACGTTATAATCACCAGGTCCATAAAAACAGTAAAACTAAAGTTTGTATAGTATCTGGAAATTTAAAACACAGCCATTGATAAGTAAAATATTTTATTTCTTTTTAAGCAACTTATCCAAGGTAGTTTGCATAGTGCTTGCTTT
Source organism: Myotis myotis (assembly GCF_014108235.1). Classification (NCBI taxonomy): domain Eukaryota; kingdom Metazoa; phylum Chordata; class Mammalia; order Chiroptera; family Vespertilionidae; genus Myotis; species Myotis myotis. Next base: position 116,260,275 of record NW_023416346.1, on the reverse strand, counting down.
CTTATCATAAAACTTACAATACAGTGCAAGTATATTTTCTATGCTTTGGTGAATTAGCATATTATTTTGTAAGATTGGATAAACTTCCACTATTTTATCCAATGTCATGAAATATTCCCAGGGTTCTCTGGAACTCCTGTGAAGGCTCTTTGCTGGCATCACTCCCTGTAGCTTCATCCTTTTTGTCACAGTCACTTCTCTTAATTATATCGCTAACTTCTCCAAATTCTTCTGGCTTCACATCTTGAGTCTCTTGAAGGTGGTGGTGTTCAGCTATTTCTCCTGTAAATCCATTTATGTTTTATTTGAACTTCACTTCTAGTGTTATCACTTTCTGTTTCTTTCTTGCACTTCGATTTTGTTGCCCATTTTTCTATTTGGATTACCCATTTTAAAGTAACATCACATGGGTTTATCACAGGGAAACAGAGAGGCAACACAAGTATACTAGTATATACACTTTGCTGTCTGTGAGCTAAGTAACAGATGCTCTGTGACTAATCACTAATAGACTTTGAAAGAAGGGACTTGATTTGTCATTGATCATGATATAAAATGCCGAAGAGATAGCATCTGCGTTTGTACGTAAGCAATTTCTCACAGTTAATATACTGCGGCAATTGAAATGGGAATCCTGTTGTTCAGGACTGGTATTACTTAACTAAATCGAGGCAAGTGAAATTGGTGCATATCAGAAGCATTCTCTACTTAATGAAAATCTTTTAGTATGAGTGAAACTTACGCTGTTGAAGTTACCATGAAGAGGCACTTTTCTCAGGATCTTAATCAGGCATTTCACCAGATGACAAACTCATTTGCCTAACTCTTGTGGCCTGCTAGCATCTCAGTCTTTCTGGGTCCCCTTTGCATAATTAGGGATCCCTTTACTCAACTGAAATTTAATGAGGCACTGAGTTTAGAGTGCAGTATTGGTCAAATAGAATATGAAACAATTCAGACAGTTTACAGTTCACAAATGCAAAATGACTTGTGAGTGTTAATGGAACCGAGAGAGTTCACTTGAGACTGTGGACCAAGTCTAAAATGGAAGCAAGCCCGATGCAATATTGTGAATGACATGAGCCAGGGCTATGGCATGCAGGTGGCTGTGATTCTGCAATGAGAGAGAGAATGGTGCTGTGGATACCAGCTGTGGTGCCACTATGAACATGAGCCAAACTGATCTGCCAATGTTTTATTGTTTTCATCTGGTTCACTCATGATTTATATAATAATGAAATTATTTTTGATATTTTTGCCTCAATAGAAGAGTGTTGGAGGATCATTTATTTCATGGAAGCCAAACAAACTGTGTCCCCTGATGTGACATTGTGAAGTTGACTGTATAGCACAGAATAAGTAATGTCCTGTAACTCAAGCTGTTACTGCCACTGCTGACTCATTGAATGACAGCAGAAAGCCACTTAAATGCTTTATGTTTTAGGTGCTAAGCTGTTCAAGAGTGATGATAAGAGCTTACCCACATCACAGAGATGTGGGATTTGTAAAGTATTGGCTTAGAAATATTTTGGAAATTTTGAACAAAAAGTGTTAATGTTATTTTAAACATTGTTACTGTTACTACTTGAATAAACCATTGTAGTAATTGATATTTTTTAAATTTAAAATATTTTTTAATATTTTGTGCATGCCCAAATGAATCATACTTGAAAAGATATCAAGATCACATCAGGAATTTTATAGGGAGTGGAGATATGGGCAATATGGCTTCTAGTATTGAGGCAATATTATTGTGCTTTGAAGTGCTCTGTAGAAGGATACATTAGATTGAATCATATGGGAGTGCCATGCTTGTAGGCCAAAATGTTAAAGTACTAGGAATTTCATATAGCTTACCCTAAATTAAGGGCCAAGGATAAGTTCTATTGGAATTTTTTACCCTCACTCTTTTTTTAAGTAATTTTTTTATTGTTTATAGTATTACAGATATCTGCCTTTTTACCCCCTTTGCCTCCATCCTCCCAGCCCCTACCCACCCCTCCATGTCTTCACTACCCTACTGCCCATGTCCATGGGCTTTGCATATAAGTATATAAGCTCTGGTTTATCTCTTCTCACCTCACCCTCCCCAACCCCACATTGAGGTATGTCAGTCTGTTCCATGCCTAGTCCTAGTCTCTCAGTTATAAATTGGGTGTGATGCAGTCTGCCATTTCCGAAATAAAGGGATGAGCAGGAATACTTATTTTTCTCTATTACCTTATTTTTCTATGTGTATCTCCTATGTGCTTATCTATCTATTAAGACTGATAGATCCTTTACTTATTGGTTGTGTGAACCTGACCAAATTATTAAGCAACTCTAATTTTCAACTGTAAAATAATCATAGTAAATATTAAAATCAGACTGCTCATTCAGATTAAAGGACGCAATGGATGTTAAGTATTAACCTGGCACTTAGTACTTGGCGCTTAGTAATGTTTAAAAAAGGTAAAGTATTAATTTAAAAATTTAGAGCAGATATAAAGCATTCATCTTCATGTTTAGTGCTAGCTTTATATTTTTCTCTAATCAGAAAACTTTGTGTTTTGTGGCATGATCTTGGTGTGATTAATAAAATATTCTGATTTTAAAAAAGTACTTTATCTTCATTCGATTGTACGTAATAAGTAGGCAATTAAAATGTTTGATTCATTTCTCATTTAAGAAAAAAAATGGATTGCAGTCGATTTCCAAACCAGTCACAACATAATTTGTTCATCAGTTATTAAGGAAGTACCTATAACCATCCATTATAATTGCATTATGAATCTGTAGATGAGTCAATCAGTAGAGAATGTTAGTCAATGGAGTCTTGGGTAAAGTAGATGGTATTGTGTTGTCTAATTGTCTTTAATTATTTTTTTAAACCTTCTAACTTTCATTATTGGAAGGCACAGTTGTTGTTTTTTCTGTTAGGAACCTATTCTCCATTACTGGTGATCTAAATGGATGTCTCATATTGGAATGTACTGCTATAATAATATACTTTTTACAAATATCAGTGGTGCCAATTGGAAGAGCACAGGTATTCATGTTGGTCCTGCCCTCTTGGAAGGCAGCTATGCCAAAGCTGTTTTGTTTGCAACCATTTGACCACACTCAACTCCAGTATCTATTTGGCTTCTGACTCTTGGCTCCATCTCTTCATCACTGAGCCTGCTTCTCTCTTTGGACTTGATACTTCTTTCTGGTCTCCCTGGCTTTGACTCTTGGCTTCCCCTGAAGGACTTTGGCCTGACTTTGGCCAAGAAGTGCTTCAGAACACCCTGAATGTGATGATTTCCTCGGAATCTGTTTCTCTGGCTCGAATGTGCTGGACCAGCAACAGGCTGCCTTGACTGGCCAGAGGATTCAGCTAATGCAAAAGAGAGAGGGGGTTTTCATCAAGGCTCTATTAGAAGTTTTGAACTCATGCAGAATCATTTCCCTTAACAGCCTTCAGTTACTCTTGGGGGGTAAAGTAGAATTTGTAAGTCAAAATAAGTGCTTGATACTTTAGGAAAAACATAATTTGAAGTACAGAGTTTTACTTAAAATACTAAGGGTATATGGCTGTGATCTGTTTATTTCTCTGTTGTGCAGTGCTACTGACTACCACCTAAGCTTATAAAAACATGCTTCTCCCTCTGCTCTAAAAAGCCTGGCACTGCCCTAGCTGGTTTGGCTCAGTGGATAGAGCATCAGCCCGCAGACTGAAGGGCCTCTGGTTTGATTCTGGTCAAGAGCATGTACTTCGGTTGCAGGCTTAATCGCTGGCCTTGTTCAGGGCGCATGAGGGAGGCAACCAATGGATGTGTCTCTCTTACATCGATGTCTCTCTCTTTCTCTCTCTCCCTCCCTTCTACTCTCTCTAAAAATCAATAGAAAAATATCATCAATATCATCAGATGAGGATTTTTTAAAAAGCCTGGCATTAACGATATTTTCTATCAACCTTAATTATTAGAGAAGTCTTCTCATTTCTGCCACTCAGAAGACAATGCAAGCAACACAAAACTCAAAGAGTAAGACTAGAGCACTTTTGTAGTATTTGAGGCCAATTTTCCAACAAGCATGCTTGCGAGCATGATTAAATTCAATGTGATTTTCAAGTATCACCTTAGAAATGAAAAGTTTATCATTATTTTATTTATGTCTGACATAAAACGTTAATTGTTTCAAACAATAAAATACAAGGGAAAGTGTTGACATTTTCAGTTTTCAATTAGCGATAGTGTTTCAAGAATTTACTTTGGAGTAAAAATTTGCACATTTATGACATTTATAAATTAAAGCACTTGGTTGAATGATTTTAATTGTTGAATCACAAGAGACATATATTCCAGGAAAGTGAAAACTGCTGTTTTTTTTCTATTATCTAGTAGTAATTTGTTTTAAACATGTCAGCTTTCTTTATGCATTCATTTTTAGCAATCACTAATTGCTATGTGTTAATTGAGCTGGGAACATCTGTAGGCTCTGGTCAAAGTCAGTGTTTTGAATATGAGAATAAGATTAAGGTGTTTTTTCTAAGGTCAAACAAAGACTGACCTGAAACAGGGGGAGGTCATGTTAGAAAAGAATGCAAACCAATTACAAGATCAGAGCAGATGGGTACTTGTGCTTGTCCGAGGCTGGAGTTCTTCAGAGATGGCAGAAGACTGGGCAATTACATTCATTGGGGAGCTCTGGTGGTGTGTTCTGGGGAACCAGACTCTAGGAAACTAGGCTGTCAGCAAAGTCAATGAAGTTAGAAGAGAGGCTATAGAGAGGCTATAGGACCAGGGATAGAATGTAATTAAATATGATTAGGGAACAGAGAAGGGAGTGTAGTTACCAAGGACTCAGAGGAAACAAAGAGATCAAGCCAAGTTGGATACGGTTTTATTGGGCTAAATATTAGCATTGCCCTGGGATAAAAATTAGTCCTAGAGAATAGCATAGGGATAAATGAATGTGTAGGGAATAAATGTTTACTTTTCTGTGCTAACGTGTTATAATTAAGGAAGCCAAACAGACTATTGTAAGATGAACCTTGCCTATGATGCTGGCAGTGAAAGAGGACATTGAAAGGTAGATTTGAAATGCACCACGAGGAAGGAATTGATTGAATTTGTGGATTATTTGGAAGTTGAGAATGTCGGTGAGCTTCTTTTTAAAGATATTTTTATTGATTTCAGAGAGGGAGAGGGAGAGAGAGCTAAACATATCAATGATGAGAAAATCATTGATTGGCTGCCTCCTGCACGTCACACACTGGGGATCGAGCCCTCAACCCAGGCATGTGCCCTGACCAGGAATCGAACTGAACCATGACCTCCTGGTTCATAGGTCGATGCTCAACCACTGAGCCACACCAGCTCGGCTCTGTGAGCTTCTTAAATGTAGTGTGCCTGTGACCAGTTGATAGAAAAACGATTGGCCACTAGGAGTCACTCTTTGTCAAAATGTATGGAATTTTTCTTTTTGGCTCAGTATGATTCCAAGATATTTATTCAGGTGACAATACTTGCAACAAATTTCCTAATTTAACCAACTCCACCCACAACTGTTATACTCTGTCTGTCATAGGCATCCAGTGCTTCATCTTAAACACCTGATGGTCACCCATGCAATTCATTGAAATGAGTTGGACACTTTCTAATCATGTCATCTGAGTGCTGCCTGATGGGAATCAGGATTGATATTCCCATGGTTCTCATTGTTTTCACTGAAGGTGATTATGGTTTCTTTCTCTCAGGTTTCCTAACAGCCATAAAGGGACCCTGGGTTTGGACTAATGGCCTTGCTACTGCCTTGCTGAGTAAAGTTGAAAAAAATTTGTCATTTGTCTTGTAGCACACTCATCAATCCATACCCGTATCCTTGCTAACAGTACTGGTTTCCACATTTAAGTACTGTAAACTACTTAAATAGGAATGGGAAAAAAGATCTGTTGATTGAACAAAGTTGTTACTTTCAATAAGATTTTATACTACCTATGTTATTTAAATATTGTTGGTATATTTTGATTAGATGAAGAAGTTACTATTATTGTAAAGTTAATTCCCAGCAGAGAGAACACTGAGTATTCTTCCCTAATATACTGAGAAAAAAATGGATCTATGAGATATTTGTCTCAATGAGATTTTTCCACTTCATTGTATTGTTTTCTAAGTTTGTTGCATTTTTGGTTGATTTCTTTCAGTTGTCAAAGTTGTAACCTTTCTCTTCCAAGTTATCAAATGGCATATACTTGGCAAATGTAAAATGATTATAAAGAAACTGAAGAATTGAAATGGAGAGTGGGGCCCTTGCTGGATAGCTCTGTTGGTTAGAGTGTAGTCGGTATATATCATGGTTGTGGGTTTGATCCCGTAGTCAGGGCACATATACTAGTAAGAATCAACCAGTGAGTGCTTGCTTTGGCAGCACATCTACTAAAATTGGAATGACAAAGAGAGGTTAGCATGGCCCCTGTGCAAGGATGACACGCAAATTTGTGAAGTGTTCCATATTTTTTTTTAAAAAAGAAAGAAAGTAAAGAATCAACCAGTGAATGCATAAATAAGTAGAACAGCAAATCTTTCTCTTTCTCTTCTTTATTCTCTCTAAAATCAATAAATAAAAGAAAAGAAATGGAGAGTGCTATTTCTAAGAGCGTACAAACATTTTGACAGAGTGGGTGTAGAAAGTTGGTCTGCCATCTTCATGTGCACAAATTTAGTTCCTGGTTTCCTATTTCTCTTAGTTAAACACTAGTTTTATCTCCTTCCTTGTATTTTCTTCTTTTTCCAGGAACACTTGGATTTTTAAAATATTCTATTTAAATTAATATTTGTGATTTTTTGACAAATACAAATGTCTCACAATTAAGATTTCTCCTGGGTACAGATTTAATGATGTTGAGTCTACACAGTTGGTCATAAATTATATTATGTGACATTTGGATGGCCAGATGAATTATTAAATTTTGGACTTTATATTTTATCCATTTGGATACCTAGTCAAACATATTCAGAGTCTTCCTTGCCATTTCTATAGTTTACTATTATTAGGATAACACAACTTAAGAAGTAGCATGCCCCAGAAATTCTGCATGTACGATTTCTCTGGAGACAATATTAGTTGTCTTCTCTATACAGCCATTTAACAGATGTATTTCACCCTTCTTTCCTCTCATTTTATCAGTTTGTATTTCTATATTGTTTAACCATTTTATTGTGCTATGACTGACATGTAAAATGCTGAACAGATTTGATATATACAACTGCTGAATTTGAGGATAAAAGTACCCATAAAACCATCATCACCATCAAGGCCATAGTCTTACCCATTACTTCTCAAACTTTACTCTCATTTAATATTATCATTTTTCTTTTTTTATGGTAAGAACACTTAACAGAAGATCTACCCTCTTAGCATCAGCTTGTATTTAAATGTATGTAAATGCCATGCCCTTTCTAGAAATTCTCAGATGGATTTGAATATGGCTTTGCTCTTCAGATTTCTTCATTTCCTTCTCTACCTTCCTTTCTTATTTTCTTCCCTCTTCCATTTCTTCCTTCCTACTTTCCATCTTTACTTCCTTATTTTGTTCTTCCCTTGACAAAGATTCATTAGATGTCTACTATGGGCACTGGACTTGGAATAAAAATTAAAATAAAACATAGCTTTGGCCTTAAAGGCACTTAGAGTCTGACTGCTTTCTTCAATAGGTGCTTAACATTACACAATAAAAGTCTCATGATATCCAACTGGATTTGTTTAACAGATCATTTACTTTGGTTGAATTTTGAAAATTTAGAGAACCATGTTCAAAGTCCTTCAAAGTTTTCCAAAAACCTTTTTGTTAATCCTTACCTGAGGTTATTTTCCCCCCCATTGATTTTTAGAGAGAGTGGAAGGGAGGGGGAGAGACAAAGAGAGAAACATCAATGTGAGAGAGACACATCTATTTGTTGCCTCCTGCATGCGCCCCGACCTGGGCTGGGGATTGAGCTTGCAACTACGGTAAGTGCCCTTGACTAGAAATGAAGCCAGGACTCCCCCTTTCAGTCCACAGGCTGACGTTCTATCCACTAAGCCAAACCTGCTAGGGCCAAAGCATTTTTGAAAGAGTATATTTATATGCAATTATAAATAACTTTTATGTAAAGACCAGCTAGATAGAATGAATGAACTTTATTAGCTTGGTTTGATTTCTTTATTATTATATTTCTTTTAAAATGAGCAAAGTCTTGGGACTGTTCTTCAATTTAGATTTTCACAGCAAGAATCATCTTTGCCCTAGTTCTCAATGTTTTTCTGCACTTTGGTCTTGCAATTACAATGTTACACTGTACTCTTTTTCTCCTCATTGTGTGTCTTGGCTAGGGATAAGTGAAAAAATGTGCCACTTAAACATTCTATCTAAGAGTTGTTCTTTTCTATTCATAGTCTCATATCTCTTTTTACTAATTATTTATATGTGAGGAAATTTGATGGTGTTAATTCTCTGCTTATATTAAGATCTTTTAACACGTCAAAATGAATTTTTGTATCTACATCTCTGCTTTATTGAGACAGAGTTTAGTGATGTTGTCAAAGATTCATTGGTTCATTTTATAAAGTCAAATTTATTTGTCTTTGGAAAATTTAGGTTTGCTGCCATTTGGGCCTATTTTTCCCTTAGACGTTTGAAATGGCAGCTGATTACTTTAATGGGTTTCTTAAGGGCTTTTAATTTTTGGGATGGCTGCTGGGCCACCGTAATGGAAAGAGAACTACCATTTAGCAAGATGGGCACTGCATGAGGTTAGGAACACTGAAACATCCTACTTCTACTTTGCTCTGAGCAACATTACAATATGAATAGATTTTCACCCTTTTAAGATGTGTTCATTTTAAAAAACAACAACAACAACAAAAACATGCTTAATAGCTTCATTTGACCCAGGAAGGGCTATTTTTTAAAAAATATATTTTATTGATTTTTTTACAGAGAGGAAGGGAGAGTGATAGAGAGTTAGAAACATCGATGAGAGAGAAACATTGATCAGCTGCCTCTTGCACACCCCCTACTGGGGATGTGCCCACAACCCAGGTACATGCCCTTGACCGGAATTGAACTTGGGACCCTTGAGTCCGCAGGCCAACGCTCTATCCACTGAGCCAAACAAGGTGGGGCAGGAAGGGCTATTTTGTTGCCAGACAAGGTAGTCCCAGGGCAGGTGGTCTTTGCTGGATCACAACAGTGGTAGGTCTTCCCACTGTCCTATCCTCTACAGTTTAGAAACTGAAGATCTTCTCTTGCCATGCTCAACTTAGCTTTGGAAGTGGAATTTCCTTTTACTTTAATTTTTTATAAAATCCGCACCCTCTCTCTGGTCTTTTGTATTTAATAACACGGATGACATTGGAAAGACATCTATTTTACTTTATTTCTCTTGCACTGATCACTTTCAGATGTCAAAATGTTTCATCTTGTGTTAACTTCAGGATTTTCCATTTTCTTTGATTTTTATGTTTTAATAATACAGTAGTTCCCTGTTATCTGCAATTTTGTTTTCTGTAGTTTTGATGCATGTAGTCAACCATGGCCTGAGAATATAATTTGTTAAATTCTAGAAATAAACTATTAATATGTTTTAAATTGCATACTGTTTTGAGTAGTGTGATGAAATCTCATGCTGTCAGGCTCCATCCCCCTGGAGACATGAATCATCCCTTTGACCCACGTCTCTGCTCTATAGACACTTCAGGCCTGCTAGCCACTTAGTAGGCCTCTCAGTGATTAGATTCACTGTCATGGGATCACAGTGCTTGTGTTCAAGTCACCTTTAATTTACTTAATAATGGGTATTCATTTGTATTATAATGTATTGTTATAATCGCCCTATTTTACTATTAGTTTTGTTGTTAATGTCTTACTCTGCCTAATTTAGAAATTAAACTTTATCATAAGTGTGCATGTATAAGAAAAAGCATGGTTATATATTGGGGTTTGGTACTATCTGTGGTTTCAGGCAACCACTTGGGTCTTAGAATATACTCCCCTGGATACATCTATATCCTGTCAGTGTTCTAGGTAATGTTAAGATGTTCCTTCACAAATCGTAAGTATCCTAGTGAGATAAAATATCGTAGGTCCAGCCCTAGCTGGCTTGGCTCAGTGGATAGAGCATTGGCCTATGGACTGAAGGGTCCCAGTCAAGGGTACCTGCCTGGGTTGTGGGCTAAATCCCCAGTGAGGGGTGCGCAGGAGACAGCAGATCAATGTTGCTCTCTCATCATTGATATTTCTGTCTCTCTCTCCCTCTCCCTTCCTCTCTGAAATGAATAAAAGTATATTAAAATATATTGCAGGTCCAATGACCAATAACCTAGATTATTTTTCCAAAGAAATTAGTAGATACAAGAACATTATATCATTACAGGATAAAGTGGAGGTTACATTTAGAAATGATTTTTAGGAACCATTAACATCCTCATCAATTTCAAGAATGAAAATACTACATGCACTATATATAATATTTTACATCTCTCTTTTAATTAATAACAGCTTTATTTTAAAATTAATGATAGAAAATAAAAAGTAAATGTGTAGAAAAGCAGCAACATAGAAAGTAAAACTCACTTGAAATATATGGAAGAGTAAAAAACAGTTAAAACCTCATTCAAATCAATTTTCAGCACGAAAATAATTATTTTAAATCAAATTTTAACTGTCTTCTTTTAGTAACATTAATTTTTAAATAATTATACATGCTCAAAATCAAAGTAAAATTACAAGAAATGAAATTTCATCCAGAATACAAAGGCAAATTAAAATTTTATCAATCTACAGAATAAAATTATAATTAACTTTTTTTTCATTCCAAGTATCTCATTAATAGATATAGAGAGAATACCTGGAAGGATAGAAAAATGATTAAAAATAAGATTACCCAAATGCAATCATTCAATTAAATTTTATTTGAATTCAGTAGGACAAAAAGAGGTAAAGAAAAATGGTACTTGCTAATCTTCATTCCACAGAGGTAAGGACTTTACCCCCAACTTTATTGAGATATAACTGACATATGACATTGAATAAGTTTAAGATGTACAACATGTTCATTTGATACACTTATATATTGCAAAATGATTACCACCATAGCATTAACTAACATCTCTACCATATCATATAATTACCTTTTTGTTTTTTATGGCAAACATATTAAAGATTTACTCTTAGCAACTTTCACGAGCATAATACAGTACTTTAACTATAATCATCCTGCTGTATATTAACTCCTCAGAACTTACTCATCACATAACTGTAAATTTGTACCCTTTGACTAACATTTTCCCATTCCCCTACCTTCTGCCCCAACCATCATTCTACTTTTTGTTTCTATGAGTTTGGCTTTTAAAAATTTGAGGTATAAATGAGGTAGCATTATATTAGTTTCAAGTGTACAACATAATGATTGAGTTTGGATTTTTTAGATTCCATATAAAGTGAGATCACACAGTATTCATCTTTCTCTGTCTGACTCATTTTACATAGCATAATGCCCTCAAGGTCCATCTGTGTGGTCTCAAACCAGGGCAATGACTGTTTTTTTTTTTGTTTTGTTTTGTTTTTTTTGTACTTTAAGATATTCCTTACTAACTCTAAAGGATACATTTGCTTATCTCTTTTTGTGATTTATAAGTTATGAGAGAGGAGGACATGCTTCTTTATGCCATATATTTCTCTCCCTCCTCTTCTATATTTGGGTTAGTTAATAATATTTTGATTGCCCATATTACTTTAATAATCTACATAAGCACATGTTTCTTTTTCAGCCTTAGAAAGTATTTTTTATTCCCCACCAGATAAAACAAGGAACTTAGACCCTCTATGTCCCTCCGGCTTAATATCCTCTTGTACATTTCACTTTCTTCTAGTTATCACTTTTACACTGTCAAAGAATATAACATATACATTCTTTGTATCCTCACCCAAGTATATATTTTCCATTGATTTTTAGAGAGAGAGTGGAAGAGACAGGAAAAGACAGAGAAACATTGATGTGTAGAAACACATCAATTGGTTGCCTCCTGTAAGATCCCTGATCAGGGCCCAGGCAACCAAGGTACATGCCCTTGGCTGGAATTGAACCTGGGATCCTTCAGTCCTCGGGCTGCAGGCTGACCCTTTATCCACTGAGCCAAACCCGGGCAGGTTCAGCATCTTTATATGTTTAGTAACCATTTGAATTTCTTTTTTTCTGTGAACTGCCTGTTCATATCTTCTGCTTACTTTTCTTAATAGGCCATTATTTTTTTTTTTATTATAGGGAAGATGTAAGTGAATGGGCATTATGGAGCATTTGTCAGTAGTGAACAAGAAACAAACATAATTATTGCCTTAAATGAAGGTCAGCCTGTTTCAAGCATATAGCCATTTTTAAAAATTGAAGATATCATTTTCCTATTGTAGTTGGAGTATTAAGTGTTATCTTTGATCAGGCATAAATTTGGGGAGCAGAGGGTGTACATTTCTTAATAGAATTTGTCCAAGGTAGGAGGAACAGGCCTCACCTTAATTCTATTTTACCTTAAATTGTGTTTAATAAAAGGAAGACCTTTGATACTCCCTCTTTATGTTTGGAATAAATGAAAGAGAAACCTAAGTACATACAAAAAAGATTTGCAATCTGTATTAAGATGAATCTAAGGCTACTATGGAAATGGAAGTAAATGACTTTAAATATTGAAAAGGCTGATACTTTCTCAAAATTTAGAAAATAATGTCCAGTAGGGTCTAACACAGCAGTTCTCAACCTGTGGGTCGCGACCCCTTTGGGGGTCGAATGACCTTTTCACGGGGGTCACCTAAGATCATTGGAAAACACATATATAATTACATATTGTTTTGTGATTAATCACTATGCTTTAATTATGTTCAATTTGTAACAATGAAAATACATCCTGCATATCAGATATTTACATTATGATTCATAACAGTAGCAAAATTATAGTTATGAAGTAGCAACGAAAACAATTTTATGGTTGGGGGTCACCACAACATGAGGAACTGTATTAAAGGGTCACGGCATTAGGAAGGTTGAGAACCACTGGTCTAACAGAAGTTAGAGGTGCTAGTAATCTTGAGTAGAATAGAATTGGTAAATTTCAGTGTGTTGAAAGCTCCAACAGTTATAATTTTAGGCATGACATTTTCCAAGTCATTTATTTTACAATATAAATTAATGTTATTTGAAAAAAACCCAAAAAGTTACGTATGTAATTTTAGGGAGAGAGGAAAGGAGAGGGAGAGAGAGAGAAAAATCAATCTGTTGCCTCCTTGGACATCTGGCAACCTGGGTATGTGCCCTGACCAGGAATTGACCCAAGATCTTTTAGTGTATAGGCAAGGCTCAACCAACTGAGGCACACTGGCCAGAGCTAAATAAATTTTTAATGATACAAAATGAATCAAGGGGGAAAGGAATGATACTAAAGAGCAGAGTCATTTAAAAATCAATATGTCCACGGAAGTAATTGCTTCATCTTCAATCTGGTTCATTATCTTAATTTATTATAGACAACATTCAGTTTTATTAGGTAAATTATTTCTTTATGATGTATATTTTACAAACAAATAGGCAATTTCATTTAATTTGTAATGATTATATCCTTCATCAGTAATATAGGACTTTTGAGAACTGTATGCACTAATAAAAGTGTAAGAAAAATGGCGAGTGGAGTTCTAAATGCAATGTATTGCTACTGTCGATTGGCAGAATGGAGACATTGACACCAGTAAGTGCTTCCAGTTTATATAAAATACTAGAGGCCTGGTGCATGAATTTGTGCATGGGGGGAGGCGGGGGGGCCGCGGGAGGTTGGCCAGCCAGGGTGAGGGGCCTCAGGAGGTTGGCTGTCTGCAGGAGGTTGGCTGTGAGAGTGCACTAACCACCAGGGGACAGCTCCTGCTTTCATTGTCTGCCCCCTTGTGGTCAGTGTGTGTCATAGCAACCGGTTGTTCCAGTCATTTGGTTGTATCAGTCACTTAGGCTTTTATATGTATAGATTAGTGAATACCTAGAAATAAGGAAATATTATGTGTGTGTGTGTTTGTGTGTGTAGTTAATATGATAAAAATAAAACAATCTATTTTTTTCTGCTTGATACATAACTTATTTGGTTCACATAAAGATAGCAGTCAAAATTGTTATTGCTATCCTAGAGAACATGGATAGAATTTCTACTGGATAGAAATTTCTACATGGATAGAAATCTATTTTTGATCAAGTGACTGCATTAAAAGCTTACACTAAAAATTAATAGATGTGGAAGAATGCAGATACTGAAGTTAATATAAAAGTAATTGTCATGGGAGTTATAAGTATTATAAATCTTGGCCTGAGAATAACTAGGTTGTAGAAGAGATAAGATTTTAAAAATATACTATAGAATTTCTATCTTAGATTTTTAAATGTTTTCTGATGTATTAAAACTCAATATGGAGAAAATTCAAGGAAGGAGAGCTCTAACAATTGAATTCTGAAATTAGTGATAAAGATGATTATATCATTGCAATCTTATTTAATTTATCATCATTCAATGTCTTCATACTTCATTTACTTTGACAAAACACCCCTTTCTTATTGCTTCATTAAGGGAAACAAATTGACCATTGATTTGTTTCTAATTCCTTACATAATAAGGTAAGCAGTAAAAAGTTTATGGAGTATTAAAATCTCAAATGTAATTTCTCAGGTTGCAGATATTATGCCTCTTTTCTGTGTATTTGAGAGTCCAAATAGACATATATATAAAAAAAAAACAGAGCATAGTGGTATACGCAGCAACTTAGCCTCACTTAGGTATACTATAGATTTCTTTAAAAATATGTTCTTCCCTAGTTGGTTTGGCTCAGTGGATAGAGTATCGGCCTGTGGACTGAAAGGTCCCGGGTTTAATTCCAGTCAAGGGCACGTGCCCAGGTTGCAGGCTATATTCCCAGTGGGGGGGGCGAGGCATGCAAGAGGTAGCTGATCAATGATTCTCTCATCATTGATGTTTCTATCTCTCTCTCTCTCTCTCTCCTTTCCTTTGTGAAATCAATAAAAATATATTAAAAATAATAACAATAAAAAATAAAAATATGTTCTTAAGTCACTGTTACAATTTATCAAAACCACTTTCATACAATCGCTTTAAAAAGTCACAAAATTTGCCTGGCTAGCATAGCTCAGTGGTTGAGCATTGACCTATGAACCAGGAGGTTATGGTTTGAGCCCAGGTCAGGGCACATGCCCGGGTTGCAGGCTCAATCCCAGTGTGGGATGTGCAGGAGGTAGCCAATCAATGATTCTCTCTCATCATTGATGTTTCTATCTCTCTCTCCCTCTCTCTCTGAAATAAATGAAAATATATTTTTAAAAATAGTCAAAAAATTTGCCTGGCTGGTGTCTCTCAATGGTTGAGTGTCCACCCATTGAATCAGGAGGTCATGGTTCAATTTCCAGCCAGGGCACATACTGGGATTGCAGGCTTGATCCCCATTAGGGAGCATGCCCTGGCCAGTCAGCCTGCATATAGAAGGGTCTGTGCATAGAAGTGTCTCAGGTTTGATTTCAGGTCAAGGGCAATTACCTAGGTTGCAGGTTGGATCCCCAGTCCAGGTTGGGCCCATGCAGGAGGCAACCAATAGATGTCTCTCTCTCTCTCTCTCTCTCTCTCTCTCTCTCTCTCTCTCTCTCTCTCTCTCCCTCTCTCCCCCTTTCACCACTTTCTCTAAAAATCAATGGTAAAAATATCCTCAGGTGAGGATGAAAAAGAAAAGTCACAAAATTTGATGAAGAAAAGATGGATTTCAAACATGCACTGAAAGCCATAAACCAATTTTGTGGTTTCTGATCCTGTGATTGCATTCTACTCTGTGTTGTATATTTCCAAGGACAGTGTCAAATTCCCAAGACAAGCATTACTTCTCTACTCTCTGGTTTGTTACCTTGTCTTTGCTTAAATTAGAAATGATGCCACCATATTTTAAGAAACAAATTGCTGACTTAGGAAAGGACTTTTATGCCTACTGACAGTGCTGTTTCACCATGTGTCATAGCTTGTTTCTCATTCTGCCATACAGCTTAGTTATTTGTAATTTTCTTATCCTCATTACTAAATTGTAAATTCATTTAAGGAAGATACATGCTTTTAATCATGTTTTATCACCTGCCAAGGATGGCACACTGGTTTGCCTATAATAGATGCTCAAGTAGGATTTCCTTGACTTGCATTGCTCCAGACACATTAAGCTGGCGGATGGTATTGTGGAGATATTTCCTTGATGGCTCATAATTTTTGTTACAGTTCTAATCATCAACACATTTGTCATGGTGTGGTATACAAACAACAGCCATTTATTATTATTTATGAAAGAGACCATTTCACAATTTTGCACTTTATGAACTTCCTCTTCCTTCCCTGCCTTATTATGAGGTGTGAAGAAGTGAAATATGCAAAAATGTAAAGCAATGCAGGTTTTGCAAGTGTATGTACAGGTGTACTTCATTTTGTTGTGCTTCTCAGATACTGTATTTTTTTTTTTTTTTTTTTTTTTTACAAATTAAGGGTTTTCAACAACCATGCTTTGTCATCATTGTTCCAAAATGCTCAGGTGATGGTTAGCATTTTTTGGTAATAAAGTATTTTTTAGATTAATATACTAATTGCTATTTCAGACATACTTGGTAATGCTATTGCACACTTAGTAGACTACAGTATAGTGTAAAACAGAAAAAATTCGTGTGACTTAAATTATTGTGATATTCACTTTATTGCAGTGGTGTGGAAGCAAATCTGCAACATCTGTGAGGTAGGCCTACAACATGAGTAGGCTAAGGAATTTTTATATGCACAAATTGTATAGTTAATTTCAAAATTAAACAGAGTCTACTGATTTAATTCATTAATTCAGTTATTCAATATAGACCTTAAAATGGAATTTAACAAGAAAGGCAAGTAAACTAATAAGCAAATAAACTACTGTGAGTTACTTATTTGAAAATGGATAAATTTTTATTTTATTTAATTTTTTAAATATATATATATTATTTTGGAGATAAAGGGAGAAGGAGAGAGAGATAGAAATATCAGTGATGAGAGAGAATCATGGATTAGCTGCCTCCTTCATGCCCATTACTGGGAATTGAGCCCTCAATCCAGGCATGTGCCCTGACGGGGAATCGAACCATGACCTGGTTCAGAGATTGACTCTCAACCACTGAGCTACACTGGCCAGGCTAAAAATTGACAAAATTTTAAATGAAGGCCATTAATAGGAAGATGTGATATGTACTAAGTTGGGAGGACTGTTTCTTACCATGGCTATCGAAGGCCTGCTTTAGGAGTTAGTCTAACCAAGAATGGAAGAATGGAAAGATCCAGGTGGATTGGGCAGGCAGAATCATCTAATTGAAGGGAAGTTCATGTTCAAAACCTATGGGAAAGAATCTGTTATTAAACTAAAAAGAGACCAAATGCTGCTTAAAAGTTTTAATTACATGTACTTAGTAACTTAATGACAATTCTTGGTGCAAAAGGAAGGGGAACTATAATTTCTTGATCATCTTTTTGCATCAGACTTTTTTCCAGATGTTTTATGTTTCCAAATGAATGTCTCATGAATACCTCATGCTCTGGAGGGTTATCATCGTTATCCTATTCTAAGTGCTTATTTTGAAATTTCTTATATGGGTGAATAACAACTACCATCCTTTGAGTTGTCCTGGTCCCAAACCCATAAGTCCTTCTAGATCTCCCCATTTCTCATACCAGTTTGTCCATGTATTTATTCACTCTTCTGTGCAAGTAAATTCTTGATCTATTAACTTTGGCTCCATCCCTACTGCCACAACTCTCACCAGATCCTACCCATTGTAGGATCTCTCTTTGATGTTCTCTCTTCTTTAATTTTACCCATCTTTAGTCTATCCTCCAAAATCTCTGGATAATGATCTTTCTAGAATAAAGACAACTTCCACTTTTTGCTCCAAATATGTCATTGGCTTCTCATCACCTTTAGGGGAAAAAACCCCAAAATTTCTTGGCATGACAAACCAGTCTCTTCATTCTCTGGTCCTTGCCTACCTGGCTAACTTAATTTTCTATAATTGCTTGATAGTGTCCTCTTGCTACAAACCTCTTGCCTAGGAGTACTCTTATCTCTTCATTCCATTTGCACCGTTATTCTTTCTGTCACCCTTGTGTTTCTATCCTATATAATAAAAGGCTAATATGCAAATTGTCCTCTTAACTGGGAGTTTGACCAGGAGTTCGACCAGGGGGTGGGACCAGCCTGCCAACCCCCCATGGACCCTCCCTCTGGCCGGCCCCACCCACCCCAATCAGGGTGGGTTGGCTGGACCCCACCCATGCAGGAAATCATGCACTGGGCCTCTAATTTCTAATAAGTGCATATTTGAATCATTAAAGTCTCAGCCCAAGGTTATATTCCTTGTGAGGAGTTCCTTGATTCTAGATTTCCTTCCCCTTTCCTCCCACTGGAATCAAACCTGGGACTCTTCAATCCACAGGCCGGTGCTCTATCCACTGAGCAAAACTGGCTAGGGCTTCTATAAGTCTGTATTTTCTTGAGTACAGGGTCTTCCTTTTTAACTTCATCTCAGCCCTTGTGTCATACCTGAAATATAGTAAATGTCTTGTAACTCTTTGCTTGACATGCTTGGTCCAACCTGACTAAATATCTGTCTCCTTAGTAATTCCTTTCTATTTTGCTAATGATAATCCAAGGCTCAGAGGAGTTAAATTATTAGTAAGTGCTAAAATTAGCATTTGGTATTAGAACTGTTTAATTATAGAGTAATTACTTTTTCCTTATAGGGTCTATTCCTCTATTGGTTGACTACACTTTTACTTAACTAAGATATCCCTGTAGACATTATTGAGCTTAGATTCAGGAGTTTCTGCAACTTTGCTTGACCAAATCTATCAGGCAAATCAGGATGGAAAATGTGGAATCAATAGGCTCATTATCTCTTACCTCTTCAACCCTTTCCACATAATCTTATTAGCTCTGCCAGATTCTAGGAACATTTCACCACTCCTGGATCCTAGGAGGACTCTGAGTGGAGAAAAAAACATCTTTTTAGCTAGCCATAGCTGTTGCCCTATCCCTTATTTGTGAACAAGCAGAGCTATGGTGAGGTGGATGCAGTTTTAGGAGTTCCTTAATATGAATAATACTAATTATATCTCAACTGAAGTAGATACTGAGGTATTTTATTGGTTTTCCACTAGCGTCATTAAATAATGTGTGCAGTCTTTGTTTCTTTTTAAATATATTTTTATTGATTTCAGAGAGGAAGGGAGAGGGAGAGAGAGATAGAAACATCAATGATGAGAGAGAATCATTGATTGGCTGCCTCCTGCACACCCCCTACTTGGGATCGAGCCCACAACCGGGCATATGCCCTTGACCAGAATCGAATCTGAGACCTTTCAGTCCACAGGACGATGCTCTATCAACTGAGCAAAACGAGCTAGGGCAATGTGTGCAGTCTTGCCAAACATCAAGCACCTAAGAAAGTACTCAGTTCCCTCATCAAGAGGTAAGAATGAATTGATGATGGCATAAACCAGCTAACTGTTCTTTCAAATAGAAAATAAGACTCAAAAACCCTGTGTTGTCTGAGAATTGAGAGCCTAGTGATTTATCTGAAGTATTGCAAGGAGAAGGACCATTAAAAGAACTAATATTGCTATTGGCTGTGAAAAAGTACAACTATACAAAATCTGTCTAGTAAAGCTGCTACATGGCAGTTATAAAGATATATATATATATATATATATATATATATATATATATATATATATATGCCTGATTGATGTGGCTCAGTGGTTGAGTGTTGACCTATGAACTGGGAGGTCATGGTTCAATTCCTAGAGTCAGGACATATGCCATGGTTGCAGGCTCTATCCCCTACAAGTGTGGAGTATGCAGGAGGCAACCAATCATTGATTCTCTCACATAATTGATGTTTCTATCTCTCTTTCCCTCTTCCTTCCTCTCTGAAATAAATAAAAATATATTTAAGAAAAAAATATATATGCACACATATATTATAGCTTCCTTGTAAAAATGCTGTTCTTTCTGCCTTAACCATATTACTATACAGCATCTTTCAGAGTAAAGTTTTCAAGTTGTTTGATATATAAGAAACAAATAGAATTGACTGGTATTAAGTAGAAAAGAAGCACAAAAGGCTTTAAGTAAAAAGTCTGGTGTGCCATAATGAGAAAAGTGACAGTAAAACACACACACACACACACACACACACACACACACACACGCACGCACACACACACAGGCTTAAGGGAGGTGCACAGTAAGTTGTAGAAGGCTTGAAGGGAAATGGATTTAACTCATTTTACCAGAACCACTCAGGTAGTAGGGATTCCTAGCAATCTCAAATTCTTTCCAAATTCTGACCTGTCACTGTTATTTTGTGATCCCTATAAGAAAAATACCCCTTCTCTGTAACACAACACCTACAAATTTAATAAGTAGGATCTATTTTGGAAATGGAACTTCCAGGCATCATTTGCTTCAGAAGCACTGTTTTTATACTTTAATAAAAGTTCATAAATGTGATCAAATTATAGATAATCTAGACATTTATAAACCTATAGTATTATCATTCAAGAAACAACAGAATTAGCTATGCTTTTGGAAACCCAAATGGAAAAGACTCCTAAAGACAGCTGATTTTATACCTAGTAAGTGTTTAAGCAGTATCATCTGAGGGGTTTAAATACCCCTATTTCAATAATTTAAACATAATTCTATATCAGTATTTCACTAGACAATGACTTGAAGCATCATGTTATTGATTTAATTCAACAAATATTTATTGAACAACTATAGTGTTTAATGATCTGGAAAGTTTGACTCCTTAATGTCCTCCAAATCATTACCATTAGCTAAAATAGTAAATCTGAACATTAGAAACTCTTAGGTAGCTTTTTAAAAAATTCTCAATTCCCAGGCCACATGCCAGTTGAATGTAATAAGAATCCTTGCGATGGAACTTAGGCATCAGTAGTTTTTTGAGTTCCTCATATGATTCCAAGAATTGAAAAGTACTTCTCTTTCATTTATAATTTCTGCATGATACCTCACTTTGGAATTTGACATTTACTGTGCATCGGTGTCTTGGTTTAATATTTGTTATATAAGGTATCTAAGTTAGGTTTTATTTTTTATCTAATCTCTCTGAGATAAGGAGAATAAAAAGCAGAAAAAACATATTCCAAAAGTTTACAAGCTGAATCTAAAATATGTGTTAGATTGAGTTTAACTGTTATTTGTTTGAAGTCTAAACTTGCTGCCCCAGATTCTGAAAAATATATAAAGAATGAAAATAGTGTTAAAGGCAGAATTAGAATTAGAAACCATTATTTTTACACTGTGACATTATGTTACATGAAAATAAACTAACAAATTTATTTATACATTTACCAATGTTTGACAACTAGATGAATCAGGAAAAAAACACTATGAAAGCAAAGAAGTGGAGATATAGGTAGACTTAATGGAATTGAAATGGGAAGCTTAAAAACCTCAGAAAGAAATGTTTACACTTAAGGTACACTGTTTTCCTCACCAATTTGTGGCTGTATGTTTCTAGCTTGCACTTCATGTGAGCAATGGGTGTACATTCATGTCATGGTAGTTAAGATTTCAAGACTTGCTAGGAAATAGAATGATCTAGAAGCACCTGCTACTCTGATGGTGCACTGCTTTGTTTCTTATGCCAGCGCTCATCAATGAATCCAGATTTGCTAGTATCCTGTCCAAAAGCTTAAACCTTGGAATATCTTAGTAAAATTTAGGGTAAATACTACAAATAGTTTGTTTATATAAAGGGTATATATATTCATGATAGTGTCTAGAGAATCTTTTCTTTCCCTTGTGTCTATGAATAATTCATTATTATTCAAGATGACTCATAAGCAATAAGTTGAATCCCTTATTGTTTTCAGTTGGCCTGATTAAGCCTCAGCAGGGGGAAAAATGAAACGTGGGAGTCAGAATCTGGGCTAGGAAACTTGGACTTGTTTTCTTTGCTCTTTACCATGTGAACTGTAAATGTAATGTTTGGAACGGCCCTAGAACATTGAAGTAATATGATTTCCCTATCAGTATCATAATAACCAGGTCATATTTAAAAAATAATGTTTTTCCAAGAAAATATTATTTTGAGTAATTGTAGGAGAAGTCTGTCTGCCATTCTACCCCTCATTTACATTCTAGCAAACTTACTTTGAGTTCTTCAGTTCTTCCAATATTCCACAATTATTTCTGCATCAGGCTTTTGCACATCTCCCCACCGGAAACACTCCTCTCCACCTCACTCCCCATTCTCACTTTTAAGGCCCCTAACAGACTGCCAAACCTCAGAGGGAAGGCAGGGGAGGGTGGGTAGGTGGGAAGAGATCAACCAATGAACTTGTATGCATATATGTATAACCCATGGACACAGACAATAGGGTGATGAAGGCCTGGGGTAGGGGACGGGAGCGGGCTGGGAGAGGTCAATGGGGGAAAAGGGGGACATATGTAATACTTTCAACAATAAAGATTTAAAAAAGGAACAACTTTTCTTCTTTCATCTCATAAGATAAAGTCACTTCTTCAGAAAAGCATCCTTCAGGGATGTAAAGTACAGCATAGGGAATATTCAATAATATTGTATTAACTATGTGTGGTACCAGCTGGGTACTGGACTTATCAGAGGGATCACTTTGTAAGTTATATACATATCTAATCACTGTGCTGTATGCCTGAAACAAATATAATATTGAATGTTGATTATAATCTTAAAATTAAAAGTTAAAAATAAATTAAAAATCAAAACAAATAAAGAAAGCATTCTTTAATCCCCTGAGTGGGTTTATTTCCACTGTATTATTTTCTCCCTGCTACTTGTAATTCTCCTTTGTAACACTTGTCATGAGTGAAAGTATTCATGTAATTATTTGTTTAACATCTTCCAGCTAGATTGAAGGTTTCATAAAGAAAGGGACTATTCTTCATAAGACATTTATAAATGACAATATTAATGTTCTCTACTTGATTTCAATTTTCCCCCCAAAGTGAGTGCTATAAAGATAAGGCCCATGTCATTCTTATTCACTGCTCTATCTTTAGCCATTTCATACATCTAGCTCATGCTATTTGTTCAAAAAATGACTGTTGAATGAATGGATCAATATATGAATGAAACATGTTAACTTGAGTTATCTCTTTAGATTTTTCTATCTTGTCAAGTTTGATAACTTTTATATATTAGGTATATTTTTAAAAATTTCTACTTCTTTAAATATTCTATGGTTGGAACTATCTTCTGGGGCAGACCCAGAACTCCATCTTTCCAGTCCAGGCCCACAAAATGTGGTTGAACCATATGAATTTTTACACCCCACTATACTGGGAGCCTGACGCCAGAGTTATTAGGTATATTGCAGAGAGACACTTGCAGTTCATATCAAATTTCAGTCTTGAAATATATTTTGTAAAATTGAGGCTGCATAACAATTTATAAGCATGAATGCTTCATGAATTATGATGATAACAAACAGCTAAATTGAAAGATGTGGTTGTAAATGTATCTATTCAATAGCTATAGAATTAGAAAGTCAGAATTTAAGAGCTAGAACCATTGTCAGTTTAATTTTGCACAACCAAGTCATGTTATAAACAAACATTTATAAGTGGTAGGTATTTTATGCAAGGCCATAGAGCTAATTAGTGGTAGAAGAAAATGTTAATTTCAATTTCTTGAGTTCTTTTTTATATTGGACAGTACTCCGCTGTTTTCCTACATTTAAGTATCAGATTTTTTAAAAACATATTTTTATTGATTTCAGAGAGGAAGAGAGAGGGAGAGAGAGAGAGAGAGAGAGAGAGAGAGAGAGAGAGAGAGAGAGAGTCATCAATGAGAGAGAATCACTGATTGGCTGCCTCCTGCCTGCTCCACACTGGGGATCAAGCCGGCAACCTGGGCATGTGCCCCAACAGGGCATTGAACTGTGATCTGGTTCATAGGTTGATGCTCAGCCACTGAGCCTTGCGGGCCCGGCTCAGTATCAGATTTTGAATGAATGTGAGGCCATGCCAGATTTGTGTATTTCTCTTCAGTGCAATCAGGAGGCTGGAATAAAGCTTTTCAGCAAGCAAACACAGCTACTAGAAACATGACCAAAAGCCTTACATCGCTTTGACCATAATATGACACTCATATCTGCCAAACTTATATTTTTGGTTCTCAAAATGGATAATTTGCTTGCCTCTTATTGATGACTTCTCACACACATCTGTATGTGTGATTTCCTGGCAATGCTGAAAATGACTGGTTCTGTAGTTGGAACTATCTTCTGGGGCAGACCCAGAACTCCATCTTTCCAGTCCAGGCCCACAAAATGTGGTTGAACCATATGAATTTTTACACCCCACTATACTGGGAGCCTGATGTCAGAGTTGGCTGAGATCCATTTTGAACCATGTGTTAGTCTACCCAACACTTGAGATTCAGGGTGTCCTCTGGTACGTGACAGTAGGTGTTCAAAGGGAATTAGAAGCCACATAAGTCAAGCTGATAACAGCTCATGTTTACATTTTATTCTATTTTTTATATTTGTATTGATTTCAGGGAGGAAGGGAGAGGGAGAGAGAGAGAAACATCAGTGATGAGAGAGAATCACTGATCAGCTGCCTCCTGCACACCTCACACTGAGGATGGAGCCCACAACCTGGGCATGTGCCCCCCACCAGAATCAAACCTGGGACCTTTCAGTCCACAGGCTGACGCTCTATCCACTAAGTCAAACCGGCCAGGGCTCATGTTTACATTTTAATACTTACTGCATTTTACTATTAGAAGGAATCATAGTATCCATTAATAGCCAGGCTTGATGGGTGTCAAGGTATTTCAGAATCAAATACCTAAACATCACTTGGATGTGGATTATAATGTACATTCTCATGCATTTGTCCCTGATTTTCTTCCCACTCGAAATGGGAAATTATACAGATGGAGAGCACATAAGCTGCATTGTACAGGAACACAAAGATCAAAAGCTTTAACAAGTTTGGTTTGGCACTGGGTCACAGAATCCAAAGATGCCCCAAATCACTGTCATTAAAGGAAAGCTAAGGTATTGGGAGAATGCCATCATTGGAAGGAAAATTCAAACACTGTTCTGAGAGAACTATTGAATCTCTGCTTTTGGGCCATTCATTTATTAAGACTAAATGTGCAAGCTACACCCCAGAACACCAAATCACCTTGGAACTGCTGCCTCGGCAGTGGCGCGACAGCTAATAGAGACAGGCTTGCATTTTCTCCCGAGGTCTTCTATCTTCCTTTAGTGTCATGGAACAGGGTTGCTGAATTGTCAGAAAACATATTTATTGCTCTTCCATATGTCACTGCCCTCCTGCCAGTGACATGTGTACTCATCAGTCAAACGGAAACTACCCACCATGTGTGATTTACTGCAGTTGAAGGAAATCTGTTTGTGGGTTCCTATAACATAAACCATTTTGCTGGAGATTAATGCTCCGATTTACATGCAGCCCATGGGAGTTGTATCATTAGTTTTCATGATATATCAGGACTAAATGGAAGAAATGCAACTCTTTTTTTTCCTGTGGGGTCTTGCTATTTGCCCTTCCCCTTCCTCACCTTTTCATTAATTTTCCCCTTATTGTTCAGTAAAGACTTTGTGTCTTCTCAGAACCTGGTAGAAGATCAGGTGATTACAATT
The DNA here is from genome assembly GCF_014108235.1 of Myotis myotis. Taxonomy (NCBI): domain Eukaryota; kingdom Metazoa; phylum Chordata; class Mammalia; order Chiroptera; family Vespertilionidae; genus Myotis; species Myotis myotis. The sequence continues at coordinate 116,234,502 of NW_023416346.1, read as the reverse complement.
TAGCAATACTGAAACCCTGAGTAAAGTTCCTTTTTAGATCATCTGGAAAATGAGTTGCATAGTAACAAACCTCTAGACTTGACAATAGACTTTTAACAAATATACAAAGGTGAACCTGTAGAAAAGTAAAATGGACTTTTCTCACCGACATCTATGATCCATTTATATTCTGTGAGGTGTGGAGTAGGAAAGTTTTCAGAACTTTGAGTTGCTCAACTGTAAGGAAGTTTTCTAACATATTATGTATGCTGCTGTATAGATTCAAAATTTACCTGTATGAAGTGATATTTTTGTGCTATGAATGAAAATGTTCCAGAGGTGGAAAATTGAATCTACTTTGACAAGGAACATCTGATTGCTACATTGGTATAGTCATCATGGCAAGATTAATGACTAAGAATAGCTTCATGTATTCAGGTGTGGTTTTAGAGATGAGAAACGATTTATTGAGCTATTTCTTCCATATCCCAACATCTTCCAGAAAGCTCCCAAAGTCAAATTCTCTTTTAGTAGTGCTCTAATAAGGAATATATATATATATATATATATATATATATATATATATATATATATATATATAATTTGTTGTTGTTTTTGTTACTGCTGTGTAGTCCCTGTAGAGTAAGGCCACTTAGGAAAAGTCTTTACAGATAACATATTATGTGTTATTATATTATCCTATACTAGAGGCCTGGTGCACAGGTGGGATCTGGCTGACCTGGCCCGATGGAGGCCCATCAGGCTGGGCTGGCAGCAGGGAGGGGATGTGGGAGGTTGGCCAGCCACGCCCCTGATTGGGGTGTAGGGGCGATCAGGGGTGGGGCTTGCTGGGGGAGGTGCCGCGGGTGGTTTGGGGGGGTACCAATCAGGGCTCTGATCAGGCTGGTTGGCTGCCACAGTGCGCATGATAGTGACCAGTTGTTCTGGTTGTTCCAGCATTCTGGTCGCTTGGCTTTTATATATATAGATAATAAAAGCCTAATATGCTAAGTGTCTGACCATTCGTTCAACCATTCGACCAGTCGCTATGATGTGCATTGACCACCAGGGGGCAGACACTTCTACCAGTATGTTAGCTTGCTGCTGGCGTCTGGCCTATCAGGGCAGGGCGAGATGGGCAGGACATGACCTGGAGCCCTCCCATGGTTCCTCCCCAGCTCCGATTGTGCACTGGTGGGGTCCCTCAGCCTAGCCTGCATTCTCTCACAATCTGGGACCCCTTGGGGGATGTTGGAGAGCCTGTTTCAGCCCTATCCTCGCAGACTAGGCTGTGGGACCCCACCGGTGCATGAATTCGTGTAGTTATTTAATAATAATCATTATATCAGGCAGGGTCGCCTTTTCCTTTGTTATGTATAACATATACAGGGTTATATATTAGGGGCAAAAGTAGGTTAATAGTTGTGAGTACACGAAACAGTTTATTCTTGTACTATTATTTACTCATTATATTATTTTCCATACAAACAACTGTCAATCTACTTTTGCCCCACTCTGTGTGTTGCTACACATAACAAAGGCAAAGGAGAGCCTATCTGATGCTTATCTTTTACGGGCTCACAGTTTCTATTGAAATGAAAGACCATGTTGGGTATTCTTTCCCTTCTTCCCAAATAAACTATCTAAAACCAATATCTGTAGTGATAATGTTATGGGACAGGAACCAGACCCAAAGCAGGTCTGCCTCTGGATGGCCTGTATTGTGGGTTCTTGACTCTGTGTAGGAAAGATTGCAGAATATGAGTCCATGTGATTTTGAGAAAAGGTTTATTAAAGCTGGAGACAATAAAACAAGGAAGGGCTTAGGGTAGAAGCCACAGAAGTGAGCCTAGGCGGGGTTGCTTTGGCTCATTGGAAAGTCAGAGAAAAGGGGGCCTTGGAGACAAGTTCAGAGGATTAGCCCAGGATGAAAGGGAAATCTTTTGTGACAAGTAAAGGCATTTTATTTTATTTTTGAGTCCAACATTACTCCTTTGCTCCCCTGGTTGCCAGTCTCCCGGGGTACTTTAGAGTTTAGGAGATGCACACCTGTGGGGGAAGAAAAGATAGAAGGGAAAGGTGGGAGGGAGAGCGAGCCAGGAATATATTTTTCTAAGTAAAATAAAAAAGGATTTTCGTGTAATATAAAAAAATGGAATATTTGCATTTTTCTGAAATTAGCCAAGATATTATACAGATTTCACAAAGATTAAAGTTAGGGAAGTGAATCTTGAACTTGTATCAATAATAATCTAAATACTTAGACTTAAGAGAGATATTAGTGATCTGAATGTCTAGATTGGCCTAAGAATATTTCGCAGCCCAACTTCACACAGACATATATTAAACTCACAATTGAGATCAGAACTAAAGTGCCATCATCACATGACTGATTAGTCACATGCTGGTCATGTTGTTGCCGGTGTCACTCATTCTGGCCAGATACAGGTTCTTCCCTGAATTTTTTTACCTCTTTTACATGTTGTTTAAGGTGTCACTCATGTCATCTTATGGAAGCTTAATTAAAGACCCCTTAATCACTGAAGTCTCTAGTGATTAATTAGGTCCTATGGTATTCTGTGATTTTAGTTTTCTGAGTTACCACAGTATATTCTGTTCAGCCATACTTAGGCCATCAGAAAGACTCACAACCAGTATATCTGTAGTTGTATTTGGACTACAATGTAAGAGTGGTAAAGTGCTTATTCTCTTGAGTAGGACACACAGGGAGTTCAAAATTCAGCTCCATCTTTTGATCTGTGTGATTTTGAATAAATTACAGCAGGTCCTCAAATAAAGTCATTTAACTTAACATCATTTTGTTATAAGGCTAATGAGGACATAAAAATCTTCCCAGTTGGGGCCACTGTCTGTGTGGAGTTTGCATGCTCTCCCCATGTCTGCGTGGCTTTTGTCCAGTTTCTTCCCACATCCCAAAGATGTGCATGTTTGGTGAACTGACGTCTCTACATTGTCCCAGTCTGAGTGAGTGTGGGTGCGGGTGCGAGTGCACCCTGCGATGGAAAGACGTCCTGTCCAGGGTGGGTGCCCACCTGTGACCTGACCTGCCAGGATAGGCTCTGGCCACTAGTGACCCTAAGCTGGAATAGGCTGGATGGGAAAGAATATTTTGTTTTTATTCATCTTCCTTAAATGTATATGTAGCACACTGGTTAATTCGATTATATAGATTTCAAGTATACAATTCTATGATACATCATCTATATATTGCACTGCGTGCCCACTACCCAAAGTCAAGTCTCCTTCCTTTATCATATATTTGACCTCCTTTACCCTTACCTACCCCCACCCCCATTCTCTCTGGTAACCACCATACTATTTTCTGTGTCTATAAGTTTGTGTTTGTTTTTATTGCTTGTCCATTTGTTGCTTTCAGTTTTATATTCCACATATAAGTGAAATCATATGGTTCTTAACTTTTTCTGTCTGACATTTTGCTTAGCATGATAATCTCAAGATACATTCATGTTGTCTAAATGGCAGTATTTCATTTTTTCTTATGGCTGAGTTGTATTCCATTGTATATATTAGAATTGTTTTGGGTCTTTATTTAGAACTTTGATGATGTTTTTGTGATCACAAATATACCTTAACTCTTTTTGAAAATTTCAGTCACTTTTTAAAAATTACTGTTTATATTCCATATTATTTTATATTAGTTTCAGGTGTAAAGTTTAGTGGTTAGGCAATCACATACTTTACAAAGTGGTCCCCTGATATTTCAAGTATTCACCTGGCCCCGTACATAGTTATTACTCTTATATCAATTAGCATATGGTAAAATTGCTTTTATTATATGTTGTTTCACTTAAAGTCACAGTTTCCAAAAAAACTATCAACAATGTTCAGTGAGGACTTGCTGTATTTAATTTTTCTGATCCTCTGTTCCCTCTTAAAATATGGTTAATAAAATGTGTGAAACACTTAGAAAACTGTTTGGCAGATAGAAATTACTAATCAACATTAGCTATTATTATTGTTATGTATAACATTTAGACCTCTAGAAATTATCTGGTGGCAGACCATAACTGCTATCAAACCACCCCTGAACTATGGAATGCAAGTGGAACGTGAAAGTTTTGAGGGCAAGGTGAAAGGAATAGGGACTATTTACTTGGTGAAGTAAACTAGGTACTTTTTCAGATTTATTGGGAGAAATCCACCTAGACTGAAACAAAGCCTAGGGAATATCTACTCTAAAGACTGTGGCATAAAATAGAATATTGGGTGTATGGAACTCTACTATTGTGTGGTAGAAATGGAGATATGTTAATCACAATGACCTGAGTCAGCCACCATTGTGCTGAGAGACCTACCACTAAAGTTGCTAGGAGTTTTGGTGAAATGTACTGTGGCAAGTAGGTGTGTGTGTTTCTTGAGGGTGGGCACTGTATCATTCTGCTTTATATAATTATTTGTATTATTTAGCTTTTCTGATATTAATTCTACCAATAGTTCATTAAAAATGCCCAGCTGGCGTGGTTCAATGGTTGAATGTCGATCTATGAACCAGGAGGTCATGGTTTGATTCCCAGTCAGGGCGTATGCTCAGGTTGTGGGCTTGATCCCCAGTGTGGGGCATGCAGGAGGAAGATGATCAATGATTCTTGCTCATCATTGATGTTTCTATCTTTCTCTCCCTCTCCCTTCCGTTCTGAAATCAATAAAAATATATTTTAAAATATGAAGTAGCTAATGCTACTTTAATGGTACTCCTTCTAAGTAGGAAATGTATTCTTTTTCAAAGTTGAAATTTAGGATAATGTATATGCATACCAACAAAAAATAAGAAATATATTGATTTTAAAAATACCCTAATTTTTTTATTGAAAAAGTGAATACTTTTATCTTAGCCAAGTTATTTATCCTGGAGTGTATGTAATAGGTTTTTAAAGCTTTCTATGTAAAAAACAATTATCAGAGCCTGAACTCTGAGAAAACTCAGTTACTGGGAGTATCAGACAAGGATTTTAAAGCAACTACTATAACTATGCTCAAGGATGTAAAGACAAATATATTCATAACAAATGTATAGATAAGAAATCTCAGCAGGGAAGTACAAAATATAAAAATAGTAATTATAGAATAAAAAATACAATATCTTCAGGCAGATGGAAAATGGAAGTTCAGATATTTAGGAAAGAATGAAGAACTTTTCAAATAGTAAATATGTGGGTAGATAAATATTTCCTAGTTATTGACCTAAAGAGAATTGTTTTTCTATGTAGTGTTACTTTACAATGATGTGTGTGTGTGTGTGTGTGTGTGTGTATGACAGAGTATTAGATCAGACTGAGACACCAGATACAAAGTATGTTGTATAGAGGGCACATTCCAGTAGTTCTGGTAAACCAGATACAAGTTTTCAAAGGAAATAGCTAAGAATATGTTAGATGATTTACCTACATTAAGAGTATAAAATGTTAGGATTTTGGGGAGGTTGAATTGATTTTTTAGTGTGATTAATTTGGAGAGAGCTATGTTGTGCTGTGATTACCAACTTTTGCCATACAATGGGATTGGGGTAGGAATCCTGACACACAAGTCCAATGAAAGGGAGTTTAGTGGGACCACCCCCCCAAAAAAAAAGGGGGGGTGTAAAGATAACTTTCTGTGTATATTACATTTTCAATCATGGTAATTATGGAGTCATTGAATACATATTTCATTTATAGTAGCAATACATATCAGTTTCATGCGATCTTATTTATTCTGTTTATTTTCCTACTCTCTCATTATGTTTTCTTCACATTCATGAAACAAATATTTGTACAATGGTGATAGTTTGTCACCTTCTTACAGACATTTACCAGGAAACAAATAAAAAGTGCCTCTGGAAAACTCATAGAGAAGCATAACAAGAATTTTAATATAAACAGCAGGAATTCCTTTTGATTACACAATCCTTTTTATAAAAACTCCTATTGAATAATTTAAATATATATGGAAAATAACTTTCAGCTGAACATTTACATGAATAAGATTACAATCTTAAAGTAAACTTTGTCTCGTGTCCACTTTCTAAGGTACACATGCATAAACACACAATCATACACATAGCTGGGGGTTATATAGTTTTACTATTTTTATATGTTGTTTTTGAGAGATTAAACTATTAGGGTTATATAAGCATCTTAGAAATAGAGTACTTCATTGATCATGAGTAAAATCTTCAGCCATTCCAATTTTAAAGGCTTTAATTCGATCTCTCTCTCTCAATGTTTTACTAGATTTCATGTTAAGAGTTTCTCATGATGACAGGGCTATGTGTAATGCTCTTATGAAAAAATTAATCCAACTCTCTCATTGCTTCTGACCGCATGTGGGTACTCCCTTTAGAGCAGTGTGCTATGGTTATTAGGGGGATTGTGTACAAGAGAGTAGAGACGGACTAGGTCATGCCTTTCCTTACCATTTCACAAACCCTAGGCTGCTAGGGGTTTTGGTAGAATGTACAATAGTATATAGGTGCGCATGTCTTGAGATGTGTATGATGTGTGTCTTATAGATGTGTGTGCCTAAAGATGGTGTGCCAGTAATGCCATCTTTGGAATAGAAAGTGTATAGAATTAACTCTTTTTGCATGACCTAAACCTAAACCCATATTAACTTATCTACTGCTACATTCATGAAGAAAAGGAAATTCCTTACTTCATGAGCCACCTCCCTTTTAGATTCTCTTCTGAACATATTGGCTCTCCAACCATTAGGAAGTTCTTGTTGAAAAAATAAAAATTATGTATAATGAATTTTCCACCTGAATTGTGACTTAAGCTTTGATAATTTAAAATATTGTAACAAACTTACAGTTATAAAATAAATAAGTTAAGGGGACATAATGTACAGTATGGTGACCATAGTTAATATTGGATTGTATATTTGAAAGTTGCTAAGAGGGTAGACCTTGAAAGTTCTTATCAGAAGAAAAAAATTGTAACTGTATGGTGACAAATGTTAACCAGACCTATTGTGGTGATCATTTCACAATGTATGCAAATACCAAATCATTATTTTGTACACCTGAAACTAATATAATATTATATGCCAATTATAACTCAATAAGAAAAATAAAGGCAAGATAAGCACATAAACATAAAATATTATAAATATTTTCCAGTCAATCTTTTTGGCTCTGGATAGAATTGCTTTCAAACCAATTCAAGAAAATGGATATCTCTGATTTAAATATATTCATAAAGGTTTTGTTCTCTTTCCCAGGGGTCAACCATAGGGGATTGATTTACACATTTTCCTAGAGTCTCCTTCTTATCATTCTTCATTCCTTCTAGTAAAGAACTCCAGCATTTTTTTAGGGTCTCCTTTGATTTCTCATCTCCCTAATTTCAAACTTATTTTGATTCATTTCCATAATTTCAAATTTACTTTGACAGGTCTTAAATAATTCATTTTTTTAAAAAAATATCTTTATTGTTGAAAATATTACAGATGCCTCCTTTGTTTGTTTTTTTCCCATTGACCCCCTTCCACCTGGCACCCATCCCTCCCAGGCCTTCACCACTTTATTGTCTGTATCCATATATGCATATAAGTTTCCTGGTTACTCACTTCCCCCCAACCCCCATCTCTGCCTTCCCTCTGAAATTCATCAGTCTGTTCCATACTTATATGTCTCTGGATTTATATATTTTGTTCATCAGTTTATTTTGTTTATTAGATTCCACATATGAGTGAGATCATGTGATACTTATATTTCTCTGACTGGCTTATTTCACTTAGCATAATATTCTCCAGGTAAAAATCCTTTTAAAAATTATTTCCCGAATCTATGTTAATTACCCATAATTGTTAAGTAGAGTCACTGTTTGTCAGGCCTGGTCCCCGGCAATTTATCTGCCTTAGTCTAACCTAACAAAAGTGAGCGGTTACCACTTTAGTCACTAAAGATTGTGACTAAAATGAAATATGCTGCATATCTACCTTCATGTAAATCTATACAACTTTTTGTTGTACTGACTTTTGTACTAAGGTAATTTATGCTCTTTCTCAATGCCATTCATCCATTGATCCATCTATCCACCAAAAAAGAAAGGATCTTCTTATAATCATTGTATTTCTCATGTAAATAATATCCAAAGTGCACACATGCACACTTTTATATTGTCTAAAACTTATATAACATGAATCTGGGATGAATAACTTCCTGTTTGATCTGTTGATTCTGACATTAAGTGAGCTTTAAACTGACATTTATTGATAACACTCTTAAAATTTAAAAGCAAAAAAGATTTTTCTCATGAAAGATGGTCCATTATCTTCTTATATTGAAAGAATTGACTTCTCAGTTGGAAGTCAAAACATTTGGACCAGTTTTTTATAGGATTCTAGGATTAAATCTTATAAGTAGATTTATTTCTCTATGGATAAAACAAATAAGAATGTGCTATTCAGTCTTTCAGTTTTCAGTTTTATGGGCTTATGAGGCAATTATTAATGGATTAGGAATAAAGCAAGCTAAATAAAATAAACTCTTGAATTGAATTGTACCAGTATTTTCTATAAAGATACTGATTGCATTCAAAGTCACTCCAGAGATGGATAAATAAGCTGAAGAGCTAAAGAGGATAGGATGATACAAGTGAAGTAAATCTTTTTCAAATGCAAAATAAAGTTATAGGGCTAAAAGTTAAAAAGGAACCAAAACTAAGAAGGAAGGGACAAACAGGAGGAGATAAAATTTTCAATTACATTATTAAAGTTAAATTGATATGTTTCACATGGGAAACTTTAAATGTGTTCTGTTAGTTTTAGAGAGCAATAAAATGCTTTCTATGTGTATTGTGATCACAGGCTTTAAATTCTTGACAGTTACAATTTCCCTTTCACATAAAAAAGCGGATTTTACATTATTTCACATATGGGAAATATCATTTTACATAAAAGAACTAAGGGTATTTAAAATATGCAAATTATTACTGTACTGTAAATGTAGTGTACAACGGTGGTAGGCAATCTGAAAATGCAGTCTATAGATCAATTGATAATGAGTATAGGGAAGTCTTGAGCAAAGAGAGTGGAAGAAAGCTTCCCCATCTCTGTGGGAAAGTTGATTGGGTCTTTTGGGGGATAAGAATCCTGGAATTTTTGAGTGATGCTTAGTGGAACCTCATGATTCTCTTCCAGCACTTTCCAGAGGTGTTTGTTTCAAACTCGAATCTACACTCAGGTTCTCCTCTTGTGAGCAGCATGAAACAACTATCAAGTTCACAAAGAGAAAAGGACACAAAAGTTGGTCCCTGAACAAGAGGTGATTGTAGCAGCCAATGTAAGCAACTTTAGTGGCCTCATTGGAAAAGCTCTAACAGTCTTTGAAATGAAAACAAAGCCCCACATGGGATTCAGACTTAAAATACACTGCACACACATGTGCAAAGATAGATAGATATAGATTTTCTTCTCTTTCAAAACCAAATACAGAGTACTTCATAATCTATTCAAGAAGGAATAACAGAGGCCTGATTTAGTCTCATGCCTGAAACAACAACCACGATAAAGGGAAAAATTAATGAAATGCTGGATATCAGGCGACCAGAGACAGATGTCTAAACTATAAGGAACAAATGATGAGAGCCATGCAGCTTACTATCTCCAGAGGGTTTCTAGGCCACGGTGCCATTGTGAGAGTGTTGGGGTGGAAACTTAGGCAGAATCCAGGGGACTTTGTACTTTGATGAGAAAGCTGAGTGTCCCAGGAGACCAAGGTGATCAGAGTTTGCAGGACAGAGCACTCGTAAGAGAGAGCTTTACAGTGAGAGAACTACAAAGATCTACAAAGGATCCCACCAAGTACTGATCAGCACATGCATGTGGAGAAACTACCCAAGGTAGAGGAAAGAAAATCTAACCGAATTAGAGGTAAAAGTGCCAGATGTGCACATAGGGCTGGGAATAGTGCCAGTTCCCACCAGTCAGACTGGGAACCTTATGATTCATGGGGCATTAGGTAGAGTACACAGAAAAGTCTTGTCTTAGTAGGGAACAGTAATAAGCCCCAGACTGAGCACTGCTCTGATCCTGCCAAAGAAATCTCAAAAGAAAGATCTGAAAGGATCAACCTACTCGAAAAACTTAATGGCTCCCAGAACAAGCCTGGTAAATATTTAAGAAATGTAAGAATATTCAGCACCCAAAAAGGTAAAGATCACATATCTATAATATAATCAATATTCACTAGCCATTGCAAAGAAGTAGGAAAATAAGAACCATGATGGGGAAATAAATCAGCTAAAACTGACCCAGAACTGAAATAGATATTTACCCATCAGTATCCACAAATGTGTACACATCCTTCTAGATGTCTTAATCCTATTTACCCTATGCCTTAACCAATGTATAAATGTGCCAACAGTAACTAAAATGCTAGGTCTGAATGTTCATCATCAGAGTCCACTCCTTGGTGATTTTATAGGAATATAAAAGTCATTGTTACATTAAAATGTCTGCTAAAGAATAAAGAGTTATAGAAGAAAGAATAAAGAGTAATGTGTCTATGGCCTTTACTATGTTGAAGTATATTCCTTCTATACCCAACTTGTTGAGAGATTTAATCATGAATGATTATTGAATTTTGTCAGATGCCTTTTCTTTTTCTATAAGATGATCATATGATCTTTATCTTTCATTCTATTAACTTGTGTAACACATTTATTGATTTGCATATATTGAACCAGCTTTGCCTACTAAGGATGAATCCCACTTAATCATGGTGTGAAATCTTTTTTAAAAAAATTATTTTTGAATAACAATTGACATACAATATTATGTTAGATTTAGGTGTACAATGTAGTGATTAGAAATTTTATATTCCTAATGAAGTGATCACTCTGATAAGCCCAGTATACATCTAGCACCATATGTAGTTATTACAATATCATTGAATATATTTTCTGTTTGGTGTATGATCTTTCAAATGTGCTATTGTGTTTGATTCACTAGCATTTTGTTGAGAATCTTTGTATCAGTATTCATCAGGAATATTTACCTGTATTTTTTTTTCTATAGTGTCCTTATGTGGCTTTGGTGTCATAGTAATGTTGGGCTTATAAATAAGTTCGGAATTGTTCCCTCCTCTTTAATTGTTTTGGAAGAGTTTGAGAAGGATTGGTGATGCTAATCATTTAGCAATATATTCATCTATCAAATCATTATGTTTTATACCTTACAGTTGTATAATGTTATATGTCAATTATATCAATAAAACTGGAAAAAAGTTACACAATTAGCCCTCCCTCCCCCAATTCTTCTCTGCTTAACACTAGTATTTCTTCTGTTGGTCTTACCCTGATTGTCACAAGCTATAAAGATAGATCAAAATCATAACTCAAAACAATTGCAAAACATCTTATATTTTATGTTTACCACATCTCTTAATGAGATTATTTTCTCCTTGATTTAATCTCATTTTGTTTTGTACAGTAACATGCTATACAGCCTAGGAGCAATAGGCTACACCATATAGCATGGGTGTATAGTAGGCCATACCATATAGGTTGTGCAAATACATTCCATGATGTTCACACAATGACAAAATCACCTAATAGTGCATTTGTCAGAATGGTTCCATCATTAAGTGGCCCATGCCTGCATTTATTAGGGCAGACCCAATGTAAAACTTTTATGTAGAGGAATTTTACCTGCAGTGGGACTGACACCTGAATCTTCACTTTCCCCCCACTTACAGTGTAATACCATGTTTGATTTGTCCTTCACCTGTTTTCCAGGGCTCCCATGCTTGCCTGTCCTCAGGAAAACTCCCTAAATGGGGTTGGCTTCTTGCCCACAATTATGTGATTATCTCCCAACATGGTTAAGGCAGGCTTATTCAGCATCAGTTCTTGGAGTTGAGTAGGAAATGGAAGCGTGTTGTAGTAGGTTACCAAACATCTTTTCTGAGCTGTAAGTACTAATATTCTTTACCTTATTTATTTCCCCTGCTCCATTTGCTATCTTTCTTATACCTGAATCTTGGAAAATTTTGTTCTTACCCCTTAACTACTGCACATCTCCAAGTTGCTGATCTTTTTCTTGGACTTTGGATGCCTAAATTGCATCTTCCTTTTTAATCCACCTGAAAGGGCCATCTGTCATAAGATGTTCAGTCGGGGTCAATGGTCCATCTTAGTTTTTTTTGACAAACCAGTCTCTGGGGAAATTGTATCTTCTTAAAAGTAATTATTCTAGGTCTTGAGTGTTGAAGATATTTCTTATTGTTCTTGAGAGTCCTGTGTGGGAGCAGTGAATAAATTAGAAGTATTTCAGATCTCTAGATCCCACAAATGTGGGAGACAGCAGGTAAATGTTGTCACTCTGTGTGGAATCAAATCCCGGTCTCTGCATTTGATAGTATATGTTTAGGAAAATTACTTAACCTTACTATACCTTTTTTCTTTAGTTATTAAACAAGAATATCAACCACAATAATAATATCATTTATTTTATAGCTTTTCTTCCTTTTGGGGAGAGAGGATTAAATGAGATTATACATAGAAAGCACTTGGGTTAAGAATGTGGCATACGTAAGCACTCAATACATTTGAATATAAAGGAAAATGTCCTTCCTTCCTTCCTTCCTTCCTTCCTTCCTTCCTTCCTTCCTTCCTTCCTTCCTTCCTTCCTTCCTTGCTTTTATTCAGCTACTAGCATGGTAAAGACCTGTGAAATGGTCAAACTTTGCTGTAGCTGCCAGTTATCACTGTTGACTGCAATTCAAATTATGATATCATTGAAAGCACCTTAAAATGTCAGTAAACTCATTTCTTGAGCTGTTGGCTATCTATGATAAAGATATTAATAGCCTTCTAATCTTTTAGTATATGCTTCTCAGTTCAATTATGATACTAGAGGCCTGGTGCATGAATTCATGCATGGGTGGAGGCTGGCCAGCCCGCCCTGATCGGGGTGATCAGGTTGGGCTGGCTGGGGGGAGGGGCCGTGGGTGGTTGGCTGGCTGGCCCTGCCCCCTTGGTCGAACTCCTGGTTGAACTCCTGGTCGAGGGGACAATTTGCATATTAGCCTTTTATTATATAGGATGGTTAGAAATATTGCCTGTACATTGGTGATGACGTATTTTTGAAATGCAAATTAAAATTCTCACTCAACACATGGTAAAAGTTCACTCCTGTCACTTTTAATGGCTGTTGTGCCTTTACTAATTCCACATAGCAGAGAAACGGTTTAGATAAAACATAGCAAATTGCTAAATCTGGTAAGAAATAGGTTAGAGTTATGTCCCTCTATGTTCTTACTTTGTTTATTTTTTAAAGGTGGCTTTTAAATGACTTTTTTAGTACTTTGCTTTTTCCCCATTTTTAAATTTTGAAGATGTATTTGCCAATCAATAAACATATATGCCCTAGCAATTCCATTCCTAGTTATAGACTTATGTATTCACCAAAAGATATGTATGACAATGTTTCTAGCATGACTTCTTATAATAGCCTCAAACTGAAACCACTCACATTTCCCAAAATGAGGAATACATGTATGTATATTTTTCATGACAGAACACTATACAGCAGTGAAAATGAACAATCTACAACTACATGTAGCCATGTTGATGAATTCCACAAACAATATTGGAAGAAGCCAGTAATGAAAGAGTCCGTATATATGATTCTATTACATAAAATGTGGCATCTGGAAAGAGCTTATCTATTCTGTTAGAGGAAGGATAATAGTTACTTTGGGAAGTGAAATGAGGGGTAAGGTGCTTCTGGGATGTATGTAATGCTTTGTTTCTTAATCTGGGTGTTTGTCCTAATAGTTGTAACTTGGTGAAGATTTATTGAGATGTAAACTTATGAAATACGTCCTTTTATGCATTATAATGCATGTCAATAACAAATTTTAAAAAGGAAAAAGTCTCTTGATTAACAGGAGTTTCTGATATTCTCAAACATTATGAAATACTTGTTTGGAGGGAAACAGAATGCACTTCAGATTTGAGATATAGGATCGACTTTGACAGGGCCTCACACAAGTATAGTTGCTGAATAAATGTGTGTTGACAGACAAATATGCTTTCTTTTATTGTTGTGATTATTTTAAAACATGATATTAACATTTCATGATAAATATTCACAATAAAACTAGGTATGACAAATCATATTTCGTAAAACTCCTTAAAGGTTTTACCTTGGAGTATTGACTGGTGCCTATTGTGTCTTTCTTAAAATCACGGAAGGCTGATATGCCTCTTAAAGGCGCATATTCAATTTCAAAGGGCATTGCTAACTCCTTGTTTTATAGCTATTAGTAATTTCTATTTGGCTTCAGTCCTCCTTTTAAATGCTGTTCATTGAATTTACTAAGGACGGTAATTTATCGCTATGATGATGCATTGCCCTAACAGATTGGTAGCTTGATGTTACCTTTTTTAAAACAAAGAAGATACCTTTTATAGTGGTTGCATAATTTATTTTGTTTAGAAAAATATTTATTTTAGCAAATGGATGGCTACTGTTATATTAAGATGGAGAGAGATTTATTTTAGGAGTTACAGAAGATATCTGTAAACAAATGGATCATTTTTTTGAATGAAGTCTGGGAGTAAAAATAATATGCTATACATATTGAAATTTTTAAAAAACCCTAAAGTTTATGTTCAAATAAAACAATCACTAGAATACAATTTGATTATCATCTTTCAATTTAAGGATTAGTTTAAGGATTTTTTTTTAAGTCTAGCAGACCATAGGCTCATCCATGGATTAGATTACATAAAAGTCTCATTTTTGTGAGACTTTTGTGGTTTTGTTTTGGTATTCTTTGTGGCTAATGGCACTAACCTATTTTATATTAAGAATATAACTCATACCTCCTGGCAGTGGTCAAGGAGACACCTGATTGGTAGTATTGTTCTTATATCTGTGTGGGGCAAAGCAGACGCACAGTCCTTAGTTCATCCTAGCTTGATGCCTGTGATGGTAGCCAGCTGTTTCATGCCTGGGGCACATTAAAAAAATATAACTCATGTGGAAATATTTTATACAGCCTGGATGCGCGTGGCTCAGTGGTTGAGTGTCGACCTATGAACCAGGAGGTCATGGTTCGATTCCTGGTCAGGGCACATGCCCGGGTTGCGGGCTCAGTCTCCAGTATGGGGCATGCAGGAGACAGCTGATCAATGATTCTCTCTCATCATTGATGTTTCTCTCTCTCTCTCTCTCCATCTCCCTTTCTGAAATCAATAAAGACAAACACAAAAAAACTTACCAATATATAAGGAGATTATATATATATAATTTCTCATCTGGGCCAAGCAAATGTTTTTACTGAATGTGTTTTCAATCCTTATTTCAGCATTTCATAGAATTTTTTAAAGAAATATTTTCTGCCATCTTTTTTATGTTTAAATCTAATTTATATATGCTTTGTTCAAATCCATTTTATATGTTGCCTTTTTTGAACATTTTCTATTTCCTTGACTTGGGGGCTCAACTTCCCACCTTTTTTCCCCACAGAACTCAAACTCCATTTTCCCCACAGTGAGCTCTCCCATAAGCACCCTGAGTGAAAAGTCTTGAGCCTGTTCTGTTTTATTAGAATGCCTTCTATAGTGATCCCAGGTGGCTCTATCAGTCTTTGTTGAAGGAAGCTCTGGAGAGATGAGCTAAGTTTAAAAATCTAGTTCTATTTTGAAGACATGAAACACCAGCATCTGAAAGACACCAAGGAAAGCAGAATAAATGAGGGATACCAAGAAATAAAAGTTACCGAGGCTGAGGCTTGGGCTAGTGAGGTTTTCAAATGCAAACCAAGAGGTACTGAATCTCAGAGGATTTCAGAGATGCTACAAAAAGGAATGACGAAAAAAGAATTTGAAACAACTCATGACTGATTATCTTCTTCCTTGAAAGCACGTTCTAAGTTTATAAGGATATAAGAAAGAAGAGTGTCTTTGAGTTGTGTACAAATTAGATTTTAAAAAGCACAAGACCTACTATCTTTAGCTCTAATTATGTTAATTAGGTTCGCTAGAGAAACTGGAGTGTTTTTCAATACACCAAGGTTCAGAAACAATAGAAAAATATGTTAGTCTCATATAGTCTTTGTCACCATCTAATATAATATTTAAACATCATGCAATTTTTAAGTATTAGAGAATATTCAAATATAGACTAGTTCCTCTTGTTAACTTTTATAATGATAATTAGTTAAAATGCCTAGGTATATTGAAGCATCATTTTAAAATTTAACCTGCTCTAACCTGTCTTCCATCTTGTCCATCACATCATTCACTCAATTCTTGGTCTTTTCTTCCCATGTCAATGCGGGATTTTTAGTTATGATGGATGATCAATTCTTCCAATGATTTTAATGTTTGTTCTCTATTAGTATATAGGAAATCAAGGTAATTTCTTTATTCAAACCCAACACTTTTGTATGCTTCCAAGGAAAACAACACATTTTTAAGGTCTCCCCTCAATAAGAGTAATTTTAGTGCTGTAGTCATATGGAAATTATGGTCATGATGCTTGGTAAAAATCAAGCAATAATAATGATAATACCCACAATGAAATTTAAATCTTTATATTTCATTTTAAACTTATGTTTTTCCTATGCTTTTATTGAAAAATTATATGCTGGCATTTCCAGGTGTTCTGATATAATAGCAACTCACCAGTCCTCCAAGTATTACAAAGAGTAGATACTCAAAACCAAAAGGGCTGGCTTTTACTTTGTCTTCTTGACATTTTAAATCTTATGGACTATTACATTTTTAATTTTATTTTAATCTAAAAGATTTTGACATGCAATAAAATACTTAGGCAAGTTCTTTTGTTAAAGTTGGAAAGTGCAGCGCACTGTTTCAGCATAATCTTCATGAAATTTTGCAAATATGCATATTCTTATATCAACTGAATACCAAGTTTTTTAATCATCTCAGCTGCTGGATGTGTTACAGGAAAGAAACTCTTTTATATCAGATGATTATAGCCAAAAGTTTTTGGTCAATTGAATTAGTTGCTAAAATAAGACTAATAAAATGTGATATATACATTTAAGCCATAACCTTTAAATTATTTTTAAATGATAAGAGATGTACATCTATTCCCCAAACATTTTTTGCATTTAATCCCACTACATTAAATTCACTTTTGCTTTTTAAATAAACTACAACCATGAAAATTGTGCAGGGGTTTCAGTTTTGTTTATGTGAAAATAAAGCAAGATTCTAAAGATACTCATGAAACAAACCAAGGTTGGGTCACTCTTAACAGGTTGCTTTATTACATTTTCACTTTTCCTCCATAGTTTTCTTGCTCTTATTTGCTTTTCGGAGCCCTCAGGTATATCTATCTATCTATCTATCTATCTATCTATCTATCTATCTATCTATCATCTATCTATCTATCTATCTATCTATCTATCTATCTATCTATCTATCTATCTATCTATCTATCTATCTATCTATCTATCTATCTATCTATCTATCTATCATCTATCATCTATCTATCTATATCTCTCTTTTTAACCATTAGAAAGGTTGGCTGCAGTAGGATTAAACTGCTATAGTGGAACCAGAACCTTGTTGTCATTTTGTTTCTTAACTTTTAATATTAATTCAAAGATAAAAGCTACAAGAATAGTAGAGATTTTCCCATGAATCCTTTATGAAGTTCACCAACTATTTACATATTCTTTTGCCCTTTATACTTTATCATTCTATCTCTCTGTAAGTTTGTGTATGCATGTGTTTTCTGAACCTGGTTAAAGTGCTGGTCTGTTGGAATTCACAAATTTAAAGTAACTATATTTTTCTTTGTAATTCACAAATACCCTCTCTCATCACATCTTCCTTCATCCATTAATTTTATCTTCCATTGATGACATTCTAACTATATTATTCTTTTTACATCTATTGGTTGGTATTCTTCTATAAAGAAGAACTTTTCCTTCTCCATTTATTTATTTGTGTTAATTTGGAAATACAGATTCTTTTTTTATTGAAGGGGTCATAATATCTCACTTATTTTCATGCTCAAAATATCCCAGATTTGGCCCGTGTGAGTTCCTTCTAGCTGGCTTTTGTGTTCTCATAATTCTTTCAGCACTTAATTTTTCTGGCACAGTCTCAGCGCTGGTATCAGCCATTTTTTATGGAGTCATGTTTTCTTTTAGTGGAGAATGGTAAGGGAAATTAAGATCTAGGTGCTAAGTACGTCATATTGCTGGGGAGTTATTATCTCTTTTAGTGGACTGAACTAGGAACAACAGACACACATTTATTTACCTGATAAGTCCAATTCCCACACTAAAGGGTTTAGTCTAGTCTTCTCTTTCTATTTTTGTAACTCTCTTCTCCCACTATGAAAAAAACTTCACATATTATCATTAATATATTTATTTGTTCACATGTATGATACAGAATTAATTTCAGAATTACTAACCCATGCCACTACAAAAAGAAAACCTACTAACTAGAGTTCAATATTGTTTACAGTTCTTCTGAGGCAACATTGACATACAGTGACATGCTCAGTTATGGAGGATACAGTTTGATACATTTTGATGAATGTCTACAATTCTATTATGATTACCCTATTCAAGAAATATGACATTTCCATGGTCCCAGAAGGTTTACTCATGTTCGCTTAGAGCTAAACCACACCACTCATTAGCAACCTCTTTTTGAATTCTAACACCATAAATTAATTTTACTTGTTCCTTATACTAGTACATCATAGACATATAATCATTTGGAATATATTCTGTTGTGTCTGACTTCTTTCACTCAATATACTGTTCTCAATGTTCATTATTGTTATTGTGTCACTAGTGCATTCATTTTTTAAGTGTGTCGTTCCAGTGCATGGATACACCATAATTTATTTTTCTTATTGGTGTTCATTTGGGTTGTATCCAATTTTTAGCTATTATGTATAAGATGCCATAGAATTCTCATACCAGTTTTGCTCAATATACTAGTATGTTCTCTTTTCTTTTGGATAAATATCTAGTAAACATGCCGAGTCATAGAGTAGGAGTATATTTACCTTTCTAAGAAATTGCTAAAATATTCTACAATGTGGTTGCCCCATTTTATGTTCTCACCAGCAGTGAATGAGAGTTCCAGTTGCTCCACTTACTTTCTGGATATTTGGTGTTGTCAAGTTTTTGTTTTCAGCCATTCTAGTGTTTGTAAAATAGTATCACATTTTGTTTTTAATATAAATTTCTATGAAGAAAAGTGATGTTGGAGTTCTTTGACCCATGGGTTAGAAGTAGGTTCTTAATTCCAAATATTTGGGACTTTCATAGACATATGATTTTTATTGATTTCTAATTTTATTCTGTTGTGGTCAGAGCACATACTTCCTAAGATTTCAGTCTTTTGAGAGGTTGATCTGTTTGATCAATGCACTGTTCCATGTGCTCTTGAATGAATATGTATTCTTCAGTTTGTGGGTATAATATTCTATGCATCCACTTACGTCCAGTTGATTGATTTTGTTATACAAATATTCCATATATTTTTCAATTCTTTTTTCTACTTGTTCCATTAATTGCTGAGTAATGAGTGTTAAATTCTCCATCTATGATTATAGATGTCTAGTTTTGAGTTTTCTGTGAATTTTTGCTTCATGTATTTTGAAATTCTTGCTAGGTGCATACACATATGAGATTATGTCTTTTTGATGATCTATCACTTTATGATTATGCAAGTTTTATTTTTATCTCTAGTACTACTCTTTGACTTGAAGTCTATATTGTCTTACAGTAATATAGCCATACCAGATTTCTTAAGACCAATTTCTAACACTATATGCTTTTTTTCATGCTTGTGTTCATTTTCCCAATTTCTTGCCTTCATAGCATAGATGACCTATTTTAAAAGATTACAAGTTTCCAGTATTGACATTCTAATTATATATCTTTTGCTATTTTAGTGATTGATCCTCAGATTACTGTACATACCTTTCAGTTGTCACAGTCAAAATTCCAATAATATTTTACTATTTCACAAAATGTATAAGAACCTTACATCTTCATAATTCCATTTATAGCCACTGCTATTTTGTTTTTGTTATCTTATAGGTTTCTATGACACTTATATGGAAACCACAATTACTTTTATATTTTGGTTTAAACAGTCATAGGTCTATTAAATGAATTTACTAAAATAAAATATATGGTACTAAAAAAATAGTCCTTTATATTGCCCCGAGCCCCTTCTCTGATGCTCTTCATTTTATCTTTAGCATCTGGGCTTTTATGGTATATTTTCCATTTATGATGAAGAAATACTTTCAGCACCTTTTTTCTAATGCAGGTCTCTGCTTTATGTATGCCTTTATTGTAGCTTCATTTTTTAAAACTTTTATTCAGGTTAAAACAATAAACAATACACATTTGATCTAACTCTGGTTGTTTGAAGGAAAAAATCTAGAAGTAGGTCCTGTGAGATTTAGTTTTGTGCTAAGTAAGAGAATTATGAAAAAATTCTTACCCTCACTGGTGTGGTCCAGTTGGTTGAGCGTCTTCTTGTGCCTGTTCGATTCCCAGTCAGGACACATGCCCAGGTTGCAGGTTTAATCCCCCTTTGGTATGTATGGGGGAGGCAACTGATTGATGTTTCTTTCTCCTTCTTATGTGCTCGCTCTCTAAAATCAATAAAACATTTAAAAAATGCTCTGTTAAAAAATTCTACTTTGTTAGCTTATAACATTCAGTTTCTTTCTATATATAAGGCCAATGATCTGTTACATTGATGTACTTCATGTCAAGTTACTGCAAAAATTAAAAAACACAAACAAAACTTGCTTTTTTGAAGGATATTTTCATTGGATATAGAATTCTGGGTTAAAAGTTGTTTTTATTTTCTTTCAGCAACTTAAATATTACATCTAGCCTCCGTTGATGAGAACTTAGTCATTATTCATATTGATTGCTTCCCTGTATATAATATATTAACTTTTGTGTTTTGCCTGCTTTCAGATTTTCTCTTTATGTTTGTCTTTCAGCAGTTTGGCTATGCTGTGTCTAGGCTTGTTTTTCTTTGCATTATTCCACTTTGGATTTTCTTGGCCTCTTGAGTCTGTAACTGAATGTTTCTTACCAACTTTGTAAAAAAATATTGGCCATTTTGTCAGATTTTTTTCTGCCTCATTCTCTTACTCTATTCTTTTCTAAGACACTATAATTACACACACACACACACACACACACACACACACACACACACACACACAGATATATACGCATATACATATATTTTAGACCACTTAATATTGTCCTGGTCACTGAGTCTCTATTTTGTTTTTTCAATATGTTTTCTTCCTGTTCTCCTGACTCAGTAATTGCTATTGATCTAACTTAAGGTACACTAAAAACTTTCTATCCTTTCCCAAGCTCCTATTAAGTCCATCCACTGAATTTTTCATTTCAAGTACTGTTTTTTCTTTTCTAGACTTTCTTGGTCTTTTAAAAAAGCAAGCAAGCAAGCAAGCAAACAAACAAACAAATTTATATTTATCTTCCGATACTTCTAATCAGTCTATTCATTATGACTGTAGTTTTTGTTTAAGTATTTGAACATATTTCTAATAGCTGAGCTTTGCTTGCTAATTTTATTATATGGGTCATATCAAGGTTGCTTTCTATTAACTGCTTGTCTTCTTGAACATAAATCACATTTCACTGTTTCATAATATTTCATAATGCTTTTGATTCTTTAGTAGATATTTTGGGTTGTATGTTTTTAGAGACGCTAGATTCTGTTGCTTCAGGCAGTTAACTTTCCAGATTCAAACTCTGTTTTCCCTGGGATGGGCAGCAGTTGAAGTCCCTGTTCAATTATTTTAACCTCCCATCTGTTTCTCCTGGATTCTTTTATATGCATGCATAGGTTGAAAGTCTGCGAGGTGTTTGAATGGATTTTATATGCATATTTTTCTTTTTCTTTTTCTTTTTTTAAAATTGATTTTGCAGAGAGAGGAAAGAAGTGGAGAGAGAAACATAGATTGCTTGCATGTGCCCTGATCAAGGATTGAACCTGCAACCTGTGTATGTGTCCTGACTAGATCTTGAACCCACGACCCTTCGGTGCATGGGGCGATACTTGTTTCTCCCATGCACCTGAGCCACACCGGCCAGGACTTTTCATTTTTTAAATTGAATTTACTGGGGTGACATTGAGGCATGGATATATGCAAATTTTGGAGCTCCCCTCTCTCTAGCTCTCTGTTTTTTGAAAATTTCCTCTATAATTTCCAGCCACTATTATGCGTTTTGAAAACTGAATAGTGCCCTCAGTGAAAAGGTGTTTAATGGTTCGCAAAGTGAGATTCTCTTATTTCAAGACTCAAGTTATCTTTATTTTTATTTGCTTTATACTTGCTTCTCCCATGCATCTTAAAAAAGGAATATTTATAATGTCAATGAAAAAATTACCCGAACAAAGGCGATTGTATTAGAATCTATTAATGTATGTAGTGATCAAATGAAGTTGGTGATTAAGGTTCCATGACATTGAAAATTATATTTGAACTTAGAAAATAAAAGTGTGAAGTATCTGTGGAAGTAAATTAGAGGTTATCATTACAAGTGAAATTTTAGGTTAGAAAAAATAAAATTAATATTCTGTTATTCTATTTATCGATAATGATAGAAATTATGTCCACAAAATTACTACCTGCAAATGTGATTTGCCCTGCTAAATGGATTAAATTTTAACACATTCCAATTGTAATAGTTTATTAAGTTAACAAAACAGAGATATGTAATCTTGATCATTGTTTTGAATTGTTTATACTGAATATAAATTATATACAACATTTAAAAATCGTCTGTGTTACTGTAACTAAACAAAGACATAACAAATTAAATTTCTTCAATTATGTTGTTTACATCTAATTCAAACTGATTTTTAAATAGTAGAAAGCAGACATCAGAAATGGAAAGAATGAAGATTCATGGCTCTCTCTAGGGCAGCGGTTCTCAACCTGTGGGTCGCGACCCCTTTGGCGGTCGAACGACCCTTTCACAGGGGTTGCTTAAGACCATCCTGCATATCAGATATTTACATTATGATTCATAACAGTAGCAACATTACAGTTATGAAGTAGCAACAAAAATAATTTTATGGTTGAGTCACAACATGAAGAACTGTATTTAAAGGGCCAGAAGGTTGAGAACCACTGCTCTAGGGGATTTGAGAAATATATTTTATTCACTTGACATGGATGAAGGGAGAAACTTTCAGATTTATTCCTTACTTATTTATTGCATGTCTAAGAGGCATTTGAAAACTTGCCATGGTATTTAAGCTTAGAGCAGTTACCTTTTATGTTTTCCTAATTAGATTGGATGTTAAATTGTGGCTCATAAAGTTAAAAAAAATTGGCAAGATCCAATTTGTGGTTCAAATGTAGTTGTAATACAGTGATTCCCAAAGTGGGCGCTACCGCCCCCTTGTGGGCGCTGCAGTGATCCACGGGGGTGGTGATGGCCACAGGTGCATTTGGGGGCATATATCTTTCTGTTTAATTGCTATTAAAATTTAAAAAATAATTAATTTCCAGGGGGCGCTGAGTAATA
The DNA here is from genome assembly GCF_014108235.1 of Myotis myotis. Classification (NCBI taxonomy): domain Eukaryota; kingdom Metazoa; phylum Chordata; class Mammalia; order Chiroptera; family Vespertilionidae; genus Myotis; species Myotis myotis. The sequence goes on along the minus strand of NW_023416346.1, from coordinate 116,210,942 downwards.
TTTTTTCTAGAAAGGGGGCGGTAGGCCAAATAAGTTTGGGAACCACTGTTGTAATAGGTGAGACAATCATTTATCAAACACAGTTATTGAAAGTATTTACCTTTGCAAATACTCTGTATTAGTCAGCAGATGGCATGCATTGTACATTGACTATTCTACCCTGTTATCAAATGTATTTTTAAACAGAAAGCATCTGGTTTTCTCAAAAAGACACATTATCTCCTCATTTGCGGTTTAGTGTTAATTTGTGAACTATTTAGTAATAATCAAAGAAGGTGCTATTTCATCTTCATTTCGTTTGTATAGCAGATTCAATCAAGTATAGGATGGGGTAAAAAAATACATTTAGCAATTCCTTAGCAAGCTTCAGCATCTAGAAAAAGATAATTCTGAGCAATTGTTTTCCTGCTTTGGCTAGAGGTTTGCACAGGAGGACAGAAGCCTTTTGGATGCAGTTTCTGAATGCCTTCCATGAATTTCAGGATTATAAAAACCATTTACTCTTATGTATGGATAACTGCATAAATTCAAAATATAAGAAACAAGTAAATCAACAAACAAAGGCAACTAAATTACTTCTAAGTCATCTTTTTAAGATAACACTGGAATAGCCTAATTGGAAAATCTCTTTATACCTAAAACCATACACTTGTTTACAGGCTTCCCTTTGAGTGGTTTCAAAGGAGAATTTGGCTGGTGAATACTCTAGCCCCGTGGTCAGCAAACTGCGGCTCGTGAGCCACATGCGGCTCTTTGGTCCCTTGAGTGTGGCTCTTCCTAAGTCTTAGGAGTTCCCTAATTAAGTTAATAACAATGTACCTACCTATATAGTTTAAGTTTAAAAAATTTGGCTCTTAAAAGAAATTTCAATCGTTGTACTGTTGATATTTGGCTCTGTTGACTAATGAGTTTGCCGACCACTGCTAATGTAGCCTAGCATAGTTCTTGTCAAACTGATATCCATCTGTCAGTCTGGCCTGATGCCTATTCTCAAAGTACTGGGTCACTTCTTCCAGGGCAGAGCTGTGTCTGTTAAAGTTATCTCCAGGGAGCTAGGTTACACAGTATATGAGAGTGAACATATAGAGAACCAGATACACAAACTGCATACACCTCACACCAGTCAAAATGGAGAGAACAGACATTTGCCTCCCTTTGTACCAGTGTTGTTGTTTTTTAATGTGTTTAACATAGGATGGCACTCTTAATGCTAACACTGATACCCTTTTAAAAATGAATTTTCTTTAAATCCTATTGGGGGAAGCAGAATAATTATATAGATTCTGTTATGATATCAAAGTCCCTTATTCCTAAACACAAAAATTAATTAAATAGCCATTGAAAAGCAAAAAGCATAAAATTTTTGCCTTAGATTTGAATAAATAAATTGAAATATATTCCCCTGTGAAAATAGCAAATATACAGAGATCTTAGTTATTGTATTCCTTACCAGTTAAGATCTATTTTTCATTTTCATTTTCAGAGAAGAGTACAATCTCTCAAATAAACTACATTACTTTGGTGCTAAAGGCCTTTGGGTTTGGTTTTGTTCAGTGTCTGTGTTTAGAGTTGTAGGATATAAAGGACATTAATGAAATGTGACTTATTCAACTCATTTGATAGTCTTCAAAAGACTTTTGAAATGTTAAATGATCATCCAAGAAGGAAAACTTCTTGATCGTACTGTGTGGGTATGCATGTGGGATTGTGGGACTGCCATTCTAGCTACTGGCGCCCAAAGATGCTAACAGTAGCACGATGTTGGTTGTTTCGACAGATGACTGCATTTTGCTGTGCATTTCTTCTGTACTGTGGACTGCTAAGAGTGTTTCATTAGGATGGGTATTTCCCTTTTCTTTCTTTTTTAAAACGATTAAATTTATTGCTCAGCTGGCATAGATTAGTTGTTGAGCATTGACCTATGACCTGGAGGTCATGGTTCGATTCCCAGTCAGGGCACATGCCAGGGTTGCAGGCTTGATCCCCGGTTTGGGGTGTGCAAGAGGCAGCCAATCAATGATTCTCTTTCATCATTGATATTGCTACCTCTCCCATTCCCTCTCCCTCTCCCTTCCTCTCTGAAGTCAATAAAATATATTTTAAAAGTTAAATTAATTGGAGAAACATTCCTTAATAACATATATAAAGAAAGCTAGGGAGCATATAAGTGGTGAGGAGATATGTATTAACCAGGTAAATCTGTAGCTGTTCTGTGGACCTAAGATACGAGAGAAATCTGTTTTGTAAAATGAGCTTTCTGTACTTGAGGGTCATGCCTGGAGCCTTTCCTGTCAAGTGGCTTGCATTCCAAGTTTCCTCTTGCCTAAGGCAGCACTGATTCAACAGCTTGAGAAGAAATTAAGTCCCTATTTCTAAGGAGTTTGTCCCATACAGGTGCCTTGAGTTTATTGGTTGCTTCAGAAAACCTGTTTTCACTGGCAAATAAACTGACATGGTAAGAAAAAGTCACCAATTCCCTCTCCAATGATAGGAAATGGATGTCATGAGTGCTGTGTGTCAGCTTCACTTTAATGACAAGAGATATAAAAATCAAACTGTCACTCCTGCCTGGTGGATGTAGGTGACCTGCGGCCACGGGCAGGTCATTATACCTGTAGGTGCCAGATACTCCAGGATTTGGCATCAGGCCTCATGTTATGCTCAGAAGCCAGCTGGCCGGGTATTAGGGAAAACCAGGGAGACTTGGGCTAATTGGAGATTAAAATATGGCCATGTAAAATATGCATGAAAAACAATCATTTTATAAGTAAATAGAATCATTTTGGTTAAGAGGATAAACACATATGAAATGCATGAATTCACTCCTTGTTTCTCACATTCTCCCCTATCTCAGTTGCCTTGGTACACCCCTCCTCAGCAAAGGCACTAAGCAGCACGCAATCATGTCACTCTGTCACCCAGTCTCTTTCTCAATGAAATTCAGGTGTCTAAATAGAAAGGAGTGATGGCAGCTTTTTCCCCTCTTTCAGCAGAAAGCCAAGGAAATGCTTTCAGAAAGATGAAAGCTACACTTTTATGCCGTCACAAATCATCTGTATAACACTTGGTGCACAAATATTGAACCTCTTTGTGTCAGCTGTTTATTGCTTGGGTTAGGACAGAAATACATTTTCAATGTCAATGCTTGATTAGGTGAACAATTCCCTGCAAGGGGAAGCTGAGTTACTGGTTGTACTGAAGATAGAACAGAAGCTCTTGTGAAATGATTAATGTTCTTTGTTTGAGAAAAATCAGGATTGCATAACAACATGGTAATAAGAAACTTGAAGTTTACATGTAGTATGTTTTCCAAAAACTTCAAATATTTTAAGTCATTATCTAGACAATATATCTGTGACAAATGTGGTTTAAGAAATATCCTTACTAATAGAGATACAAATGTTACAATAAATTAGAGTTTTTACTTACTGCGTATCTACTATGTACCATGCATTTTAATTTTATTTTTTTTATTTTTTTAAATATATTTTATTGATTTTTTACAGAGAGGAAGGGAGAGAGATAGAGAGCTAGAAACATCGATGAGAGAGAAACATCGACCAGCTGCCTCCTGCACATCTCCTACTGGGGATGTGCCCGCAACCCAGGTACATGCCCTTGACCGGAATCGAACCTGGGACCTTTCAGTCCACAGGCCGACACTCTGTCCACTGAGCCAAACCGGTTTTGGCATTTTAATTTTTATTTATTTTTTAAAATTTTTTTTATTGATTTCAAAGAGGAAGGGAGAGGGAGAGAGAGATAGAAACATCAATGATGAAAAGTATCATTGATCAGCTGCCTCCTGTGAATGCTCCACACTGGGGATTGAACCCACAACCCAGGCATGTGCCCTGACTGGGAATCTGAACAATAAGGGAATTAGTATTGATGGGTGGCAATCTTTGGAACACTGGGGTTTAACTAAATGTTTTATGTAAAACAACCAAATGCACACCATCAAAAATTGATAATTAGGTAATGAGAATTTCAAATATCATAGATTCCCATAATATATTTTTTTAATTTTTAAAATAATTCCTTATTGTTGAAAGTATTACACATGTCTCCTTTTTTCCCCCATTGACCCCCTCCAGCCCACCCTTCCATCATATTTTTCATAAGTCACCTGCCAGGCTGACATCTTTTTTAAAAAAAATATATTTTTATTGATTTCAGCAAGGAAGGGAGAGGGAGAGAGATAGAAACATCAATGATGAGAAAGAATCATTGACCGGCTGCCTCCTGTACATCCCATACAGGAGATCGAGCCCACAACCCAGTCATGTGCCCTGACTGGGAATAGAACTTTGACCTCCTGGTTCATAGGTCGATGCTAAACCGCTGAGCAACACTGGCCTGGCAGGCTGACATCTTTTTAAATAGAGCAAACCCATATTAGAACTTGTACACTATGAAGGGGTATATCATAGAAAACCTGGTGCATATTAAGGAATGAGCACTGAAAATATGCAAGAAGTGTTGGAGTGCTGACCTGGAGGGCTGGAGTAAAGTAAGGAGGTGCGAGGCTTCCTTTAAATTAAATTATCTATAAAGTGTCAGAAATTGCAAAAACATCTTGGTAGTAGTATAGCTTCTTCCCCCTTTGTATATGTTGTGAGTTTAAAGTAGATTGAGACAGATTTAAAAATTTACCAATACTGTCTTTATATTATTATTTTAACATTTATTTTTATTTAATTTATTGGGGTGACATTAGTTAATAAAATTATATAGGTTAACACAATCTATAGATTCAATGCAATTCCTATCAAGACACAAATGGCATATTTCACAGAACTAGAACAAATATTCTAAATATTTATATGGAACCACAAAAGACCCAGAATAGCCACAGCAATCTTCAGAAGAACAAAGAGGAATCATGCTACTTTCTATCAAACTATATTGCAAGGCAATAGTAGTCAAACAGCATAGTACTGGCATTAAAAGCAGGCATATAGATCAACGGAACAGAATCGAGAGCCCAAAAGTAAACCTATGCCTTTATAGTCAATTAATATTTGACAAAGGAGGCAAAATCATACAATGGGGTAAGGACAGTCTCTTCAATAAATGATGGTGGGAAAATTGGACAGATACATGCAAAAAATGAAACTAGACCATCAACTTACACCATACACAAGAATAAACTCAAAATGGATAAAATACTTAAATGTAAGTCACAAAACCATAAAAATCCTAGAAGAAAACAGAGGTAGTAAAATCTCAGACATTTCTCATAGCATTTTTTTCTGATAGATCACCTTGGGCAAGGGAAACACAAGAACAAAATAAACAACTGGGACTACATTAAACTAAAATGTTTTTTGCATAGCAAAGGAAACCATCAACAAAATGGAAAGACCACCCACTCAATGGGAGGACATATTTGCCAATGATACATTTTGTAAGGAGTTAATTTCCAAAACTTATAAAGAACTTATACAACTGAACACCAAAAAATAATAATAATAAGAACAACAACACATAAGCAATCCAATTAAAAATTGGACAAAGGACCTGAATAGACAATACTCCAAAGAGGACATAATAAGCTAACCAACAAAATGGAAAGACTCATAGATAGAGATCAGACAACTGTCAGAGGGAAGGAGTGTTGCAGGGCTGGGTGAAAAAGGTGAAGGGATGAAGAAGGAAAAAACACCCTCATAGACACAGAGACAACAGTATGGTGATTACCAGAGGGAAAGGGAGATGGAGGAAGGTAGAAGAGGGTATAGGGGGGATAAATGGTGATGGAGGGAGATTTGACTTGTGGTGGTGAACACACAATACCATCTTTAAAAACAAAGGTCAATATGATATATATTTTTGCTTGGCATTCAAGCTAACCTATCATTTATTAACACTATAGTTAGCATCAAAAGTATAATATACTCATTACTTTTTAGCTCCATATTTACTTTGTATTACACCATATTTTTGCCATTTATTTTTCCCAAACACAACAAGTACAGTCTTGCTTTTTTTTCTCCAGTACTACTGCCATTGTGACATGCCCTACCCATTGCCCCTGCCCCATTCCCTCCTCTCCATATGTTAAAATGTCCCTAAACTTCAAAAGTTATCTCTTCCAAAGAGCTTTTGTGGATATCCCCACAAACTGTGTATGATCAATTTTTCTTCTAAAAATTATCTAAATTATGATGTTTCCTACCATTTTGCTTTTGGCAGTATGGTTCCTAGTCTGCCATTATGATTCCTAGATTCTATGATCTCTCTCTCTTTTTTTTTCTGAATATTAAGGTGATTTTTGGTCATGTTTCCTGACATCTTTCTTGTTTTTCTATATTAAAAAAAGTCTCAAAAATTGCATTTGCTGCAATTGCTAGTTTTTTTCTGTATTCTGGGAATTGTTTATGTATCCTTTGAGAGTTGAACTTATTCTCTCTTATCACCTTTCATAGGCTTCAAATATCTCTGGACCATGTTCAATTTATTTGTTTTAGTTTGAAGATCATGGTCCTTGTTAGCAAAGATGCAATCAAAATAGTTAAGAAGTTCTGTATTCTTAGATAAAATCACCTACTTCTAGATACCATGTTCTGTTCTGGATTCATTGAGTCCCTTTTTTTTGCTCCTAGTACTTATAAATTGAACACATTTTGAGCTTTTACTTTCCCAGAGATCTTTTATCCTTTGGTATGCAGTTCATGTTTGTAATCTCAGCTGATGTGTCACAGTGACTTTCACTCTGAATTTTCTAGAAATTGTCATCTTGTGGTCTATAGCCCATTTTAGGCTCAATACCTCCCCTTAATTTCAGTTGGAAATTCTCATCCCATCCAATCACTTTCTCGCATAGTTTTATCACTTCTACTTCGTCGTCAATTTTCCAGTGGATGGAATTTAGCACTTTGGCATGCTCTCTCTCCAATTGGCAGAATAATGGAATTATCAGCATTGAAGTTAAGGATTTGTTATATAAGCAACACTTAATAGAATGTGACTTCTAGCAGATGGCCAGATGCTGCTATGTTGTGTCTCTCTGACACTTTTAAAATCTGCATTAGTGGGAGATTTTCTTTGTTCTTCCTTGGAGGTCAAGGGAAATCACACTACCTATTAGATTTCAGTCCGTTCCTTCTCCTCAGGAATCATCTCCATTTCCCTCTCATATCTGCTATCCTCTCTCCCATATCTCTAATTTCTCTATCCTGAATATTTTTTTAAAATAGCAAGATTCAAGTCTAGGTCCCATAATATCTGTCAGGACTATAGGGCAATCCAATCCTTAACAGCCATTTGTAAGCTTCCTGCCACAGGAGAACAAAAGACCAGAAAAAAACCCCAACTCTCTGGACACCAGGAGTCAGCCATATACGGAACTGAAACTGTCCTAAGGACACCTGATCGCACACCTGCATTCCATCCCCATCCCAAGCCCACACCTCAGCCCCCAAACCCATGACAACAAAAGTTTCCCACCAGTGACTGCAGATACGGATGCAACTCCAGCTCCTGGGGGCTGCCATCATTGACCTAATAGCCCCTTGGCTCCGTGCTGTGCATTTTCCCAGATACTGGATATTACCTAATCCTAAATAATTCCATTTCCTTGTCTCTTGTCACCATCTGATAGGTTTAAATCATTTTGGCGATGTTAGAATCCAAACTGGCAGTTACTATGTCCCAAATATGTGACAGGCAATTAGTTAATTCTTTCCACAGCTATGAACTAGAAGTTCAGATCTCCTAGCAGTAAAACCCATGGAGAAACTGTGCTATGAGTTCTGGGATGCTCTAATCTTTAGGGATTCAGTGCCCAAGTAAAGCTTTTATTTGGGGTTATATTTGATTCACTCTGGGAAGGTTAATGATTTTTTTCACTGTAACTGTGTAAGAATGAGTGCTACCTATGATTGCCTATGATTAAATGCTGAGAGAAATGGAACTTTGAAATCCCTTTCAGATGATCAAGTATGTCAAATAATTTTTGAAATCAGCAGACTTCCTAATGAGGGACAAGACAACAATTTGGAGAAAAGACAGAAATTAAAGCAACATTGAAGATGTAGTTAGAAAATTCAGAGCCGAAAAAACCTATAAACATATTTGCAAACAGAATCATTAAACCTGTACTAAATGTTTCCCTGAAACAAAATAACCCAGAAAATATTACAATTTGAAAACAAAAGAACAAAGGTTTTCTTTATTTTTGAGGCAGATGAATAGTATGTGTGTATCCTCCTAACAGTTACAGAAAATTAATGATTAACAGCGTCAATCACTGTAGTGAACCATTCCGTGTATGTCTCAAATCAAATTGTTATTGGGAAATAAATTGCAACTTGGTGAAGAGAGAGTATTTCATAGTACTTTAGGGAGCTGGTATGGCTATTTCTCCGACAAAGATTTAGCATTGCACAAATTGAATTAGAGATGCATTTCACCTGCTATGAAAGAAAGATGCTCTTGATGGCAGTAGAATTCTTGTGATAGATTTTCTGAGTCTGTGGCATTATTTCAGTTCCGGCTTTTTATAGTATATACCTCTGCTGTGTGGGAAGACGAACAACACCTATGAGTCCCTGTGAGGAGAGCATATACATTGAAGCTGCACCATAGAACAGTGACAAGGGATGACGTTCAGTTGCACAAGCCTGTCTTTGTTTTAATAATGTAGAAAGGGTAGCATTCACATTTCCGTTTCTGGGTGTACTCACTCCAAGCCCACCCTCACACATGGGATTCCTCTAAATAAACTCGATGCTGGTAATCATCTGACTCATTAGCAAGTGTTTCTTCCTGCCTGAAACTAAGTGGGTGCAATGGAGGATAGATTAATTTTTAAATCGCGTGGAATACACATCTGCTCTCTTTGCTTTCTGGTTGTTGTTGTTTTTAATGTCAGCAGCATAATTAAAAATAAAAAAAAATGTATTGCTATATCAGTAGAGACGAGACGGTTAATACACTTGAAAAGGAATAAAGTCATCCAATAATTAATAATCATGCTAATGAAATATTTCAGTATTTTTGTAGAATTTGTGCTTTAGATAGAAGGAAGAAAAAATCTATCTAGAAATACAGAAAAGTTTCTTAATTGTTTACCTTTCTCTCTGCCTGGAATTCTTCCTCCCCCTTTCCACCGCTTATTCCTCCTTATTTTCCAGATACCTCCTGAGATATAACCCTAGACCACAGTTATAACTCTCCACTCAACTTGTAGCTTTTAAAATATTCCACAGATTGCCCTAGCCGATTTGGCTCAGTGGATAGAGCATCAGCCTGTGTACTGTAGGGTCCCAGGCTTGATTCCGGTCAAAGGCATATACCAGGGTTGTGGACTCTATCCCCAGTGTGGGGTGTGCAGTAGGCAGCCAATCAATGATTCTCTCTCATCATTGATGTTTCTATCTATCTCTCCCTCTCCCTTCCTCTCTGAAATCAATAAAAATATATTTTAAAAAATAATAAAATATTTCACACATTTGGTACTTAAAATATAGCCTTTAATCACCTTATTATTTTAATAAAGTAGTGGATTTATTGAAATTTTCATGTATTTGGCTTAAATCCCCACCTACATTAAGATTTCCTCAACGGTGAGGGTCTGTATTTTGGTATTCTCATCCCTAAGATTGGACTTCTTCACATGGTTCATCCTCAATAGTTCTTTGGAAATTGATGTATATTTTAAAAAATCATGATGTAATATTTTAATCAAATGACATTATCATAATACCAATGACCAAAACATTTAGTCATTAGGAATTACTATGATGTCTTTCATTGTCATTATATTCAGTGACCCAAGAAGCAAGGTTATATCCTTCATTACCCTGACGCTTCCTCACAAGACTGTACATCTGCTGATCTATCCCCATGATCTAATGCCCACCTCCCTCGATCCTTTCCACTGGGCTCTGGAGCTCATGTTACTTTTGTATCAACAAACTTCCATATATCATTACTTTCCAAGTCCTAAATCTCTTTTTAAGAATTTCCCTTCATCTTCTTACTCTGTACCAACCTGACTTCCAATGAGAACACTGCTTCCTCTGCAGCATCCTTCTTACTGGCTCTGTGATTTCCCAAACTCCTCGCTCACGCTATGATCCTAGAGGTGGGCACACTCCTTGTTCCAAACCACAGTTCCTCCATCCTTTCTGACAACTTTCCACCTCCCCCAAAGCATGCTCTTCTCAATCTCAATTTTAGTTGCTTTGGTGCCAAACCTTAGAACTATATATTTTTTTATTTCCCCTCTTCCAACTCCACAGTAAATACTGTTGGTTCTGACTTCAAAATATATCAATAATTCAACCATTTTATTTTTTTAAATCATCACCCAAGGTTATTTTTTTATTGATTTTTTTAGAGAGAGAGTGGAAGGCAGGTGGAGAGACACACAGAGAGAAACATAGATATGAGAGACACCTTGATTGGTTGCCTCCTGCATACACCCTGACCAGGGCCAGGGATCAAGCCTACAACGGAGGTATGTGCCCTTGACCAGAATTGAACCCAGGACCCTTCAGTCCGTGGGCTGATGTTCTATCCATTAAGCCAAACCAGCGAGGGTAATAATTCAACTATTGTCTACCACTCCCACTGCTGCCACCCTAGTCCCAGTCATCACCATGTCTTGTCTTGTAGATTAAATTATTACATGTTCTAAAATGGTTATCCTGCTAAGCTCTCTGTCCACATATGACTCAAAACAGAGTAATATCTTTAAAATATGTCAGTGCTTTTGAATTATGTCAGTCACTTTTTAAAAAGGTTGTTTTCAATTATTGTTTATATTCAATATTATTTTGTATTAGTTTCAGGTGTTCGACATAGTGGTTCGGCAAACATATACTTTAAAAAGAGTTCCCCCCGGTATTTCTAGTACCCACTAGTACCATTCACAGTTCTTACAATATTATTGACTCTGTTTCCTATGCTGTACTTGTCACTCATTTTATTTTTATCCTCCAACAGCTTTTCCATCTCACTCTGAGCTAAATGCAAATCTCCTACAGTGGCCTAAGTGGTGCTCATTATCTAATCTTCTGTTATTGTCCTACTTTTACTAACCTTGCTCCCTCCACTCCCTCCCCATATGGCATGCTTGCTCTTATTGGAACATACCTTGCAGAGGTTTGGTACCTGTTGTTCACCATGCCTTGAACACCCAGATATCTACTTGACGTTCTACCATACTCATTTCATGTTACTACTCAATTCTTACCTCATCATTGAGGGGCTTTTTAATCACCTTCCGTGAAGGAACAGTCTCTTTCACTAGCATTCTCTAGCCACCTCATCCCAATTTCTGTCTCCCTAGTATTTATCACATTTGACACATTACGTATGTATTTTTCTGTTACTTCCACTAGAACATAAACTTCAGGAGGACAGGGATGATATTATTTCTATTCACTATTCTCTGTGGAGTCCAAAGATTTCTGACATAAAATACACATTCAGGAAACATTGTTAAATAAATGAAAAATCAATTCAACTAGATTATTTATTTTTATCTAAGCACTATTGAGGCATACATCCATTTAATAAGCTAGTTATATTTGTATAGAATTTGCTTCTTTAGTGATCTTAGAACTTTAGAAACCTACTAATCAGTGCAGCCCAGCTTCTCTTTGTAAAAATTAATGTGATTAAAAAAAGGAAATCTCAGTTTGAAATTCACTTTATATATCTACTCCCAAATACAAACAAAGCATATGTAGATTATGTCTCCCAACTTTTTATTTCAGACCCTCATGCTAGTAAAACATTTCAGAGCGCCTCAACATATGTATACCTATTTATTTATATTTTACATACACATGGAAATGTAATAAAATATGAATATTTTTTAAAAATACAAAAATATAAGTAGAAAATAAGATAATTATCAATTTAACATTACTTTACATAATTTTGTTATTAATGTATGTAAAGCTTTATCTTTCTAATGATAGATGTTTGTTTTCATATTCTAGATGCTTAGTTTTTTAATGTCATAATTTTATGTGGCTTCCAATATTTATTGGTTAATATCTCAAGGCAACTTATACATTCAGGTTAAAGTCTACTATAAACAATAACGAATATAAGATTCCATTTATATGAAATTTGAGAGTGATAGCTAAATAATGAAATTTATCTTTAGAGTGATGAAATGTTCAAAATATTGTGTTGATAATTATACAACTCTGTGAATATATTTTTAAAAACTTTGAATTGTGCACTTTAAATGGTAAATTGTATGGTATGTGAATATATATTAAGCTGTTACAACAAAAGATCATGTATAAGTCACATGATAAATTCATTATTTTAATAGTCTTCTTCATGATTTATATTTCCTTAGCATTGTGCAGAAATAATTAGGTTAATGTTTTACTTCTTATTTTAGCTGAGAAACCCTTGCTAGAGAAGTCAACTCTACCATCTTCTAGCTTTTCACTTGTGCTTGAATTATTTGTAATATCTTTCTCTAATGCTTCTTTTCAGCACTCTTATTAGGTCACTTCCATTTTCAAAGGGTTAGATTATTTAAAACTGGATAAAATAATCAATGAGTCTTAACCAGGCATATATAATCTACAGATGGCCCTGAGAAGCTTTGGATGAACAGAGGTTGGGGTGGGGGTGCTGGCTACGATAAATCCTTCATTTACCAACCATGACAAGTGACCAACGTGAAGTGCCAAAATTACTCATATTAATCTATACATTAGGATCAATATAGCTTAATTTCTTTCTTATGCTTAGAATAAATAGAAATAGAAATAGAAACTGCATTTTCCTTCTCCACATAAAGTCTTGGGTTATACAAAACCCACTGAGGAGAACAAAAGTATAATTTAATGTGGTATTATTCAAGTATTATGTAAAAACCTAAGTGGAGTAGTAGATATTTGATGAGTGACTTAATTTAATAAAAATTAAAAAAATCAGAGCATATTAGCATGTCAAATTATTGTATCATTAAAATGACACCAACAGCCCAGCCGGAGGGCCTCAGTTGGTTGAGCATCTTCCTGTGCACCAAAAGGTTGTTGGTTTGATTCCCATATCAGGACACCTACCTGCCTTGTGGGTTTGATCACTGGTTGGGCACCTACAGAAGGCAACCTTTCTCTCTCTCTCTCTCTCTCTCTCTCTCTCTCTCTCTCTCTCTCTCTCTCTCTCCCAATCATGTCCTTGGGTGAGGATTTTTAAAAAATGCCATCCCAAATGGGACCGTTATAGGTGAGGTTTCAGGAACATAATTTGAAATCAGGCCTTTATTTAAAAAAAAAAAGATTTTTAATTGATTTTTAGAAAGAGAGGAAGGGAGAGGGAGAGAGAGAGACTGAAACATCAATGTGAGAACGATACATCGGTAGGCTGCCTCCTGCATGCCCCTACTGGGGATCAAGCCAGCAACCCAGGCTTGTGCCCCTGACCAGGATATGAACCCCGCCACCTTCTGGTGCACGAGATGACACCCAACCAGCTGAGCCACACCATCCAGGGATCAGGGTATTTTTTTTAAGTTTACTGTTTTCTGCAAAAATTCTCTATACTGTAAACTAGATTCTTAAACATATTCATTACAGTCATTTTAAAGTCTCCCTCTCACAATACTAATATCTGGATATCCTGAGTTCTGCTTCTGTTTTAATTTGCCCTCCTGCTTTTTGTTCATTTCGTCTTCTCTTCATATGCTTATTTATTTTTATTGGCTGTTGGACCTTACATAGAAAACATTGTAGAAATTATTTTAATCCCTGGATGATATCCTCCTGAGGGAACTTGCTTTAGGTTCTGGCAGACGAGATGTTGGGACACATAAACTTAAATCAATCTTGAGATGATTCATAACAAGGCTCCAGTATTTGCACAAGGTAATTTATTTCTATTTCACTCTTAGGCCTTCACTACCGAACATCTTGAGTGTTTACTAGGGCCCCTCATCCTTTGTGGACCACATCCTCAGTTTTTGTCCCTTTAGCTTGTAAAACCACTAGACGCTCTGCTCATCTCATCCTCTCAGTCACTGTTTTCTGCTTGGCTTCTTAGGAAATCCAGGATGAGATCTGAAGCTCACTGCTGTGGGTTTTCTTCTGTCTGATATCTTAATCATTGAGGTCTTCATTGCCTCAATATTTCACCAATGTCTTTAAGCATAGACCTAGAGATATGTTTCAGCTTTCCCTATGTTCATTATAGTTGTTCTAAAATGATAAAATTGATTACCTTCAGGGATAAACACAATTCCTATTTTGCAAGGAAGATTAAACCTCACACAGAGATAAAGAAATGGTATTTATAGCTCATATGTACTTTCATTCAAAGTTCTCAACAAGAATATGGCAAATAGAGGAGTTTTATCAGATCCTGAGTGACTTCTCAGGCAAAATATTCATTCTTCTTATGTTTGTGGAAATTAAAATGACTATTGTTGGAAAAACGCCATTAAAAACTAGTTTACATCAATGTTAAATTAGAGCATTTTAGTATGGTAATTAAAGTTGCAAAGAATGGATGATTTTAGAGGGCTTAATTTTTATTCTATTATCAGCCATTTTTATAAGCTTTTTTTTTTTGTTGGTGCATAGAAAAATTTTAGTGTTTTTCTTAGTATTCTTTACCACTAAATGATAAAACATTTTGTAATGTCTTTTTTCTATTTTAATATTTATTGTTGAGAGTATTACAGATGTCCCTCTTTTTTGCCCCATTCCCCCCTTCACCTGGTTCCCGCCCTACCCTAGGCCTTCACCACCCTATTGTTTGTGTCCATAGTAACACATATATGCATATAAGTTCTTTGATTAATCTCTTCCAGCCTTCCTGCCTTTCCTCTGAGATTCATGAGTTAGTTATCCTCCTCTGTTTCATATCCATGGCCTTGGCATAAATAAGAGTGATATAATTAGAATTGCTAATATTTTATAGCATTTCCTATATGGTAAAGTATTTATATAACAATCACAGGACTTGCAATATTGTCATGATCGATTTATATCTGTCCATATTACTAGATTTTCATGAGTTTTTGTGTTACATTTTCTGAGTGCTTAGTGAAGAGAGAGACTAATTCGGAGACAGAAAGGCAGACAAATTAATTCCAGAAGTCTATATACCAAGACTTAACATTTTAAATCCAGTGATAGGATTAGAAATCATTTTCTTTCCTTTTTTTGTAAACTGTCTGCAATGGACATATGTCTTTTTTTTTTTTTTTAAAGAAAATCTAAGGAGGGACCCAATAGATTTTTAAAGGTGATCTGCTCACAGGGAAGACTATAATATCAGTTATTTTAATCTTAGTGTGAATTTATATCAACTTGTAACAATTTTTAAGAGCAGAGAGCTTCACCTGCTAATATGGAATTAAAGGCTTTGATTCTTTTAGAGGAATTTTGGGTGGCAGTAAATAAGTGGATTTTGTTTTTATTTTATGTGTTAATAGACTCATTGAAATTATCTGATTCTGTTTTTACTCTTCTATAGATCAAACTCTCTGTGAACATATGTGGTGTCTTTTATTTCATTTAGATTTTTCCACTAACAACCAGAACCCATCCAAAGAACAGTGCTGACAGACTTACCCAGTCATTACCTATTGTATTATCTGGATGCTTTATGACTTAAAAGGTTCTCCATTTTCTTATATCTTTAACTCTTTCTTAGAAGAGCTATGCATAATTTTTAAGCTAAGACCGTTGTAATTCTAATTATTTCACTAAACTCCAAGTACTCTCTAGTACATCAGCAAAAGCTATTCTGAAACCTGACACCTGCATAATATCCTTTTCTGTATTAAACCACTTTTCATAGATAATTCGTGAATGTCATTTCAAGTTATTTAATTCAGTGGTCATAATAAGACACTCTCAAAACTTAAAGAAGGCAGATTTTGAAACACATAATCAATCTAGTTAGGATGTTTTTATGTGGATAATGCAACAGAATATAAAACGTCCAAACCGCCTCAGGCAGTTTGCTGTGCATGATTGTTCTAATTTAAGCCAGAAGTGAACTGGTAGATTGAGCAGGTTACTTGTTTAGATAATTTATTGACATATATTTATATTCTTACTTTGATAAAAACTATGCTAGCAAACATGAGTAGATAGGAATTGAAAGTGTGAAAACGTTTTTTCATTATGGTGAGAGGGCAGTGTAGCATCAGTATGAATGGAAACCTTTAAAGTTAGAGCAAGTTTGTTTATTTATATATTCTGTAGAGACTAAGAATACAACCTCAAAGATACAGACCTTGCCCTCTGTTCCTCAGTGTATATCAGAATCTAGAGGGTGAGACCAACAGATAAGGGAAAAAATTGTAAACTATCCCAATAACCCATGATTTTTACCACCAAAAGACACATATTAGAATTAGTTTTCAGTATTCCCTTGCATTTATCTTTGCATATACTTTAAATGGTTGTGTGATTATTGTGTGTATAATTTTTAAAAAATTAACTTTCAAATATAAAATAAACAAGTATAAACAAGAAAGTATCAGATAGTATTACTCATTATGTAGAGAATTAAATCATGGTGATGTGATTGAAAGTCATTGAACGGAATTGTAGATTGGGTGGTCAAGGGAAGCTCTTTGTGGAGGTGATATATAAGCTTAGAATATATGGCAAGCATTATAATCAGTTGCAGCAAAAGCAGGGAAAAATCACTGCAAACACTGGAAACCGTGGTACACAGGCCTCCTGACTGGAATGAGCTTAGCATGTTTAAGAAATCTTAGTGGCAGGTTAATGAGTAGTAGATGAGATTGGAGAAAGAGATGGAAACAAGACCATGCATGTATTCAGGGTTGGAAGTTTTATAAATGGGCAATACTAGAAAGGTAACACTTTGGTAGCCATTGCAGTACACTGGTTATGGGGTGATGCTGGTTTGGCCTGCTATGGCTACAGGTGAGAGTTAAGAAGTGGTGAGTCCAGGGGATGTTTTCATGAGAGCTCAAGATTTACTGCAAGTTTGTTTGTTTGTTTGTTTGTTTATTTATTTATCTATTTATTTATTTATCTATTTATGTATTTATTAAATATGTTTTATTGATTTTAGAGAAAAAGGAAGAGTGAAAGAAGAGAAGATGAGGGAAGAGGGAGAGAGAGAAAGGAAGGGAGAGAGAGAGAGAGAGAGAGAGAGAGAGAGAGAGAGAGAGAGAGAAACATCCATCAGCTTCTTCCTACACACACCCCAACCTGGGATTGAACCCACAACCTAAGATGTGCCCCCACCAGGAATCAAACTGGTGACCTTTTGGTGCAGGGGACAGCCTTAACCACTGAGTTATACTGGCCAGGGCTAGATTTACTGCTAGTTTAGATCTGGAGAACTAAAGGAAAGGCGGGATCAAGGTTGGCTGCTAGCTATTAATTTCAACAATTACATGGATGATGGCTTAGAATGAGTGACCTATATGTCCTGGTATGCCTGAGACTTTCTTAGATTTAGCACTGAAAATTTTGTGTCCCAGGAAACTCCGCAGTTCCAGACACATCAGGAGAGGTGGCCAAATCAAGTATGATTAATCTGGAGCAGTTTTTGCTGTTTTAGGTGGAAGCAGTAAGATTCAACAGTTATATTTTGGTCTTTTGAAGTCTGTGATGGCTTTACACATCAAAGTTGAAGGGGGAGCATTAATGGGACTGGAATAAGAACAATGTAGTATCATCTAAATAATATTGGAAAACAATGACAGAGGGAAGAATCCAGTTCAAATATCTTGTATTTCAGTTCTTCTGTATTGCTGGAACCATCACATCATCATGAAATTCAAATGTGTATTGTTAATGTATAACTGTTGGTGTATTATACCACCTCTTCTGCTTCTTGCACAACATATTCAAGTAGCTGAATTGTTATTGAATTACTCAAAATATTTCTGTTTAAGCCAAGTGCTATTGGTATCAGATTCAGATGACCAGAGTTACTCTGAATTGCAAAAAAATAAAAAAAATTCATATTCATTAACTGTCAAGATGTTCAAGGATCTCTCTCAGTGATAGTTACTTTTCCTTTAAATCTCATATGATCTGTCTTCAATATTTCCTGATCTTTTCTTCACAAAGTCTTCAAGTACAGTACTTTGGATATCATGTGAAGTAACTTATTCCAAGGTAGAAAACTGAAGCAAGGCCTGCTTTATGTTTAGTTTCAAGCACTGATTAAGTACTCTAGATGTGAGAGAGGTTCCAGAAAGGGGTGGGGGAAGAAATGAACTAGTGATTCTGTGATAGCAAAATTGCTTAAAGAGCAAATGTTGCATTATGGTATCTTGTTACACTGTCATTTATTTTATTTACTGAAGAACAAGAGCAACAAAAAACAACCCCAAACTGTAGGAACTAGATGGAAGCTTTCAGTCATAGGATTCAGATGAACATTTTGTCTGAATTGATACATCCACATGCATTCATAAATAAGAAATTCTACACATATAATCAGTCTTTTGTATTTAGGTCCTTAGTAGACATACTTTATTGATCATTTTTGTTTTGTTTTAAAATACATTTTTATTGATTTCAGAGAGGAAGAGAGAGATTGAAATACCAATGATGAGAGAGAATCGATTGACTGCCTTCTGCACGCCCCCTACTGGGGATCAAGCCTGCAACACAGGCATGTGACCTTGACTGGAATTGAACCCAGGACCTTTCAGTTGCAGGCCAACGCTCTATCCACTGAGCAAAACAGGCTAGGGCTTTATTGATCATTTTGTTGGAAGAAAACACTTGAATTTAAACTTAGTCATAAGCA
Source organism: Myotis myotis (assembly GCF_014108235.1). NCBI lineage: Eukaryota > Metazoa > Chordata > Mammalia > Chiroptera > Vespertilionidae > Myotis > Myotis myotis. Next base: position 116,192,198 of record NW_023416346.1, on the reverse strand, counting down.
TGCTCCTCATTGTATGAATGGAAGGATTCTGAAAATTTCCTTATGACCCAGACCTTCCCTCCTCCCAGTCTTTAGTTCAACCTAAGATTTTTCACATGGTTGTATATTCAGATTCTTTTAATGTAGTCACTGAGACTTTTTAATACTAATTGTTAGTATGGGCAACGCGTTAATGAGCAATCATTAGCATATTATCTGGAAAATATTCATCAGCTTATTAGAAGAACCTGCATAGTAAAGATAAAGCATAGGCATCCTTTCATTAGGGATAGAAATCAGAAAGTGATATTTTATAAAGTGCCTGATCACCCAGCAAATAACAGCTTAAAATCCTACTATAGTGGAGTCCACTAATCACTGAGAACAACAAGAAAAAGTTGAAATACAACTTTTTCCAGGACATGCCAGGTAACACTGCTTATGGATTCAACTGGAAAGATGATATGGAGTCTGCCACAGGATCTTATGTGGTATGACATGTTATTTACTGCCCAACCTCTTTCCTAGAATGGGATATTAACATATTTTTCTCTAGCCCTTCTTTTATGGAAGTGATATAACAGTTTTATTTCTTTTACTTTAAATAATATTTTTATTTTTCAATTTTAGTTGGCATACAGTATTATATTAGTTTCAGGTATATAATCCAGTGATTAGGCATTATATAACCAACTAAGTGATAATCCCAATAAATCTAGTACCCATCTGCCACAATACATAGTTATTACAATATTCCTGACTATATTCCTTGTGCTGTACTTTACGTCCCCATGACTATTCTGTAACTACCAATTTGGACTTCTTAATGCCTTTACCTCTTTTATCCATCCCTCAACCCCCTCCCATCTGGCAACCATGAAAATGTTCTCTGTATTTATGAGTCTGTTTCTGGTCTTTCATTTTGTGCATGTTTCTTTGTCTCTTCATTTTGGCAGTCTCCCTGTGTTTGTTTCTATATATTAAGTAGAGATGCTAAGTCTCCCAGGCTTGATAGAGTGGCCTTATGTAGTGGGTGTCCTGTAACATCCAGTGGCATAGCCTCCCAAGTCACCTGAGTTGGGTACTCCAGGTGTGCACCCTCCCCCTGTGGGCTGTGCACACCTTCCTGTTGTAGTTGAGTCTTGATTGCTGTTGGCACATCAGTGAGGGACTTACCCCCAGGACACTTGACTGAAAGCACTGGCTATGACCACTGTGGAGATCAGCTGTGCATGGGCCAACCCCTTGAAGCAGGACTTATTTAATGGGGCTCTGGTGCCCACTAAGGTTGCCCTTTGAGTGTGCCCCTTGTGGAGGTGGTTGGATGGTGCTTCAAGGTAGTCAGTATGTTATATGTGAAAATCAATACCCTGTTAATTTAAAAATGCTTTTAATGAAGATTTGCTTGTAGAACCCAGAAATCGACCCAAACCACTATGCTCAATTAACATTTGACAAAGGAGGCAAAAACATGCAATGGAGTCAAGACAGTCTTTTCAATAAATGGTGTTGGAAAAATTGGACAAATACAAGCAAAAAACTGAAACTAGACCACCAACTTACACCATACACAAAAATAAACTCAAAATGGATAAAGTACTTAAATATAAGATGGGAAACAATAAAAATACTAGAGGAATGCACAGGCAGCAAAACCTCAGACATATGCCGAAGCAATATCTTCCCCCATACAGCTCCTAGGGCAATGGAAACTAAAGAGAAAATAAACAAATGAGACTACATCAAAATAAAAAGCTTCTGTACAGCAAAAGAAATTATCAACAAAACAAGAAAGCCCACTGCATGGGAGAACATATTTGCCAATGTTATTTCCGATAAGGGTTTAATCTCCAACATTTACAGGGAACTCATGCAACTTAACAAAAGGGAGATAAAAAATCCAATAAAAAATGGGCGAAGGACCTAAATAGACACTTTTCAAAAAAGGACATACAGAAGGCAAAGAAACATATGAAAACATGCTCAAGGTCACTAATCATCTGAGAGATGCAAATCGAAACGACAATGCAGTACCATCTCACATCTGTCAGAATGGCTGTCATCAACAAATCAACAAATGACAAGTGCTGGTGAGGATGTGGAGAAAAAGGAATACTTGTGCACTGCTGGTGGGAATGCAGACTGGTGCAGCCACTATGGAAGACAGTATGGAGTTTCCTCAAAAAACTGAAAATGGAACTCCCATTTGACCCAGTAATACCACTTCTAGGAATATATCCCAAGAAAATAGAAACACCAATCAGAAAGGATATATGCACCCCCATGTTCATAGCAGCTCAATTTACCATAGCTAAGATTTGGAAACAGCCTAAGTGTCCATTAGCAGATGAGTGGATTAAAAACCTGTGCTACATTTACACAATGGAATACTGTGCTACAAATAAAAAAAAAAAAAAATGAATTCTTACCATTTGCGGCAGCATGGATGAAATGGGAGAGCATTATGCTAAGTGAAATAAGCCAATCAGAGAAAGATAAATATCACATGATCTCACTCATTTGTGGAATATAACGATCAGTATAAACTGATGAACAAAAATAGACCCAGAGACAGAGAAGCATCGATCAGACTGTCAAACCTCCGAGGGAAGGTAGGGGAGGGCGGGGGTAAAAGGGAGAGATCAACCAAAGGACTTGTATATAAGCCTAACCAATGGACACAGACACCAGGGGAGTGAGGGCATGAGTGAATGGGGGTGGAGGGAAATGGGGAGATAAGGACACATATATAATACCTTAATCAATAAAGAAAAAAAATTAAAAATTAATTAACTGGTGTTTTTTTTTAACTAATTCACTGTAATTTTTTTCCTTTTAATCTTTGTTATTGAAATATTACATAGCCCTGGCTGATTTGACTCAGTGGAGAGAGTGTTGGCCTGCTGACTGAAGGGTCTTGGGTTAGATTCTGGTCAAAGGCACGTGCCCTGGTTGTATGCTTGATACCCAGTGTGGGGCGTGCAGGAGGCAGCCGATCAATGATTCTCTCTCATTGTTGATGTTTCTATCTCTCTCTACCTCTTCCTTCCTCTCTGAAATCAATAAAAATATATTTCAAAAAGAATGAAAGAGAGGATGAGATCAATGTCTAACCAAATAGAGCATATCAATAAAAAGGCAGAAATAAAAGAAAGTATGCTAATTGAAATAAGCCAGTCAGTGAAAGAAAAATACCACATGATCTCACTCATTTATGGATAATAAAGAACATTATAAACTGATGAACAAAAATAGATACAAGAGACAGAGAAGCATCGAACAGACTCTCAAATGACAGCGGGAAGGCTGGGGAGGGTTAGAGGTTGGGGGAGGTTAGAGATCAACTGAAGGACCTGTATGCATGCATATAAGCATAACCAATGGACGCAAGACACTGAGAAGGGGGTGAGGGCATGTGCTGGGGTTAGGGGAGGCTGGGGGAAGGTCAATTGGGAAAAAAAAAGGAGACATATGTACTACTATTTGTAATACTTTAAACAATAAAAAATAAAAAAATAAAAACAAACAAACAAAAAAGAAAGTATTATGTAGGTCCTCCTTTTCACTGTTATTTTTAACACATTTTAACAAATAGGCCCTATGTTGGAAAAAACACTGTAGGAATTTCACCAACATAAATAAATATTACATATCTACAACTATAATCTGCATATTTAAATACAAGAGTAATCTCATGTAAACAATGTTCGGTGAATGATTAGCATGTGACCACACCGCATTGTGTGGGATAATTGGTTCTTTTGTCACGTGTCGTGACTTTTTGCAGCAGTTTGAATGCATGCCAGTTGATGTTCCCACATGCGCTAAGCCCCACCCCAACCTTGTGCATTTGTTTACTCGTGGTGATGGTGAATGCATGCATTTATTAGACCTGTTCAGTATAAATTTAAAATTAATGTAATGCATGTAGAAAACTTTTCTGTGAAATTCAACTTCTCATACATACTTAACTTTAATTACACAAATGTGTCTGCTTAAGTAAAAGCAGGTAAACTAATTTGTCAATTTTTTTAACATAGGCATTTGGAAAACCTACTTTATTATATAATGGACTTTTGACTTTAACAAACGCCCTCTCACCTGAATTAATCTGCTATATCGAGGTTTTACTGTGAATAATGGTTTTGGGTCATTTTTAAGGGTTGAGTTGAGCATTTATTGGGGATATCTTTTTCTTCTGTTCTACCTTTGACCAAAGAGGCAGAAAGGAGGATGGCTAGTAAAGAATGATTATTGGGGAACAAATTCCTGTCTCAGTCATCTATTCCCTCCTCTGAATAGCTTCATCCATTGTCTGTGTTACAAATGTGGTACTTACTTTATACATAACACTACATATTTTCTATCCAAATGTTACCTTCATACGATGGAAATTGCTTGAGGGCAAGGACTTTGTGTTGGACTTTGTCACCCTCCCACACTCATCACACAGCCTGAGATCCCACCTTATTTACTGTCAGTGAAATTAAAATTTGGTGACACAGAGCTAATAACATATACCTTTTACGTGCACAGCATAATCTGAAAAGCAAGTTTCTTATTATATCGAGCTTCTGGTATAATCTAGGAATATTTTGTATTATAGGAATATTTCATATTCTGCGAATTTAAAAAAAAATGAAATAATTTGATGCTAGCATCCCTAATCTAGAAGCAGAAAAAAAAAGTCTTGAATTGTCTGGATTGGTACCCATTGAAAATTTTACTCAATTCCCTCCCCAAACCCATAACCTTTAGGCCACAAGAGATCATTTTCAAAAGTGTAACTTAATGGTTATTGAAAGGGGCTTCCAGATGATGTCCTGGCCTGCTTTTTCATGACAAAATGTGAAGACATTCCTCAATTCCCTTCTGGACCACGAGCATGGAACCAAACAATCAAATGTGTCTGAAAAAAGATCTGCTGTATTTTAAGGTACAATTTCATACATTGTCTTACCTTCTATCTGGCTATTTATTAGGGGTTTTTAAAAGGCGAGGAAATGTGTGCCCTTGGAACGAAACTCAAACTGCAAACTCAGCTTTCAATTTTGTCAATGAGCTTGGGGTTTAGCTTGAGTGACAGTGAAATCCCCAGCCCGCCAATTAGAGTGCGGTTGAATTGGAGGAAGGCTGAGAGAAGCAAGAAACCAAGTCTTGCTGGAATGTAGGGGTGGTTGAGGAGTATTGGGAAGTGCACTGCTGCTAGCAGAAGTGACTGGATTTGATTTAAATTGAGTTTTCTAACAGTGGTACTGGAGCAGGGAGCAGCCAGATTTACATGGAATGGATGGACTTTTTCTGAGCAGTAGCTGTCATAAAGGCAGAGTCAGAAATGAACATGATGCAAACCATGGTGAAGGGCTCATTAGCTACATTTCACTTTCATGACACTCTGTAAATGGCATCCCAGATAACTTGCCTGGGTTTCCTGAAACCTGAAATCAGGGTTTCTGTGAGTGGAAAATGCGTCTTTTTATAATTAGTCTGAAAGAAAGAATATTTGTATGGCAGTTAATATTTCTGAGAATTTGTGCAGTTTGTAATAACTAAATATCAGTTCTAAAACCTAAGCTGTTTTTTTGTTTTGTTTTGTTTTTTGTTTTTACCAAATTGGCTATTGTTTTCAAGATCTTTCTCTAGTGTGTTTTATAACATCAGAAATGGCCAATATGAGGGAATTTTGTCCTTAGATAAATATAAAGTAGAAGTATATAATTATTTTGTTCTTTAAAAAAAATATATTTTTATTGATTTCAGAGAGGAAGGGAAAGAGAGAGAGAGAGAGAGAGAGAGAGAGAGAGAGAGAGAGATCAATGATGAAAATCATTGATCAGCTGCCTCTTGCACCCCCCTACTAGGGATTGACCCTACAACCTGGGCATATGCCCTATCCGGGAATTGAACCATGACCTCCTGGTTCATAGGTCGATGCTCAACCACTGAGCCATGCCGTCTGGGCGTATATAATTATTTTGTACTAGAGGCCCAGTACACAAAATTCATGCATTGGGGGGAGTCCCTCAGAACGACCTGCACCCTCTCCAATCCAGGAGCCCTCAGGGGATGTTCTACTGACAGCTTAGGCCCGCTCCCTGTGGTTCTCTACTTTCTACGGGGCCTGCCTGTTCCACACCATAGCAATGGCATGGCCAAGCAGTCCCTGCTGGGTGCTGCCTGAGCGCTTGCCTACTCCCGGATCACCATGGTGACAGCCAAGCAGGCCCTGCTGTCTTCTGTTAAGCAGGCCCTGCTGTCTTCTGTGCTGCCCACCCTTGCGTCACCGGTCCGTCCCTGCCTCCCTCTCCGGCCCTTGAAGCAGCTTTGGGGGCTGCTGACCAGGCCCTCCCCCAGCGCAGGCGCATGGAGGCCCCTGCTGCCCACCCCCCCCTCGATGCTGCGTGTGCAACCTCCTCCTGTCTGGTCAACCCGTTATGGCCTCCTGGTTAGTTAGCATATTTCTCTACTATATATATATATGTATATGTATATATATATATATATATATATATATATATATATATATATTCCAAGTGCCGAGTCTCTGAGATTTGATTTTTGTTTGTTGATTAAGTTATTTAGATGTCTTTCTTATTATCTTACAAAGCACATCACCTCTCCTTCTCTCTACAAGCAGCCCTTTTCAGGTGGCATGTATGTGGGATGTTTCTTCTCTAAAATTTTGTCTGATAGGTCTCAGTAGTGAATCCAACTGGTTTGGACTTTTCTAATAAAGCTACTATTTCCTCCTGGAAATTTTTATTTAATGATATTATCAGCAGTCTTCTATATCAATAGGAATTGTGATAGTTAACCTGGAAATCATTATACCCAAGTAGTGTACTTTTTGTTTACATAAAGATTGTAATGTAGTTGCCCTAGTTTAGAAGATAAAGAATTATCATTATGTGTATAAGCTTCTTCTAGGTAGCTAATTAGCAAGTTTGTAAACACTTTCTTTAAAAAAACAGAGTATTCATGTAGTCACAAAATCCATGTTAACTAACTTACTTTTTCTCTGAAAAACATGAACTTTTCCTCTCATCCCGATTAATACAGTGACATTATAGATTCTCCATTCATTCCTTGGTGTCAACAGCTGAGAAGCAGGTGAAAATGTGACAGCTGTTCAGGCATTTATTCTGTACAGCCATGGCACATTTGGACAGGAGCTCAGACAAACCACAACTGCAAAAAAGGGGAAGAAAACCCAGCAATGTGCCATGTACCTTTTTTTGTTTAATTAAATAGGTGCTGCTAGTGTTTACTAAGGACATTCTAATTAATACCAACACAATATTTGGTGTATACAGAGTGGGGGGGATTGGTTTATAATTGTGAGTACAAAAAACAGAGAATTATTCTTTTTTTAAAATATATTTTTATTGATTTTTTACAGAGAGGAAAGGAGAAGGATAGAGAGTTAGAAACATCGATGAGAGAGAAACATCGATCAGCTGCCTCCTGCACACCCCCTACTAGGGATGTGCCCGCAACCAAGGTACATGCCCTTGACCGGAATCGAACCTGGGACCCTTCAGTCCGCAGGCCGACGCTCTATCCACTGAGCCAAACCGGTTAGGGCCAGAGAGTTATTCTTATATTCTTATTTATTATTGTACTAGAGGCCCGGTGCATGGATTTGTGCACATTGAAAGGAAATTAATTAGAAGGTGGTCAGCAGGGTGGGACTGGGTGAGAAGGGCCAAACACGCCCTGGAGCCAACCTCCTGTGGTCCCTCCCCAGCCAGCCACACCTGGGGAGGTGCTGGGGCTCAAAGGGTTTCTGTAGAGTGAGCGGGGTCCCTCTGGTAGGTGGGGTCCCTCAGCCTGGTATGTGGAGATGGGGCATAAACCATCAGTCCAACATCCCCTGAGGGGTCCCAGAGTGCGAGAGGGCACTCTGCAAAGTTGCTATAGCTAGGCAGCTCCTGTTTTGAGCATCTACCCCCTGGTGGTCAGTTTGTGTCATACCTACTGGCCGACTGGCTGGTCAGCTGACCAGCAGGTCACTTAGCCTTTTATATATATAAACTAGGGGCCCGGTGCACGAAATTCGTGCACTGGGTGTGGGGTGGGGGGGGGGAGAGTGTCCCTCAGCCCAGCCTGCCCCCTCTCACATACTGGGAGCCCTCAGGCGTTGACCCCCATCACCCTCCGATCGCCTGATCGGCCCCTTGCCCAGGCCTGACGCCTCTGCCAGAGGTGTCAGGCTTGGACAGGGGACCCCCATCTCCCCCCGATCACTGGCTCTGGCCCCCGCCCAGGCCTGAGGCCTCTGGCCCAGGAATCATGCCTGGGCAGGGGACCCCCATCTCCCTCTGATCGCTTGCTCCACCCCCCGCCCAAGCCTGACGCCTCTGACCCAGGCTTCAGGCCTGGGCAAGGGGACCCTCATATCCCCCCAATCCCCAGCTCCGCCCCCCGCCCAGGCCTGATGCCTCGGCCAGAGGAGTTGACCCTCATCACCCTCCGATCACCAATCACCGGATCGGCCCCTTGACCAGGCCTGAGGCCTCCGGCAGAGGTGTCAGGCCTGGGCAGGGGACCCCCAGCTCCCCGCGGTTGCAGGCTCCGCCCCTGCCCAGGCCTAACGCCTCTGGCCTAGGCATCCGGCCCGGGCAGCGGGGACCCGCAGGGCAGCGGGGGGCGCCGCGATCGTGGGCTCCGCTTTAGGCCCAGGAAAGGGACCCCTAGCTCCCGGGACTGCCAGCTTCGACCGTGCCCAGCTCCCATCGCTGGCTCCACCCCTACTTCCTGCTATCACTGGCCAGGGCGGCAAAGGCACCTGATTCTCCGATCATGGCTGGGGGGCAGGGCAAAGGCGGCCCCAGGGCCGCCTTTGCCCTGCCCCCCAGCTCTTAGCTCCCCCCTGGGTTTCCAATCACTGTCAGTGGCAGGGGGCTTCTTCCTGCTTTCCCTTTCGCCTCCCTGCATTGTGCCTACATATGCAAATTAGCCGCCATCTTGTTGGCAGTTAACTGCCAATCTTAGTTGGCAGTTAATTTGCATATAGCCCTGATTAGCCAATGAAAACGGTATCACCGTACGCCAATTACCATTTTTCTCTTTATTAGTGTAGATTATATATTTTTTTATACAAACAACTGTAAACCCACTTTTACCTACCCCATATTTATTTTTAATATATACTTTTACTGATTTTAGAAGAGAGAGAGAGAGAGAGAGAGAGAGAGAGACAGAGAGAGAGACCAATGCTGAGAGAAAATCATTGATTAGCTGCTTTTCCTGCACTCCCCACACTTGGGATTGAGCCTGCAACCTGGGTATGTGCCCTTACCAGGAATCAAACCATGATCTCTTGGTTTATGTGTTAACACTCAACTACTGAGCCATGCTGACTGGGCTGTATATACTTTAAATAGATAATTTGAGTTCTGAATTATGGGATAAAAAACTTTACTAGGCTTGGGATCTATCAGGTTTTAACAACATATACAAATTAATCCCAGTTTTAAAACATATCTAACCTTATTTTCTACCCTTTACTTATATATTTAATCCATAATTTGGATATATTGACCAAAATTAGACCTTGAAAATCGCTTTATGTAAATGGATACTGCTGTTTATGCTCCCACACATGCATCTTTTCTCTTTCTTGTCTCAACTATTCAGTATATTTACCCTTTTTTTTTCTCTATTTAGCACAGTAGAGTTCAGAACATAGACTTGGGAAGTGTACTGGTTTGATTCACATCTGAGCTCTGTAGCTCACTAGTTTTTTGTCTTTTGGTAAGTTAATTAGAATACGTTTGTCTAGCCTTGGCAGGCTGACTCAGTTGGTTGGACTGTCTTCCCATACACCAAAAGGTTACAGGTATGATTCTTGGTCAGGGCACATACCCAGGTTGCAGGTTCCATCCCAGGTTGGAGGGAGGCAACTGATTAATGTCTCTCTCTCTCTCTCTCTCTCTCTCCCCTTTCCCTCATTCTTCTTCTCTCTCTAAAATCAATGGAAACATATCTTTGGATGAGGATTTTTTTAAAAAATTTATTATTTTATCTAAGTTCAAACATCATCTGAAAAATGAGACTAATAAATATATAGACTCTTTTAGGCATCATAAACATTAAATGAAACAATATAAAGTAATTATAATATTCCTAACACTATATTAGCATTTAATAAATGTTATTGACCATGAATTTAGGCCTGGTTTTTAATGCAGCATCTCCTAATAACTCACAAACCTACTTATCCAATTACAGTAAAAATGAAAAAATAGAGCTAAGCACTAATCTATTAACAGAATATAAAAGCAGTTACCACTAAGTAAACATTCTTAAGCATTGTATTTAAAATCTCAATAAAATTTTCATATGACCCAGAAATTCTACATATAGTTATTTTCCTGAAAATGTCTACATAAAGACTTATATACTGCTATTTATAAAGTATTTATTACTAATAGTCAAAACCTGTAAGTAACCGAAATATCTATTAGGTGAATAAACAAATTGTGATATATATATATATATATATATATATATATATATATATATATTTATATATATATATATATAAAACTTAGCAAGAAGAAAGAACTACTGAACACATAATAACATAAGTGATTCTGAAAAAACATTTCACTGAATGAAAAAAGCCAGACAGAAAAGAGGATGCATTAGATGATTTTATGTGAAACTTATTTAATAAAATAGGGATATTCAGAAATTCTATTTTTAATTTATGTAAAATTCTGGAAATGACAAGTCTAATTTGTAGTGTTGGAAAGCATTAATGGTTTCCTGAGGCTAAGGATGGGAAGTAAGCAATTCTTTGCATTAAATTTCGTCTGTTTTCAATGATTGATATGATCTGTATTTGCCTGATTGGATTCTGCCTGAGAAAAAAACTGTGACAAGACATTAGAAAAATGATAGCATAGCCTGGATGGAGTGGCACAGTGGTTGAGCACTAACCCATGAACCAGGAGGTCATGGTTTGATTCCCAGTCAGGGCACATGCCCAGGTTGGAGGTTCAATCCCCAGTAAGGGGCATGCAGGAGGCAGCCAATGATTAATGATTCTCTCTCATCATTGTTGTTTTTATTTCTCTCTCTCTCTCTTTCCCTTCCTCTCTGAAATCAATAAAAAATATATTTATAAAAGAAAAAGAATAGCATATTTATTATACACAAATACAGTAAAAAAGAAATTATAAAGGCAATAGTAAAAATTAGTAAAATTAAAGAAAATTAGTAAAATTGAAAATTATGGAGACTATCAAGCCAAAAGATGGTCCTCTGAAAAGATTAAAAATATTGGTAACTACTGACAAGACTGATTAAGTCAAAAGTGAAATATATACATCATGAAAAAAGAGAAATTATTAAAGATTACACACTTAAAAAAGAGTAAGAGAATTATGACTGATTTTGGAATGATGAATTAAAAGATTAGATGAAATGAAAAGTTTCTTTAAAAAGACCATCATCAAAACTGAACCAATAAAAATAGAATTCTGAATATCCCTATTTTATTAAATAAATTAAATCTATTTTTAAAGGCTTTTAAGAAAGACAACTCTAGGCACAGATAAATTCATCTAAACATTTAAGAAAAATGACATCAAGTTTATATAAATTCTTACAGAGCACAAAAGATGAGAAAAGACTTTCTAACTTGGTTTGGAAATTTAATGTAAACTGAGTTGAAAAACCTAATGAAGATCTTATTATAAAAATAATACAAACAAATCTCATAAAGATATATACAAAAATCCTAAATTAAAATTAGCATATCAAATCCAGCAACACATATACAATAAAATGTATTATAGTCATGTAGCTTTATAAGGATACAAGATTGGGTTCATATTTGAAAATCTATCAGTGCCATTTTGCACACTAACACAATGAAAGAAAATTACATGATCATCTCAATAGGTATAGGAAAAGGATTTGATAAAATACAATGTTCAGATATGGCTTACAAAAAATCCTCTTAGGAACTAGGACTTTGAAATAACTTTCTTAATCTGATCAATACTTTCTACAAAAGCAAAATGAAACAATCAAGAACATTTGTACTTAATAGCAAAAGGTTGAAAGCTTTTCTTCTGTGATAAGGAATAGGATGTATTCTATAATCACTACTATTCCTCAGTGAATGTGAGACCCCAACAGTGCAAAAATGTAAGAAAAATGAACAAAAGTATATGAATTTTAAAGGAAGAAATAAAACTGTCATTCTCATGTGGTATCATAATCTATTTAGAAAACTAAAATAATCAATGGAAGAATAATTAAACAAATAAGGGTATTGGCAAGGTCACTGTAGGCAAGGTCAATACATAATAATTTTATTTCCATATATCAGCAAAACTGGAAAATGAAATATTACAAATGATGCCATTTTTAACAGCATAAACCCTACATACCTTCTCAAAAGAAAACTGCATAAAAAACATATGCTAGAGTATTTGTTGCAGCTTTATTCAAAATTGCCAAAATGAGAAACAACCCAATGTCCATCAGTAAATAGATAAAGACATTGTAGTGTAAAGGACAAAATAAAATCCTATATAGTGGTAATTCTTACACTTTATGATCTTAGGATGCTTTTACACTCTAACAAAAAATACTGAGGACCTTAGAAAGCCTTTATTTATGTGCGTTATATCTATCGATAAGTACAGTGTTTGAAACTGAGATTTCCTTTTAATAAGCTGTTAAGACCTGATTCCTGTCTGAAGTTTTACCCTCCTTGCAAGCTACCAGGTCAGCCTACCATAGTTTTCATGGATGTTGGGCAAAGAAATGTGATGCCTAGGACAGAGACAAAGGATATTATAACCCACAGCAATAGCAGTATCCAGAGTACCAGCATTTTATTTTTTTTAATTTTTTTATTAAATCTTTATTGTTCAGATTATTACAGTTGTTCCTCTTTTTTCCCCCCAATAGCTCTCCTCCACCCAGTTCCCACCCCACCCTCTGCCCTTATCCCTCCCACTGTCCTCATCCATAGGTGTACGATTTTTGTCCAGTCTCTTCCCGCACCCCCACACCCCTTACCCCCCAAGAATTGTCAGTCCACTCCCTTTCTATGCCCCTGGTTCTATTATATTCACCAATTTACTCTGTTCATCAGATTTTTTATTCACTTGATTTTTAGATTCACTTGTTGAAAGTTATGTATTTGCTGTTCATAATTTGTATCTTTACCTTTTTCTTCTTCTTCCTCTTCTTAAAGGATACCTTTCAGCATTTCATATAATATTGGTTTGGTGGTGGTGAACTCCTTTAGCTTTTTCTTATCTGTGAAGCTCTTTATCTGACCTTCAATTCTGAATGATAGCTTTGCTGGGTAAAGTAATCTTGGTTGTAGGTTCTTGCTATTCATCACTTTGAATATTTCTTGCCACTCCCTTCTGGCCTGCATAGTTTCTGTTGAGAAATCAGCTGACAGTCATATGGGTATTCCCTTGTAAGTGACTGACTGTTTTTCTCTTGCTGCTTTTAAGATTCTCTCTTTGTCTTTTGCTCTTGGCATTTTAATCATGATGTGTCTTGGTGTGGTCCTCTTTGGATTCCTTTTGTTTGGGGTTCTCTGTGCATCCTGGACTTGTAAGTCTATTTCTTTCACCAGGTAGGGGAAGTTTTCTGTCATTATTTCTTCAAATAGGTTTTCAATATCTTGCTCTCTCTCTTCTTCTGGCACCCCTGTAATTCTGATGTTGGTACGCTTGAAGCTGTTCCAGAGGATCCTTACACTATCTTCATATTTTTGGGTTCTTTTTGCTTTTTGCTTTTCTGGTTGGGTATTTTTTGCTTCTTCGTATTTCAAATCTTTGAATTGATTCTTGTGATCCTCTTGTCTGCTGTTGGATCTCTGTATATTATTCTTTATTTCAGTCAGTGTATGCTTAATTTCTAGTTGTTGTTGTTTTTTTTTTTTTTTCATATCCTCCAGGGTCTCACTAAATTTATCGGCGGCTTCTAGAAAATTCTTGAAAAACCTTATAACTGGTTTTGAACTCTATATCCAGTAGTTTGCTTTCCTCCATTTCTGTCATTTGTGACCTGTTTCTTTGTCTCTGCATTTTTTATGCTTCCCTGTGTTGGTAGAGTAGCTTTGTGTGCTAGGCGTCCTATAGGGCCCAGTGGCTCAGCCTCCCCAATTACCTGAGGTGGACACTCTTGGTGCACCCCTTTGTGGGCTTTGTGCACAGTCTTGTTGTAGTTAAGCCTTTATTGTCATAGGTATCACTGGGAGGAATTGACCTCCAGGCCAATTGGCTGTGAGAATCAGCTATGTCTACAGTGGAAAAACTTCTGTGCTGAAGACACCCTTATGGGGCAAGACTTGCTTCAGTGGGGCTTTGGTGCTCACTGAGTCTGCCCCCTGAGTGTGTCCCTTTTGGATCAGAGAAGTTGTAATCTGGATGGTCTCACTCTGACCACTGGGTACACTGGCTCTTGGATCTAAGGAGGTGCTAATTTAGCCTCTACCTGAGGCTACCCAGAAGGAGCTACGAGGAGATCTGCAAATTCCCCTTCCTTGTTTGGGGTCTGGAGATGCCCAGATGAGGCCCAGCTGTGAAGCAATGCAAGCTGCTGTGGGGCCTTGGGCCTTCTCTTGGAAGTTCTGGGTCTATCTGGCCCAGCTGCAGTTTGTTAGGTAATTTTCAGATTGCAAAGGGCCAGGACATTCATATTCAAAAGCCTCTGCTGCAGCTTGGGTGGGGCGGGGTCTCAGGGAATCAACAGGGTGGAGCAAGCAGCTATGGCCCTGCATCTCAGCATCCTGGTAATCGCTGCAAGCACCGCTGAGAGAAAGCCGCCCTCAAGTTCCAAGTTCTTCCCACTGCCAGACAGTCTAGTTTCTCCCCGTATGAGTCTGGGTCCCCAGAGACTTCCCGGAACTGGAGTTCAGAGCAGTCGGCAGCTTGTGACTCCCTCCCTATTCAGAAAGACAGCCTCGTCCTCAGTCGCCAGCCATTTCCCCGCGCGCCTCTGTACCTCTGCACTTTACTTCCGTAGCTCCTCTGAGTCTCAGTGTGCTTTTCTCTTTTCTTCTAGTTGTAGAATTTCCACTCAGCCAGCCTTCCTGTAGTTCTGGATGATGTCCGTTTTGCCTTTTGGTTGTATTTTTGAAGTTGTTGTGGGAGGCAGCAATTTCCGGTGTTTACCTATGCTTCCATCTTGGTTCTCTCGACCCGCATTTTCTTTATTAAGTTTTCTGAGCCCCAATTCCCCCAGGGCAATGTGAGGAGTTACAGGTGACCCCGGCACATGCAGGGAACCATGTTACAGGAAAGGAACCCTGACCCTAGGAGCCTGATTCTTTCATAATGGCCAGTAAACATACCAGCCCTTTGCTCTGGAGGGAGACACTACCTCTATTCCCCAGACAGTTCACTATATAAACATCCTTGAAAAAGTAGTTCATAACTAAGACAGGGAGTACAAAAAAGTACAGAAACATGAGAGATCCATAAACAATTGTCTTCAAACCCATTTATGTTAACACAGATAAAATAATTTATGCAAAATAAATAATTCAAAACAAAAGGAAATTAGTATTTTACAATTTTATTTATGATTTTGCAAATTTGTTTTATGCCTGCTTTAATTTTTAAAAAGCAACCTACATGCATAATAATAGTTGGCAATGATTGATATGTTCGCTATTATATCAATAGCAAGTTAAATAAAAATACAATTCTGCAAGGAAATATACTCTAAGAATGAACGTAAAAATACTCAAAAATATATTATCTGTCTTATCACACACACACAATGTATATTATACTACACTTGTTTGAAGGAAATAAACATATGCACTTTTTTCTGTGTTTCTGAGTTTCTGTCAGTAAGGAAACAAAACCAGTGTCAACAGTAGTATTTTTGTGGTTTGAATGACCAGAGTAGGGAGAAATCATTTTTGTAGTTTAAACTTTTTTGCTTTAATTTCTTATACAATGATGTAAAGAGTTTTTATAATTTAAAAAATGCAAATTTGTTCCTTTATTGTCAAAATCCTTTCATTTTTTCCCCATAAGAGAAAAACCTAAATCCTTATTCAAAGTCCACCATGATGTCCTTTCCCAATCTCTGCATCCTTGGCTGTACCACTTTTTGTCCTTGCTCTCTATTCTTCTAGCAGTACTGACTTTTTTAAAATGTTTTTATTGATTTTTTGTAGAGGAAGGGAGAAGGATAGAGAGATAGAAACATCGATGAGAGAGAAACATCAATCGGCTCCCTCCTGCATATCTCCTACTGGGGATCGAGCCAGCAACCCGGGCATGTGCCTTGACTGGTAGTTGAACCTGTGACCTCTTGGTTCTTGGCTTGATGCTCAACCACTGAGCCACAATGGCTGGGCAGCAGAACTTATTTTAGCTCCTTACACTAAAATGCAAACTCCAAATAAGAACTGTATCTGTCATCAATTGCTGTATTTCCGCACCCTAAATTTGTACCTGAAACATGGAAGGCACTCAAATGTTAGTTGCCTGAACACATAAATTAATTAAATGGTCCAATTCTCCATACAGTTTAATAGTCAGGGTCTTCCTTTTAAATATAACACTTTCTACTTTTCTCCACCTAACTATCTCTTTTACATTTTATAGGACTCAAATGGAATGTCCCTTTCTCTAGGAGGACTTCTTGACATTGCAAACTTGGCTAGGTCTGACTGGCTTTATGCTCCCACAACCCCCTCTGTTTCTCCCTCTTAACACCCAGCATAGTGGTAATCTTGCAATTACAACCTTGACTACCACCACCATCAATCCCTCCAGCTCACTCTGTATCTTCACCATCATTTCTTCACTACAAATAAACTTCCACTCTATTTACATCATAATATTTCTGTCCCAATCACACCCCTCAAGTGTGTGCACTTCCCCTATGATACAGCTTAGATTTCACAGTCCTTTATTACATCAAGTCCCTGAACACCAGTAACTTACTTACCCCTCACTCCTCCCACTCCACTTGCCTGGAAAAATGCTACACCCTCCACATGACCTCTTGATCCCATTCACATTTTACTTTCTAAGAGGTTTTCTTCTTAATTATGTTTTTATTGATTTCAAAAAGAGGAAGGGAGAGGGAGCAAGAGGGAGAGAGAGAAAGAAACATCAATGGTGAGAATCATTGATTGGCTGCCTCCTGCATGCACCACACTGGGGATCGAGCCCACAAACTGGGCATGTGCCCTGACTGGTAATCGAACTGTGACCTTCTAGTTCATAGGTTGACACTCAACCACTGAGCAACACTGGCTGGGCTAAAAGGTTTTCTTCTTGCAATGAGTCTTCTTTTCTCCTGAATCCTGTTATTCTTTCCCTAAAAGATCATTCTATTAACACTAGAGGTCTGGTGCACAAAATTCATGCAATGGGGATGTGTTCCTCAGCCCAGCCTGCACCCTCTCCAATCTGGGACCCCTTGAAGGATGTCCGACTATCATTCCTCTCACAATCCAGGACTGCTGGCTCCCAACCGCTTGCCTGCCTGCCTGCCTGATTGCCCCTAACCGTTTCTGCCTGCCAGCCTGATCACCCCATAACTGCTCTCCCCTACTGGCCTGGTTGCCCCTAACTGCCCTCCCCTGCTGGCCCAGTTGCCCCCAACTGCCCTCCCCTGTAGGCCTGGTCCCCCCAACTGCCCTCCCCTGCAGGCCTGGTCCCTCCCAACTGTCCTCCCCTGCAGGCCTGGTTGCCCCCAACTGCCCTCCTCTGCTGGCCCAATCAACCCTAACTGCCCTCCCCTGCAGGTCTGATTGCCCACAACTGCGCTCCCTTGCAGGCCTGGTCCCTTCCAACTGCCCTCCCCTACAGGCCTGATTGCCCACAACTGTCCTCTCCTGCAGGCCTGATCGACCCCAACTGCCCTCCCTTGCAAGCCTGGTCCCTCCCAACTGCCCTCCCCTGCAGGCCTGGTTGCCCCTAACTGCCCTCCCCTGCTGGTTTGGTCCCTCCCAACTGCCCTCCCCTGCAGGCCCGGTTGCCCACAACTGCCCTCCCCTGCTGGTCATCTTGTGGTGGCCATTTTGTGTCCACATGGGGGTGGCCATCTTTGACCACATGGGTGCGGCCATCTGGTATGTTGGAGTGATGGTCAATTTGCATATTACCTCTAGTGTCTCCCATATTTAAAATACCCTCATGCTATCAACCTCCTCCATTACCATCTCATTTGTCACTGTACATAAAAATTTAACTAAACAGTTATATATGGTCACTGTCATTGTCTCAACCTCCTCACCTTCCATTCTTTTCCAAATCCATTCCATCAAATCTTTTCTCTCTTTTACTTCTTTGAAACTGTTATCAAAGGCAACAACAATCTCCATGTTGCTGATCCTCACTTAGTAACATTTCTCCTGAATATCACTTCCATTTCTGAAATACTCTTTTCTTTTGGCTTCCAAAAGACTTTCTTCCTGCCTAAAAGGCAGCTTCTTTGACACTTTTGCCCAACCTTTAAATTTTGGCTTGGTTCCTCCTTGAATTGGTCTTGAGTTTCCTTCCCATCCTTATCTACATTCTTAGATTATTTGACTTAGTTGCAAGACTTTTTATACCATTTAACCCAAATACATGTTTACCTCCAAACAAAACATTTTTATATCAAACTACCTATTTAATATTTACTACTTTTAAGGTTTTTATTTATTTTTTTATTTTGAAACACTCTTACTTTTAACATATTCTTGAATATTGGAACATACCTCAGGACCAATCTTCTGTCTTCTCAGTCTTCCTCTATCATTCCACCAGAGGCACAAGCATCCACCCACTTGCTCAAGTGACAACATCTAGAAATTTTTCATGCTTCTCATTCCCTCACATTAGAAAGTTCTATTCAGTCCACCTCCAAAATATATACCAAATTTGTTTAATTTGCGGCACAGGGGTGAAAATCGGCTGAGAAAGAGGAAGGAAGCCCTTTATTGGAGTTCCTGAGAACAGGGTGGGAAGTCGTTTGCATTTCCCAGCCACGGATGGGCCTCTGGCCAGGCTGGGGTGCAAATGCTTGTGTCACCCTGGTGATGAGGCAAGCATTCTGTGCCAGGCTGTGGATGGGCCTCTGGGTCGCGGAGAGCCTCTGGGAAGCAGGCACAGAGTGGCCAGACCCCACAGAGAGCTTCTGGTGCATGGATTCGTGCACAGGGCTACTAGAATATTATATTCTGTAACCTGTAATATTGCAGTTACTATTCTGATTGTTTCACTCTTGCCTATGGTAATGTCCATTTACTACATAGCACCCAAATCAATCTTTTTCCAAATAAAATAAGATTATGTTACAATGCAAAATCAAATTTTCTAAAAGTTCCCTATATTGGATATATTATACCATTAGAGATAATATATTATTAGAATATATTCCAAAACCTTTACCCTGTCATATAAGACTCTATGTGATCTATTCTCTGTTTCTCCAAAATTATTTCCTAGTTCTCTCCCCTTTGTTTTCACATTCCAGCCAACTGACCTAATTTTCATTTCTGTAATGTTTCACACTTCTCATATTTCAGCAGGACTTCTGACTTACCACTTCTTTATCTATACATGGTTGATTCATTCTCATCATGAATTTTTGTCTCAGCCCCTCACGGTTCATGAAACAAGCTTTCCTAGTCAACACAGTCATTTATATCACAATACTGATTTCTTCATAGCACCTATGTATGCTTTAAATTTAAATTTAATTTTTTCTCTGCCTCCCACCATAAGTAAAGATTTTTTATACCCTTTTCATTGTATTTTTTAGCATACACAACAATAACTGGTGCAGAGTAAATACCAAATAAATGAATGAATGTATCAATACAGTGATTGTTTTTCTGCTAGACTCTAAGGTACATTTTGGCACAATTAGGATTCATTTGCTCATAATTGTATCCCCAAAACTTAACAGACTTGTGAACCTAGTATGTGCTTAATAATATTTGTTGAATTGATAGGTGAATAAATGAAACATTTCAGTAGCTGGCTATTAACAAGATCATGCCCTTGGAATGCTTCAATGTTATTTTACCACCCAGGTACCAATGAGCAGATCATTGTCTTGCTTTTACAAAACATTAATGACCCTGGCCAGTTTTCTCAGTGGTTAGAGCATTGGCCCTTGGACTGAAGGATCACAGGTTTGATTCCCAGCCAAGGGCACGCACCTCAGTTGCAGGTTTAATCTTGAGCCCTGCTTGGGGTACGAACGGTAGGTAGCCAGTCAATGTGTCTTTCTCACGTCAATGTTTCTCTTTGTCTCCCTCATCTCCCTCCCACTCTCTCTAAAAAAATCAATGGAAAAAATATCCTCAGGTGAGGATTAAATAAATAAATACATAAACAAATAAAAAACATTAATAGAAGCTTCCTACTGCTTCTAGGAGAGGTTTACCTTTGAGCATAGATATGAGGCCCTCCATGATTCTGACCCTTGAATATGCTTATAATTTTATTTCCAACAAAAACAAATTTCCAGGAAATAATCCTTACCTATAAAACTTCCCTCCCTCTTTCTTTATTTTCTAATTCTATTTGCTGATCTCTTAATCCTTTTACAAAATTTATGATAATATATTGTATATATTTTGTGCTTAGGCTCTTTATTAGGATATGAGTTCCTGTAGGGCAGAGACAATTTTGCAGGGCTTTTAAAAAGGCCTCTTTAAAAAAAAAAGTGTCTCCAGGAGAGGTTATATCAATGCAGATTTTAAGGTACTTCACCAGTACACTTCTATTATGTATGATTATTATCCAAAGATTAATTTGTACATAGAAATTAAATACCTGTTTTGTTTATTGAATTAAGAAGTTGCCACATATACACTCTTTATCTCTTCAGAACTTAGCCTAAGGACCAGCACAAAGTCAGTCTCTCAATAATTATGGGAAAAAGAGAGAGAGGGAAAGAGAAGGAAGAGAAGAAAGGAATATTTTACCATCATCTAAAACATTTTTCCCAATTCTTTTTTACATCCTCTTAGTACTCTCAACATATTCTGCTTTTTTTACATTTTTTTTTCTATTTCTTTCCTGACATGAGCAGATGCTCTCATTTATCCTGTAAATTGTATCATTCCTCGCTTGAAGAACTCATTCATCCTTTAACCCAAATACCCGGTTCAATGTCTCTTTCTGTATTTGACAAAATCAGAAATGGACCCACACTTATTTGGAACTAATATTCGCAACTTCTTTCATTACTACTATTTATTTCATAGACAGGGAAAACCATATTTACCATCCTTGGCTTTTGGCAGCCCTCAAATCTATGCTTTATTATAAGTTTTATTTTTCTGTTTCTTTGTCATAAATATATCTAATCCTGACATGGCTTTAGTGTGCAACGCATTAACATTATTTGTCGATGATGATAAAATTATACATTTACAATCAATACAAAGATAATACAGGAAAAATTCTAAATTTTTCAAGATGACCAATAGTATATAGGCCCCTTATTTTAAATATTCACAGAATATTTCTAAGATGCTGAGATTCTGAGTTCTGTTTTTTATAATATACTGTATTTGTTGAATTCAGCTATTTTTTAAAATAACAGAGGACTATCCGTTTCAGCAATTAACAGAACAGAAATGCTGTACTATTTTTAATGTACTTTTTATTGATTTCAGAGAGGAAGGGAGAGGGAGAGAGATATAGAAACAATGATGAAAATCATTGATTAGATGTTTCCTGCACACCCCACACTGGAGATTGAGCTCACAACCCGGGCATGTGCCCTTGACCGGAATTGAACTTGGGACCCTTCAGTTCACAGACTGATGCTCTATCCACTAGGGCCTATTTTTTAATGCTATCATATAACAGGATATTGGAGGGAGGATTGGCTCATGTGAAATATACAGGGAAGCTTTTTCTTTGTTATTCTAGTAACCTCACAACCCACTCAATGAATCCTGTCAGGGCACATGCTCAGGCTGTGGGTTTGATCCCCAGTAGTGGGTGTGTAGGAGGCAACTGATTGATGATTCTTTCTCATCATTGATGTTTCTATGCATCTCTCTCTCTTCCTCTCTCTGATATCAATAAAAACATATTTAAAAATAAATAAATGAATAAGAATATAAGCTAAAAAAATAAATAATCTTAAGGTTTGAAATAATGGGTTTAAATAAGTAGGTACTAAAGAAATCTGAGAAGCAATCATTGAATTCTAAAAGCTAAGAAAAGTAATAAAATGAATTATTGTTTAAGTCAATCAATAATACAGCAAGTGTGTCTTGAGCCTTTACTAGATGCAAGTCATTGCTCTAAGCACAGGATTTGAATCTGTGAGATGGAGTGCAGTGGACTGTTCCTCTGATTCTTGAATTCAGAAACATCATTTTAGCCTCTACTCTTTTATACCCTGCAAATCTCAATAAGACAACATTTTCTCTAGGCCAGTTAAATCCTTAGCCTTGAGTTGTCAAAATAACTTTTATTAACTGGTGTCTCCACCATCAACCTGTCTTCAAAGCAAATACTTTTTGGTAGGCGTAATAATATCCCTTCCCCCCAAAGATGTTCACTTCCTCATTGCAATATATTATACATTGTGAATATATTATACAACATGGCAAGGGGTAATGAAGGCTGCAGATGGAATTAAAGTTGCTAATTAGCCTTAAAATAATGAGATCATTTGGGATTCTGTGAGTGGTATGATGTAATCATCTATGTATATAAAAGCCTATGGGACTGTTTGACCATTTAACCAGTAGCTATGATGTTAGTCACTGGTGACTAACCAGGGGCAGATGCTCAATGAACAGGCATGGAAACATGGAACAGACTGACGAATCTCAGAGGGAAGGGGGAGACGGAAGGCAGGAAGATATTAACCAAAGATCTTATATGCATACTAGAGGCCCGGTGCACAGATTAATCCACTGGTGGCGTCCCTTGGCCTGGCCTGTGGGGATCAGGCTGAAACCAGCAGTCCAACATCCCCTGAGGGGTCCTGGATTGCGAGAGGGCACAGGCCAGGCTGAGGGACCCTACCGGTGCATGAATATGTGCACCAGGCCTTTAGTATTTTTACAAAAGGAGAAGAAAGGACAGAAGAGTCAGAACAAGAGGGATGGTATTGTGAGCAATACTTGATTCCCATTGCTGACTTCGAAGTTGGAGGGTGCCATGAGCCAAGGAATGTGGCTAACCTCTAGAAGCTGGAAAAGGCAAGAAAATGGATTCTCCCATAGAACCCTTTTAAAGGAGCCCAGCTCTGCTTACACTTTGATGTTAGTTCAGTGAGATCCATTTCAGACATTTGACCAACAAAACTGCAAGATAACAAATTTGTGTTGTTTCAAGCAACTGAGTATGTGGTAAGTTGTTACAGCAGTACTAGTAAAATAATGTACTTTTCTAAGCTGGGTTGACAAGCTCCTTTTTGAAGCACATATCTTGAAATTACCCCTTATATAACCTGGGACTTAGCCACATGGAAGTACTTGGAGGTCCCAGAACATTTCAAACTCTTCTACTCTAGTGCTTTTGCACATGGGCCTCCTGTCTGAAATGGCTTTTTCTGTCTTCTTTAGCTATTTCATTTTTTCTTTGTTTTGTACTGTTGATATCATCAGTACTTTTTACTTTTTATCTATTAGCACATACTATACTTTTTCTTCTGGTTTTCTTTACATTTTGGAAATTTTGGGAAGTTTTGAAAATATAAAAAATAAAACAAAAATATTACTATATATATATCCAGAACTGCTAGTTTTGGTCTACATAATTTTAAACATTTATTTAAACAACATAATAATTTAAACTAGTATAGATTATTATGAATGTTTTTTTAAATATATTTTATTGAATTTTTACAGAGAGGAAGGGAGAGGGATAGAGAGTTAGAAAAATCGATGAGAGAGAAACATTGATCAGCTGCCTCCTGCGGGGATGTGCCCGCAACCAAGGTACATGTCCTTGACTGGAATCGAACCTGGGACCCTTGAGTCCACAGGCCAACATTCTATACACTGAGCCAAACCGGTTAGGGCAATGAATGTTGTTTTTAATTTACAATTTTTAATAATATTGTGAGCTTTTCCTCATATTATTCTTTTATATTGATTAATCTAATTGTTCGTCAGTATTCGTTGCAATGTTATTCAACAATTTAAATGATCAATTCTTTACTATTACTGTATATTGAAATAATTTTAGGTTGTAAAAATTTCTGCTGTGTCTATCCTTATAGTTGTCACATCTTTGCGAATATTTCTGATGATTTCCACAGGAGAGCTTCCCAATGTTAAATAGCTGAGTTAGGCTCTGAGCATTTTTGATATGTTTGGGAAAGAAGCTAGGAATAGGTCTTTTTTCCACTTATGCATCTCTTCTATTATATTCTTTAGTAATTAATTCTATTTAGATATAAAATTACATATCATTTACAATATTTTATTATTACCAGGGATTTTATATTTTTGGTTATTAGCAACAATGTATTTTTTTTTCCATTACGTTTCTAACTGGTTATAATGGTAAAGATTCTTATCGCTAGTCAGGGAAATTTATTCCAGTTATCTCACACCGATAAGAGTTGGAGGTGGTATTTAACTGCAGGATTCAATGAACTTAAAGGTGGGGTTTTGTCCAGGACTCAGAAATGAATTGCTAACAAATGACCTTGGCATTCTCAATTCCTTCTTTACCTTATTTGTCACTCTATGCTTGTCTGCTTATTTTGTTTTCTTCCGAGATAAGCTTTCCATGTTTTTTCCTGGAGGGAAAAAAAATGTAGTGGATGATTTGCTGTCACCAACTCCTAGGTCCTGGCTTTAGTGAGTTAAGCCATTCCTTCTCTCAGCAGTGACTTCCAGATTCCCAAGGGAGAAATACTGATTGAGCCAAGTGGGGACAGGGGCTGACCCACCATTAGTCATCTTCCCCTTCCAAGATACACTAGAAAAAAGGTTGGTGTGAAAACTTTACATTTTTGATTTCCAGTACTGCCCTCTATGCAGCAGTGCTCTGGAAAAAGAGAAGAGGTGAATGTGTTAGTCTAAAGATTTAAAAATGATAGTTGGCTCCATTGTGATACACCTGATTTTTACTTATATTTATTTTTATTGTTTCCAAGGACAAAATTTTGTACCTTGAGGTTAGTATTTTTTGTTAATCCTTACCCAAAGATATTTTTCTATTGATTGTTAGAGAGAGTGGAAGGGAGGAGGAGAGACAGAGAGAGAAAAACCTTGATGTGAGAGAGATACATAAATCAGTTGCCTCCCGAACACGCCCCGGCCAGGGCAGGGATCGAGCCTGCAACCTAAGTATGTGCCCTTGACCGGAATCGAACCTTCAGGGTACAGGCCAATGCTCTAATCACTGAACCAAACCAGCTAAGGCTGAGGTTAGTATTTTCAGAGAAGTATTTCTTGTGAAGGCTATCTGTTCAGCTTTGAAAAGAGGGTGAGTGTTTTCATAATTTAAAGAGATAGCTTAATAACTTGCTGGTACAAGACAGCTGACTTTCAAGTTAAACAGACAGTATGGACGCCTTGGCATCAGTAAAGAATTGCAGCTTAAGATATGTACATCAGGCCGAAACCGGTTTGGCTCAGTGGATAGAGCGTCGGCCTGCGGACTGAGGGTTCCCAGGTTCGATTCCGGTCAAGGGCATGTACCTGGGCTGCGGGCACATCCCCAGTGGGAGATGTGCAGGAGGCGGCTGATCGATGTTTCTCTCCCATCGATGTTTCTAACTCTCTATCTCTCTCCCTTCCTCTCTGTAAAAAATCAATAAAATATATTAAAAAAAAAAGATATGTACATCAGTTTTGAAATCATCTTTCTCAAAATTACTACTTTTATTTTATTTTTTAAGGCCATGCATTCAAGAGCTCTACTATTCCCCATGCATATGACAACAGGGGGGTTCATTTGTCAGCAAACAGTGAGCCAATTAGTAAATCTGAGCTCTCACTGGAAGCCACCCTGGTCTTAGGGATGTAATGCCCTCTGTAGTCGCAGATTCATGGTGAGTGCTCCTGCTAATCAAAGCTGTTTCAGAGCTGGTTTTCATTTTTCTTCACAGTGATAATGATCTTGGGAATCTCACAAACAGTCACTAGGTGACCAATCCTTTGAAACTTAGAAGCAGTATAATATATTTTGCTTTCTTATCTTCACTTGGCAGAGAGATATGAATCTCAAGCACAGTAATTACCAGCTGAATCTTTGCTTTTGACTATTTGGCTCCTAAAGTCCCTTCAGGCTTGATTCTTGGCTCAAGCCACTTCAGAAAGAAGAAAGCATGTCTTGAGCCAAAGAAGATTTAAGACAATAATCTCCAAGCAAAGTTATATTCCTTCAACTCTGATTACCTAGTGCTAGATTGTAAGGCTTCCTTTATCTCGGTAATATCTTTCAACCAGGGAGATAAAAATGACCAGAGAGAAATCAAATCTTCGCTTTAGGTTCTGCTTTCAAAACTAAACTGTTTACTGCACATGAACAAATTAAGCCTTGTGTTTACCCTCACTTTTAGAGAGATGATGGTAGCCTTCCTGTGGTTGTTTGTAATGGGTTGTCTGCACTGATACAAAAGAATGACTGCCACCAAAATTTCCTCATCTAAAATAATACACCGGAGAGGTGAGAAGTGAATCCGTTATCAATTTCTGAATGATAGAAAAGTACCAAAATTGCTCTCTTTAGATGTTTCAGAGATTTTTTCATATTAGGAAATTCTTTTGAATACTGGACCTAAATTCTAATGGTTCATAGGCTATAAATAAAATCTTCTGTGTGTCAAAGTAACCTATATCCATTCCTGAGATAGCAGTGGCTCCCAATCATCCATAATTTTAGAATGTAATGCAGAACTCTTTTGATTCATACAGGATAACTCTTGAAAGCAGGTGGGCCAGAAAAGGAAATGCTGTTATGTTTCTTAAGGGTTAACCTTCCTCATAGTACTTTGCCCAGCAGTGTGCTTTAGTTGGACCAGTAGCTCCCTCCACTTTCCACTTTCACCACTACTGCTGGCTGCCTGACTCCCCTTTCCAGCCAGGTCAGCCCCATTCTGACTCTGAGGACTGTAGCTCTTGTCTTGGTAGTTCATATGAATTGCCTGTGCAGATTTTTAAAAATCTTTATTGTTGAAAGTATTGCATAGGTCCGCCTCACCCCCCATTAACCTCTTCCAGCCTGCTCTTGCCATCCTCCCTGGCCCTCAGCACCCCCATTGTCTGTGTCCATGGGTTATGCATATATGTATATACACTCATTGGTTGATCTCTTCCCACCCACCCTACCCTGCCTTCCCTCTGAGGTTCAACAGTCTATTCATGTTTCTGTGTCTCTGGATCTGTTTTTGTTTATCAGTTTATTTGGTTCATTAGATTCCACATTTGAGTGAGCTCATGTGATAATTACCTTTCTCTGACTGGTTTATTTCGTTCAGTTTTAAGAGACACAGATGTACAGGCTAAGACCCAGGACATTCTGATTAGATAGTTCTTGGATCTACATATAAACAACAAATAACAACAAAGATGCTCCAAGGATAAAACGGATAGGCAGCCTCAGTGAGGCCTAGCCTAACTAGAAGCAAGAGGGATTTTGAAGCTCCAGCCCATCTTGTCATCCTTTCTTCCAGTAAATTCTAAGATATGTTCCCATATCATATACTGTTTGTGAGTTCCACTTGGTAACCTTACTAAAAAAAGTTAATAAATAACAACCTTCTCTAATCCAGTTGATTGGAATTCTGCACTTACTGAAGACCACCAATACTTAGAGCTCTAATATCTACTTATAAGATTTCATGATCCCCAGATCTGTCAATCCTGATTTCCCAATGTTTACTACTGTTTCCTCCACTGCCATTGCCCATTAGCAGATGAGTACAATATGATTTTAGATCCCCCGATAGAGCTCTACCCTGGAGTACCATCCATGCATTTTGCATTTTGGTTTCCCACACACCCTGGGCTTGGATTTGCTACATAAACTAATAATTGAGATTAGAATATCCTCTAGAACAGTGGTTCCCAACCTTATCTTGGCCACGCCCCACCTAAGCATCTCTAAAATCCTGATGCCCCCCTCCATGACATATAATTTTTATTATTCAAAAAGTGAACTCCTATTCACGTGGAGGAAGCCTAAAAGGCCATTAACTTGGTCTAAACAAGCTTCCAAAGAACATGGCATCCATGAAAGAGAAAAATAAAAGAACAAAAAGACAGTTGAAGTACCGAGGAAGAAATCACTAAGAATTTGTTAAAAGAATAATAATATATGAAGTGATATGAAAAAATAGCCAATAAAGTTTCAAAACAAATAATAGAGAACTGAAATGCATAAATACATCACTATATATTTATATACTGTATATGAGGTCCCTAGAACCAAAAGAAATACAAAAAATTCACTGGTAATAACTCATTCTAGAATCGCCCCCCTTAAAAATCAAATTGCCCCCCTGTGGGGCATGTGCCCCATGTTGGGAGCCACTGCTCTAGAATGTCCCTGATCAAATGGCTATGTCTAATTTGAGATGGTTCCTCTTAATCTGCTCTGTCTAATTATTGTCTATCAGAATACTATAATCATCAATGCCTAGCAACATTTCATCACTATCCTACTCCAGAGAACAGAGCAAGAATTTATAGAAGTTCACAATGTGCTGGGGAAAGCCATAGGAAATACTGAGTTTTAGGATCAGGAGTAAGCAGAGGGATTATTGACAGTCAAAGTACCTGAGAGTCTGAAATAATTACCCTGATACTGGGAAGGGACCAAAAATGGTCAGCAGGACCAGGGAGGATTTGTGTCCAACGAGGATGTGATACCTGGAGCCATGCAGACAGACTTAGGGCTTTGAATCTGCATCTATATAGGTCATCCAAATATTCTCCTCTGATGACTTTCAAACCTGGTGCTTTCTAATAGCAAAACAGTTTGAGATGATTTAGTAAGCCATCGGCACAATGCTAAGCACTCACATGGATCCTTTTTTAAAAAAAATTTCTTTATTGATTAAGGTATTACATATGTGTCCATATCCCCTCATTGCCCCATACCCCCCCTCTCATGCCCTCACCCCCCTGGTGACTGTGTCCATTGGTTAGGCTTATATGCATGCATACAAGTCCTTTAGTTGATCTCTCCCCCGTACCTTTGTGCTGCTTGTTTGTAGGGTAAGCAGTAAACTGAACCGAAGACAACTTAAACTAACTCTAAATCTTCATTCTTAGCAATCTTTAACCACAGACTAACAATTGTGGTGTGGACTAGTTCTATAGACCATGCAAACTTAGACTAGCAAACATGAGATCATTTCATGATCCCCCAAGCAGTTTCTTTATTGTGAGTATAGTTTCTTCATCATTGTAGCTAAAAATGCCTGTTAGGGAGAAACAAGGAAATAAAGTTCCCTGGAGATGGTTCTCTCAAACATACATTGGATGGACCACCTTGCTATGTTATTAGTGATGTTTTCATTTTCAAGCATGGTTTTCTTCATGCTGCTGCCATTTGCAGACACCTATGTTGGCTCTCAAGTTGAATTCAATTTCCTCATTCTGGGTGATAAGGTTCTCCACTTCTTTTTAAAAAATATTTTTATTGATTTCAAAGAGGAAAGGAGAGGGAGAGAGAGAGAGACACCAATGATGATAGAGAATCATTGATTGGCTGCTTCCTGCGTGCCCCCCAGTGGGGATGGAGCCCACAACCCAGGCATGTGCCCTGACTGGGAATCAAACTGTGACCTCCTGGTTCATAGGTTGACACTCAACCACTGAGCAACCCTGGCTGGGCAGGTTCTCCACTTCTTCATTCTCTTTTATGTAAACGTCCCTCTTTTCTGCTCCGCCATGCTCACTGCCCTCTGTATTCCAAACCTAATTATTTTTGAAAGTTGATGTCTTAGGCTTGCCTCTGAGTTTTCATATTTACTATGATTTCTCCTAGTAAAATCTCCCCAATTGCTTTTGCTGTCCTGATTAGCCCTTTCTTCACATTTCTCCTGAGAGGAATTTCTTTTGCAGGCATTTTCACTCATCATATAATAGTTCTCTGATTGCAGTGTTTTTCAACCTTGCTGCACATTAGAAATTGGAGAGCACCAATACCACACCCCAGACCAATTACATGGGAATCTCCGGTACTGGGATCCAGGCAACACTGCTTGTTAATCCTCCCCAGATGAGCCCAATACACTGCAAAGGTTGATAGCAACTACAGTACCTCAATGTGTTTCTCAAATCTTAAGGTGCATAAATATTAAGGATGTAGATCCTTGGGCAAGCACTCCTTTGCGGATGCATGACTGTTTCTCATTTGCCCGTGCCACCTTTCCTATACTAAAAAAGCATAGGCATTTAAAAATATCATTTAAGGCTTTACATTTCCTAAGATGAGAAATAACCCCCTTCTTTTGCTTTTAACATTTAACTTTATATTCAATAACAATAGTAGCTAAGGAGCCTCCTCAATATGGAGACTTTTAGAGGTGACCAGGGCAGAGCTGATGACATACTGTTTCTGTGTCATATTTCTATGGTGGGAAAGGTGCCATGCTCCATTCCATGCGAACATAAAGTATTGCTGACATACATTTCTGAAAATACCCTGGCCGAAGTGTTATGTCAAATATGAGGAATTTAAGACATAGCGTTGGCAGTACCCCAAAATTTAGCATTGTGCTAATGGCTTGCTAAATCATCCATGATACATGGATGTCTGTTATTTCTGTGCACGTTGTTATGAGCAGAGATGCAAATATCTGGTTGAGTGGGAACTTTCATCACCAGCTGGGAAGGCAACAGTTTATCAGGCAGGCAATCCTTTTGGACTATATCAATAACGGTGGACAAGCACAAGCCATAGCAAGCAGAGAAGAAACCCAAAGATTCTGATTTAAGAGTTCAGAAGTGATTCCCAGTTCAGAAATAATAAGCTCCCCAGGTCATTCTGAAACATGTGGTATGGAACATACTTTGAGGAACTCTACTTTAGCCTTTCTGACTTCTCCAAAATTATTTTATCTTGGTGTGCCTGCATAATTATAGTTAGGAATGCTCTTTTAAAATGTGAAAACACATTATAATGAAGGAAGCAGGGAATATGGTCAAATGAACATAGGCATTGGAGCAATGAGACCCAATTTTGAATCCTGGCTCTTTGCACATAACTAAGGGAAGAACTTGAACCATGTCTTTCCTGCTGCGGGGGTTCCAATTCATCTGGACATGCTTCAGGATCAGATTGGCCCTGTTGAGAGCAGGACTCTACTGGACAATTGGTATGGCCCAGCTTATTTCCTTCCCCTAACTACTAGGGATGCTAATTACATGGCTTTCCCTGCTTAGCAACAACAGTTGGCAATCAGAATACTCCATCTCACTGTCCACAGTGGCTGGTTGGGGTGTGGACCCAGTTTTTCAAGTTGGAACAATCAAATTCATCCCAGTAACTTTTTCTGGATCCAAGAAGAAGGAAGGGCTATTCTGTTATGTTTTTGTTTTTTGCTTGCCTGAGACAAAAACCAACGGAGAGATGGAAAAAAAAGAGAGAGAGATAAACTTGAAAATATCATTGAAGTCCTTCAACAAAGCTCTGTTTAAATAATGATAAAACCACAGCTGGAATTTGAAATTTTGATTTGTTGAACCAATAACATTTCCCCTCTACCCACTACCAGCTCAACATTGAATTGATTTCTGTTTTTTAAAACAAAGTAACTTCTTTTTTTATACAGAAAATATGTTTTTAATATTTTTAATTTTTCAATTACAGTAGATGTAAAATATTATGTTTCATGTGTACAGCCCAGTGATTAGACACTTATATACCTTACTAAGTGACCACCCTGATAAATCTCATACCCATCTGACACCATTCATAGTTATTAGAATATTGTTTACTATAGTCCCCATGCTGTACTTGACATCCCCATGACTATTCCATAACAACACATTTGTACTTCTTGATCCCTTCACCCTTTGTACCCCTTCCCCAAACTCCCTCCCATCTGACCACAATAAAAAATGTTATCTATATCTTTAATTCTGTTTCTGTTCTGCTTGTTTATTTTGTTTTTTAGGTTCTACATATACATGAAATCTTATGACATCTGTCTTTTTCTGACTCATTTCACTTAGCATAATGCCATCTAGGTCCATCCATGTTGTTGCAAAAGACAAGATTTCATTATTTTTTATGGCTGAGTTATACTCCATTGTATATAGGCACAATTTCTTCTTTATCCATTCATCTATGATGGACACTTAGGTTGCTTCCATATCTTAGCTATTGTAAGCAATGCTGAAGTGAACATATGGATGTATATGTCTTTTCAATATAGTGTTTTGGGTCCTTCTTTGTCTCTTGTTTTATCCTTTGTTTTAAAGTCTATTTTGTCTGGTACAAGTATTGTTACCCCAGCCTTTTTTTTCTGACTTAGGGAATGAGAGGGTTTTAAGGAGAGCTAATTCTGAGGGAAGGAGCAATTAAGATGAACTTAACACACTAAGAAAACTTTGGCTATCCTATATAATAAAAGTGTAGTATGCAAATTGTCCCCTCAACTGGGAGTTCGTCTGGGAGTTTGACCAAGGGGTGGGGCCATCTGGGGGAAGGGAGGAAGGCCCTGGCTGGTGGCGTTAGGCAGTCCGGGAAAGGGAGGGAGGCCCCAGACAGCAGTGGCAGCAACAGGCAGCCAGGGGAAGGGAGGGAGTACCTGGTCGGCAGCAGCCGGCAGCCTCTAGGGACCCTACCAGTGCATGTGCTCTGGGCCTCTAGTTAGAAAGAATAGTCCAAACTAAATTAAACATGACATCCTTTTTGGAGATTTGTCATCTGTTATAATTCCCCTCCCCACTCCCCCAGCATTTTTCTCTCCCTGTAGAAGTCTTATGGAATATTGGGATAAAAACCAAAACTGGAAGGAACACTTCTATTAGAAATTGTATAAAGCATTGGGACCTGCTAAGATGATCGTGGGATATGAGGAAAGGGAAGCACTTGGCACACCACTTTGCCATACCTGCACTGCTTTCCCAACAGGAGTGTGCCAGTGCTTCCTTTGCAGAGCTCAGCGATGATTCTAGATGCCTGACCTAATAGAAGAGGAGCATGGTGGCACTTAGACAATGACTAGCAGAGACAGATGTCTCTGGGTGTCTGACAGAGTAACAGGGTATCCAGCAGTGACTGGAAATAAATAGCAGTTTCTAATATATATCCATTGTGTGTAGTTACAATGGTATTCAGCAAGCATAGGCACACATAAATTAAGATGTACAGATTCTCAGATAGAACTGAGAGAGATTTTTGCAGGCAAGTAGAGGTCCCTTATCAGTAAGGGAGTGTAAAAGTTACTGATATCTAGGTTTTTAATAAGATGTCATTAAAACTCATAGTGTGCTGGGGTCTGAGGAAATTTCTGTAAATAAAAAAGCATATATAAAATTACTCAGTATATTCATAGTAAGCACTCAAATATTATATGCTTGTTGTTAACATTATCATGTAGTAAATTGTGAGGAAATGATAATATCATTAAAGAGCATGGCTTAAGAATGCAAATGATTAAAACATTCAAATTTCAAACTTCTGCAATTCTTAGGATGATGTTCTCTATACCCTCATTTTTGAATATATATTTTTCCTCTTACTTAATTTATAGACAAGTTCTACCTAGAATATATCATATGACCCTGTAATGTTTGCTTGTATTAGTTCAAGTTTGATTTCCAGTCTCTAGTGTATTTTGTTATTAACATTTTTAATTAACCGGTAAGATGAGAAATATTTTGTTGTGTATATGATGCTGCTTTTTGGGATTTCTATTTCCTTCTCCATGTGAATATCTCAGGCCACATTATAAACACCAACTAATAAGTTTTACATCTAATAATAATAAGAGAAATTGTCCCATTGTGTACCATTTTTAAAAAGTGTTTATCTCATTTGAATAATAGACATTATGAAAAATTTCTTTTAGCTGTACTGATCTTGTGTTTTTCTTAGTATTTTGGGGAAAAACAATTTAATTTGTATTTTCCTAATAATTAAATGGCAAACCTATCCCATACTAGTCTCATCTTAGATACTGGCCATGATCCTCCTTCATCTCCAGGCTGCTCAGACTGGATCCATGGAGAATTTTTGAGCACAACCAGGAAGTCATTTTCTTAAATATCAATTTCATCTTCCATATGGTCTCTGGTTCATTTGTTTCTACCTCTTTCTCTTGGTTAACTAAGGATTTCTTTATTCTTGTTGGATTTCTAGTGCCTTAGAGAAGCTAAGCCCTACATGTCAGCTGGTAGACTAGAATGTGTATTTGCTCAAAAGTTCTGCTAATCTTTTCCAGGAATGGAGCCTGTGGCAGTCCATCTTTGCTTCACAATAGACTTCATATGTGCTTGGGGACATGATAAGTATTTAATTCTGAAGAAAGAGTTAGCCTGTCCCCCCTCCTCAGCCTTAGTCCTGATTTGTCAGACTGGCTTTCTCAGCCATTGATGCACGTGTGGAACTGGTCTACATTGGCACATGCTTCCTTGGACTATATGTTATGGATTTTGCCCTTTCTAGTTAAGCATCCTACCTTTACATTTGCATCTCCCTTCTGGATTCAAATCCTGCCTTAGTCAGGAATCTTAGACTCCACTTAACAAATACCAAATTCATACTGAATTAAAAGTAAAAGGGTAATTTACTGACTTACGTATTTGAGTATCACAGAGACCTCAGATTTTACCTCCTTTGCATCTTTTGTCATTGCTTTTCTCTGTGTATCCTTTGTTCTCAGGCAGGCTTT
Source organism: Myotis myotis (assembly GCF_014108235.1). Classification (NCBI taxonomy): domain Eukaryota; kingdom Metazoa; phylum Chordata; class Mammalia; order Chiroptera; family Vespertilionidae; genus Myotis; species Myotis myotis. The sequence continues at coordinate 116,157,425 of NW_023416346.1, read as the reverse complement.
AGCCATTTGGTACCTGGCCCTTGACACTCAGCCCAGAAGTGTTATCATGATGAACTAGTGACTGAGTAAACATTTCTGTTTTGTGATAACTCTGATAAAAATTCAAAGTGATCTTCATTGGCTTACCTTGAGTCACAGGTCAGTCTTGAAGTAATCATGGGCACAAGCCTGCAATGCAAGTCCTACCCTTAGATACAAACGTGGGTCATCCCCTACATGAGATTGGGTAAAAATGGACCTCCCAAAGAAAAATTGTAATATTTTTACTAGACTAAGGGGGAAACAGATAACTTATCAGGCATAAACAATGTTATTAGTACTCTCAACATATATTTAATTATTAGTAGTACTCTTAACATGTATGTAATTGCTGTCTCAATGGATAACTTAAATTCTTCTGGTAGTCTCCACTTCCATGTATTATTGGCAGTATTTCATTGATAGTGAGTGTATATACTAACTCATAGAATATTACCTGTTTGCTAATTGGAACAATAGTAGGCAACATTATTAGAGCACTTTCTACATGACAGACGGTGAGTTGTGGATGAAAAAGGGCCATATACTAACCTGACAAGCTCAGAGAAGGCCTGCATGAAGGCCTAGCGAACTCAAAGACCTAAAGTAACCACAAAGCTGATCTGAAATTAAAACTTTAATTAAAAGCAGTTTATGGTGGGTAGTCGTGTCCTAGGCCTGTATATTCCCTGATAAAGATCAACTTTGTTCTTTTTACATCTACCATAACATATTTTTGGAATGTCAGGGTACAACCTTCAGGGCCCCTTTTTCTGAACCCCTCAGGGCACAACCAATGTACCAGGGCGAGACCACAAATTGCTTCATTATTATTGTTATCATGTTAATTGTTGACTGTTAATTATCCTGTACCCACCTATGTAAAAGAAGCATGTATCTTTTACTTTTTATTTAATCTCAGAGGTTTCTCCTCCTCCCCCGCTTTGCTTTCTCCTACCTCCTTAATCTACCACCAATGGATTTCATGTAACCTACTTACATCTCCTCCTTTGATTGTAGTTTATAAAACAAGTTGAAAAAACTGCCATTCTCCGGAGCATTATCTCAATCCTTTAAGATACTGTTTCCCAGCAATTGTCGACAGTTTGGCTCAAATAAACTCACAAAAATTCTTTACGGGTTAAATGTTTCTTACATTTAATAGAGTAAAGTGTTACCATCAAGCCTAGACTGATGCAAACCTGACTGAGAATGACCTTGGGATCTGTGGCATTGATTTCTTGGAAACAATAAAGATAAATGAGGAATGTGTCTGTCTCCTTTGTTGTGCAGAACTGCACCTGTGTTGAAGGAGCTATACTTTGGCACTGAGGACTCTGAACTATGTGACCAGGACAGTGTAAAATTTTAATAGGTGGATGTGAAACCAGACAACTAATAGGTGTCGGCTGCCTGTCACTACTTGAGCCAATTCAGCAGAGACAAAGTTGAATCATATATGAGTGTTTATTCCAATACTGCCAGCAGTATGGGAGAGCATCAGGTCATCCACAAAAATCTGCTCTGCACCTCCCAACCCCATAAGCCAGCTGCTTATATGGGGTACAAGGACAAAAATTACAAAGGGAAGTGGGAAAAAGGAATAATAGTGGGTATGCAAAATAAAAATGTGTATTGCAGGCATGGGGAAGTAGGCAAAAGGAATAAGACTGGATATAATGGTTATGGATTACAGGCGATGTGAGCTGGGGGTGTGCAAAGGACAGGGGACATCCAGACTTCATTGCTCCCAGATTGGGGAGGATGGGCTGCATTTCCAGGTGAGCTTCCAGGTCCTCTGTACAACTCCAGCCAGGTTAGAATGTGCTTTCTTTAATCAGAACAAAACAATCACAGTTAACAGAGCATGATTAATATTTCTTATTAATATTTATTATAACTAATAGCTAGTAACCAATATACTATTTCTCCCCCTACCAGATGGGTTTGTGGTTTCTGTATGTTCAAATGACTCACATGCACCTTGGTGCTTATGCTTTGGATGGGTGATGTGGCAAAAGAATCTATGTACTTGGGCACGAGCTAGGACTGCCAATGATATACCTGTTGTAACTCCTGCCTTGAGTTGTTCTATAAAGTTAAGTAAATATAGCATCAGGTTGATGTGAGGGTTTTCGTCTCTTTTTTTGCCTCCTTTTACCTTGTGAGTCTTGCTGCCCATAAACAACTCCTAAATCCAGCTGTCCTACAGCATAGACTGTCCCAAGAGCTTTACATACAACTTCTTTATTCCTTTTGGAGAATTCTATTAATATGGTATGATTTAGAGGTGTGCAAGCTGACACCTGAAAGGCTGCACAATTTTAATGGTTATGTAGGCAAAATGTAGAAAAACCAAGATCACATCCAGACAGTCCAACCCAAGATTCTGTACTCTCAGCCAATATGCTATGCTGGCATATTTGCCCCAGATTATCTTCAGTCGCTCTTATGGTAATGACCTCAATGTTGCTGTAAAGTGTTTCCCACTTATATCTAAAAAAAAAGTCATATTGTCTTTAGGTCTAAATTTTACTAACTTAGGTCATATTGATGGGATTTTTGGACTTGAATGCATGGTGTTCCCCTAGGCAGGATGGTTTTCCCAGGCTCTTTGTCCAGCAGAGTCAAAGAATGAAACCAGGGACTAAGGATGGTTGAGCAAAGGTGGAAATTTATTGAGAAACAAACACAGACTCCCATGTGGGGAGGGGGAAAGAGTCACACTGAGTCCCTTTTTCCTAGGGTTTATAAAGGTGGCAATTTTTTTATGCCTCAATATCCCCTCTGATTCATCACTATTCCCCTTTGATTTGGTCACTATAGCAACTCCTGAGCTCAAGTCTCACATGAAGTTCCCTCCTTCTCCCTTATTGTTCTCCTACTCCCTCTGGGCTTTTCTTTCTCTTTCTTTGAATGAGGGTTTCCTTCCCTTTATTTTATAAATGTGTACCTTTTGCTACTCTCAGTTCCCTTATGGAAATGTAACTTCTGCTGCTCCCAGCTCCCTTGTCTTATGGAAATGTACCTTTTGCAACTCTGTAGCCCTGTGTTTTTTCCACGGACCCCTTAATTTTTAAAAATTTTCTAAACCTGCCTATTTCACCCCCCCCCCCAAATTCCTTTCAGTATCAATGGGAGGTGCTAAAAAGGGGTTTCTCGTTCACTTTTTTATATGGGCATACAGACTATTTGCCCTATAATGTGGTGACATACTTTTGTTTATGTCAAGTTTTGGAAAGTTACTGTACTGTTACTTCCTGCAGCATTAAAAAAAGTTTTTTCTTTTCTCTTTAATATCTTTCTTTTGAGATTTCTTTTCTCTTGACTGAAATTTCCACCCACGTAAGATTAGCTAAAATCCTATGTCAGGCTCTTTTCTTACTACCTATGAAAGCATTGTGTATTCCCTCTTCCTAATTGGAAACCATCGTCTGGATGTTTTGAAACTTGAATATTTTAATGATGGAAGCTCGTTTTTAGAGTGTAAATATGTCTTTGTTGATATAAGTGATTGGTTATTTCAGGCAGAGAGGATCTGAAAAGCAAGCAGTGGCAGTAACATTCAACCTATTAAAATGGTACTGTAACCTAATATTCAAAGTGTATTTAATGTGTTCTAACTATATATTATAATTAAGATGAAAATGTGTTTCTATTTTTTAACAGTTTAAAAACACTTTTTAAAGTTTATAAAGATGAAGACCCTAATGTCAGGGGCCTGAATGGAAGGGCTAGGAGTAAAATTAAAAAACAAACAAACATGATTTATTCAACTTAAGCTTATGGGGAAGTAATCACACCCTCTTTGTTAACCTAAGAACTTTATTGGATAAGGGTCCAATCTGAATCAGAGTCCAGCTACATCTGTCAGTATTCAAGCTAGAAGTAGTAAAGGACCTGTGTAGCATACTAAAAGTTCTGGGTTCCATTAAAATCAACTCAAATAAGATCAGAAGATTAACTTGATTGAAATTGTCCTTTTGAATGTCAATTTGATCCATTAGGAAAATAGTCCTGGATGGTGTTTTAAGACAAAAAATCAGCATGTAAAGTGGTTTAGGATTTGGGTATTTTTCTTTATATGATACTATTCATTATCTAACAAATATTTATTGAGTAGTTATAGGTGCTCATATAGGAAAAGCATGACAGCAGAGAAAAGGAAAAAGCAGATTAGACACAGGAAGAAAACAAGGAATAGGCAGGTCCATTTTTACATTAAAATGAGTACTGGAAAATGTTAATTTATTAAAACATAGAAAAATGTATGACCACATCTATCTCTAGATGTAAAGAAAATGCAATGACTGGGCCTTTGCTAAGTAACTGGCAAGATATAGCTCATATTTAGTGGTGCCTGTCTAAAGGATACTAAATTATAATAGATAATGATTCTTCCAGATACTTGTAGTTAGAACATGGGCTAAAGAAGCAATTACATGCTTGAAATATTCATGATTAGAAAGATTATCAGTATGCTTAGATTTTTATTTGGACTTCCATAAAAGCAGTTACAATACTATAAAGATGCTTTTGTTTTTACTCATGAAACCTTTATTGATGAATCGTTAATACCACGGAATTATTTCTTTTCTTTGCAAGCTGCTTCTAAAGCCTAGAATTGATCCAAGGGACATACTTTGCTGATTGGTGCATTATTTCCTCATGTACTGTTAGATTAAAAATATGCTTCCAAAGGTTTTTCTTTTTTTTCCTTATGTCATGTTCAATTATATTGCTTTGGGAATATGTTTCTTAAAAGGGTAGTTGATATTCAGGATTTCATTCGTGCATATAAAAATTCTCACTCCCAGAAGGCCAAAAAGGGAAATTATTTGTGTAGACATCGATTGTTAGCGTCATATATCTGGCACTAGATGGTATGATGGAGAGATTATATATAAAGCTCTGGACCCAGTCTGTCTGGGTTCAAATTCTAACACTGACTCCAGCTGTGTGACATTAGAAAAATTAACTTCTCATGACATTTTTATAACCTGTGAAATAAGTATAGGCATAGTGCCTGTCTCGTAAGTTTGTTTTAAGTAGCCAATATATGTTAGCATTTATAGAATATTATAGTATTTTCTTTTGTTGCATTCTTTAAGTCAGTCTTTAAAATTCAATGGGTTAAATAAGAAAAGGTTTATTTTTCATCAGATTATATCTCTTATGTGTCATGGTTGTAATACCTTACTGATTTTCCCATTTTGTTTTTAATGTAAGATAATTAGTCTGACTCTATTTTGACTTAGAATAGTATAAAATACTGTATTCATATGCCTAAATGTTCAGGTACCTCTTTACATTTAATGTCCTTTTGGATGTCAATATAATCCCATAGAATGGTGTTTGAATTTCTTTCTTCATTCATTCACAAGACTGTGCAGTGAAATGAACTAATACTCTGAGAAAAATGTCCAGAATCTTACTCTCTAGTAGAAGAGATAATAAAATTAGGCAAAGAACTACTGAAAATTATTTTTTAGATGGTAAATAGCAAAGCTATTATTTATATAATAGTAGCAGCACTTGGTAAACACTAATTCATTCTAAAATTTAGTAAATCTTATTTCTTTATGACAGTTTGGAGATTCCATAATTCATTTGGGAGATAGAGCTTTTATTTTCATCTCAGGGGACTGAAATCAATTTTACATGAGGGTTAGATTTTGAAGTCATTGCACATGATATCATTTGAAGTCAAAATTACTTTTGATCATTCTTAAGATTGTAGGGTTTGGTTTTGTTTGGACACTACATCCCATTGACAGCTTTTCCTCCAGCTTTAAAAAAAAACCGTCTGTCTTCAGTTAAACACTGATTATATTTAAAAGTCATATCATATGAAAAATGTATATTTTTAAATCCTAGAATCACTCTTATAACTCAAGAAGCTAACAAAATCACTGGAACGATTTTTTTAACTTTATTTTTATTGTTTGCACTATTACAGATATCCCCATTTTCTCCCTCCTTTCCCACCTCCACCCAGCCCTCATTACCCTTTCCTCTGGCCATCATCACACTGTTGTCTGTGTCTATGAGTTATGCATACCATATACTAGTATGTTCTTTGGCTAAGCCTATCACCTCTTTTATCCAGTCTCTTTCCACCCCATTCCCCTCTGACAGCTATAAATCTATTCCATGTATCCATGCCTCTGTTTCTTTTTTGTTCATCAATTTATTTTGTTCATTAGATTCCACATAAAAATGAGAGCATATGGTATTTGTCTTTATCTGACTGGCTTATTTCACTTAGCACAATAATCGGATCCACCAATGCTATCTGAGACATAGTCTCCCTTCATGATGATGGCAGACTTGATGGAGGAGAAGCCATAGCAAGAAGCAGATTTCATTCCTCTGGTTATATCACATCTGCTAAAACATATTGGCCAAAGCAAGTCACATGGTTAAACCTAAAGTCAAGGAATGGGAAAGGAAACTCTGCCTCTAGTAGGAGGAAGTACAAAGTCACATGGGAAGGGACATGATAACAGGAAGGAAAGCATTGGGATCAAACTGAAGTCTACCCAAGAACTTTGGTGTTTAATTCTTGGCAAAGTAAATATTGCAGTGTTGGCAATAAGATATTATCTAGAACACAGTGACAATAGATTGTTCTATTTGTTCAAAGGATAAATAAATATTATTAAGTTTTAATCTGTGGGTCCACTTTCCATACTCAGTGATTCTAAGCTTACATCATTTGAGGGCTGCATAGATTAATTCACCTTAATTAGGAGACTATGTTATAGCAAAGAATAAGAAATATGTATTAATCCCTTGTTATTATTTTTAAGATTCTTCTCTAGACCTATGCAAACAGTGATAATTAATTTCCAATTCTTTTCTCTCAAAGAGGTCTCAATGTAGTGAAATATAAGAACATTTTGATTTTTGTATCAACTATTTCTTTAGCAGTAAATTTGAGTGTTAAATTACAGATTTTGATTTTTGATCAATTTTTAGAAATAAAGGAAATTGTCCTTGTGCTTTACTGAAAAGTTTACATTTATTTAAAATTACACCCTTCTTGTATTGAAGAAAATCAACCATCCATTTTTATAATTAAAAAATAATGTGGGAAAAGATTGAGACCAGAACAATCATACAGGAGAAAAAAATGGCGACCAGCAGGAAGGTAGGGAGGGAGAGAGTGTGAGAGCGCAAGGAAGTGATAGAGGAGTGTGTGGACGTGTGTGGTGTGTGTGTATGAGCTAGGGACAGTTAGCTTCTGCAGGTCTTCTAAGGGGCTGCTAAACTGGGCAGTCTTAGGCGGCGGAGTCCCGCTCCCTGCGCGGACACTCCTGGGCGGCCAGCACAGGCACAGCGACCATGCCATCTTGGGAAACAGAGCTGCTTGAGACTAGGATCCTGGCCTCAGCACCACCCAGTCTGATCTCAGACGCATACCAGGACCCTGCAGCCACTGGGGACAGAGACCTGTGACCACAGCTACAGACCTGTGGACACCAAAAGTTCAGAAATCCCCGCGGCAGATCCGTGAGTAACAGAGCACATCCCCCCTTCCCGCAGGCTTGCGGGCAGCACCAGAGTAACTAACTGATAGACCCAACCCTTGCAAGGGCCTCAGCGCTGCAGGAACTTTGGCCTGGAAGTGCAGGAGCACCTTGGAACTGATCCCGCATAGGGCTGGGTTCAGGAGTCCTGGGCTGGGAGCAATCCCGCGAACACTGGGAACTGGTCCTGCTCGCACTGCCTGCTCCAGGAGCCCTGGGCTGGGAGCAATCGCGTGAACACCGGGAATTTGTCCCGCGTAGCACAGGCCCAGGGACCCCGATTCTCTGGGCAGGAGGCAGCACCAAGTACCAGTGACTTGACTGTGTTAATTTTTTTTTTTTTTTTTATTGCTTAAAGTATTACAAAGGGTATTACATATGTGTCCATTTTATCCCCCCGCCCTAGACAGTCCCCTAGCCTCCCCTATCCCCCAATGTCTTATGTCCACTGGTTATGCTTCTATGCATGCATACAAGTCCTTTAGTTGATCTCTTACCCCCCTACCTCCTGCCCCGCAACCCTCCCCGGCCTTCCTGCTGCAGTTTGACAATCTGTTTGAGGCAGCTCTGCCTCTGTATCTATTATTGTTCAAAAGTTTATAATGGTCTCTATTATCCATGAATGAGTGAGATCATGTGGTATTTTTCCTTCATTGACTGGCTTATTTCACTTAGCATACTTGACTGTGTTTCTTATCACCTGCGCGAGATCCTGATTCCCTGTGCATTCATACTAAGAGCCAGTGACTCCAATTCCTGGTGCAAGGGCACACAGGGACCCTGATTCTCAAGGCGAGGTCTCCCGAAACAACAGAGACTCTGATACTGGATTCTTGGGGAACTCTGACTCCTGGTGCTCGCTAGGGGGCTCTGGTTTTCAACATGCTTCAGGGGGGTCTCTGTTTCAGCACGGTGCAGGCAGGGTCCCTGATACTAAGAGCGCATACGAGGCCACATTGAGAGCTGACAACACTGACTCTGAGCGAGCCTGGTTCCTACCAACCCACCACAGCCACACATCTTAGTGTCAGAGCTCTTCAGTGACACTAGGGTGGTGGGAGGCTCCCACTGCACACGGCCCAGGCCCACGGAACTCGACGTTTGAACCATCGGGAGATAATCAGAATGAAGAGACGACACAACACCCAGAGGAAAGACAATGAGGAGTTGCCAAGAAAGGAAATTAATGAAGTTGAAGCATGCAACATGACAGAAAAATAATTCAGAATAATGGTTGTACAATTCATTCACCGGATGGATGAGAAAATCAACAACCTATGCAAGAATCAGGAAGAAATGAAAAGTGATATAGCTACAATCAAAAGCACCATGGAAAGTTTCAATAGCAGACTAGAAGAAGCAGAGGACCGAATTAGTGAGTTAGAAGATAAGGCAGAGAAACAAGCTCAATCTGAACAGCAACTGGAGAAAAAAATTAAAAAGCAGGAGGAGACCTGAAGGGAGCTTCAGGACAACATGAAACGAAGTAACATTCGCATAATAGGGCTGCAAGAAGGACAAGAAGAGCAGCAAGGATTAGAAAATCTATTTGAAGAAATAATGTCAGAAAACTTCCCAGATATGGGGAAGAAAAAAGTTACACAAGTACAGAGAGTCCCAGGCAAGATGAACCCCAAAAGACCCACACCAAGACACGTCATAATAACGATTGCAAATGTACAAGACAAAGAGAGAATCTTAAAGGCTGCAAGAGAGAAACAGAGAGTTACCTACAAAGGATCCCCCATCAGATTATCAAATGATTTCTCAACAGAAACACATCAGGCCAGAAAAGAATGGACAGAAATTTACAAAGTGATGCAAAGCAAAGGACTGAATCCAAGAATACTCTATCCAGCAAGGCTATCATTCAAAATTGGAGGGGAAATAAGAAGCTTCACAGACAAAAAAGGCTAAGGGAGTTTATCACCACCAAGCCAGCAATGCAAGAAATGCTAAAGGGACTGGTGTAAAAAGAAGAAATGAAAAGCCCAGAAAGAAAACAGTCACAAAAAAATAGAAATGGCTACAAACAAGTACCTTTCAATAATAACTTTAAACGTAAATGGACTAAATGGTCCAATCAAAAGACATCGAGTGGCTGAATGGATAAAAAAACATGACCCATATATTTGCTGTCTACAAGACACCCACCTCATTAGAAGGGACTCACACAGACTGAAAGTGAAGGGATGGAAAAATATCTTTCAGGCAAATGGAAAAGAAAAGAAAGCTGGGGTAGCAATACTTATATCGGACAAAATAGACCTCAAAGTGAAGGCCATAACAAGAGATAAGGAAGGCCACTTCATAATACTAAAGGGATCAATACAACAAGAGGATACAACCCTGATAAACATATATGCACCCAATGCAGGAGCATCCACATACATAAGAAAAGTCCTGGAAGATATCAGGGGAGAGACCAATAACAATACAATCATAGTAGGGGACTTTAATACACCACTGACATCACTGGATAAATCCGCTAGACAAAAACTCAGCAAAGAAACAGCAATCATAAATGACTCACTAGATCAGATGGACTTAATCAACATCTTCAGAACACTTCACCCCAAAGCCACAAAATATACGTTCTTCACAAGTGCTCATGGGACATCTTCAAAAATAGACCACATATTGGGTCACAAACAAAGTCTCCCCAAATTCAAGAAGATTGAAATCATACCAAGCATCTTCTCAGATCACAAGGGCATAATATTAGAAATAAACTTCAATAGAAACAACTCAAAATACTCAAACACTTGGAAGCTGAATAGCATGTTATTAAATATTGATTGGGTTACCAATGAGATCAAAGAAGAAATTAAAAACATCCTGGAAACTAATGACAATGAAAACACAACAATCCAAAACCTTTGGGACACAATGAAAGCAGTCCTGAGAGGGAAGTTTATAGCTCCACAGGCCTATCTCAACAAACAAGAAAAAATGGTAGTAAATCATCTAAACCTACAGCTCAAAGAACTAGAAAGCAACAAGAAAAGCCCAGAGTGAGCAGAAGGAAGGAGATAATAAAGATTAGAGCAGAAATAAATGACATAGAGACCAAAAAAAAACAATACAGAAAATCAATGAAACCAAGAGCTGGTTCTTTGAAAGGATAAACAAGATTGACAAACCTCTAGCCAGGCTCACCAAGAAGCAAAGAGAGAGGACCCAAATAAACAAAATCAGAAATGATAGAGGCGAAATAACAACAAATCCAACAGAAATACAAATGATTGTTAAAAAATATTATGGACAACTCTACTCTAACAAACTAGACAACCTGGAGGAAATGCACATATTCCTAGAAAAATACAACATTCCAAAACTCAATCAGGAAGAATCTAAAAATCTCAACAGGCCAATAACTTTGGAAGAAATTGAAGGAGTCATCAAAAACCTTTCAGCAAACAAAAGCCCAGGGCCAGACGGCTTCACAGGGGAGTTTTACCAAACATTCAAGGAAGAACTAAAACCTATCCTCCTCAGACTACTACAAAAAATTCAAGAGGAAGGAACACTTCCAAGCTCATTCTATGAAGCCAGCATCACCCTAATACCAAAACCAGGTAAAGACAACACAATGAAAGAGAATTACAGGCCAATATCCCTCATGAACATAGATGCTAAAATCCTCAACAAAATCTTAGCAAATCGAATCCAGCAGTACATCAGAAAGATCATACACCACGACCAAGTAGGATTTATCCCAGGGATGCAAGGATGGTACAATATCCGCAAATCAATAAACGTGATACATCACATAAACAAACTGAAAGAAAAAAACCACATAGTCATATCAATTGATGCAGAAAAAGCGTTTGACAAAATTCAACACCCATTTTTGATAAAAACTCTCAGCAAGGTGGGAATTGAAGGATCATACCTCAACATAATAAAAGCCATATATGACAAACCCACAGCCAACATCATACTCAATCGACAAGAACTAACACCATTTCCCCTAAGAACAGGAACAAGACAGGGATGCCCACTCTCACCACTCCTGTTCGACATAGTACTGGAAGTATTAGCCATTGCAATTAGACAAGAAGAAGAAATAAAAGGCATCCAAATTGGAAAAGAAGAAGAAAAACTGTCCTTATTTGCAGATGATATGATATTATACTTAAAAAACCCTAAAGACTCCATCAAAAAATTATTAGACTTAATAAAAAAATTCGGCAATGTAGCAGGATACAAAATTAACGCCAAGAAATCTATGGCATTTCTATACACCAATAGTGAACTTCCAGAAAGAGAGACTAAAAAAGCAATCCCATTTACCATTGCACCAAAAAAATTAAGCTACCTAGGAATAAACTTAACTAAAGAGGTAAAAGACCTCTACTCAGAAAACTACAGGACATTGAAAAAAGAGATAGAGGAAGACATAAAGAGATGGAAGAACATACCATGTTCTTGGATTGGTAGAATCAACATCATTATAATGTCCACACTGCCCAAAGCAATCTATAAATTCAACGCACTTCCCATTAAAATACCAATGGCATATTACACAGACCTAGAACGAACTCTCCAAAAATTCATCTGGAATAAAAAACGACCCCGAATAGCTGCAGCGAACCTGAGAAAGAACAAAGTAGGTGGGATCTCAATACCAGATATCAAGCTGTATTACAAAGCCACTGTTCTCAAAACTGCCTGGTGCTGGCACAAGAACAGACATATAGATCAATGGAATAGAATAGAGAGCCCAGAAATCAGCCCCAACCAATACGCTCAATTAATATTTGACAAAGGAGACAAGAACATACAATGGAGTCAAGATAGTCTCTTCAATAAATGGTGTTGGGAAAATTGGACAGATACATGCAAGAAAATGAAACTAGACCACCAACTTACACCATACACAAAAATAAACTCAAAATGGATAAAGGACTTAAATATACGACGGGAAACCATAAAAATACTAGAAGAATCCAAAGGCAATAAAATCTCAGACATATGCTGAAGCAATTTCTTCACCAATACAGATCCTAAGGCATTGGAAACTAAAGAGAAAATAAACAAATGGGACTACATCAAAATAAAAAGCTTCTGCACAGCAAAGAAACCATCAATAAAACAACAAGAAAGCCCACTACATGGGAGAACATATTTGCCAATGCTATCACTGATAAGGGTTTAACCTCCAACATTTATAGGGAACTCATACAACTCAACAAAAGGAAGATAAACCATCCAATCAAAAAATGGGCAAAGGACCTAAATAGACACCTTTTAAAAGAGGACATTCAGAAAGCCAAGAGACATATGAAAACATGCTCAAAGTCGCTAATCATCGGAGAGATGCAAATCAAAACAACAATGAGGTGCCATCTCACACCTGTCAGAATGGCTATCATCAACAAATCAGCAAACGACAAGTGCTGGAGAGGATGTGGAGGTAAGGAACACTTGTGCACTGCTGGTGGGAATGCAGACTGGTGCAGCCACTATGGAAGACAGTATGAAGTTTCCTCAAAAAACTACAAATGGAACTCCCATTTGACCCTGTGATCCCACTTCTAGAAATATATCCCAAGAAACCAGAAACACCAATCAGAAATGATATATGCACCCCTATGTTCATAGCAGCACAATTCACCATAGCTAAGATCTGGAAACAGCCTAAGTGCCCATTTGTAGATGAATGGATTAGAAAACTGTGGTACATCTACATGATGGAATACTATGCTGCTGTAAAAAAGAAGGAACTCTTACCATTTGAAACAGCATGGATGGAACTGGAGAGCATTATTCTAAGTGAAATAAACCAGTCAATGAAGGAAAAATACCACATGCTCTCACTCATTTCTGGATAATAAAGACCATTATAAACTTATGAACAAAAATAGATACAGAGGCAGAGCTGCCTCAAACAGACTGTCAAACTACGCAGGAAGGCCGGGGAGGGTGGGGGGGGGGGGTAGGGAGGGGGTAAGAGATCAACCGAAAGACTTGTATGCATGCATATAAGCATAACCCATGGACACAAGACACTGGGGGGGGGGGGTAGGGGAGGCCAGGGGATTGTCAAGGGCAGGGGGGGAAAAAGGAGACATATGTAATACTCTTTGTAATACTTTAAGCAATAAAAAAAATATTTAAAAAAAAAAACACAAACAAACAAACAAACAAAAAAAAGAAGAAGAAGAAGAAGATTGAGACCAAGATGGCCGTGTGTTGTAGGTAAATGCAGTGCTCGTTGCTTCCCACCAACACATCAAAATTATAACTAAAATACAGGACAACCATCATTCATATCAGCCTGAAATCTGGCTGAAAAGAAGTCCTACAACTAGAGAAGTAAAGAAGAAAGTACATCAAGACTGGTAGGAAGGGTTGAGGCGCAGAACGAATGGTTCCACATCCACGTGTGGCATTTTTTAAGTCAGGAGGGATCTCTCTGCTGCAGAGGTCTCCCTTAAGGAGTTGGGTGTCCCAGTCCCACACCAGACCCCTCAGCCCAGACTTCCAGTGCTGGCAAGAGGAATCCCCATAACTTCAGTTGGAAAAACCAGTGGGAATTGTGGCTGAGTGACAAGGAGGCAGCTGGAGTCCCAGCAGTTCCTTTAAAAGGGCCCACGCACAGACTTACTTGGTTTTGCTCCCTCTGAGCTCCAGCACTGGGGCTGTGGCTTGGGGGGGGATGCAGGGACATACAGGGAGGGAAGGGATTGTCTGGCATCAGGTCAAGAACTGGGCACAATTTTCTCCCAGACAGGTGTGCTGGCAGGGGTCATTGTTCCTATGCTGAAACTTCCCCCATCAAAGAGGTGACTGGCAATTGAATCTAAAAGTCAAAATAAATGAACAAGGAATCTAATGAACAAAATAAACCGATGAATAAAATAGAACCAGAGGCAGAGAAACAAGGAACAGACTGAGGAATCTCAGAGGGAAGAGGGAAGAGGGAGCAGAAAGAGATTAACCAAAGAACTTGCATGCATATATGCATTACCTATGGACACAGACAATAGGGTGGTGAAGGCCTGGGGCGGGATCTCAACCAGGTGGAGGAGGGCAATGAGGAGAAAAAAGGGGGACATCTGTAATACTCTCAACTATAAAATTTTTAAAAAAATAATGTGGGGAATAATTAATGTGGGGGTGTAAGATTTTTATTGCTTGGAGAACTTTAAAACTCTATTAATTTCCCATTAGTTGTAGCATAATGACCCAAGTCCTTAAGTGGAAAGGAAAGTAAACTTTTTCAACCAAACTTTGTGCTAGTGACCCAGCATGTGCTATTAATTTAAACTGTTTCTTTCAATGATTTGATTATATTTTATGATATAACCTACTCAGTGGATTAAAATGTAGGAAATGTTTCATTTGGTTCCTAAATGAGGGATGATAATGAAGGTCATAAAATGTCTCCTAAAATGAACAAATTGCTATTAAGATAAAGTATATAAATAAATCACCAACTAAAAATCATTCTATTTCCATATATATTAAGAAAGGGAGAGAGAGAGAGAGAGAGAGAGAGAGAGAGAGAGAGAGAGAGAGAATATGGAGAGTATGTATGTATGTAAAATTATAGAATTCTTGATATTTGCAATGATTGGTTATATTTATTTACTTTATATAATTAATTTACTTCCCCTAAATCACACACATATCAACCTATTCTTATATGCTTAAATGCAAACACATTTGAGAATTTAAAAGCAAAAGTTTTATAACCACTTGCTAATCAGAAAACATAAAGCTAAAGTGCCTGAGCATTTTAAGGATTGTGGAGTATGTGGACTAATTGGAACCTTCATATACTGCTGGTGGGATTTTATAGTATTGGTACAATTGCTTTGGAAATCTCTTTGGCAATATCTTTTCAATATGAACATATGTATGTTCAAGACACAAGAATTCGACTCCTAAGTGTATTCCCCAAAATAATGTATGTACATTCATCAGAATATATATATATATATATATATATATATATATATATATATATATATATATAAACACACACACACAAAGGTGTTTATAGCAGCAGTATTCATATGATCTCTAAACTGGAAGCAATCTGAATGTATATCAACACTATAACATGGATGATGAGCATCAACATAATATTTAGCAAAAGAAGCCAGGCAAAAAATACATACTATATAATTCCATTTATATAAAGTTCAACACAAGTAAACACTAATCTAAGGTGTTAGAAATCAGAATGGAGTTTACTTTTATGGTGGTATTTGGTGAGTGGAAATGGACATGAGGGGGGCCTCAAAGATGTTAATAATGTACTTTTTGATCTTGGTGGTGATGATATGGCCGTGTTTATTTAGGCAAAATGTATCAAGCTGTGTAATTAAGTTTTATGCACCTATCTGCATATGTTATATTTTAACAGCTTTATTGAAGTATAGTTGATGTACAAAGAATCGCACATATTTTATGTGTACAGTTTGATGAGTTTGGACACAGGAAACACCTGTGAGACCATTGCCACAATCAAAGTAATGGACATATCCAGTACCACTCAGAGTTTTTTATGTCCTTTTGTTTTATTTTCTGAACATGTTATATTTTTGGTAAAATGTTCACTTAAAAAAAACACACAGAACTTGTTTCTCGATGACTTCCCGTCACCCTTATTTTTCACAATTTCTGAAACAGTTGCTTAATAACTCTAACACATTCTAACAACTTCCCATTATTTTTCATTCTTCAAATCATGGAGGAATTATTGTAATCTTTTCAAGTCCCTCATCCTATTCACTTATTATTAACTCCTATTGTGGGGAATAGACAGCAGGCCTTAGAGAATTTATAGAGCCTCACTTCATTCTTGTATCTGCCAAAAGAAACTTTACGTTACAAACCTTCATTATTGATTCTCTCCATGACATTTAAAATGGTATATTTCATAGCAACTTTGTCTGCTACCACCTTTCTGCCCAAAGTAATTTACAGCAGCCATGGAAGTTTTGAAATTAGATTGGAGACTTTCTGTCCCAAACCACATGCTTTCTGAAACAGAAGGAATTTTGAATAGTGTGAGGTTATTCCTAATCCTGGCAATAATACCTCAGAATAATGAAAGACTTAATGGGTTGATCTATTAAGTCCATTTTTCAAATCAAAGGTGAAGATTTTTTTTTTCCTTGAAAAATCAAGGTTAGGTCTGTCTCCAGGCATGCATTTAAGCAAAGAACATGGGTTGCTAAGAAAGGAAGGCCTCCTAAGGTAAGCACAGGGCATAGTCATTCAATTGGAAAGCCCTTTAACAAAGGAATTGCTTCCTTGTGAGCAATATTAAAGCAACCTCCTATTACTAAGGCATGTTAAACTACCTCTTGGGCATTTTGCTAAAACTTTAAGCTGCATTACAGGCTTTTTGTAAAATGTATTTTTTCTGTGAAATAGCTCAAATACTCTCTCCTTTCTCTCTCTTTTTTTTTCCTATCCCTTACAGACTCCATCAAAGTTGCCCAATTTCAAACATTAATTTCTTCTATAGCTCTCACGAAGTTTCACACAGGGAGCTATTGAGAAGCAAGAAATCTGATGATGGGGCAGAGTTCTTTTGTGACTAGAAGAGATGAAACCCCTGTAGAATGCAGACGTGTCAAAATTATTGTTTTTGTCTTACACCAAAATATAGCTTGTATAATAAAGAAAATTCACAAATAGTAAAAAATAAACAGCATGACTTAGGCACAAAACATAATCATGAATTCCATGCAATTCCTTCAATTATTATTACTGGATTCAGTGGTTGTAAGTGGCCAGGTGTACTGTGTGGGGTGATGTGTTTGACTGCTAGCTGTTCCCTTTAAATCTGTTGTATTTCTCCATAGTCATATGAGGCAACCCAACTGGAGACCATAGTCTCCAGCCACCTTTGCAGGCATGTATGGCCACTCAATTAAACTCTTGCTAATAAAATAGGAGCATGAGAAATTTTTGCTTGATCTGGAGTTCCTCTATTTCCTCTTCACACATATTGAAGGCCAAATGAGGCAGTGGGTAGCTATCACCCTATGGAGTAGGGCTGTGTGCTATGGGATGGCATAGTACCAATATGGAAAGTGCCTTTACCATTGACTGTCTTGACAACATTGAGCCACACCTCCAGTCTAGATGTTGAACTCACATAAGAAAATAATATACTTCTGTTCACTTTTAGCCACTGTGATTTTTATCTTTGTTATAGAAGCTAAGCTTCATCCAAACTAATTCATTTCTTCCTACTCTTAACTCTTCAGACATAAGGGTGGTAACATTGTGCCTGACAGTGTTTGTGTTTTCTCTACACACTTTCCCACACCTTCAGAAATTCTCCTTTCATTAGACATCCTCTAAGTGCACAGTTTGAGCATTGCATCTATTTCATACTTCATGTATTTACTAGTCAAGGTATTATGATTGAGTTTATAAAAATCAGGCCTCATATTTTAATGGATTGCATTGAGAGTCTGCCCCGGTGGTCAGTGTGCATCATAGTGACTGGTCAGACGGTTGGACACTTAGCATATTAGCCTTTTATATATAGAGATATTAACGGAATATCTTGAAAATATATACATGATGGTGAGAATGAAAAATTGTACAAACACATTAGAGGACAGTTTGGCAGTTTTTTACGAAGTTCAACATATTCTTACCATACAAAGCATCAAATGCACTTTTGTGTATTTACCTAAGTGAGTTGAAAACTTACGTCCACACAAAGACCTACACACTAATGTTTTATGCATAAAAGCCAAAACTTGAAAGGAACCAAGATGTGCTTTAATAGATTAATGGATAAACAAACTGCAGTACATCTACACAATGGAATATGATTTAATGATAAAAAATTAAGCTATGAAAATATATAGAGGAATCTTGAATGCATATCACTCAGTGAAGGATAGATCAGTCCAAAATGCTACAATTTCCAACTCTGTGACACCCAGAAAAGGCAAAAAAAATCAGCAGTTACCACGGGTTCCAGGAAGTGTGTGTTGAGGGAGAAGGAGGTAGAGAGAGAGAGGGAGAGACAGATGAATAGTCAGAGCACAGAGTATATTAGTAGTTCTAGCACTTTACACAATGATTTTAGGACAGTAAATCTATTCTGTATGATACAGTAATGATGGATACATTTCATTATACATTTGTCAAAACCCATAGAACTATATAACACAAAGAGTGAATTCTAGTGTATACTATGGACTTTAGTTAATAATGTGTCTGTATTTATTCATCAGTTGTAACATATATACCACTCTAATGTAAGATGTTAAATAATAGGAGAAAATATAATTTATTTTAGGAAGTGACCTAATGTGTCCTTAAAAAAAGTTAACATTAAACTGGAACATTTGCTTTGTGGGGAGTAATCGAGGGGCATGGGAGGAATTAACAGTTTTGTATACTTTAATTCAGGTCCTCACCCACTTATAAGTTATATAGTCTAACAGTCTCTTAAATTGTTTTCCTGCTATAGGCTTTACATTTTCCTGGCCATTTCAAACATAGATAATTAAGTGTACTAAATCATTGCTTTTCCTTGCCATACAATACTAAAAAAGCCTAAATGTCGTTCTATTGCTTATAGAATGATTTTTTTTGTTTTATTTTATTTTTTTTTAAATTTTAGATTACAGTTTGCATTAAATATTATTTTGTATTAATTTCAGATGTACATCATGGTGGTTAGACAATCACTTACATTACAAATGTCCCCTCCAATATTTCCAGTACTCTCCTGGCACCATATATAGTTATTACAATATCATTGGCTATATTTCCTATGCTTTAGTTTACACCACCATTACTACTTCATGACTGCATTGGATGGACCTAGAGGGTATCATGCTAAGTGAAATAAGTCAACCAGAGAAAGACAAACACCATATGATTTCACTAATCTGTGAAATCTATATAACAATATAGATGAACAAACAAAACAGAGACAGACATAGGGATACAGAGAGTAGACTCACGGTTGCCAGTGGCGAGAGGTATTGGGGTACTGGGTGAAAAAGGTGAAGGGCTTAAGAAATACAGACTTGCCGAAACCGGTTTGGCTCAGTGGATGGAGTGACGGCCTGCGGACTGAGGGGTCCCTGGTTTGATTCCGGTCAGGGGCGTGTGCCTGGGTTGCGGGCACATCCCCAGTGGGGGATGTGCAGGAGGCAGCTGATCGATGTTTCTCTCCCATCGATGTTTCTAACTATCTATCTCTCTCCCTTCCTCTCTGTAAAAAAATCAATAAAATATATTTAAAAAAAAGAAATACAGACTGATAGTTACAAAATAGAAGGATATATTTTTTTAAAAATTAACATTACGCTCACTCCTTCATTTGACTATTTCTCACCTAAGCTCTAAAATAAATAATTTCTACTGCCCTTTTAAAAACTATATTCCAGGGAAACTGGTCTATTCATTCTCACTTCTATATTTACTTTCTTTTGACTAAACCTAAAGAAAGAAAATGTTGAGAACAAAATCTCTAGCAATTATAAGCTGTGATATTGACCAAGTTTTAAAAAAGCTTTTGAGCATCAATTTCTTCTTCTGAAAAATGTAGATGGTAATAAAGCATGATGCTAAGTGATCTGGAAATGAATGTACAGAAAAGAATCCTAGTAGATTATGGCTACTGTCCTGAAAGTATTTACCATCTAATTGCAAAAGACTAAATGAATTATAGGGTAAACTCCTTGATAGCAGGGTACATATCTGGCTACTGCAAATTAGTAGTTCTAACACTTTACACAATGCTTTATGTGTACCTAACACTAAATATATGTTATAATGATAAACAGAAAAATGTGAAATGTGGAGTTTTTAAAATTTGTCCTCACATTTAATGAAATAAATCATTCTAATTGGCATTTTAAAAAAGACGAAAAAATTTCAAAAACTTTTTAAAAATATAATTTTATTGATTTCAGAGAGGAACAGAGGGGTAGAGATAGAAACATCAATGATGAGAGAGAATCATTGATCAGGTGCCTCCTGCACACCCCCTACTGGGGATTGTGCTTGCAACCCAGGCATGTGCCCTGACCCAAAATTGAACTGTGACCTCTTGGTTCATAGATTGATGTTCAACCACTGAGCCATGGCAGTTGGGCAAGACTAAAACTTTGTTTTGGAAATTATTAGCTTGTCTTTGCCTTACTCTCAGTTTTTAATTTTTTTCATTTGTAAAGCAAAAATAAAAAATAAAAACCCTACAGTACGTACAACAGCAAACAACAGACTAAAGTTGAAAGAATTATCCATTCTTCTGTCATGTTTGCTAGCTATATTTGTCAGTATAACAATCTAATAAATTTATTTAGTATTTTATGGTTTATAAAGTACTTTCAATGCTGTAATTATACATTTGATCCTCAAATAACTGTGGGTAAATTTTTTTCTGGCACAGAGATGGGCTGGCTTACATATATTTTCTCCTCAAAACCAGTAATATACATGGTAGGGCAAAAATAGGTTTCTTGTGCCACTGTGACATTTTTTTGAGTTAATAAAGCTATTATAATAATCATAACTGGAATGTCTTTTTCCATATTCACAACTGTAAACCTACTTTGCCCCACCCTGTACACACCCAAGATTATTGACTATGTTCCACAATTGACCTCAGCAAGTAGTAAACCTATAAGCTCAATCTCATTAACATCATGGTTGACCACCAACCAATGTTACCACATTGTTTAATGCTGTTCTTCCAAATATGGTACAAAACCACCACTGAGCTGAATGACTGTGTATGAATCAAAATCACAGAAGATTCAATTAACACAATTAAAATGCTTTAAAGAAAAGGAAAGAGTTTTGCTATATGTATGCTATAATCCTCAACAGAAAAATAAAGACAACCAGAGAACTGGAAGAGTCTCACCTCTCTAAAAAATCCCTAGTAAAATGAAAGCTGTATTACTCTGTGTCACTGGGTAAAAGGATTTGAAGGTGTACACATTCAGCTTTTAGCTTGGAATAAAGATTTTCCACTAGAAGTTGTGTTTTCGTGGTTTAGAGTGGCCCACAACTACTGTCTTTTGAATTTTTTCATGTGCCCAAGAGTATAATCTACCAGAAAATTCAGAATTATTTACATTTCATATAGATCTTTGGCTTTAATATTTTTAGAGGTTTTGGAAACAGAACTACATAGCTTTCTTGAATATACAGTATAGTCAAAATCATTTTGGCTGAAAGCAAGGTAGCTAGTGCATTTTAGTCAAAATCATGATAAAAAGTATTAATTAGCCCTGGGTATTTTGTTTATTGGTAATTTTGGTGCATCCTGGGGCCATTTTATAACTCTTAATGTTTTATTGATATATTATATTTTGTTGAATTTACCAGGTTCTTTTTACACTACCTGCTTTCTTTCATTATAATTCATTCTAAGTCAGTTATTCCAGCTCTATCATGTCATGTACATCATAAGACAATCAGTTGAAATAATCAAAGTATCTAACAACTGCATAGATGAATATGTTTTGTATATTTCTATTTTTATTGTGTTAATATCTCTATATATTTATAGATACCTGTATATATCTATATATCTATACTAGAGGCCCAGTGCACTGGGGTGGGGGTCCCTCAACCTGGCCTATGCCTTTGGGGGATGTCTGCTTGCTGGCTTAGGCCCAGTCCCCTTGGAAATCAGGCCTAATCCAGCAGTCAGACATCCCTCTCACAGTCCGGGACCCCTCACTCCTTACTCCCTGCCTGCAGTGGATGCGGGAGATGCTCCCACCACCACCACTGTGCTAGCCAGCCATGAGCCCGGCTTTTGGCTGAGCAGCACTCCCACTGTGGGAGTCCACTAACCACTGGGGGGCGGGGGGGAAGCTCATGCATTGAGCGTCTGTCCCCTGGTGATCAGTGCACATCATAGAGACTGGTCGTTCCTCCGGTAGTTCTGTCATTCAGTCAATTTGCATATTAGGGTTTTATTATATAGGATATATCTATATATCTCTATATATTAGCCTGAATATGAAATTATTATTTTTACAAATCAAAAGGATTAAATGGCAGTAGTTGAGTATGGTTTACTAGTAAAGTAATATATATGTAATATATATACACATACATACAACTTGGAAATAGGTACATTGAGATGTTGACATTAGTTACCTTTGGAAAGATTTAGATGATAGTAATTTTTGATTTCCATTTATACATCTTTACATTTTTTTGAAGAATGATCAGACTTGATTTGTAATAAGGACAAAATATTGTACAACACTATCCTATCTAATAAAAGAGAAACATGGTAATTAGCCATACATCCGCTACCCTTCCCATTGGCTAATCAGGGTGATATGCAAATTAACTGCCAGCCAAGATGGCGGCCGGCAGCCAGGCAGCTGGAAGCGAACATGAGGCTTGCTTGCTTCAGTGACAGAGGACTCCAATGTTCCCCGCCTGCCTTGCTGGCCTCTGAGCTTGCAGTTTGAAACATTGTTACAAATATAGAAGCTAAACAAAACCCCAGAAACCTGCTTTCAGCCAGCCAGGATCTCAGAGCTGGAGTTGAAACAGTGTTTCGATTATAGAACCCAAACAAACCAGATACCTGCTTTCAGTAGCGGAGGCCTAAGAGCTGGAGTCAAGCCTCAGAGCTAAAGCTGGCCCAGAATAAAAAAGAAAAAGAAGAAAAGGAGCGGTTGGGAGCTTCAGTCACCCGCCAGCCTGAAAATTGCCCTCAGCCCCTCACCCAGACTGGCCAGGCACCCCAGTGGGGACCCCCACCCTGAAGGGTGTGTGACCAGCTGCAAACAGCCATCATCCCCTCATCCAGGCTGGCCAGGCACCCCAGTGGGGACCCCCATCCTGAAGGGTGTGTGACCAGCTGCAAACAGCCATCATCCCCTCATCCAGGCTGGCCAGGCACCCCAGTGGGGACCCCCACCCTGATCCAGGACACCCTTCA
This sequence comes from Myotis myotis, assembly GCF_014108235.1. NCBI lineage: Eukaryota > Metazoa > Chordata > Mammalia > Chiroptera > Vespertilionidae > Myotis > Myotis myotis. The sequence goes on along the minus strand of NW_023416346.1, from coordinate 116,133,950 downwards.
GGGCAAACCAGCCGGCTCCCACCTGTGCACCAGGCCTCTATCCTATATAGTAAAAGGGTAATATGCCTCCCAGCACCGGGATCAGCGGAGCCGCGAGGGCTCCCAGCACCAGGATCAGCGTGACAAGAGGCAGCGCCCAAACCCCCTGATCACCCTGCAGCTCTGTGAGTGAAAGCGGGCGGGGCCACAACCCCCCTATCCGCCCTGCTCTGTTCGTGACAGGGGAAGGCACCCCAACATCCTGATCAGCCCTGCTCTGTGCCTGATACGGGGGAGCTCCCCAACTCCCTGATCACGCTGCGGCTCTGTGTGTGACAGGGTGTGACACCCCAACCTCCCCCCTGAGTGCACAAATTTTTGTGCACCGGGCCTCTAGTACAAAAATAAAAGGAGTAATTCTAGGAAAAAATGTGATGATGTACTTATATATTTTTAAAATTTATTTTATTGTTGAAAGTTTTACAGATGTCCCCAATTTCCCCCCTTTATCCCACTCCCCACAGCTCCTCACAACCCAGGCCTTCACCTGTCTATTGTCTATGAAGTATATATATGCATATATACTTATGACTTCTTTGGCTGATCTCTTCCAGCCCTCCTTCCTGCCTTCCCTCTGACATCTGTCAGTCTATTTCATGCTTCCATGTGATGTATATATTTTTAAATTTCACATCTAAATTTCTGACTGCAACAATTTATTACCTACTTTACTTTGATTTATAGTAAATATCTCAAACAGTATATCCAAAGCTAAACTCTTATTTTCCCGAACTTCAGCCCCTGTACCCACCAAATTGTCTTCTTCGGTAGTCTTCCCTTTGTCGGTAAAAGATAATTCCATCTTTAATTATCTCAGTCCTAAAATCTTTGTGCTTATCTTTGAGTCCTTCCTTTCTCTCATTCCCCACATTCAATCCAATAGGAAATACCACCACCTACACCCCTACCACCCTGGTTCATTCCAGGCCAATATGAAATCTCATTTGGTTTATATAGCAAATCATCTCACTGGTTTCCTTTTTTCAACTCCTGGTAACCATGGTGGTCCTTTTAAAATATCAGTCACATTATGTCACCTCTCCTCTCAAATCTTTAAGGGTTTCTCCTCTCATTTAAAATAAAATCCATATCCCTTGCTATAACCTATATTTCCCCTGGTGATGTGTTCCCTGCCTACCTCAGACTTCATCTTCTACCCTGCCCTTTCCTTATCCCTCTCCAGTTACACCATCCTCCTTTCTTTACCCCAGGTTACTGCATTTGCTATACTGGGATACTTTTTCCTCAGATAGCAATATGGCTTTCTCAATCACATCATTCATGTCTCTGTTAGAATATCACTACATCAGAAGACCTGCTTGACCATTGAAATTAAAATAGCTAGCAATAGATATTGATAGATGTACCTATACATATAAATATAATAATATGTCTTTATCACATTGCTATCGTTAGAATCTGGATTCTATAAGCAAAGTCTCTGGTTTTGGTCTTTATTGACTACTGTTACCTTTATGTTTAAAATAGTTTTTGACACATATTAGCATCAAAAAACAGTTGACTGAATGAATTAATACAATCATTACATAGTACATTATGGGAATGGGAGGTTTTTAAATAAACAATCCACCAGTAGTTTGTTTTCACATTCAGTTCACTTAGGGTTACAGGAGCAATAATTAAGCACCTGAATTCACTTTGAAGCTAGAATGACAATTAGCCTCTGTGAAAGAATTGACTTCTTACAGATACAGTAATCGGTTTTATATTTCTAGATTTAGAGTCATCCAATTGTGAGATGATTAGCAATAGTTGAAGCAGTGGCAAAGGAATTAAAATGAGGAATATGGATGAAGAAGGCTGAGAAATAATTGATAGAACAATGTAAAAAATCAGATATGGAGGGTGAAGGTGAGAAGGGAAGAAGATGGGATTTGCTACTGAGACAGTGGAAATAAAATTCTATTTTACCGTCATCCGAAAGCTCCTACTTCCTCTTCACCAACAATGTTGTCTTGGCATCAAAATGAGCAACTCTCATGAAAAATTAGCATTATCTAGAAGAAATAATGCTAACAATGTAAAATTAAGATCGCAAATGAGCTGATTCAGATTCCTGTAATGCAGTGGTCCTCAACCTTCTGGCCCTTTAAATACAGTTCCTCATGTTGTGACCCAACCATGAAATTATTTTCATTGCTACTTCATAACTGTCATGTTGCTACTGTTATGAATCGTAATGTAAATATCTGATATGCAGGATGGTCTTAGGCGACCCCTCTGAAAGGGTCGTTCGACCGCCAAAGGGGTCGCGACCCACAGGTTGAGAACCGCTGCTGTAATATAAGGCAGGGTCAAGGATATATGTAATATGTGGCCTGCTTGACCATTCAAAGGCATGAATTTAAGATTTAAATTACTGATCAATAATTTAACCTAAATCTTCTTGTATTACTAAACAATATATTCTCATGCAACACAGTGAGGGAGTTTCCAAATTTCCTGGTATATCAGAATCACCTGGGAGGCTTGTCAAAACACAGATTCTGCCCTAACCGGTTTTGCTCAGTGGATAGAGCGTCGGCCTGCCTACTGAAGGGTTCCAGGTTCGATTCCGGTCAAGGGCATGTACCTTGGTTGCGGGCACATACCCAGAAGGGAGTGTGCAGGAGGCAGCTCATCGATGTTTCTCTCTCATCGATGTTTCTAACTCTCTATCCCTCTCCCTCCCCCTCTGTAAAAAAAATCAATAAAATATATTTTAAAAAAACACAGATTCCTTGGCTCCAGCTCCAAAGATTATGATTCAGTAGGTATTCAGTAGGTATGTGTCTATAAACTTATAGAATAGGATTAGATAATTTGCATTTCTAATGAGTTTCTTTAGGATAATGATGCTGGTGATCTGGGGACTACACATTGAGAAGCACTTCATGGAGTAATACTTCTCTGTTACCAGGAAAAGTGTTCCTTAAAATATTGAAATTTAAATCTAGATGTAGAGCAATAGCTATGAGACTGGGATATTCATTCATCCTGTCATTGCCAGGAGGACAATTTTATACTCTCCCGAACCTCTAAGAGATATAATCCTTGAATGAAGTGTTAATTAACCACATCACTAGTAAGATAGAGAATATAGGGGAAAGAGAAACAAAGAATGTAGTTTCTAGGTCTGTGTACTGAAAATCATGGCTTTTATAAAAAGTATAGTTTTAGACACTCAAGTAAACTCTTATTCTCTACATCTATTGTCAATTACTAAAATGGTCTGTCAGGTTAGGGTTGACAGTTTCACCTTAGAGGGTCAAGCTAAGGGGATACTCAAACTATCTGTAGACAATTTCTCTAAATACTTATGTAAAGCATGAGCTGCTTTTCCTTATATTCAAATATAACTTCAAATTTAACACTTTTTTCTAATATTAAGGGTTTAAAATATTTTTAACAGAGAAGCAAATCTCAGAATCTATGACATCTTTCTGTAATTCACCCATCCATTGTATAATATGAAATATTTTGCTGCCTGAGATACTTGTTCCACCCTTAAAATTGTGACTAGTTGAAGGAGAAGAGGAAGAAATGCAGAGAACTCTAAGCATTTCTGTGCTTCTCCTAAGTGACTACTAAAGATGCTTTAAAATTACTGTTATTTTAAAACTCTAGAGGCAGGCTCCCAGTGTATTCTGTGGCATTAAAAAAAAGACTTAACTTGAAGACCATAGGGAGAACTGACTTTTTAAATATAATCAAAGTGAAAAAATGGAGTTTTTGGTGATTAAAATATAAATTGGGCTAAATGAGTGTACATATTGAAAAAAGATCTTGGAAATTTATTAAAAACTAAGGTAAGATAAATCAATAGAACTAATTTGAAAGTCTAAATGCAGAGGAGCATGAAATGTTTGTGATATAGATAACAAGATTTAAAAGCATGTAATTGACCAAGACATGTCATAAATATACTGTATAATTTAGGTTCTTTGGGAAACCTATTAAAATTAACTCTTTATAATTAAAACTGACTTCCATAGTCACAGTGAAAATTTCATATTATATTTAATCTGGATGATTAGTATGGTATTGATCTTGATGTGGAAGTTCAACTAAACTGTGTCTGTAAACTTATAGAATGTAATCATTTATCAAAAATGTGGTTTAATTTTCAATGGATTTGAATTTTTTTTTGCATTCACTTGGGACTATCATAAAGTTTACTCTTCAGACTTCTACCCCTTCCTGATTGAAAAAGCATGACTAGGGATGATCATTCATATCCACTGCCTTATATTTCAGAAGTGTGCCAGAAAACATGAGTACAACTAGCTACACAGTTTACTACTCTGTGGACCTTTTCTCCAAAGATAGTTGTGCAATTATTAAACTAGAATTTATTTATTGTTAAACTATATTTCCAGAAGAATAGAATGAACCAAGGGACCAATGGAAGTAAAATTCATTGTATACCAACATGGTACCAATGAATCAAAATGACAGATACATAAAAACCTCCCTAATTACTTGTTCCTGAATTTAATCAATGGTTTGACTTAAGGGGACACTGTCCATTAAGTGTCCTGCCTGCTAAGGTCACATTAAAATGAGATCTGCAGAGTCCTCAGTAACTGAAAGTAACTGTGCTGCTATCTTTTTACTCTATTTAACCACTAATATATTTTTAAAATATTTGTATTGACTTAAGAGAGAGGGAGAGAGAGATAGAAACATCAATGATGAGAGAAAATCATTGATTGGCTGCCTCCTGCACATCCCCCAATGGGGATCTTGCCCACAACCTGGGCATGTGCCCTGACCAAGTATTGATCTGTGACCTCCTGGTTCATAGGTCAATGCTCAACCATTGAGCAATGCTGCTTGGCTAACCACTGATATTTAAAGATAGTTTCTTTGTTTCTCAAACTCTCCTCCAATATTGAACAACCCTACTTTTGCTGCCTGCCTTATCATATTGGTTTATTTATTGATTTTTTAATGTGACTTCCTCTGCCTCTAAATTGTGAATTTCCCAAAGCCATGAGTGTACATTACGTCTGGCATATCATAAGCACTAAATAAATGCTTACTGAACAATGGTATCTTGAGCAATCTGAGCATACTAGTAGACATAGTTATTTTAATAATCCAACTTGCCTTTATTGAGTGCATGCAAAGTGTCCATAAGATACGTCACTAGGCATTAAGATACAAATATAAAGGAGATACATTTTCTCATCCTATATAATAAAACCCTAATATGTTAAGTGTCCAGTTGGACGTTCAACCAATCAAAGTGTAATATGATAATGATATGCTGAGGCTGCTCAACTGCTTGCTATGACATGCAGTGACCATCAGGGGGCAGATGCTCTGACTGGTAGGTTAGCTTGCTGCTGGGGTCCAGTCAATCAGGACTGAACAAGACAGGCTGGAAATGCCCTGGAGCCCTCCTGCAGTCCCTCCCCAGATGGCCAACCTCCCGTGTCCCTCCCTGGCCCCGATTGTGCACTGATGGGGTCCCTAGGCCTGGCCTGTGCCCTCTCGCAATCTGGGACCCCTCAGAAGATGTTGGAGAACTGGTTTCGGCCCGATCCTGCAGGCCAGGCCGAGGGACCCCACTGGTACACGAATTTGTGCACCAGGCTTCTAGTCTATATAATAAAATCCTATGCAACCATTACGGTGGAATGACCGGGGACAACAAGTTGATATGATGTGCACGACCACCAGAAGGCAGATGCTCAATGCAGGAGCTTCCCCCTGGTGGTCAATGTGCTCCCACAGGTGGAGCGCTGCTCAGCCAGAAGCCGGGCTCATAGCTGGTGAGTGCAGCTGCCATGGCAGGAGCCTTTCCTGACTCTACGGCAGCAGGCGCAGCAGTCTGGGGTGAGCGCGAACGGTGCCCCATCCCAATTCTGGCTCATCCCTGGCCTCCTGCCACTTGGCACACTGCTACATCCCCTAAGGGGTCCCAGACTGTGAGAGGGTACAGTCTGGGCTGAGGGATGCCCCCTCCCTCAGTGCAAGAATTTTGTGCACCAGGCCTCTAGTGTATCTTATAATCTGGTTTGGGAAACATATACATAAAAGGCATCTTTTGTACAACACAGTAAGAGAAGGATAAGTTATGCATAAGGTCATATGGGAATTGGGACTGGGGATACATTTGACAGGAGGCATGTGATGGATTCAGGGAAAAGGATGCTTGAGTGCTAGTCATTATTTTCCCCAGATTTTCTGTCCTTCCTTAAGTAAAGTCTTGTTAAATGTAGTACTTTCCAAGAGTCCTTTGTGTTAATTATATCCCTGAATGCCAGAACAATATCCTGTATCTTTGCTAAAACTAATACTGTGTCTATGATTTTTACAACCGCTCTCTCTTTCCAGTCCCTGCACTGCCTTCCCCAATTTTCCTTCAACCTGATAGATTCAGAGCATCTTTTCTGTGTTCATAAAGAAAGGTATTTGATTCCTTAGTCTGTCACTTATAACCTGTGAGCCACTGGACAAGTCACAAAATAACCTCCTTGAAGATTAAATTTATTGATTCATATGAAAGGTTTAGTACACTGCCTAGCATATTTAAAGATCAAGACATGTTATTTTTATGAATGGTCCTATCTGGGTGATATACATGACTTCTGTTTGATGTCAGAAAGCATGGGATAACCCAGGCAATCAGCTCTTTAATAATAGAAAAAAAAGATTTACATAAAGAAATAAAATGAGGATGTATAGTCTTATTTGATGCTTTGTTTAGTTTGCCTTGTTGAAAAATAAATTTTATATTTTATTCATTCTTATAAAATTTACCTTTTTATAAATTTGTCAAAGTCATACATTCATAGGTTTTAAAATCAAGCTGTATACAGATGTATAATTTAATCAATGATCTCCTGCCTTCAATCATCCCACCATTGTATTCCCCACCCCTGAGTTAAAAAATTCAAAAAGTTTCTTTCTTCCAGTGCTTTTTATGGCTACTATCCTATTTCTAAATACTATTATCTATACTAATAAAAGGGTAATGTGCTAATTAGACTAGACATCTTCTGTTTGTCCTTCTGAACAAAGCCACAGTGGCAGGGGCCAAGGCAGAGGTGGTTAGGGGCGATCAGGCCAGCAGGGGAGCAGTTAGGGGATGATCAGGCTGGCAGGGGAACAGTTAGGGGCATCAGGCCAGCAGGCTGAGGCCGTTAGGCGGTGATGAGGCAGGCACGCAGGCAAGCAGGCGAGTGGTTAGGAGCTAGTGGTCCCGGATTATGAGAGGGATGCCTGACTGCCAGATATGGCCTAAACCAGCAGTCGGACATCCCTCGAGGGGTCCCGGATTGGAGAGGGTGCAGGCTGGGCTGAGGGACCAGGCCTCTTGTTATATGATAATTTTTATTTATTCATTTTGCAATTAATCTATCACTTTCTTGATTTATGATGTGTAGTTAGCTTATTAACAACCTCCCATAATCTTTCTCTTTTACCTCCTTTGTTAAATATATTCCTAAGCACTTTATTTCTTTGGATGCAATTATAAATAGGATTATTTTCTTAATTTCCCTTTCTGATAGTTCATTATTGGTTTATAAAACGAAACTGATTTCTGGATACTAATTTTGTATCCTGCTACTTTACCATATTCATTTATTAAATCTAGCAGTTTTTTGATTGAGTGTTTAGTGTTTTCTAGTACAATATCATGTAATCTTGAAGAATGACAGTTTTACTTCCTCCTTTCTAATATGAATGCCTTTTATATTTTCTTCTTGTTTGATTGTTGTGGCTAGGACTTCCAGTGGTCTGTCCAGATTTTCTGTTTCTTGTTGATTCAGTTTTGGAAGATTGTATGTTTCTAGGAATTTCATATGCATTATTTTTAAATCCAGAAATTCTTTTATCATACTTTTAGCATTTTCCAAATATGCAACTCTCCTGCCTATTTTATCTATTCTATTCTCTCCACCACACAGGGACCTCTAATCTTCTATTGTAGTGCAAACCAATTCTTCACTTGCAATCCTAGTTGGCTTTATGCCAAGCCTCCCTATATAAACCTCCAGGGATGTATTAATTTTCGCCAGGGAAGAAGGATTTGGGAAGATGTGGTCAATACCTGCATGCCATGATTATTTTATGAAAATCAAAAGGAGGCAGCTGTAGGAGTGGGGAGAGATTGACTCCAATTAATCTGTTATCAACACAAATTCTCACTCTTGCCCTCTTATTTCCCTTGTTCTTTCTGAATTCAAAGTTTCTTTAGGGTTTGCAGGGCTGATATGTTAGCCATCAACTGTACCCTCTCCATGGTATTCTTTGTTGCAAATGGTTTTACTGAATCATTAACACTGTACCTGTTCTTCAGTTATTTGTTTTCATTTCTTGTTTGTTGATGTCTCTACTCCTGTGGTTTTGAGGACTTACATGTTTCTATTCTATGTACTATAATTTTAATGAAGTATCAGGAGAGCTAAGAAAGAGACATTTGTGTTTTAAGTGGCAGCAACACAGCTTATTCTTTTTTGAAATATATGCTTTATGCTATCTCAGAAGGCATGTGATTGAGAAATATTTCTATATTTAAACCACAGAGCCTACTTTGATTTGGGGAGTAATGACAAATTTGAAGGAAATAATGTGGTTCACTATGAAACAAAGTCAGTTTGAAAAGTAGTGAATCATAGAACTTGAGTATGAGAGATGCATTAGAGAATACTGAAAATATGGTTTATTCTTTCATTCAGTCTTTCAGGTCGTTCACTCTACGACTGTAGGTTATGTCTTTTGTTAAATGGTGAGGGGATTAAAAAATCAAGGGTTGGTTCTTGGCCCCAAGGAATTGGTAAAAAAAAATTGACCATGTAAACAATTCCAATTAAAGAGAGCATGAAGGAAATAACAATTTAAATGAAAGACGACATATAGGAGGGTGAGAATGACCCTGTCTGGGCCAGAACATGTTATTGTTTATCTAAAATTGCCTTAGACTGGACCCAAGTCTTGGCATAGAGATGATGCCTAAGTGAGTGTCTTTTGCGTGGATGGATATATGATCAGGGTGAGGTTGAAAGGATCCAGAAAGCTTCGTGATAGCAGAATACAGGGTGGAGCAAAAGTAGTGTTACAGTTGTGAGTGCATGAAACACAACATTTATTATTGTATTGATATTTATTCATTATTGTATTATTTTCCACACAAACAACTGTAAACTTACTTTTAGCCCACCCTATAATATTATCAGAATATTTCTATCATTCTTTGAAGAGCTGGGAAATTAAGAAGTGCACTTTAAGAACTCAGTAGAATCCTTTCATTGACTTGAAAAGTAGCCTGGCATTGGAACATAAAGCCAACTTGATGCACGGGTTGGAAATATCAACCTTATTTGATAAAGAATTGGTGGATTGCTAGTTCCCAATATTCATTACAGCCTTCTTCCCTTTAGTAATAGAACCTTCTAAGTTTAAGCTGGGATGGGGCTGTGTGGACAAGTTTAGGTCAGTGAGATGTGAGTGGAAGCCTAGAAGCTGAAGTTAACTTAGAACATGCTGAATTTAGAATGCCCATGGTAATCTAAGTACACAATTTACTCTGTCATTTGGATTTAAATTGTTAGAACTCCAGGGTGGGATTCTGGCAGTAGATAATTCTAAACACTGATGGCAAATAAATCTCCCTCAAACTCAGTAATATTCAGTATGTATCAGTGTTTCTTACAATGTTTTGTTCTCTGAAAAAAAAGTTGAATTGAGCTGTAGTTGTCATGATATTGCTCTGCCAAAAATAACTTTACACTTTCTACATGTTAGCTAAAACAGATTAAACTACTCTAAAAAAAAGGAACCTCCTGAAAACCATTGGCTCAAATAAGATAGAAGTATTTTACTCTTTTACACAGAGAAGTCCAGAAGTAGATGAGTGAGGGCTCCATGAGGATATCCAGGGATACACAGGGTTGCAAGGCAGCTCAGCTATCCTTAAACCACATCTTCCAAAAGCCCCTGGTGTCACTGTCATTTCCATCCGTGGGAAAGAAGGAACTCCAAGGCAAGTGGTTTAATCATAGTTGAGTGAACCCTCAAACTGTACACATCACTTCTACACTATGGCATATTCTAGACACATAAGGCATATGAAATAAATAATATTTAAAGAAGTCATGTTTTACGGAGAAAATGGAAGTTGGATTTTCAGATAAACAGTCAAGTATAACTATCCATTAGAAAAACATATCACAGCCTAATTTGGAACAGGAGCAGTACATAGAAGAAAAAAGGGACCAATTAAAGAAATACTGTATTAGAAGATTTGTTTGTGAAGGAAAAGCCACAGGTCTCTCTGGAATTTTGAAATTGAATGACTGGGAAGATAATGTTATTAAAAACAAAAGTCAGGGGAAAAGTTGAATTACGGAGGAAATGAATTAGTATAATATGATGTTGATTTTGTTTCTTATTGTCCTTACAAACTCCAGTGATGGTACAATAGGATATTTAAAAAGTGTTTTAAATGTTTTTCAAAGATGGTAGTAAGCAATTGTGACAAAAACAAACTCAGCTGGAAAAAAATGATATATCTAATTCCAAATACAATTAATGTAGTCATTAAGCAAAATGATATAATGTCTAGATTTTTAAAAATATAAGAATCTCTATTCAGTGGTGACAAAGTGAATTTCAAGAGCAACTAGAGGCCAGTGTCCTAGCTTCTGTGAATCTGGAAGAGCATTGCTAATTCTAGGTGAAATATCAGCTTTTATAGCAAATCATACCATGAGAAGTGGAGACTGAGTATAAAAGAGAAGTGTTCGTCTGTGTTTTAGATGGAAATTTTTAAATTAGCATTTAGAGATTATTTATACCTTTGAAATATAACTACTTATAATGGGACAAATTTTCAGTGTCACTTGACTTCATTAAGATGTATAGAATACTAATAAAATGGCAACTTAAATCAAAGAGAAAGACCTATAAATTCAAGGAGGCCTAATTGATTTGATGGATGAATGTGTCATATTTCAGAAATACTAATGAACTCAGGAGGAACTACAGTAACTCCCAATAGCAGGAAAAGAGAATCAATTTGGAATTACATTTTTAAATAAATGAGCAGTCTATCCCTTGGGCCAAGGCATCTATCTTTTCCACAATATCTAGATGTCAAAATGAGCTCATTTCTGCTCATGGATCTTAGGAGAAAACACATTTTTAACTAAGGTAATTATGATATTCTGAACTTTGTTCCAGATTCTATGGGCTTAGAGGAAAGGTGATTCAACTACTTGCTATTGGAATAGAGGTAGTAACAGTATTGACTTTGAAAAACATATATTTTTCTACTTTTAACTTCATAGGCAAAGAAGTGACCAAATGAATAATGCCATGACTGAAATGTTTTCCCCACTTCTCATATTCTCCCTTGTGGGAAATGTGCATCCTCAAAGTCAGATGGATAATTTGGGCTGCACTTACACTTCTTTAACATTGCATTGAGACGATTATTCAGTTAAATTTCTTCCAAAACCCTGCACCTCTAAGATTCTTCCTCCCTCCCTCCCTCCCTCCCTCCCTCCCTCCCTCCCTCCCTCTCTCCCTTCTTTCTTTCTTTCTTTCTTTCTTTCTTTCTTTCTTTCTTTCTTTCTTTCTTTCTTTCTTCTTTCTTTCTTTCTTTCTTTCTTTCTTCTTTCCACTCAGTAATTCTAACCCACTCAGTAATTCAAACTGTTAATTCAAACTTTCTTTCTTCTTCTTTCTTTCTTTCTTTTCTTTCTTTCTTTCTTTCTTTCTTTCTTTCTTTCTCTCTCTCTCTCTCTCTCTCTCTCTCTCTCTCTCTCTCTCTCTCCTTCCTTCCTTCCTTCCTTCCTTCCTTCCTTCCTTCCTTCCTTCCTTCCTTCCTTCCTTCTCTCTCTCTCTCTCTCTCTCTCTCTCTCTCTCTCTCTCTCTCTCTCTCTTCTTTCTTTCTTTTTTCAAGATTCTTTCTAAAAACTTGCTTTGTTGATCTTCAATAGGAGTGAGCCACATTTCCCTACATTGCATGTAGAAGGGATTCCTTAGTGAAGATATCTCACCATAGTTTCTCATTGTCATTTTACTTTTCTCATTTTTCAGTAAGAAAATTAAAGTAAAACCATGAATTAAAAAAACACGCCTAATTTTCATTAAGTTGAATTTAAATTTCATTCTTTTCTGAAGGGTTACTAAAATTCATAAACCACAACTGCTTTTTCAGAATTTATATATCTTAACAGGAATGAGGAATATTACCCTTTCAGAAAGACTTGTTTTAAATATAAAGTTGAAAGCCAAGTGCAATTGATGTTGAGATATTGAATTTTGCATGGACCTTAATTGAAGTTCTTTACATTTACTGCCTCTTCCCATTTAACTTGTGACTATTTCCAAGTTGCCCGGTTGCTTAAGGTTATTAAACATTGCTTAACTGCACAATTCATGTACTTTTCTAGCATCGCATTATAGAGGGAAAAATAAATTCTAACCACTCAGTAATTCAAACTGTTAGCATTTCATATCATTTCATGCCAGTTTGGATGCACTTTTCATGAACATTGTTGTAATCATTTTTGTACATGTGTTTTTGAATTAGTAATATTTTTTTAAATATATTTTATTGATTTTTTTACAGAGAGGAAGGGAGAGGGATAGAGAGTTGGAAACATCGATGAGAGAGAAACATCGATCAGCTGCCTCCTTCACACTCCCCACTGGGGATGTGCCCGCAACCCAGGTACATGCCCTTGACCGGAATCGAACCCAGGACCTTTCAGTCCGCAGGCCAACGCTCCATCCACTGAGCCAAACCGGTTTCGGCTGAATTAGTAATATTTTTAATTGAAGAGTACATCAAAGCACTTCTCTGTGTTATTGTATTGGTTTCCTAGCAATTGTTTCCAGTGGCTGAATACTCTTGAGTTGTTTCATTAACTATATTTCTATTACTAGATATTTAGGTATTTCTATGTTTCCAATTCTATGAACAACACTATGAAGTCTGTGTTGATGCATAGGTTTTATATATTCTATATTTTGCCTTAGGATAGAACACAGTTATGTATTGAATATGTAAAAGTAGGCAAAAGTAGGTTCATTAACATATTTAATTTTCAAAAATGAAAGAAACTGAACAAATTTTAGCAATAATGAACTATGACAAGCCATTTGAGTTGGTGCCTCGCTTGCTCAGTGAGGCATTCTCTTGAAGTTCAATTGATGGGTGAGGTTTAGTTTACATTGTGAAGAATACAATAATAGGAGCAATTTTTAAACCTAATTGCTAATAAAATGAACAAATAATGGCTTATAAATGTTAACATGTGATTTTGCAATATTTAATGTGTACATGCTTAAAAGAAATTGATTTAAAGAAATTCAGATTTAGTAATATTACAAATTAGTAGTGTTGCATCTATAAATGTTGGAAATTATTCCTCTAAATTTCAGTGCCAATTACTATAGCACTATCATTTTATAGTTGTAATTGTTAGAGGTGTAGGGGAAAGCAAGCATTACATATTATATAATTAATATAGATAAATCATTGACTTGTTTTTGTGAAATTTACATGTATCACAAAGCTTCGTAATACATATTAACCTGTAATATTATGTTTTAGATTCTTAATTCTAAACCTATTAATAGATTAGAAATTATAATACAGATTATCAATGAAAGAAAAAATATACCTAATAATCACACTTGCTGACAGTATTTTAAATTTAGTAATGCATTACAAAAACAAAAATAAGAAAACTGCTTTATTTCAGAATAATGACTTAGGCCTAATTTGAGTGTTTTTCTTACTAGAGTCATTGTTCTAATTTATTAATTTCCTATCTGATCCTGACTGCCCAGTGAAGGAATCCCACATTGGTAGAAGTAGTTTTCCTCTAATACTCCTGCTGCAGTCAAGTCATCAATTTTGTGTGTCAAGTTGGCCATGTTATACTACCTAGTTATTCAAACCCTAATCTGGTTGTTGATGTGAAGGTATTTTGTAGATGTAATTAACATCTACAATCAGTTGACTTTCCATAAAGGAGATAGATTTGATCATCTGGGTAGGCCTCAACAATCAAGTAAAAAGACCTTAAAAGTGGAACTGATTTCCCCAAGGAAGAAGAAATTCAGCCTGTAGACAGGATTGGATAGTGCCTTCAGGTGGTACTTGAGTTCTAGCCAGCCCTTCCTGGCAGCTTGACCTATGGATTTTGCCCTTGCCTAGGCACCCCCCACAATCATGCAAACCAGTTCCTTATGATTCTGTTTTTCTGATGAAACCCTGACTGATAGATACACTTGTCCTGCTCAGTTCCTGTCAGGAAGCTTCCCTGGGAGACTGTGGCCTTGGTATGAGTGGCATAGGAGTTTCCAAGGAGATGACGAGTGGAGTCTGTCAGCCAACTCTACTCTTCCAGAAGATTCTCTCTTGAAAGAAGGTCTGAGCAGCCAATGTTCATGGTTGCCACATAGGTTTATAAAGATTAACTAGAAACCACAAAATGCTAAATACAGGGAGATCATTGTAGGCCGTAATTTATTTGAACTCCTTGTAAAACTGGATTCTTCATCTTCAAGTCACTGCTGTCCTTAGTTCTCAGACTATTCTTTTCAAATCTCTTAATTATGGATCTTGCTTTAGTAATTTTTATATTATATTGTAGGTTAGGATCCCCCAAAAGCAGACACTGAGACAAAGATTTGAGTGGAATTAGTTTGTTTGGAAGGTGAGCACAGATGTCAACCAGCAGGATGGACAGAAAAGGGGTTCTATGGAAAGTAACCTCACAGGGTGCTCTGATCATAAATTCCCTACTAAGGCAGGTCATAGTGGGTAGTCGAACCCTAGGCATGTAACTTTTTTAGTAAAAGGTTTATCTTTGCCTTAAGCAAGCATTGTCCATTGTTTCTGTGTATCTAGGTTTACACACCTTTGAAATAAGAATAACTATCCTACGCCCAGCCAGAATGGCTCAGTGGTTGAGTGTTGACCTATGAACCAGGAGGTCACGGTTTGATTCCCGGTCAGGGCACATGGCCGGGTTGTGGGCTCAATCCTCAGTGTGGGGCGTGCAGGAGGCAGTTGATCAGTGATTCTCTCTCATCATTGATGTTTCTATCTCCCTGTCCCTCTCCCTGCCTCTCTGAAATCAATAAGAATACATATTTTTTAAAAAAATGAAAAAGAAATATGCCATGTCCTAAATCATAATAACCAGATAAAACAGAACAAAAATATTTAAAACTAGAGATGTGAACAAATATCATGATTTCAAGTCTAAATCTGAAACATGAATATCTAAATGGTAGCATAACACAATTACAATTATTGAAAATATTTTTGAAGAGTTTGAAAATAATGCCCAATCCCAACCACCCAGGAGAGCATTCCAGAAGACCCTAGTGAAATATTTTAATTTACATCCCTACAGATATTGTTACACTCTCTCCAGGGAACCTTCCAGCCTCTCTTCCCTGCCCCTGCCAAGTAAATTAAATGCTGCCATGATTAATGATGGAAGTAACTATGTCTTTCCACATGTTACAGTCTCAGAATCCCTGGTTTGATAGAAGTCATGATTTTTCTCACCTTTAGCATTTGGTAGATATTTTCCTTTGCTGTTGTGTATTAATATCTATTCTCATATCAATAATCATACTCTAAGTACATATAAGTCATTGTTAAGATGGAAATTTATTTATAAAATATGTGAAAATGAAGATCCTATGGAGATAGGATTAAGCTGACTTGTTCCCAGCTGAGATTTAATTTCAAATTTTAATGAGACTTCTTGTCACTAGATGTATAATATTTTCTTTGGGGTATATAAGAAGTTAAATATCTTACAATAGTTGACATTGAAAGATAATGATAGTCCAGCCAGCGTGGCTCACTGGTTGAGTGTTGACCTATGAACCAAAAGGTCATGGTTCGATTCCCAGTCGGGGTACATGCCCAGTCGGGGTTGTGAGCTAGATCCCCAATGCAGGGTGTGCAGGAGTCAGCCAATCAATGATTCTCTCTCATCATTGATGTTTCTCTCTCTCTCCCTCTCCCTTCCTCTCTGAAATCAATAAAATATATTTTTTAAAAAAAGATAATTATATTTTTACAATGGCAAAGCAATGTTTTCACTAAATGAATAGACAAGTGTATTGGCAAATAGTCAATTTAAATTTTTCAAATTAACAGAAAATAGTTAATAACTTAGTATGAAATCCAAACAGGATATGTGTAGTCATAGAATATGTGTTTGATCCTTTTTAATCTAAGTTTTCTGGGAGGAAATTATTATTACTGTTGCTTATTAAGGTAAAGGAAGATGAATTGCATCATTTTTCTATTGAGGGGTTGTCCCAATCTTGGTCTTCTTTGGAAAAGAATTTCATGGCCTCCATGTTATTAAGTTATATACTTAAAATTATAAGGACTCTTTTCCACAGCATGGTATATAGATATCATCTGTAGTCACTGAAGACAGTAGGAAAAAGATAAGGTTTTAAAATTTTAATCAGCTAACAATTTGAAAATTTAAGACAAATCAGACATTACCTTAATTATCTCATTTTATCCCCACAGCCAGCCTATTCTATACTGGTATTATTTGAATTTTGCAGATTAAGAAACTGAGCCTTAAGAGAACTTAAATTTATGTGCTCATGCTGACTGAGATGATAAACTTGGCAGAGCTAGAGTTTGAAATCAGACTTGCTATATCCAGAACCTCCACTCTTGAACATCAGAGCACAAGGTCTGTGAGCATACCAGACTGTTTATAGGAATTTGATGGACAGAAACATTGCGAGTCTGATTCAGCCATTGAGACTTCCAGAAAAAAAGGCAATAGATAAAGTTCTTATTTGGTCTGAATTTCATCTCCCCACTTGGGGAGAGGTCATACAGTCATTTATATAACCAAAAATTATGCAGCTAAAATGGAAACAGGTCTTAGCCGGTTTGGCTTAGTGGATAGAGGCGCAGCCTGTGGACTGAAGGATTCCATGTTTGATTCTGGTCAAGGCCACGTACCTTGGTAGCAGGTTCCTCCCCAGCCAGAGCTGTGGTCCGGGCGTGTGCAGAAGGCAACCAATCGATGTGTTTCTCCCACGTTGATATTTCTCTCTGTCTTTCACTCTCTTCTACTCTCCCTAAAAGTCAATGGAAAAATATCCTCGGTTGAGGATTTTAAAAAATAAATAAATAAAATGGAAACAGGACATAGAAGATGTAAAGGTTTTCTATCCAGGGATCTGTTCAAAAGCATTGCTAAAGGACAGATTTGTTTAGAAATAAATAGTTTATTTATTTAGTTGCTTCATACACAGTAGTAGTCTTAGTACCCACCATCTGATTTCAGTGACTAAGTAGATGTTCACTGCCATATTATTTACTCCACTATGAACACAACTACGGGATCACTCTTGTTAATTTGGTAAGGTTGAAAATGGACCCAATCAATTTGCTATCATAACAATATTTATTGAACACTTTATGCACTCTTCTAAGATGTCTATATGCTGTGGAAATATGAAGAATTCAATGATTCAAGTAAAAGGTTTATTTTGTAGCTGAGTGTTACAAAGTTTTCCTATTGCCTCTAGGATCTGAAACAACACAAATCAATGTTGTATTACCAATGGGCCAGCTCCCCTTGCAGTGTAATGCTTCACATTATGGGTTGCCTTTTTCTCTCAGTAATGTGAAATCCTTTTAAGCAGTACTTGTTTAGCAAATATTGTCAGCGTGGTGACATGGTAGTGTGAATGTGCATGGAAAGCACCCTACTGAGTGTTTTTAAACACTCAGTAGTTGATCCAGGTATCATTTATGTTCCTTTCTGAAAATCTGTGCAAGACGTTACCATATTTCCATATGTTTTTTGCCTTTTCTTATAGATTTGTCCTAAAATAGCTTGCACTTAACTGTGAATATTGTCAGAATATCACTTTTTATTTTATTACAGTCATAAAATGTGGAAAGTTTTATTTCCTATTTTTCGGAGTATTTCAGAACATTATAAGCAGACAGGTGCAATTTTCTTCAAGGTGTATACTTTTTAAAGTAAGGAAAAGTAGATGGTGACTGTGAACTAGCAAACCCAAGGAGAATTACAGATAAACATTTCAAGATGCAGCCATCACCAGGTGACAAAGAAAGAGCTAATTTCCATTCTATATGGGAAATCAAATAAACCCTGAAACAAATATGAAAGTGCCGGGGTCCAACCCCAGCAGGTCCAGGGGTCCCCAAAGGTGTAGACGGAGTCGGCGAAGAAGGAATGACATGGAGGCAGCGTTCAGTTGATCATCATAGCCAGGTTCTGTGTCCAGTTGTCTTGCTAGGTTCTCCACGTTCTCCAGCCAGGTTCTGTAGCCATGTTCCCTCGCTAGGTTCTCCAGCCAGGTTCTGTCCAGGTTCTCCAGCCAGGTTCAGTCACCAGGCTCCAGTAAGGTTCTCTTGCCAATTTCTGTAGTCAGGTTCAGTCCAGGATCTTTTGCCATGCTCTCTCCAGCGAAGTTCTTCTGTCTGTAGGTTCTGTGTAGGTTCTGTCTTCTTAGTTCTGTGTTCTGAGTTCTGTATTCTAAGTTTTGTCTCTTGCTGTCTTGTTACATCTGTATTTATACCAGTTGATTCAATCCTATCAATCTCTATTCCAAAGGTTAGGGCGTTTCTTATCTCCATTCCAGGGAGTAAAGATTATGTAGCTTAAGCATGATTGTTCGTAGTTAAAGTGATTAATTACCCACCTGGCACTTAGTTAAGAGGTTTTATTCCCTCCCTAACTTCAGGGGAAAATCCGTACCTGGGGAAACAACCTTTCTCAGAGACCTTGGTTAAAACACATAGTGCCAAGAAGGTGAGCAAACATATTAAGAACAGTATGCCATATATGCCAGGTCCCTTGAAACAGCAAGCATGGACCGGCTCCCGGCATGAAAGTTATTTTCCAGGTCTACATCATCATTCAACAATTCAATCAACAAACTTTAGGAACTACTCTGTGCCCTGTGTTGGTAGTAGGTAGCAGATATTGATACTGTCCCACCCATATATCTCTTCGGCATGTAACATTTCAGCGCTATCTCCAAGCTTCCAACTGCCAGTACCTGTGACTTTGAGGTCTCTCTCTGACCCCTGGAGCACACTCTGCCTGCACACAGACTATGATGAGGGTGTTAATGCCAATCCCAGCCATCTACCTGCCAGCAGCTTTTAGCATGACTGCTGGGAACTGATGGACACAAACTCCATTTTCCTAACATCTTTGGATGGGATAACTCTGAGGCTGTGTCATGCACAGTCTCCTGGAATTCTCCAGCCAAATTAAACTTCATTTACCCATCACAACTGGCTTGAAAACTACCTTTTTAAAGTTTGTACTTTCCTTCCACCTAAATTGCACTTTCTCAACTTTGCTGCTATTGATGTAAGAAATGTCCAAACGTATAGAGAATTTTTAGGGTGTTTACTTGTGCCAAAACAGACAAGATCTGAAATGCTCTAGAGAATGACACTTTTTCAGTTTCTTCTAGACATTTGGAATTAGAGATGGGAGAAAGGAAGGTGGGATTAGATTACAGGATAGTTGCTGCTCTAAAAAGGAAGGAACTCTTACCATTTGCAACGTCATGGATGGAACTGGAGAGCATTATGCTAAGTGAAATAAGCCAGTCAATGAAGGAAAAATACCACATGATCTCACTCATTCATGGATAATAGAGACCATTATAAACTTTTGAACAATAATAGATACAGAGGCAGAGCTGCCTCAAACAGATTGTCAAACTGCAGCAGGAAGGCCGGGGAGGGTTGCGGGGCAGGAGGTAGGGGGGTAAGAGATCAACTAAAGGACTTGTATGCATGCATATAAGCATAACCAGTGGACATAAGACATTGGGGGGTAGGGGAGGCTAGGGGACTGTCTAGGGCGGGGGGATAAAATGGACACATATGTAATACCCTTTGTAATACTTTAAGCAATAAAAAAAAAAAGATTACAGGATAGTTATGGTATATATATATATATATATATATATATATATATATATATATGTTATATATATAATAACATATATATATGTTATTGATTTCAGAGAGGAAAGGAGAGGGAGAGATAAATACAATAATGATGAGAGAGAATCACTGATTGGCTGCCTCCTGCACGCCCCACACTGGGGATCGTGCCTGCAACCCAGTCATGTGCCCTGACCGGGAATCAAACAGTGACCTCCTGGTTCATAGGTCAATGCCCAACTACTGAGCCACGCCGGCTGGGTATAGAATGATTACTCTTATTTCAAAGGTGTGTTAATCTAGGTACACAGAAACAATGGACAGTGCTACACACTATGAACTGTCATAGAGAATTTATGATCAGATCACCCTGTGAGGTTACTTTCCATAGAAGCCCTTTTATATACCTCAAATACCCTCCAGTAATCTGTTCATGGATGCACATAAAATCAAATTCTTCTAGCCCTAGCCAGTTTGGTTTACTGGATAGAGCATTGGCCTGGGGACTAAAGGGTCCCAGGTTCGATTCCAGTCAAGGGCATGTACCTTGGTTGCAGGCACATCCCCAGTAGGGGGTGTGCAGGAGGCAGCTGATCAATGCTTCTCTCATAGATGTTTCTAACTCTCTATCCCTCTCCCTTCCTCTCTGTAAAATATCAATAAAATATAGTTTAAAAAATCAAATTCCTCTAATACTGATAATAATGGCTAGCATTTATATGGCATTTACAGTGTGTAGGGCATTCTGTTATATGATTTACATATATTAACTCATTTAACCCTCACATTAGCCAGTAAATAGATAGTTATTATTCCCACTTAACATATTTGGAGACTGTGGCTACAAGAGAATATGTACCATGCCCAATGTTGCTATAACTAAAGATGAAAGTATGAACAAAGGTAACAATAATAATATTAGTAAGACCAAAATATTGATTGATACCATTTATTGAATTCATATTCAATATTAAATGTAATTGTCACAATCTATATAGATAAAAGGCTAAACAACTGGCAAACTGACCTGTAGGTATGATGCACACTGACCACCAGAGAGTAGACACTCAATGCAGGAGCTACAGAGCAACAGCATCTTTGCAGGGTGCCCTCTCGCACTCTGGGACCCCTTGGGGGATGTCAGACTGCTGGTTTCGGTTCAATCCCCACAGGTCAGGTTGAGGGACCCCACCTGCCGTAGGGACCCTGCTCACTCCACAGATGCCCTTTGAGCACCTGCGTCACCACAGATACGGCCGGCTGGGGACCATGGGAGATTGCCTCCAGGGCGTGTCTGGCCCATCTTGCCCGGTCCTACCCTGCTGGCCACCTTCTAATTAATTTCCTTTCAATGTGCACATATCTGTACACTGGGCCTCTAATATTGCTCTAAAGAAGACCTTATTTACTTCTCCTTTCCAGAAAGTAAGCAAGGTCAGAAAAATAAATACATTTTCTCCAGGCCCCACACCTAATTTAGTGACATCATGGGAATTAAAATGCATATTCTTCTGACTACAGGACTGGTGCTCTTTCAATTATGAGGCAGTATATCACAATACGCAATATAAGGAAGAGTAGTAACACATTGATATAATTCACTCTGCAGCTTGAGTAACCAAAATCAAAACGATTTCTGGAATCACACTTCAAAAGAGCAGTGTGAGAAATGTGAGGTATCTGAGTAGAAGGGCAACAGTTCACAGTGTTGATACTTTGCATTTTGTAGCCATCAAAAAGAAATCCACATTTTGCCACTGATGTTTAGTTCAACTATGTGATCTTATTTATACATATTTAGGAAGGAAGTAATTTTTAAAATGTAACACATCCTGCCCACCTGGCATGGGTCAGGGGTTGAGCTTTGACCTGTGAACCAGGAGGTCATGGTTCAAATCCTGGCCAGGGCACATGCCTGGGTTACAGGCTCTACCCCCAGTATGGGGTGTGCAGGAGGCAGCTGATCAGTGATTCTCTCTCATCATTGATGTTTCTATCTCTCTTGCCCTCTCCCTTCCTCTCTGAAATCAATAAAATATGTGTGTGTGTGTGTGTATGTGTGTATTTAAATGGAACACATACTAAGTTTCTTATTTATTCTTCTGTTTGTATTTTTAGATTTCTCCTTTATTTTTCTTGGCATAAAATTAATGTTATTTACCTACTTCTTCAAAATCATTTTATTTTTATTTTATTTTATTTTAAAATAACTAGTCTTCTGGTAAGAGGACTTGATGGCACATAGTTCATCCTCAATTCACTGGTAGTTGGGCTGACCATCTGGTTTAGCTAATTGGTTTTATCCAAAGGAAAAAGAAATTTCTCATAATATAGGAGGTAGTTTTGGAACAAGACTCCTGCTAAAGTTTTAGGCTCCTAGTTTCCTACAGAAAATATAAGATGGGGATGACATCTTCTTTGATGATTTTATTTATTTTTTAAATATATTTTTATTTTTTTATTTTTTTTAAAATATATTTTATTGATTTTTTTACAGAGAGGAAGGGAGAGAGATAGAGAGTTAGAAACATCGATGAGAGAGAAACATCGATCAGCTGCCTCCTGCACATCTCCTACTGGGGATATGCCTGCAACCCAGGTACATGCCCTTGACCGGAATCGAACCTGGGACCTTTCAGTCCGCAGGCCGACGCTCTATCCACTGAGCCAAACCGGTTTCGGCATAAATATATTTTTAAAAGTATATTTTTATTGATTTCAGAGAAGAAGGGAGAGGGAGAGAGAGCTAGAAACACTGATGAGAGAGAAATACCTATTTGCTGCCTCCTGCATGCCCCCTATTGGGGATCGATTCATGTCAAAGGCATGTACCTCAGTTGCAGGATCCTCTCTAGCCCTGGCTCTGGTCAGGGCTTGTGCAGGAGGCAACCAATTGATGTGTTTTTCTCACATTGATATTTCCCTCTGTCATTCCCTCTCTCTTCTACTCGCTCTAAAAATCAATGGAAAAATATCCTTGGTTGAGGATTAAATAAAAAAGTACTAAATTATCATTAAAACCTAAGAATGAGTGAGCAAGAAAGGAGTTAAGTAAAAGCATTCCAAGCAGATCGTAGGAGTATGCACCAGTGAAGAAATGTTCAAAATGTTTCATCGTACTGGCATAGGAGATAAAACAAAGAAGCATGGTCAGCATTTTCTTTCTATTTTAAGATAAACACTTTTGAGTCTGAGCACAGAAGGCAGAAAACTAATACTGGGAGAATGATGGTAAGAACCAGTATAATGTCCACTTAACAAAGGAAATAAATAGAATTAATAGTAATGTTAGCAATCCAGTGAACGTTAGGAAAAGGATAAAGAAAATATAATTTGTAAAGTTAAAGTAAGATTGAAGGAACAAAACCAGAAATATAAATTGTAAAACTGCAGGTACATAGGATGAATCCCCACATTTAAAGAGAAACTTGGAAGACTGAATTAAAAAGAAAGTCATAGGTATATGTCATTATGCATTTAATTTATTATTCCATTTATCTGTCAGCCTTTAATAAAATCATTTTTGCTGTATTAATCTTATTTTTCATATTTCTGCATCATATTCTTAAAGACAACTTTTCCAGAATATCTTTATATCATTTTGTTAAGTTAAAATAATAAATCATCTGGTTGCTCTAATTTTTATTTTAATATATTATATTTTAATTAAGAAGAGTAGGTATACTTGCTATCTAATTTTTAAATACAGAAACACAGTTTCTTTCAATTTACCCAGTTATTTTAATTCTTTCAGTGGAATCAGATTTTTTTATATAAATCTTACACTTTCTTTGATAAATTTATTATTTGATGTATTATATTAGGGATTCCTATTTATGTTTAAATTGTCATTATTCACTGTTTTATTGTGGTATATGTATATAGTGTTATATATATTTAATATACATATTAAACATATGTATATATAACTTACTATCTCATCCAATTGTAGGTGTACAGTTTATTGATATTTAAATACATTTATCCATTACTACTAGTGGGTTACTATTTACACTCATCTTTTCAGTTATATTTTTGAATGATCTTTTTAATGTATGGATAAAAATTCTTGATTTTACATTAATCTATAACCAGCAACCATATTTTATTTTCTAAATGTTCAGCATATTTCACTTGAGTCTCATAAATACGTAGTACATAATGAAAATATACAATGACTCTTCTCTTGTCCATTATTCACACTGTTGGCAAATACAGTCTCCTTCATGCAGGCTTTCCACCCCCACTCAACCACATGAGAATGGGCCTTGGACCTAAAACATTTCCTTACCAAGAGATAGTATCCTCACAGCCTGTGCCCAGCTTATCATCTTGTGTGGGAACATCTTTCCCTGTTTCAGACTTGATGAGTGCTCTTTTGTTTCTGCTGAAAGTGTGTACGTAATATGGCACCTGACAAACTCTACTGTTATCTGTCTTCCGATGGGAGGAGACAAGGTTCCTTGACTCTGGCATCAGAGGGGTTCACATAGACAAACTGCTCTGCATCTGGCCACTGGGAGAGACCCGCTGGCTGTGGGGAACTGAGGTCCACCATTGAAGGTGATCTTGCTCTGCTCTCCTCTACGTAAGTAAAGCCTTGTTCTATGTAGTGTTAGACTGTGATATTTCCTTGGCAGCTCCTTGTAACAAAAGATAAATTAACCTGAGAAAAGTAAACAGAAGCCTAATAACATGTACTACCTCCTCTATACATGGGAGAGACCCAGGAAAACTGAGCAACTCCTTGAAATGGCAAAAGCTACCCTCTTAAATAACATCTCCAGCTAAAGACAAAAGATGTTGGGGCTGGGGGAGGAATGGGGAAAGCCAGTTATGGGAAGTTAGAAAGAAAAGCACAATAAACAAGATTAAAGTTGTTATCCACATTTAAGTCTTTGTTTTCTATTAATAAGTGTTTCTAAATGTTTAGAGTCATTCTTCTCTTCCTGGTACACAGCAGGAGATAGCCTTACAAATGAAGATTCTCCTTATAAATGTAAATGTACCTTATTAAAGGGTAATTTACACTCAAATTTTAGACTTTTACTATGTCTGATGTTTCTTAAAAATAATCAGCCTAAATGACCCAGATGCCAACGAGGTATATTCCTGGCATAATATGCTCACCTTCAAAGCCTAGGACTCTGGCTTTGCTTCTAGCTCTACTGAATCCCCAGCTGGACATCTTACAGGACTGGATTAAGGAAAATGGGACTTTGGAAACTGAGAGATGTAATTCCACCCAAATAAATAAAAATCACTCATATTCAAAAATAAATAAATAAATAAGTAAATAAATAAATAAATAAATAAAATAGAATAGAATAGAATATAATTAGTACTATATTCAATGGCAAACCAGTTACAAAAATGTTTTATTTACCTAACCTTTGACTTCAAATTAATCTTTAAGTCCTATGAGATTTATATTTAAAATATATCTTGAGTTTGGCCACTTCTTACAAAGACATATCTAATGCTCCCATTTTAGTCAAGCCACCAACTCCCTCATGAAGAATTATCATAGCCATTTATCTTGTGTCTTTTGTTAAAGTCTTTGCCATGGATGGTTATCTACACTAATAAAAGAGAAAAATGGTAATTGGCGTACGGCGATACCGTTTTCATTGGCTAATCAGGGCTATATGCAAATTAACTGCCAACTAAGATTGGCAGTTAACTGCCAACAAGATGGCGGCTAATTTGCATATGTAGGCACAATGCAGGGAGGCGAAAGGGAAAGCAGAAAGAAGCCCCCTGCCACTGACAGTGATCGGAAACCCAGGGGGGAGCTAAGAGCTGGGGGGCAGGGCAAAGGCGGCCCTGGGGCCACCTTTGCCCTGCCCCCCAGCCATGATCGGAGAATCAGGCGCCTTTGCCGCCCTGGCCAGTGATAGCAGGAAGTAGGGGTGGAGCCAGCGATGGGATCTGGGCACGGTCGAAGCTGGCAGTCCCAGGAGCTAGGGGTCCCTTGCCTGGGCCTAAAGCGGAGCCCACGATCGCGGTGCCCCCTGCTGCCACTGCGGGTCCCCGCTGCCCGGGCCGGACGCCTAGGCCAGAGGCGTTAGGCCTGGGCAGGGGCGGAGCCTGCAACCGCGGGGAGCTGGGGGTCCCCTGCCCAGGCCTGGCACCTCTGCCGGAGGCCTCAGGCCTGGTCAAGGGGCCGATCCGGTGATTGGTGATCGGAGGGTGATGAGGGTCAACTCCTCTGGCCGAGGCATCAGGCCTGGGCGGGGGGCGGAGCCGGGGATTGGAGGGATATGATGGTCCCCTTGCCCAGGCCTGAAGCCTGGGTCAGAGGCGCCAGGCTTGGGCGGAGGGTGGAGCAAGCGATCAGAGGGAGATGGGGGTCCCCTGCCCAGGCATGATTCCTGGGCCAGAGGCCTCAGGCCTGGGCGGGGGCCAGAGCCAGTGATCGGGGGGAGATGGGGGTCCCCTGTCCAAGCCTGACACCTCTGGCGGAGGCGTCAGGCCTGGGCAAGGGGCCTATCAGGTGATGGGAGGGTGATGGGGGTCAACGCCTGAGGGCTCCCAGTATGTGAGAGGGGGCAGGCTGGGCTGAGGGACACTCTCCCCCCCACACACACACACCCAGTGCACGAATTTCATGCACCGGGCCCCTAGTTTTTCATATAGTAACAGGAATTATCTTTTAAATTCACACCAGATCACATCTCCTTCCCGATCAACATCATATTTTTTTCTCATCTCACTTATAATTAAAACTTCTTACTTTGACCTACAAGATATGTCCCCTGCCCCTTAGTCTTCAACTTCATTTTTTCACCTTCAATATATTTCTTATAACTCACAATATCAGAAGTGAAAATATGAAGTTGAAGACTAAGGGGCAGGAGATGTATATATTTGGAAGCCCCCCAAACCCTTGGAATTCCCTGTGATGAGAACTACAAAGGTGTCTAAAATGGGTAGATGGGGGCTGGTTGTCTGTGGGACCAACTATGTGGTTTAGAGGGTTGGAACTTTTGGTCCTGTTCATTGATCTCAGGAAAGGGAGAATGGCTAGAGATGGAATTCAATAGATAATGGCAAAAATTAGAAAAAAATTGAGGAACAAAATAAAAGATATCAGATTATAATCCAAAATATAAAACAAACATCTGTAAGTTCATACATTTATAAATAAATAATTAAGATAAAGAATTCCTAATAATTTATGTAGGAACTCTGCCTTCAAGGATATAGAACATAAATCCCCACTCCTTAGGTGTGGACTGCACATAGGGAATCTCTTCCAAAAATTAACTACAGTATGAAAGGGAGGAAAAAACTAATTACCTGGTGGGGGACCCTAAAACACACTACCTCAACCATGCAGTCAAGTCAAGGTTAACATCAACAGTGATAAATCATGTTGATATGAAGAAAATGGCTTTTTGTCTTTTGGTCTTCCTCCCCAAAACACACACTAAGTCTAATCATGAAAAAAGAAAAAATCACAGATGGACCTAGAGAGCATTATGCTAAGTGAAATAAGCCAGTCAGAGAAAGACAAGTACCCTATGATTTCACTCATATGTGGAATCTAATGAACAAAATAGTCTAACAAACAAAATAGAAACAGACTCATAGATACAGAGAGCAGACTGATAGCTGTCAGACTACAGGGGTGTTGGGAGGCTGGAGGAAAAGGTGAAGGGGTTAAGCAAAAGAACAAAAAACAAACAAAACAAAAAACCCCACAGAAACTCATAGACACAGACAATAGTATGGTGACTACCAGAGGGAAAGGGGAAGTGAGAGGAGGTAGAAGAGGGTAAATAGGTGATAAATGGTGATGGAAGGAGACTTGACTTGGGGTTTTGAACACACAATACAATATACAGATGATGTATTGTAGAATTGTACACTTGAAACTTATATAATTTCATTAACCAACTGGAGGCCCAGTGCATGAATTCATGCAACAGTGGGATCCCTTGGCCTGGCCTGCGGGATCGAGCCAAAACTGGCTCTCTGATATCCCCTGAAGGGCACTGGATTGCAAGAGGGCATAGGCCAGGCAGAGGGACCCCACCAGTGCATGATTGGGGCCAGGAAGGGACACGGGAGGTTGGCCAGCCAGGGAGGGACTGTGGGAGGGTTCAGGACAAGTCCAGCCTGTCTCACTCAGTCTGGATTGGCCGGATCCCAACAGCAAGCTAACCTACCAGTTGGAACGTCTGCCCCCTGGTGGTCAGTGCACTTCTTAGCAACTGGTCAACCAGTCAACGGTCTGCCACCTGGTGGTCAGTGCACATCATAGCGAGCACTTGAGTGGCCTTAACATATCATTAGCATATTATGCTTTGATTGGTTGAATGGGCAACCAGACAACTGGACACTTAGCATATTAGGCTTTTATTATATAGGATGTTACCCCAATAAATTCAATAAAAAAGAAACAAATCCCACATTACACAAATTCATATTAAAAAAATAAATAAAAACAAATTTAAAAGAAGAAAAATCCATATTGAATGAAATTCTACAAAATACCTGACCAAGAATCTTCAAACTATTAAAGTAATAAAAAACAAGAAATGTCTGATGAACTGCCACAGCCAAGAGCCTAAGGAGACATGATGACTAAATGTAATGTGGTATCCTGGGACAACAGCAAAAAACAAACAGACCAAAACATGATGTTAGGTGAAAACTAAGGAAATTTGAAAGATTATGGATTTTAGTTAATAATGTATTAACATTAGTTATTAAGTTGTGACAAACATACAATACTAATATCATGTAAGATGTAATGAGAGACTGCACGTGTGGTATATGGGAAATCTGCAGTTTTTGATTAATTTAAAACTGTTCTAAAACAAAAGGTTTATTTTTTAAAAATAAAAGCAGTGCAGAATTGTTTTCTTGTGCAGGTAAATTCTGACTTTATCCTTTCAGGGTAATAAAGTTGAACAGTGCCCACTTCCACATAAACTCTCTGCTCATTTTGAGTTTAATATGAAGTTGAGCAGTGGAAGCCTATTTTAGGAGGCTCTGTGACTAAAAAGGATTATAATCATCTCCTTCAGGGATCTGGAGTGCGTCCTGCTTTAACTCAGGCCTGCTCAGCCAAAGCTTCCCTCTAAACTCTCCATCTAGCCTCAATCTTCCAGTCAAAGAACTCAAACATATATGTGGTTATAAACTTGGTATTTTACTTGTACACAAAGGAATCTAATGCACACATTGATCTAATCTATGAAAGGAAAAAGCAGGATTTAAATAAGAAGAAAGAAGAAACTGCAAATTTGGGGAAGTAGCAGACTTTGATTTCTTCTTGAGTCACTGGCTCGTTACCTGGCAGTCTGCACTGGTTGGGTTATTCTGCCCATGGTCAGCTAGATGGGTCATCAAAGGAAATAGTTGGATGGTTATGGCTTCTCCATAAAACCTTGAGAGTTTAACTGTTCAATACACATGACAGGCTGCCCAGGAACCAGCTAATGACTTATGTCTTCAGTGTCCTTCATAGCACTTCCATCTTAGTTATTCCAAGTCCACATCTCTTCCTTTACAGAATTTCTCTCCTTCAGCACAATTTTATGTTGCCTCCTCCTCACACCAGAAACCTTATTTCCTTTTTAAGACATTGTAGTCACTGATTATGGAAGTTGGGTTACATCTTCCCATTATCAATCAGCTTTTCTGACTTTCTGGAAGCATTTTTATATGCCTCCTCTATTTCCTTCCCAATTTCTGGTATTATTACAATGCATACTCTTTCTTGTGAGTATGTGTACTGTCCTACAAAAAGCTTTAGCTGTAAGTCAACTATTAGCTCTACCTCTTCCCCCTCCATTATAATCAAAGTTCCCCAATGTAATTTCAACATCAGTCCTGTGTGTAAAAATACTAGCATTGGTATCATGTTTAAGGTCTAACAGCATAATTCCCAGAGGCAGTATTCATTCTTTTATACCTTTAAAGGTCCAGGTTTCACTTGATTATTTAATTGTAGGTAGATTTTTCTATAAAGCAGAACAAGCTGAACTAGTTATTTCTCTTTGGAGTAGAATTTATGGTTGTTGATATGCTTTTTAATGATTTTCTTCCCCAAGGAGGATCATTGGGGAATACACATGCGTGCACACTCGCACTTGTATGCACACACTAGTGCAAGTAAAATTGTTTTTAATTTGCAACCACTGCTTCCAGGCTGGGGTTTTGAAACTTTCTTGCTGGATGCTTTCTTGTTTTTATTTTTAAATCACAGTTTACATTCAATATTATTTTGTATTGGTATCTAGTGTATCACATAGTGGTTAGACAATCATATACTTATACAGTGGTCCGCCCAATATTTCCAGGAACCACCTGGCCACATACATAGTTATTATGATATTATTGACTATATTCCCTATGCTGTAATTTATATCTCTGTGACTATTCTGTAGCTACCAATTTGTGCCTCTCAGTCCCTTTACTTTTCCACCCAGTCTCCCAACCCCCCTCACCTCTGGCAACCATAAGTCTGTTCTCTGTATCTATGAGTCTGTTTATATTTTGTTTGTTTGTTCATTTTGTTCCTTAGATTCCACATATAAGTAAAATCATATGTTTTTTGTCTTTCTCTGTCTGACTTATTTCACTTAGCATAATACCCTCTAGGTCCACCAATGCTGTCCCAAAGGGTAAGATTTCCTTCTTTTTTACAGCTGAGTAGTTTTCCATTGTGTATGTACCACTGCTTTTGTTAGCCACTTGTCTATTGATGAGCACCTGGGTTGCTTCCATATCTTGGCTATCCTATCTAATAAAACCCCAATATGCAAATAGACCAAATAGAGGAATGACTGGCAGAACGACTGGGCACTATGATATGCACTGACCACCAGGGAGCAGACACTCGATGCAGGAGCTGTCCCCAGTTGGGGCTGATGAGCGGGCAGTGCCAGGCCGCCAGCCAAGGTGGGTGCCAGCAGGGGTCTCCCTGATCACCCCACCCGCTGGTCACCCCGTAGAGGGAGGCGACCAGTGGTGGCAGTGGTGGCAGGAGGCGGAACTAGCCAGTGGGCAGTGCCAGGCCACCAGCCAAGGCAGGTGCCATCAGGGGCCCCCTATCACCCCACCAGTCACCCCACATATCAGCCCTGATCGCTGGCCAGGCCTAAGGACCCTACCCTATATATTGGGAACAATCTATTAGATTTAAAAATTAAAACCTGGCAAAGCTTCTCTAACACTGAAAAATCAGGATGATGCAGTGATGACATGCATGGACTCTGGTTTGCACATTTTGTGGTCAGCCCTGATTCTGACACTTATAACTGTGTGACAAAATCAATTATTTAACTTCTCTCTGCTTCAGTTTTTCCACCCATAAGATGGGGAAAATGATACTACTATCTCAGAAGGATCATGTTAAGTACTACTTTTTATAATCAGGGCAAAAAAATGTAGCTGTCCATACAACAGCAAGATGCCTTTCACCTGTATGAAAAATACGGTCACTGGTGCATGCAGCGTCCCGATTGCGAGAGGGATGTCTGACTGCTGGTTTAAGCCTGATCCTTGTGGGGTCCCAGAATGCAAGAGGGCACAGGCTGGGCTGAGGCACCCCCCTCCCCCATGCACGAATTTCATGCATTGAGCCTCTAGTTGTAAATAAAATTGCAATGAACATAAGAGCATATATATTCTTTCAAATTAGTGTTTTGGGTTTCTTCAGATAAGTCCCAGAAGGAGAATGGCTGGGTCATAAGGCAATTCTATTTTTAATTTTTTTAGGAACCTCACACTGTTTTCTGTAGTGGTTGTACCATCTGCATTCCCGCCAACAGTGCAGCAGGGTTCTCTTTTCTGTACACTTGTTGTTTATTGATTTATTGATGATAGCCATTCTGACAGGTGTGAGGTGGTATCTATCTCATTGTGGGTTGTTAGTTTGTTTGTTTGGGGTGTTTTTGCATTTCTCTGATGATTAGTGATGTTAAGCATCTTTTCATATGTCTATTGGCCATCTGTATGTGTTCCTTGGAGAAGGGTCAACTCAGGTCTTCTGCTAACTTTTTAATTGTTTTTTTGTTTTTGCTTTTCTGGTGTTGAGTTGTCTGATTTCTTTATCAATTTTGTACATTAACCCCTTATCAGATGTATCATTTGAAAATATGTTCTCCTATTTAGTAGGTAGTCTTTTCATTTTGTTGATGGTTTCCTTTGCTGTATAAAACTTTTTAGTTTAATGTAGTCCCATTTGTTTATATTTCATTTGTTTCCCTTGCCTGAGGAGATATAGCAGCAAAAATATTACTAAGAGCAATGTCTGAGATTTTACTGCTGATATTTTCTTCTAGGAGTTTTACAGTTTTGAGTCTTAACATTTAAAAAAATTTAATGCTTTTATTTATTTTTTTAAAATATTTTTTGTTGATTTCAAAGAGGAAAGGAGAGGGAGAGAGAGATAGACACATCAATTATGAGAGAGAATCATTGAACAGCTGCCTCCTGCACACCCCCACACTGGAGATCAATCCTGGAACCTGGGCATGTGCCCTGACCACGAATCAAACAACACTCAACCACTGAGTGACACCGGCCAGGCTAATTGATTGATTTGAGAGAGAGAGAAAAGGAGAGAGAGAGAAAAGGGGGGAGAGAGAGAGAAAGAGAGACACAGAGAGAGAGAGATGTTATTACACTTATTTAGGCATTCAATGGTTGTTTCTTGTATGTGCCCTAACTGGAGATCGAACCTGCAACTTTGGCATATAAGGACAATGCCCTAACCAACTTAGTTAACTGCCAGGTCTTGAGATTTACATATTTAATTCCTTTTGAGTTTATTCTTGTATATAGTGGCATCATTGATTTTGTTATAATCAAGTCTTGTAAATGTATCTTATTGAGAGTAACTTGAATATGTGTTCATTTTTCTTACTTATATAAAATAACTTTCCATATACATGATTTCAGATAACAGAAGAAATGAATTTTGTACATGCTGTGTATCTTTACAATTGTTTATTCAATTTATTTCATTTTGAAATGAAGTCATGAAATGTAAAAGTACCTAGTAGTCCATTCATATAAATAAGGGAGGTGAGGGAGGTGAATGATATGTCTAAATCCTGAAACATTTATCTGAGATGGCCAGAACTTATGCTTTTATTTCCAATTATAAGATTCTGAGATACTGAAATATGCTCTATTATATGTGTGAATTGTATATATGTATATGTGTATCTATGTGTATAGATAGATACATACATACATATGTACATGCATACATACACACATACATATATTACTAATTTTCTACTATATCAAATATGTGTTCCTGTGGTAAGTATGAACCAGATGATAAAAACCATAAATATTGTGATCTCTGAAATAAATTGTTTTTTAATGTGGAAAGATTAATTAAAAGTTATTGGGGCTCCAGTTCTATCCATGCCGTTGCAAATGGTAAGAGTTCCTTCTTTTTTATAGCAGCATAGTATTCCATCGTGTCGATGTACCACAGTTTTCTAATCCATTCATCTACAGATGGGAACTTAGGCTGATTCCAGATCTTAGCTATGGTGAATTGTGCTGCTATGAACATATGGGTGCATATATCCTTTCCGATTGGTGTTTCTGGTTTCTTGGGATATATTCCTAGAAGTGGGATCACAGGGTCAAATGGGAGTTCCATGTTTAGTTTTTTGAGGAAACTCCATACTGTCTTCCATAGTGGCTGCACCAGTCTGCATTCCCACCAGCAGTGCACAAGTGTTCCTTTTTCATGGATGGAACTGGAGAGCATTATGCTAAGTGAAATAAGCCAGTCAATGAAGGAAAAATACCACATGATCTCACTCATTCATGGATAATAGAGACCATTATAAACTTTTGAACAATAATAGATACAGAGGCAGAGCTGCCTCAAACAGATTGTCAAACTGCAGCGGGAAGGCCGGGGAGGGTTGGGGGGCAGGAGGGAGGGGGGCAAGAGATCAACCTAAGGACTTGTATGCATGCATATAAGCATAACCAATGGACATAAGACACTGGGGGGTAGGGGAGGCCAGGGGATTGTCAAGGGCGGAGAAAAAAATGGACACATATGTAATATCCTTTGTAATACTTTAAGCAATAAAAAAAAGTTAAATTAAAAAAAAAGTTATTGGGGCTAGTAAATCAGAATGTACTCTTGTACAATTTAGTCCATATATACAGTATATATTGAGTGCCTAAAAGAAGGTAAGCAACTTTTCTTTGTTTGCATCTTAGCCTTTATTTCTTCCATAGTGTGGAATAAGAGGACAATCATATTTTGGCAACAGCATAATGGGAGGAAAAATAAGGATCAGGGTGTGCTGGGGATTAAGGAAGACTGACAAAAGACAGTAGTCTGTAAAAAGAAAAGCAAGGTCTGGATGACATAGCTAAATGATTGAGCATCAACCTATGAACCAGGAGGTCATGGTTTAATTCCCGGTCAGGGCATATATATGCACAGGTTGTGGGCTAGATCCGCAGTATGGGGCATAAGGAAACAGCCAATCAATGATTCTCTTATCATTGACTAGAAGCCTGGTGCACGAAATTTGTGCACGGTGGGGGGGTGGGGGGCATCCCTCAGCCCAGCCTTCACCCTCTCACAATCCCAGACTACTGGTTCCTAACCGCTCACCTGCCTGCTTGCCTGATCACCCCCAACCCTCTGCCTGCCTGCCTGATGCCCCTAACTGCTCTCCCCTGCTGGCCTGATTGTCTCTAACTGCCTCTGCCTCGACCCCTACCACCGTGGCTTTGTCCGGAAGGATGTCCAGTTTATCTGGTCTAATTAGCATATTACCCTTTTATTAGATAGATGTTTCTATCTATCTCTTCCTCCTCTGAAGTCAATAAAATATCTACTTATATAAAAACCATGGGTGGTGTTCATCACGTCCAGAAGAACCACCGCAACCAAGTGGAAGGAAGTCGGTCCTGCAGGGGTTGTCTTGGCAACGGCTGCACCCTCCCCCAAGCTGTTTCTGGAGCTGTTTCCTATAAGGGTGGGGTTTGAGGCAGGAACCCGCCCTTGGAGCATGGAGGCAGATATTTCTAAAGTGTGTCACATGCCAACACAGCCAGGGGTGAACCTGAGTGGGGGTGGCTGAAAGGCTTAGAAAAAACAGACAAGAGAATGAAAGCCAGGTCTCGGTGGGACGCTGCTTCTCTGAGAGACAGCGCCCATGCCCACAGCCATGTCTTTATTTTATAGCAAATGCTATGAGGCAAAGTAAGGGCGTGACCAAGATGTTTACAACATTCTCCTGGGTTTCAATCCTACTCAACTACATGCACCTGAACTCTATCAAGCCTACATCACTCAGGCACATGGGGCCACGTGTTCAGACCATACGTTCAAGTTTACAACTACAGCTGTTGGGTATAATTGTGCTGGGAGGAGCCTGCCCTCCAACCTGGGACTTGCACGTGGCAATGAGAGGACTGTGCCCTCTCATCAGTCCAAGGCTTGAACCTGTCCAAAACACTGTAGCAGCTCTCCACAATAAAATTTTAATTCTGTTTCTTTGTTACTAATATTGTGGCCCCATAACAAAGAAACAATTTTTGGAGGATGAAGCCCAGGAATCAGGATTTTAAAAAAGATTCCCAGGTGATTCTAATGTGCAGCCAAGGTTGAGAACCACTGCTATAGATAATATTAAAGATATATCTAAACGTGCAATTCTTTGTCCAAAATATGAGCACATTCAAAAATTAAATGAAGAGGAGAACCAAGATGGTGGCATAGGTTAACGCCGGAGATAGCTGCCTTGAACAACCAAATCAAAACACACCTAAAAGACGGAACGGACATCATCCAGAACCACAGGAAGGCTGGCTGAGTGGAAATTCTACAACTAGGAGGAAAGAGAATATCATACCCAGACTCAGAGGAGGCGCAGTGCTGAAGTGAAATACTCAGGTACCGAGTGCGCACGGAGTGGGCTGGCAGCGGAGGGCGTGGTTGGTGCTTTCAATCGGGAGGGAGTCTCAGATTCTGAGCTCCAGATCCAGGCGAGTCTCTAGGGACCCAGACTCAAACGGGAGAAGCGGGACTGTCTAGCTTCAGTCGGAACTCAAAGGTAGCTTTCTCTCCAAGGTTTGCAGTGGTTGCTGGGACTCTGTGAGGCAGAGCCCCTAGGGACGGAACTGAGAGCCGCCATAACTGCTCTCTCCAGCCCACCCTGTTGATCCCGAGCCCGAGCGACCCATCCGCCCTGCCCAAGCCCTGCGCAGAGCCATTTGCAAGATAGCCTCAGGCAAAGGCTAGATTAGCACCTCCCTAGAGGACAGAAGTTTTCCCACTGCAGACACAGCTGATTCTCACAGCCAGCTGGCCTGGAGGTCAAATCCCCCTAGTATTAACTACAACAATCAAGGCTTAACTACAGGAGGACTGCACACAAAGACCACTAGGGGATGCACCAAGAAAGCATAAAAAATGCGGAGACAAAGAAATAGGACAAAACTGTCAATGGAGGATATTCAGTTCAGAACCACAATTTTAAGGTCTCTCAGGAACTGTCTAGAAGCCGCTGATAAACTTAATGAGATCCTCAACAAATCTAATGAGACCCTCGATGTTAGGATAAAGAACCAACTAGAAATTAAACATACATGGACTGAAATAACGAATATTATACAGACTCCCAACAGCAGACCAGAGGACTGCAAGAATCAAGGCAAAGATTTGGAATGCGAATAAGCTAAAAACACCCAACCGGAAAAGCAAAATGAAAAAAGAATCCGAAAATACGAAGATAGTGTAAGGAGCCTCTGGGACAGCTTCAAGCATACCAACATCAGAATTATAGGGGTGTCAGAAGATGAGAGAGAGCAAGATAATGAAAACCTATTTGAAGAAATAATGACAGAAAACTTCCCCTACCTGGTGAAAGAAATAGACTTACAAGTCCAGGAAGCACGGAGAACCCCAAACAAAAGGAATCCAAAGAGGACCACACCAAGACACATCATAATTAAAATGCAAAGAGCAAAAGACAAAGAGAGACTCTTAAGAGCAGGAAGAGAAAGAAACTCAGTTACCTACAAGGGAGTACCCATACGACTGTCAGCTGATTTCTCAACAGAAACTTTGCAGGCCAGAAGGGAATGCCAAGAAATATTCAAAGTGATGAATACCAAGAACCTACAACCAAGATTACTTTATCCAGCAAAGCTATCATTCAGAACTGAAGGTCAGATAAAGAGCTTCACAGATAAGGAAAAGCTAAAGGAGTTCATCACCACCAAACCAGGATTATATGAAATGCTGAAAGGTATCCTTTAAGAAGAGGAAGAGGAAGAAAAAGGTAAAGATACAAATTATGAACAACAAACATGCATCTATCAACAAGTGAATCTAAGAATCAAGTGAATAAATAATCTGGTGATCATAATAGAATCAGGGACATAGAAAGGGAGTGGACTGACTATTCTTGGAGGGGAAAGGGGTGTGGGAGATGCGGGAAGAGACTGGACAAAAATCGTGCACCTATGGATGAGGACAGTGGGTGGGGAGTGAGGGCGGAGGGTGGGGCGGGAACTGGGAGGAGGGGAGTTATGCGGGGGAAAAAGAGGAACAAATGTAATAATCTGAACAATAAAGATTTAATTAAGAAAAAAAATTAAATGAAGAAATTTTGGATATACTCGATGGAGATTTTCACACATATTTGAGTGATGATTCCATTGATTCCACAGATGATGCTGAAAAGGAAAATTTTCCCGTCGAATTTCTTAATAGTATTACTCCTTTGGGAATGCCATGTAATAAATTAAAATTGAAAGTGGGTGCAATCATCATGCTATTGAGAAATCTCAATAGTAAATGGGGTCTTTGCAATGGTACCAGATTTATTATCAAAAGATTATGACCTAACATTATCGAAGCTGAAGTAGTAACAGGATCTGCAGAGGGAGAGGCTGTTCTGATTCCAATAATTAATTTGTCCCCATCTGACACTGGTCTCTCAATTAAATTGATTAGACGATGATTTCCCATGATGCCAGCATTTGTGATGACTATTAATAAATCACAAGGACAAACTCTAGACAGAGTAGGCATATTCCTACCTGAACCCCTTTTTTCACATGGTCAGTTATATGTTGCTTTCTCTCGAGTTTGAAGAGCTGTGATGTTACAGTTAAAGTTCTAAGTACTTCATCACAAAGGAAATTAGTCAAGCACTCTGAAAGTGTTTTCACTCTTAATGTGGTGTAGTTACTGTTTATTTATTAATAAATTTATATATGATTTTCATATACATTTTACTAATTTCCTTTCATCTCTCACACTTCTATTATAAAGGGCAAATAGCAATATTAAAATATCTCTGCTAACTAATTCCCTTTTTAAAAAAAATATTTTATTGATTTTTTACAGGGAGGAAGGGAGAGTAATAGAGAGTTAGAAACATTGATGAGAGAGAAACATCGATCAGCTGCCTCCTGCACACTCCCCACTGGGGATGTGCTCACAACCAAGGTACATGCCCTTGACCGGAATCGAACCTGGGACCTTTCAGTCCGCAGGCTGACACTCTATCCACTGAGCCAAACCGGTTAGGGCAATTAATTCCCTTTTAATGTGCATGAATTTCGTGCACCGGACTACTAGTATTTTTTAAAAAAAGAAAAGCAGGGAGATGCCATTACCCACTGGTTCCCTAAGTGTTCACTGTCTCAGGGACCCTAAGTGGGGATTAAATATTGGGAGGAAGGAGGAAATGTTGGAATGTCATGGAGTCTTTTCTATACA
The DNA here is from genome assembly GCF_014108235.1 of Myotis myotis. Taxonomy (NCBI): domain Eukaryota; kingdom Metazoa; phylum Chordata; class Mammalia; order Chiroptera; family Vespertilionidae; genus Myotis; species Myotis myotis. The sequence continues at coordinate 116,095,185 of NW_023416346.1, read as the reverse complement.
TTCACATGTGTGTCTCCATTTCCACAGGCCAAATATTTCCTATCACCTGTGACATGTATACCACAAACTATCAACAAACTTAGCAAATTAATTGAAATTATATAGAAATCCTTTTTCCTCTAATTACAAAATTCAACTGAAGTGGGAGTTTGGTGAGTTCTTTCAAGAAAATTTGGCTCTTAAAAGTTTAAATAAAACTTCTTTTACAACTATAATAACTTCACATATTAATGTGAACTTTCATTCCTGAGAATAAAATTCTAGTGAAATAAAAGGAGTATACAATACTGATGTTTTCATGTACATGCAAGTATTGGCTGTTGTTTATGGCTTTATTTATAAATGCAAAATTTCCCACAGAATTTCCTGGATCGTTGCAGTCTGTTGGTATTTACTTTCTGGGCTTATGATTTGGGGAGGTCGATAAATGATTAACTGCAGCTTATTTTGTTTTAGCCATGGAATTGGACAGACTGTATTTCTCACTTTGTCTCCTCAGCAGTTGTGTGCATTATGGAGATGAGCTGTGGCCCTAGTGGAAAATGCATCATTTATATGTGTCAGTTGGTTGGCATCACGTGCCTGCTTTGGACGTTTTCTCAGAGGCTCTGAGATTTATGACAATCATAACACCCCCTTCCCCCCATATATCATGTTGGTAGAATACACGTACCTTTACAGGACTTCACCTTTTTAGAGACCAGCCAGAATCAGAAAGAACAAGATGCTGTTTTGATAATTTTTACCCTCAGAGGGAGAGAAAATGATCCAATTCCTCAAAAAAACTTCCCTCTCCTGCCAAAATACTAATGATTCAGAGTAAATGGAGAAATCTAGTAGGTTATTTTCCCTTTTTGACATGTTTTGTTTAGAAAAAAAAGCATATACTTATTGTTATGAAAATCTTCTTAGAGCAAATGTTATAACTTGCTTAGCTTGGCAGAGCTAGTAAGCTAAAATTCCCTGCACACACACTGGGCAATATGCAAATTAACTGCCAACAAAGATGGCGGTTAATTTGCATACATAGGCGCAATGATGGGAGGCCATAGGGGAAGGACAGTGATTGGAAACACAGGTGGCAGGCAAGAGCCGGGAGGCACTGCCCCTGGCCCTGAATCGGAGAACCCGCTGTCTTTGCCTGCCCCCCTGCCGGTGATCGGAGAAGCCAGAGCGGGGCATGGAAGAGGCCGGTGTCCACCTCTTCCTCAGCTGCCCCTGCCAGGGATGAGCAACCGGAGATCCCACAGCAGGAAAGGGGGGCCTGCAGCCAGCCCCCATGTGCGCCTGCCCCTGGGTCGTCCCTGGGATCACGGAGCAGGAAAGGGCGGCCTCTAGCCAGCCCCCATGTGCGCCTGCCGTGGGATCACAGTGGCGATCACGGAGCAGGAAAGGGGGGCCTGCAGCCATCCCCTGTGTGCACCTGCCTGCCCATGGGATCGCGGATGGGATCCCACAGCAGGATAGGGCAGCCTGCAGCCAGCCCCCCTGTGCGCCTGCCCCTGGGTTGCCCTGGTGATCCCACAGCAGGAAAGGGGGGCCTGCAGCCAGCCCCCCTGTGCACCTGCCCATGGGATCTCCCAAGAGATCATGGAGCAGGAAAGGGCGGCCTGCAGCCAGCCCCTGTGTGCACCTGCCCCTGGGTCGCTGCTGTGATCCCAGAGCAGGAATGGGCGGCCTGCAGCCAGGCCCTGTGTGCGCCTGTCCCTAGGTCGCTCTGGCGATCCCACAGCAGGAAAGGGCACCCCACCCTGGCCACAGCTCAAGGGAGAGTACAACATGCACTGGAGGCCAGGAGCCTGAGAGATCAACAGAGAGGGGCAGAGAGGGGCGTCTCCCAGGTGTGGCTGGGGGCAGGCCCCCAGCAGACACACACACACAGACACACACAGACACACACACACACACACACACGGGACGCCTGCTCCGAGCCTCTGCTGCCAGACTGTGGCCATCAGTAGGACATCTACTGAGGGCTCCCGGACTGAGGGGCTGGCTTGCTGAGGGAACCCCATCCCCCAGTGCACGAATTTTGTGCACCGGGCCCCTAGTATATACATATAGCTTCATTTGCCCCATTTTGTCAATTATTGTCTGTGATTGGTATCATGTAATCAGAAAATAATTTTCACAATCGGAGCCTGCTCCTAAAACAGGGCCATGGTTACAGGTAATGAAGACCTTAACCTTTTAAGGTTACGGAGTCAAAGCTCCCATTCAGGAAGTAACTACTTAGAAAAGGGAGGACAATGCTTGATTTCTCCTCTCAATTTAGCCTGCCTCTGTCCCTCATTCCACAGCCATGCAAAAAGAAATAAAACCTGATTTCTACCTTTAAAAATGACACCAATTAATGAAAACAAAAACATAAACAAAAATGGTGCTTACCAGAATAGATATTTAATTGTGATTACAGCAGATGGACATGATGATTATCTAAGAAAACGCACATAGGCTTTATAGAAGAGTTTATTATTTGAGCTGGAGTTTTTTGGATATATCTCTCCCTTCTGGCATGGACCTTTTCTATCAGAAAGAAAAAGGAAAATCAGAAAATTCAAAGTATTAAAAATATAAGTAATGGAGCATGTAGAATCAGAGAACAATAACATAGTTTTAAGTGCCCAAATAAGTACACACATCTATATTATACTGATCTAGATTTAATACACACAAACAGATACACACAGCATATATAAGGGCAAAGACAAATGCCAGGAGGCAAAACTTATTTTTGAATGAGTGAATCATCCATGAACAAATACTCCTATATTATATATTTTTATTTATTCTCTCTTGCAATATCTTCATAGATTAAACAGAAACATTTTTCTCTACCAATTTTCATCTTTTGAAATATTTCTTTATTGATGTTCCCCCCTTTTCTTTGCACCAAACATTGAAATTAAGAAAAATGGGCTTTATTTACATTTCTATATTCACTTCATAAGGATGAATCAAAGGCTTACTCTGTGATATGGAAATATGACTATAAAAGTTTTAGATAGAATATTTTCCAACTCCAGAAAAAGTAAAAGTTAATAACAACAAAGAAAAAGTTTTTAAATGAACTGCTTTTTTGGTGATTTATTTCTTTTGTCAAAACATTTAATTAATCAAAGATTTTTGATATTGAGTCTTGTTCCCCCTTGGGAACACCAAGGTTTATTTGAGTGTTGCTGAATTATATTCAACCAAAGGTTACATAATCATCTAAATTATGTAATAGAGAGACCACGCATTGCCTTGACAACACATGATAAAGAACCTAAAATCACAGAATCAGGAGATATTCTAGTTGAAAAAGTCATATAAATATTTGAACACGTAGTGATACAGATGGAGAAATTGAGAAATAGGGAAAAATGATGTCCCAGTCCAGCCTTATGTGTTGCTGATTATACTGGTTTACTAATATGGATCTGGGTAATTTAAAATGATTTAATTTTTTAGCAAATTAAGCAACTTTTACTGAGTGTATGTTTATATACAGTTCATTTTCATGAAAAATTTATATTTTTGGTGCTGATAATCTTTAATTATTTCAAAAGTTCTTTATGTATGTAGCTGAGAGAATTTTTCAAATATTTTATTTTTAAGTAAATTGTTTATGATATTTTTGTGAGGAACTTGAGAAGCCTTTCACACATTCATGTGTGGCCTAAATTTAAAAAGAAAGCCCCAATTTGAGTTTTTCCCTTTATAGAGTAATGGAACTGATCTATTCTCAGGAAAATTGGCCTTGGATTTAAATGTCTGTCTACCTTTGACAGGAAAGGAAGCTAGTGATGTGTGAGAATGAATATATATGTGCTTTCACGATTGTGATACTCTCCCATCAGAAAGTGCCAGGATGTCTGCAAAGAACACTTTTTTGTCAAAATCAATTTTATATGAAGCTTGATTTAATGAGAGCTTTTTATGAAGCATAGAAATCTCTGGCACTTTCTTTTTTGTTGCCAACCAGTTTTATTAATCATGGAGCAGGTAGATTTCAGGAACAACTATCTGCCCATTAGGATTGATTTCTGGGACATGGGCAGTCCTTATCTCCCAAAATTCTTTCAGCAGTGCAGAATCAATTGCACTGAGAATGTAATGGATGAACTTAAAATTTTGTAGGGTGAAATAAGCATTCGAATTAATAGGAGTTGGTGGTGAGATACATTTTGTATCATCTAATACTAACTAGAACAAAGTATCATCCTCCTATCATTATAGCATAAAGTTTACACTAAGTCCTTATTACTTGATCCATAGTAGAAAGGGGTTAGCAATAAGGTGGCTTTAATCGCAAAATATTGGCTATCTACAAAAGCCTTCTAAATTCAGAGAAAGTGTCAGTCAAAAAGATACTATTACAATCTCCCTAGTCCACATGGTTGATTTTCAGTTTTTTTCAAGGAAGGCTATATATGGTAATTCCAGTAGTTCCTGTGGTGCTATTACTTCTTAGATCATCAATTTTCTCTTTCTAAGTGCTAACTTGCATAAATGTGTCCTTCATTCTTCTGACTCTCCCTGGAATCAGAAAGAGCATTCATGCTCCAAGAAGAGTTGAACAGGAGATCTATTTTCTGAAGTATTCACAAATGTATTACCTCACTCAGTCCTGGACTAACTCAAGCAAATATTTTATAATTTATAGTTCCTTTGAGAAATTATAATTTGTAAATGTAACATTTTAAAGTTGAAATAAAAGGCTGTTGGAGATCCTTTGAAGAAATTATGCTTGAAATTTTAAATATGTCTGCCCTCATTCTCACAAACACAGAGACTTAAAAAAATTCTTCCTAAGGCCTTCAGTTTCTAGTGATATGATGGGTTAGATACCTTAAACAGCTATGGCTAATTTAAAAAATATAAATGAAAATATGCATCTCTGAGCTGGCAAGAAAAAAATTCCAACTTCAAAATAAAGTGAAAAGGGTAAAACCAAAAGATGAAAAACGTTTTTGAGGTGCAGAAGAATGACAAATCTGAGGTTTTTCTCGGTTGCCTGATCAGGATAAAAAGATTAAAAAAAACACCCCCAAAAAACACTATGGTTTGCCCATGCCATAGAGTCTTAAAAAGGGGCTGCACCCTCACTCTGTTAATAAATAAGAAATAAACCTGTTAAACGGAAGAAAATGACAATGTAACAGCAAGGAAAAGGTAACAATAAGAGATAATACTGCATTTTTTATGAAAAAAAAATACATTTTTAACCCTAACCGGTTTGGCTTAGTGGGTAGAGCGTCGGCCTGTGGACTGAAAGGTTCCAGGTTCGCTTCCGGTCAAGGGCATGTACCTTGGTTGCAGGCACATCCCCAGTAGGGGGTGTTCAGGAGGCAGCTGATTGATGTTTCTCTCTCACTGATATTTCTAATTCTCTATCCTCCTCCCTTCCTCTCTGTAAAAAAAATCAATAAAATATATTTTTTATATATATATATATATATATATATATATATATATATATATATATATATATGTATGTATGTATTTTAGGTGCTGATAATCCTTTAGTTATTTCAAAACTTTTTAATATGTAGCTGAGAGAATTTTTCAAATATTTTATTTTTAAACTAGAGGCCTAATGCACGAAATTTGTTCAAGGGGCTCGGCCCTAGCAGCCGCTGTGGCTTGCCTTTGCCCTCACAACTGTGGTGGCTGCCTCAGCCTTTGCAGCCCTAGCTTTGTCCAGAAGGTCGTCCAGAAGGATGTCTGGTCTAATTAGCATATTGTTTATGATGATGACTTTAGTGCTTAAAATATCTATGGTAAACACTAAAGGAGCTACAGAGCAATCTGAAGATGGCTGCTACTTGTATTGGGCTGGGAAGTGCCCAGGCCATGTCAAGCTGTGAAGCAAGGCAGGCTAGTGCTAGTACTAGGTCTTGGGCCTCTTATTGATAGGTTTGGGACACAATGATGCCAGCTGCTGCTTGTCTGAGATATTTTAGAAAAGTCTGAGGCCTGAAATGTAACAGGCCATTCATATGGAAAAACTGCTGCAAACAACTTGGGTGGGGCTGCAAATTGGATGGGGAATCACCAGGGAAGAGTGAACAGTGTGAGCCAGGCTGATGGAATCTCAGATATGGCTACCAGTCAGCTCTGTGACAAAGGAGGTCCTAGCACAGGAACAGTGACCCCTGGGAACACCCCTGTCAGCTGCCACCCAATGCTGAAGCCCAGAGGGATAGAGTCCATGTACTAGTAAGTTCATGTACCAGCCCTTTAAGAGGAATCACCTGGGACTTTGGCAGCTTCATTGTCACTCAGCCACAATCCCTGCTGGTTTTTACAACGCGAAGTCATGGAGACTTATCTTCCTGGCACTAGAACCCTGATCTGGGGGTCTAGTGTGGAACCGGGACCCCTTGTTTCTCATGGGAAGCCTCTGCAGTGGAGATATTCCTCGTGATTAAAAAAAAAACCAAAACAAAACACACCACAAAGTAGTATAGATGTCAGATCAGCCAGTTCGGCACCTCCGCCCCTCCTCCCAGCCTCAGTGTGCTTTCTTCTTTACTTCTCTAGTTGTAGGACTTCCATTCAGCCACAGTTCAGGCAGTTCTGAATTATGGTTGTTCTGTATTTTAGTTGTAATTCTGATGTGGTTGTGGGAGGTGGTGAATACCAGCTTTTACCTATGCCGCCATTTAGTTCTTCTCAGCCTCTCATTCATTTTAGATCTTTTTTTTGTAACAATTTCCAGCCATTCCAATATTTTCTCTGAATTTTTGAAGTGTTCTTATAGTTTGACCATACCTAAATGTGCTCAGTTTCACCTTACTTTTATCAGTCCCAAAACCTCATGTTACATTCCTCCACGATTCCTTCTATGTCCACATCACCAACTAATTTTTGTTGCTTGGAATTAAGTTTACAGTTGCATCTTCCATAATTATCAACATTGCTTTCTAATAATTGCAATTTGCTGTAAAGGTTCTACCATATTTTTTACTTTTAAAAATTTTCACACAAGTCCTTTACTTTTTTTGTCTTTTAGTTTAACTTTCTGTAATGGAGCATGCTTTTCTGGATTTATATGTTAGTAGCCAAACCAGAATGTTCTACTAATAAATATTTTTAAATTGTTACTTCCATTTACATAGTGTTTACACTTTAGTGTTTAAATAATTTAAAGAGTGTTTAGTGATTTATTTAATTGAAAGTAATTAACGTATTTCAGACTGAATTCCTGTGAAGTCAATGCTTCATCGTATTCATCTTCATATTCTAAGGTTTAAGTAGGCAGTTACCAGGGTACCATAAGCCTTTATTAATTAGCTGATGTAAATATTGCCTATTAGCATTAATATAATTAAATTAAAATTGAAAACAGATTGCGTCAATATCCTTTATTCTGTTCACATCTTCCAAACTCCTAAATGAGAATATACTTTAAGTAATGAAACTTTTCTCAGAGCTTAAATCAGAATTGGAAAAAATTGAATGGAATATTGAAATAACCACTGACTAACTTTGTGCCCTGAACAAATTCTTTCATCTCTCTGGACTTCAAGTATTGATCTTATTATTTTTAAATAAATTGAGGATCATCATAATATGTCTTCATAGGTTATTTTATGGGTTAAGTAATATAATTAATGTAATGTGTTTTGACTTAGCAAAGCAAGTGATCTACATATATAACTTACTAATATCAATATTACTATTACTGTTACTTCCATTATATTTAAACATTACATTAATGAGAATAGCATCTGATTCTTTGCATAAATAATTTTAGGATTTAGAGGTAAATCTTATAAAGACCTAAATGAGGCATGTGGCCCACCAGCCACAAGTTTGACATGCTTGACCTAAACCTATGCAGAAAAATGTCCATATTGTTAAAGTTTTGGTCCTGTAAACATAATGAATTTTATTCTTGAAACTTAAGTATCTTTGTGAACTAAGCTCAATAGAATGCATAATTCTCACCCATCAGTCTGAAATGTCAGACACAGCTAGATTAGAATAAATTATGGCTTGTGACAGTTGTGAATCATGTTAACATTCTAGCAATACGGTAAGACAGTTACATGTCTCTTAAAACTTCAAGATGTCTAAATCTACTAGGGATATAACCCTATATATTAAAAAAACACACATAGCTGCTATCAAGTTGCATATGGTGGGGTAAAAAACTTCCCCCTTCTTCCCTTCTAGGTTCTTTGGCTGGTCTAATAATTAAATTGACGTAAGACAGCTTAACAGGAGAAAAACAAATTTCATATATATGGGAGCCCTATAAATCAATAAAACTCCCTGGCTGTCAGGTAACTGAGATTTATACAACCATCCTGATCTAAGGTGAAGGGGGTAAGGGTCTAGGGATTCAAAGGGAAAGAAGACAATTCACAGGAAGATGAGAAGAGCAAATGTTTGGTAAACAGATGTTTGCCATGATATAGAAAGTTATCTCTGAGGGTAACTCTCTTCCTAGTACAGGACCCCTATCTAATTTTTTTAGGCAGTTGTGGGGGAGGTAAGAAGCTCTGCATGAATATTTTGGGCCTCAATTGTCTTCAGCTCAAAATAATCCATATGCAAAAGTGGTACATTCTGGGGTGACATGTTCTGTTCCCCATCATTATGGCAAATATAGGCTTTGTATTTTGAACAACAAATATAACTGTCTACCTTGTAATTCTCTCTCTTAGAATTTCTTTCTACTTATCACTACATATACAGTTATATGGAGACAGATTAAGACAATCATCTACTTCATTAATGATAGCAACAAAGAAAGTTTGTAACAAGATTAATAATTACTGAAAATATGTTAAATTAAAACCTTGTATTCCCTCAAAAAAAAAAAAGACGATGGAATTAATTATACATAGTTATGCGTTGCCATCCATTAGAAGAAATTATGGGTTAAAGAATGGCTATAGTTCCTGCTCTGTGAACTGACAGTAGATGTCATAACCTGGTATGGATTTCTTACAGAAGAGAACAAATACCAAATATGTAATGTCAATTCCATATATACATGTGTGACAAGACATAGAGATCCTTTGAACTTGTGAAACTTCCAAAGACTCTAAAATAAAACCCAATTAATTGTATAAGTGATAACATAAACTTCATCTATTGAGACTGGGAAAGGAAATGTGATAATCCCTGATATTTTAAGCAAATATCATTATATCTATTAGTTAATCAAGAAGAGTCATTAGTCAAAGTGCCATACTTTCAAAAGGAAGTAATTTCTGGAACAACTAATGATTTTCTTCTCCATGAAGACAGACTCTTAAAGACAACAGATTTCCAGGTTAAACACAAAGTTTCAAGAAAACGGTTAGTACAGAAAACAAGGGTTTATTGTTGTTATTATTATTATTATTATTATTATTATTTAATCCTCACCTGAGGATATTTTTCCATTGATTTTTAGAAAGAGTGGAAGAGAGAGGGAAAGACAGAGAGAAATAACTATGTGAGAGAAACACCTGGATTGGTTGCCTTCCACTAGCACCCTGACCAGGACCTGGGCCAGGGAGGAGCCTGAAACCAAGGTACATGCCCTTGACTGGAATTGAACCCAGGACCCTTCAGTCTGCAGGCCAATGCTCCATCCACTGAGCCAATCCAGCTAGGGCAAGAAAACAAAGGTTTTTAGAATTGTCTTGCAATCATATCATCTTACCAAAAGAGGAAAATACATGTTAACTGAAATTGTTTTTAAATTTGGGGATATTAAGTATGTTCAGATGTTCATAATAATACAGATAATATTTCTGATAAGCTGCACATTAAAATGGTCTGGAATTTGAAAATAATTTCTAAAAATGATAGTAGATTGGATTCTTTTTTTTGGATTCTTGAATATAATTATTAATTAAAGAGATTAGTGGAGTGATCTCATATAGTAATTACCATGGCATAATGATATTTTGAAATTTTATTATTTCCATAGCATTTCACAAGTACTAGAAAATAAAGGTGTGCTTTTTTTCCCCTTCAGAAAGATATAAAAAGTGAGATGGGATGATAGATGTAAGGAAAAGAGGACAAAATGACACTAAATTTCTTCTTGCAAAAATAATAAGTGAGCCCTGGCCAGTGTGGCTTGATTGGTTGGGGGTGTGCAAGAGGCAGCCAATGGATGTTTCACTCTCACATCAATGTATCTCCCTTTCTCCCTTCCTCTCTCTTTAAAAATTGATTTAAAAATAAGTAAAATTTTTTATAGTCAGTCTATTGTTTATTTGCATAATCTTTATGTCTGGTTCTTTAAAAATATAAATAAATGTTATAGATATTACATTATTTGGAGATAGATATAGATATATAGATAGATATAGTTATAGATGATATACATAGAGATAGAGATAGAGATAGAGATAGAAATAAAGATATACTCTGCACCATCCATTAGAATCTCAAGCACATGCCTATAGGATCATTTTCATACATATTGGTCAGTGAAATTCATAGATGTTTAAGTTAGAGGAGTGGAAATTGGTTTTGGCACTTTGTTTCAATGCTCTTAAATTCATCTTTTTTTTTCATTTGTAATGGCTGGTGCTCTTAAGTGATTTTGTGACCTTTTGCTTAAAAGAAAAGATATCTGCTCTCCATCTTCACGTTTAGGTAATCCTATGTTTAAGTGTTATAGCATATGAACCAGAAAGCTCTTATTCCATTTTATCACCGAATCAAAAAGAAATAAATACCTAGTGACACTAGCACATTACACTAACTCATGCCAGGCTTATTTTTCCAAGAGACTCATATTTCCAGAATATAGCTTAGAAATATGAAAATATTTTTAAAGCTTCTGAGCATTTTAAATCAATGTCATACTTTCAATATCCTTAACATAAAGAAAATCCTCTTATACCTTCTTGCCTCTTTCTTCAAATATTTTTTAGGATGTTTGGTTTTCAGATTGTTTTACTAAGGAAGCTTAGGAAAGCGTGAAGCTGCAGCTCAAAAACTGGCACACTGTTGATTGTCATAAATACTGGAAGTGTATGAGTATCAAAAACCAATTATAATATTTTGAGAACAAAGACAATATAGAAGAGCAACGTGGGTCCATTTCAGGTGGGGATAAGGAGTCACACAGATTCTAACTCCCCCCTCAGGTTATCACTGCCTTTTAACAATGGTAAAATTAATCAATGCACATACTTCTTAAAAAATATGTTTTTATTGATTTTAGAGAGAGAGGAAGGGAGAGGGATAGGGAGATATACACATCGCTGAAAGAGAAATATTGATTGGCTGCCTCCTGCATTCCCTCTACTGAGCCAGCAACCCAGGCTTGTGCCCTGACCAGGAATCAAACCAGTGACCTCTTGGTTCATGGGTCAATGCTCAACCACTGAGCAACACTGGTTGGGTGATGCACATCCTTTTAATCTTCATTTTCTGTAAATAGTTCACAATTAATTTTGATAGATATTTGAAATCATCATAGTATTATTAAAATGCTTCTTAGATTTTTTTTTAAATTAAGACTTTGGTAATTAAAAGCTAATTTGAATTATCTAGACAATTCATTTAGCCTAGAGTGAAATTACTCTGCTCTTGGTGGGTCTGATATTATAGAACATTTCATGTTTCTTGGTTATAGATGAGAAATGATGCATGTGATAACATCCTTACCTGTGTTGGACACAGTACACTAAAGCATAGTTTATGAAAAAAGCACCACCGCTGGAAGCAATGTCAGCAGCTTAGAAATACTTTAGTTCTCATAGCTTTGTCTTCCACACAAAGCAAACAAAAATATCGAAGCCTTTTAAAATTATTTTGTGTGTGTATTTGCCAAATGGCATGTTGTTTGTGTCTTTCATTCTCTGATGTCCCAGATGCTATAGAATCATTTGATATTTCTGAATGCTGTCTAGTCTAACTCTCTCACTAGATAGATGAGGAAAAAGACCTAGAAAACTTAGGATATATTTTCATGCACTTATTAACTCTGGATGGAACTCAAATCTGTATTTCTTCACTTCCAACTTTTTTTTTCTATTTCACTATGACTCTAAGTTGAACCTTTGAAGAAACATATCAAATTGATGTGGGTCCACGAGGCTAAGATAACTCAGAAAGAGATTCTTTCCTACCCCTGGAACAAAAGCTTTATTCCTTTGAACTGAATTAAGTCCTTTGCCCCTGCTCCAGAGTAAACTGGAGTTTATTTCCTGGTTTTATTCAATTCAAAGCTACATCTCTGAAGCTACATTACTAGCCAGAGTTCGTAATGATTTCTTCGTCTGGCCAGGACCAGCATCTGGGAGTTAATGTGTCCTGAGTAATTTCCACGCATTAACTAACTCATTTAATCATGTCATCTAGGACTATTATTCCCCCCTTTTTTGTTTGCAAATTAAGAAACTGAAGCAAGGGGAGAAGCTTAAATACATTGACTATGATCACATCAGTAGTATGGGGACAAACTTGGAACCATATCTAAGCAGGTGAGCTTCAAAGGCCACACATTTTAACCACTCCCCAAAACAACCATTCAGAGGCTTATGGCTGAATCTTGAATGGCCTCCACACAGATAGGAGGTGAATTTCTATATTTTATTAAGAAAAACTTAATTAAACTAAGTACTATAGGAAGGAAGATAAGTAATTTTCATGTGACTAAAGTCCTTTTCTATTTTTTTCTCCAGTCAATTGTCAATCTATTTGATCAATATTGGGAAAAAAATAGCAGTTCCTAAAATGGGCCAAAGCCACTCTAGTGGGGCCCAACACATAGAAACAACTAAACATGTAAGCATGTGTGCCAGATGGTAAGAAGAACCACAAAGCAGAGGGTCAATTTTACTTGAGTAATCAGGAAAACCATATCTGCATTTGAGATATTATAGTTACTTCACTATTCCTGGCTGAATGATTGTATTAACAACAGTGTCTGATATTTACCACACCCCTGATCTACCAATGTTATTAGTCTTATATAGCTACTAGAGGCTTGGTGCACAACATTTGTGCGCTGGAGGGGGGTCCCTCAGCCCAGCCTGTGCCCTCTCGCAGTCTGGGACCCCCAAGGGGTCCTTAGTGCTGACAGGGAGGCAGGAGAGGCTCCCGTCACCACCACTGCACTCACCAGCCTTGAGCCTGGCTTCTGGCTAAGCAGTGCTCCCCCCTTTGTTGAGTGTCTTCCCCCTGGTGGTCAGTGTGCACCATAGCGACCAGTCATTCCTCCAGTTGATTTTCATATTAGCCTTTTATTATATAGGATGTTTGGGGCACAGAAAGGAGATCAGCCTTAGATGGTAGTGTGTTGCTCTCCTTGAATTGATTGGAGTCACCTTCTCTTTGGGCAAATCCTATTATCTAGTGTTGCTGATTATGGTCCTATGATCATATCCTCTTGCCAGACCTTCACCTCTGATGCAGTTACCTTTAAAACCCCAATTCTCTGATGATCCATTCATTAGTTCAGCTTTTGTCTAATGTTTCATAGTGGGTGGGGAAATAGCACATAGCAGCCTCTGAATCACTCATATACAAAAAAAAAAAAAAATAAGCCATGTTAGAGAATGACTGTGAAGGGAAACAAAGCAATTTGTGCTGTATCTTAGCAGGGATTTGGGTTACACAGTGGATGCATTTGTCAAAAGTTAGTAAGTGTACACTTAAAATTTGTGCACTTCATTGTGTACCTTATTGTATATGACTTTTACCTCAGAAGAAATATTAATTACAAACAAATAAGCATATCCACACTGGAATGTTTAGCAGAGATTTCTAGAAAAATCTGCGATTCACTTTGCAATGCATCAATGAATAAGATGACTGCATAAAGATATGAATAGATGATAAACACATGTAGTAAAATGTTAATGATATGACTTATGGAGGGGGTATGCAGGTGTTTACTGTAAAACTTTTTCACCTATGCCCTAAATTTGAAATTTTCCATAATTAAATGTTGGAGAGAGTGCTAAACAAGGGAGATCTAGTGCATTATCCCAGGGATTTTTAACGTGGAATAACTGTACTCTACAGGGTCCATAGTTAGAATTCATGGGGTCTATACAATTGATTGGAAAAAGTCTACATCTTTATTTTCACAAATATCCAACTGAAGTTTGGCAATTCCTCGGATTATAAATTTAGGCAGCATGCCACAGTAGCTTTAACAGTACTTATGAGCTTTTCACCAATGGATATAATTTTTACATCACACTACAAACTTGAATTACTGTTTCTCCCCATCACTATTTTGAAATTATAGAGGTTTTTAGATCTACCACTAGTTCTTAGTATTTACTGTCTTAATTAAAAGCAAATATATTGCAATTTCACTTGTTTAAATTATTTTGTTAACTGTAGTTTAATATAATTGGTTTCCTTTGTAATGGAATAGATCATATATTATATATATTTAAAGACATTATTTTGAGAAGTCCCAAAACACCAGGTTCAAAACAGTTTAAGATCCCTTGAAAGATCATCTGCAATCTGCTATTCTTCCCATGAATGTCAAATGTGGCATCTTAAAGGATGTGGGCCTTCTATGGAAGCTTTACAGCATTCTTCAGTCTAGGCCTGGAAATGATGATCCCAACCCCTAAGAATCTGATGCCTTATTGTTCAAATTCAATTGTAAAAGCAGTCAAAGTCCTTTTCACATTATTACTTTCTCTGTCTCCTCCCCATGCAGTATGTGGAGGACATACTCAAACTAAAACACATTTCTTTTTTTTTTAATCTGGAATTCAAATTTACCTAGGCATCCTGTATTTTATCTGGCAACCTTACTCATAGGACCCAGAGTACCCCATGGATATCTAAGTCAAAATATAAAAACCTCATCAGGTGACATCAGCATGCAGGTAGAACTGGGTGGGTTTGGATCTAGCAATGGAAATCTGGCATCTCCCAGCAACTAGGTGTTCTGGTTGGCACTAGTCACTATTTCATTAAATTCACAATTACTCCATCATGTGGTTTCAAAGTGGATTGACTTGTTTGGACCTTACTCATTGCATTATGATCAAGCTTCAGTGTTGCTGAGTTCTTTATATTGATTCGCTCATTTAAACATAATAAGATCTCAGAGAGCTGGGCATGTTTACCCCAATTTATAGAGGTCAATAAACTTGTCCTTATTCACACAATTATTCATTACCAGAGGCAAGGATTTAATCTAAATCTGTCTGGTTCAGGCTTTTCCACATATTACATTGCTTCTCATGTAAGTCAGAAAATGTCAGAAGTAGAACAAGTATGCTAAGTGTGTTAAATAATTTCATATTTTAATGGAAGGCAATAATAGGGCCAAGTTTAAAAATGTTTACAAATGTGTAGTCCCACTGGAACTAAAGAAGAATTAAATTTAAATTGTCTCTTTTGTTTAAGCATCAAAACTGATTATACTGACAAAGCAACGTTTTCCCCCTAGCATTAGAAAATGCACTGAGAGAGGTGATAAAAATAAACAAAGATAAAATGTGTACAAGTTTGTTCATAAATTAAGTGTATTGAAACATCAGAAACCCCAACATAATAACAGTGGATGGAAAATCCTAATAATTGGCATGCAAAATAACAACAGACCAGAAAGCAGTGATTATAAGAGAAAACCAAATAATACACAAAAAGTTAATAAATGCAGAATATGGATTTAACCAATGAAAAACATAGCTGAATGGCTACATATATAAAGTCTTCTTTGTATATTAAAAAAATCATATCTTCCAGAAAAACCAAAACTGTGGGTGACCTTAGAGGGGATGAAGTATTATGAAAGCAAAGGACACATATGCTTGCTGAGTAGAACGACAATTACTTTGAGCTTTTAACTGCATCATGCTGTTATAGTAATCATCCTGCTTTTGTTTAAAAAAGGAAAACATTTCCAGAGACTAAAGGGGTCTTTCAAAAGAGATACTTTGCAATTCCAGCCAAACACCAAAGGAGTATCCTTATTGTGTACAACATAGCGGCTTTGGTAAATGTTGGGTATTGACAAAAAGGTGTGTGTGAGTAAAGGGGTATGTGTGTGAATTAAATATTTTAAATAACTTAGTGGAGGTCTTTTAAAGAACCACTTGATTGTTCAAAATATATTATTACTTTAAAATGTGAATAAGATACCAATAAATTTACTCTACAAATTTTGGATTTTAAGAGCTACCTTTTATAATAAGGCAAGTCTTTATAACAACAGAAACATTTATACTATTGTTTTTCCTTTTGCTTAATTCATGAATGTCCTTTGGGTAGCATATATTTTAATTTCTATACATTCATCATTACGTAACAAACAGAATGAACCATTATAGAAATTCCTGGAATAGGGCAAGTTATATTTATATATTACAACTATATGAATATTCTTATTGTAGTTATATATCATTTATAATAGAGGTGTGAGTAAACAACCAGATGGCCATATATATATTTATGTATAACACACACCCATAGTTCTGAATGATAGAATTTTCATAGGAGTTGTTTCTATATTTGCTTTGTTATATTTACTCTTGATATACCAAGCATTTTCTTACATGCTAAATATGGACAAAGCCAAAAAAAGATTTAAAATGATAAATTTTTAATCTACCAAATTACTGATATTTCTTCATGGTGACAAATAGTGAATTTCATCTTTATAATGTTTTATAAAATGACTCCTCAGGATGTTCTTCCTTCACTACTGACACTTCTGACTGGGTGTGTACCTAGTCCCGAAAATGCTACCATGCTAACAACTGGCTGCATGCAATAAGAGATAACCTGAAAAATCACAGGTAGTGTAATTAAGCCCTACGATGTCTGTTAATGGTGATTGACATACCTGACTATTCACTTCTGCATTCTGTGACATGGACTCTGAAATTTTAAATTATATATCAGTGTAAAAATTCTCAATACAAGCCATATAATGGAATCACAAGAAACACATTTGCCTGAATTGCTCCTTGACTTATAAAAAACAGAGTCCAAAGATGAGATCCCAGTATAAAGCTCCACAGGTGTGCTCAGTGTGTGCTCATGATTGACAGGTGGCTTTAGACTTCCATTTTTCTCTATATATACCCTAACATTTGACCTTTAACTTTAGACATAGACCCTATGTCAAATACCCCTGACTCTAGATTGGTAAACCTTTTACTTGTTTGGGTCTTAGTTAAATAACTTAGTTAATTTAATTTGGTTTTAGTTTCTGCTTGCTCTCCTTCGCTAACACCTGTAAGTTGTTATCCCAATGCCTAGTTCTCCATGCTCAAAGAAAAAAACAAAGAAAACCCCCAAAACAAGCCTTCATTCTTCAGGATATTTTGTTGCATCTCAAAATATAATAATTCCCTGGATTTTCTATCATCTTAAAATTAGGAAAGCAAACTATCAAAAGCCTGATGTTTGCATTGAGAGTTTATTGTTGTTAATTTTTATTACTTATATTTTAGCCTTCTAGAAATATGTTAAGAGCCTCATAGACAATATCTTGAAAATTAAAATTTTAACTATCAATCTTTATATCTAGCAGGCATGGCAATATTGCTAAATAAAGCTAGGTATCATTTAAACATATGAAGGATTTTAGTAATAGATTCAGGCAGAAGTGTTGAGTCAGAATGCTCAGGGCTGGCAAAGGAACTACTATGTTATTCAGGTATGACCCTAACACCTTTAAATCCCAAGGCCTGGCTCACATTATTGAATCATTGTTCCAGAGGCATAAAGGTATTCAGTATTAAAAGCATTAATATTTTATTTTTTGCCTCCCAGCTAAAGCATTTCTCCCACCACTGTGCATCATAAAGTCATGCTGATAAAGGGTGGACAGGTGTAGGCATATTATTCGGTTCACTTCTTCCTAGTTAATTACCTTTATGGTTCAAATACCAAGTGATAATAGGAAAGCGTGATAAATAGCTAACCATTAAAATGCTTGGATTATTATAAAAAATGACTTATTTTCTGCCAGCCAATTCTCAGCATATTATTTACCCCATAATGTGTTGTCTCCAAAACAGGGCATAGATATTTTTCCTTATCAGAGGGATATGGGATAATACCTCAGGCTAGTTACCACATGCCAATAAAAGATTTGATACAATTGGTACTTTAACATGTAATTTACTTTTAACTGTTCATTATTAATTTAAGAAAATAAATTTAAGATTAAATTTATACATGCATTTTATTTTAAATTCATGGATTATAAAAGTATAGAAAACATGTCTTCCCAGTAAAATTTATTAATATTGCTAAAAATGGTCTTAAATATTAGGATTTAGGGGTGCTGCTATTTTTGTTGTGCATATGCATTTACAAAAATTTTATCTTTATTGTTGAAAATATTACAGATGACCCCTCTTCCCCCATTGACCCCTTCTAGCCCACACCTGCCCTTTAAAATTATTACTTTTCATAATGGTTTCCATGTGAGTAGAATTAGGGTTAATCATAGTATATGTAAACTGAAGAATTAGAATGGGCTTCTTGAAGAAAGGACACTGGTCAGTTTCTGAGAATATTGAAGGATAAGAGCTGAGTTGTTTTGTGGTAGGCAGAATAATGGTCCTCCAAATATACCCATGTCCTAATACTCAGAACAATGATGTCAATATATCATGTTACATGGCAGAGGGGAATGAAGATTTTGAATCAGTTGACATTAAGATAGGGAGAGGCCCAGCTGATGTGGCCCAGTGGTTGAGCATCGACCTAGGAACCTGGAGGTCATGGTTCGATTCCTGGTCAGGGTATATGCCTGGGTTTCGGGTTCATCCCCCAGTAGGGGGCGTGCAGGCGGCAGCCAATGTTTCTCTCTCATAACTGATGTTTTTATCTCTCCCTCTCCCTTCCTCTATGAAATCAAAAAAATATATATTTTTAAAAATAGGGGGGGTATCCTGTATTATTAGGTGGGTCCGATGTAATCACAAGGGTCTTTGTAAATGAAATTGGAAAGCAGAAGAGGAAGATGTTAGAGATCAGAGATGTGTAACATTGCTGGCTGGGAAGATAGAGGAAGGGAACCACAGGCCAAAGAATATAGGTTGCCTCTAAAAGCTTGAAAAGGGAAAAAATATATTTTCCTCTTGAGTCTCCAGAAGGAACATAACCCTACTGAAATCTTGGTCTTAGCCCAATGAAACCTATGTCATACTTGACTACCTAACTGTAACACTATATGTTTCTTTTCTTTTAAGCCAATAAGTTTGTTATAATTTGTTACAGCAGCAATAGAAAATGAATGCAGGTATGTTATTTTTTAAAGAGATATCATTATTCTCCTTTCTGTTAGCCACTGAGTTGGAAATATGTCCAAGGAACTACATTTTAAGGTTATGTGCAGAAGACAAACTTGGCCCTTATATGATTGATCCTTACTGGAAAAGGGCATAACTGTATGAGAGGAGCAGTAAGCTATACTCTACCAGTGTTTTTTAAAAACAACATCAGAGGCTTCCATTTCTGGGAGGTCACTGTTTGATTCTCGGCCAGGGCACATGCCCGGGTTGCAGGTTCGATCCCCAGTGTGGAGTGTGCAGAAGGCAGCCAATCAATGATTCTCTTTCATCATTGATGTTTCTATCTCTCTTTCTCCCTCTCCCTTCCTCTCTGAAATCAAATAAAAATATCTTTAAAAAAATAAGAGAGATAGCAAAAACTATCAATACCAGGAATAAAAGAAATGAAATCACTATGGATCCTTTATATATTAAAAAGATAATGGGGGGTATCATAAATGACATGTCAACAAATTCAACAATTTAGATAAAATGGATATATTTTTTAGAAGAATATAACTGACCAAAACTGATATGATATGAAAAAAATCTGAGTATATATGTGTGTATATATGTGTGTGTTATAAAAACTGAATTCATAATTAAAATTACTTATTGAAAGAAAAATTGACATTCTGAAAACTATACCAGCAAATTCTAACAATAAAAAATCAACCCTTATACTAGTACAGACATGGTCAGGTCTGCATGATCCCGATGTCAAACCCTGACTATAAATTAAACTATACATCCACAAAATGACCCATAAGAGAACGTTCCTAGCATCTTTTTTCATAATAAACAAAAACTTGAACAACCCAAATGCCCATCAACAGATGAATGTATGAAAAAAAATGTGTTATATTTGTTCATAGAATACAACTCAGTAACTAAAAGGAATGACCTACTCATTTTTTTTAAAAAAAATGGATGATTCTTAAAGACATTATGTTGAGCCAAAGAAGCCAGACATTTCAGGGAAAAGGGAGACATATGTAATACTTTAAACAATAAAAAAAACATAAATAAAAAAAGACATACCCTATGATTTTATGTTATTACTGGTAAGTCCTAGAACATGCAAAACTAATCTATAGTGATAGAAATCAGAAAATTTTGATTCTAGATGTTGGGAGCAGTGAATGTGGGGTCTGCCTAGAAGGAACATGAAGACACTTTATGTGGTAATAGAAAGTTTTTAATTGGTGGATATATAAACTTTCTAAACTTTTCAAACTGATTAGGCAAAGTCTGTACTTTTATTATATGTCACTTATAACTCAATTTTATAAAATTCTTGGAAAAAATATAAGCAGGAAGACTCTTGTGCTGATGCGAAGCTGAATTGTGGGGTCATTAAAATTGGGCAAGGGGATAGAAAACAAAATTACTACTTCTTTTTAAAAAAAGTATGTTGTTATTGATTTCAGAGAAGAAGGGAGAGGGAGAAAGAGATAGAAACATCAATGATGAAAGCGAATCATTGATCGGTTGCCTCCCACAATGCAGGCATGTGCCCTTGACCAGAATCAACCTGGAACCCTTCAAACTGTAGGCCAATGCTCTATCCACCGAGCCACACCAGCTAGAGCAGATTTACTACTTCTTTTTGGCAAACCTCCTTTGGTGTTTTATAATAATACTAGAGGCCTGGTGCACAGAATTCGTACACTTGGGAGGGAGGTTGTCCTGCAGCCTGGCCTGTGCCCTCTCGCAGTCTGGGAGCCCTTGGGTAGCGGGCTTAAGCCATCAGTCAGACATCCTTAGTGCTGCCATGGAGATGGGAGAGCCTCCTGTCACCGCTGCTGCGCTCGCCAGCCATGAGCCCAGCTCAGGGCTTCTGGCTGAGTGGTGCTCCCCCTGTGGGAGTGCACTGACCACCAGAGGGCAGCTTCTGCATTGAGCGTCTGCCCCCTGGTGGTCAGTGCTCGTCATAACGACCGGTCGTTCTGCCATTTGGGCGATTTGCATATTAGCCTTTTATTATATAGAATGTATTAGAATTTATCAGTGCCTTAATATAGAATCTCTACAGGTATGTAAGTCACAAGATTTTAGTGGGTGATGTTCCTATATATTTTTAAACAATTCATTGTATTAGGGTATGATTGACATACAAAAAGCTATACATGTTTAATGTATACAACTTAATAAGTTTAGGGATAAGTATATGTATGTGAAACTATCATCACATACTATAAATATCTCTACCACCTCCAAAAGTTTGTTCCCACTTTCTTCACCATTATTTTTGTGTGATTAACTATAATTTCAAATCAAGAGAAAAATTGTGAGCCAAAAACTATCACAAAACCCTCTTTATTGCATTTGCCTCTGCAATAAATATTGTTGGTGTTCCAAAGTTGAAATCCAAATATGATTTTAATTGTGATCTACACAGATTATGAATTTTTGTTTTAACTTTGTAAAGCAGCAGTTCTCAACCTGTGGGTCGCGACCCCTTTGGCGGTCGAACAACCCTTTCACAGGGGTCGCCTAAGACCATCCTGCATATCAGATATTTACATTATGATTCATAACAGTAGCAACATTACAGTTATGAAGTAGCAACGAAAATAATTTTATGGTTGGGTCACAACATGAGGAACTCTATTTAAAGGACCAGAAGGTTGAGAACCACTGTTGTAAAGTAACATACATGTGCTCAACTTTTTTAAAAAAATAAAGTATACCAAGATATATAAATTTCAAACGAATCTTTACTTTTCTCAGTGATGTCCTCCAAAATTTCATTTTCTGAGTCTTTAAAGAGTCTTTTAAAAAGCCTTTAACATGTTGCATGTATTCTTTCAGGCCTTGTTTATGAGCACAAATGGTTAGGATTCTTCCGTAGTAAAGTAGACAATAGGCATTTTTAGTATAACATTAAATTGATGGGTTTGCTCTTGCCCGTCAAGACATACTGGTACAGCCTAGAACAGTGACAAAGGCAATCCTTGCTTAGAATTTACTTTACTTTCGCAGTTATGCCCTGATCACCTAAAGGGAAATGCTAAACTAAGCTTGGCACTAGTGTAGATTTATAAATTAAAAAGACAGGCTCCCTCGCTTTGCATCACTTTGTATACTTCATTCCATTCCCTTCACATGATCTCACTCATTTGTGGAATATAATGAACATCATAAACTGATGAACAAAAATAGATCCAGAGACAAAGAAGCATTGAACAGACCATCAAACCTCAGAGGGAAAGCAAGGGAGGGTAGAGTGAGGGGTGGGGTAAGAGATCAACCAAAGGACTTGTATCCATGCAGATGAACATGACCAATGGACACAGACAATAGTGGGGGGGGGGGCATGTGCTGGGGGGTAGTAGTGGGTGGGGAGAGGTCAATAGGGGAGAAAGGAGACATATGTAAATCTTTCAACAATAAAGAATTTTTAAAAATCAATAGAAACATTTTTTTAAAATAAGGCAAAAATGTTAGCGCTTCTCTTGGAGGGTGTGGGAAAGTAGTATTTGCACATTTAGAATTATTAATTATTAATAAATATTTGCTGAATGGGAAAAAAGACAGGCTCTGCTTTCAAGGAATACGCAATCTAGTAAGGGAAGAAAAGAGAAGTAAGAAATGACTTTGATATAGTGAAATAAGTCAAACACCAAAGAGGAAGAGTTGTCTTATTTCACTTTGGCTATTCCAGCCGATACATAGGAAACATTGGCAAATTTTTAAAAATTGTGGTTGTCTTTGCAATTAGAAATTGCTGGTTCCCAATAAGAAAGCTTCTGCAGTGTACTATGGGGATGGATAAAGTCCAGTCAGCAGCACTGATTGTTTAAGCCTGGGCATCTGCATAAGTGTCAACCACCTCTCACTTGGTTGCCAGTACAATTACTCATAAAAATTTCTAGAGATCTCTGTGATTCATATGATCTGGCCTGAAACATCTAGGTGTGTGTTTTTTTTGTGTGTGTGTGTGTATGTTTATTGTGTGTGTGTGTTTCTATAGAGTTCTGTAGCTTGCCCAGGTTATATAATAAAATATTGCACAAAATAAGAGATTTATCACCAGTTCCTCTAGCAAGGTAAACTTTTAACATGATTCTTTTGTGTAGGTATTGTTACTACAGTGGGGCCTTGACTTACGAGTGTCCCGACTAATGAGTTTTTCAAGATACGAGACATCTCTCGGCCGATTTTTTGCTTTGAGTTGCGAGCTAAAATTCAGGGGGCCGAGCCAGCTTCAGATACCCCACCGCTAGTTGGCGCAGCGAACGTCACAGTGAACGCCACAACATCAGCCCAGCATCACGTGTCTCACTCATTCACTTTTTGATTTTACATACGAGTAATTTGAGTTACGAGCTCCGTCACGGAACGAATTAAACTCGTAAGTCAAGGCCCCACTGTATGTGACAAATAGTGTTCCCCCAATGCAGCCACTTAAAACAAACATAATAACATGCCCATAGATTCTATGGTCAGGAATGCAGACAGGATGCACTGATAATGGCTTACCTGTGTCCCAAAATGCCTAGGCCAGTGGTCGGCAAACTGCGGCTTGTGAGCCACATGCGGCTCTTTGGCCCCTTGAGTGTGGCTCTTCCACAAAATACCACGTGCGGGCGCGCAAATACAGTGCGATTGAAGCTTTGTGGCCCATGCGTAGAAGTCAGTATTTTGTGGAAGAGCCACACTCAAGGGGCCAAAGAGCCGCATGTGGCTCGCAAGCTGCAGTTTGCCAACCACTGGCCCTAGGCCATCAGTACGGGAGACAGTGGAGGGAAGTCAGCGGCTGAGGATTGAATTATCTGGAGGTATCTTCACTCCCATTTCTTGTGCTGGATGTCACCTAGGACTACAGCTGTGTCTGTTGACTTAAACACCGAAGCAGAGCTCTTCTATGCATCCTGGATGTCCTTAAAGCATGCTGACCTCATGGTAGTCAGACTTCTTACATGACAGTTCAAGGCCCCAAAAATAAATGCCCCATTGAACATGGTAGCAGCAGCATTGTATTTAATGACCTGGTCTCAAAAGTCATATCAGAGATATCATAAAATTACCACATTTTATTGTTTATAAGAGTCACTGAGGCCAGCCTAGGTCCAAGGGAACAGGACTTATATCTCATTTATTGATGGTAGATATGTCAATGAATTTGAGAACATCTTAGGAAATTGCTACATCTACAAATGACAAATTAGGGAAGCTTCTCATTTCAATGAGAAAAGTAATATAAGTAAAAAGCTACCCTCAATGAAAGTCAAATTTTGGAACAAAGGAATTACATAAGAAAGGGAATATGCTACAGTACAGCAATCTTAAATCAACGACTGTGATGTCATTTTTGTACATATTACATCAACCAATCCAAATTCCTTCTGAGGGAGAGATATTAATGTTCCAAAAGTATCTTTCCTTCCATTGTCAAAACTAGTGAGAGCCTGACAGCCATTACTGGGATATTTATAAAAACCATTGTGGCATTTTAATGTGTAAAGTTTAGGGAAGATTAAGTCTTCTGAATTCAAATTTTCTTTAAGATGATAATATATTACATTGGCAGTTATCAAGAGCTATGGAAATTCGCCAATGTCTCAGAATATAAATTAGTTCTAGAGTGTTTATGTTTTATTTTGCTTTGATTCTAGAGCTCTTAGAGTGCCAGGATATATAGTACACTATATCTTACGAGTTATGCAAAAAAGTGTAATAGATTGTGTCCCCCCCCCCACACACACACACACAAAATCCCCTCTGTTTACTAGGGGAGAGATGAAATATATAAAAAGTGTATATAAGCAAGGATGATGTGAGATAGTCAAGGACTCATTGGAGATGATGCCATTGCATTGGGTAGACTCTCTTCAAAGTGCTAAAGCTTCTTAAGTTTATACAATTTGGCCCACCAGTGTGCCTCACTGGTTGAGCATTGACCCTTGAACCAGGAAGTCATAGTTCCATTCTACATGCCCAGGTTGTGGCAGCTGGTCAGTGATTCTCTCTCATCATTGATGTTTCTATCTCTTTCTCTCTTCCTCTCTGAAAACAGTAACACAATATTTAAAAATTTTTATGCAATTGCAGATGAAAAACCATGAAATAATTACTATGAACATTGATTTTCTGATGTAATAAGCAGATATTAAGTAGAAGCTGTTTCCCAATAGTAGAACCTTTACCTTTTTTAGCAAACATTTGATTAAGAATTTTCCTAAATTGTATTAGATGTCTTATATTATCTTTAAATTAACACACACGATAGCCCTGGCCAGTTTGGCTCAGTGGATAAAGTGTCGGCCTGTGGAACAAAGGGTCCCAGGTTTGATTCCGGTCGGGGGCGTGTACCTCAGTTGCAGGCTCTTCCTTGGCTGGGGCTCTTGTTGGGGCACATGTGGGAGGCAACCAATGATGTGTTTCTTTCACATTGATATTTCTTTCTGTCTTTCCTTCTCTCTTCCACTCTCTCTAAAAATCAATGGAAAATATTCAAATAAATAAATTAACTAACACACATGATATAATTTAAACTTTTGAGAAACAAATACATTATTAAGTAAATCAATTATTACATTGTGATTTGAGTTATGATACCCTCATCAGAAACAGATGTCATGAGATTACCTATACTTAATTTAGATGGTCTCAATCTAATGCTATTGTTTTTATATTTTAAATTTTTGTCTGTGTGGTGGAGAGAGTATTGGTGAGGATGAGATTTCTGAATGTTTTGAAAAAAAAAACAACTATAATCCTCATCACCTAGATTCACTAATTAACATTGTGCAACTAATTGCTACATTTGTGCATAGTGACTTTCTCTGTCTCTTTCTCTTTCTGTATTTTTGTACATATATGCATACACATGTTTTGTAGAACCATTTGAAAGTAAATTGTGATCGTGTATATTTCAGAATAGATTTCCTGAGAACAAAATATATAACCAAACTATCATTATCACAAACACACAAATGTATTAACTTAGCCATATTTTAATAATCGATTATACCAGTATTCCAAACAATGTTTTTATGCTTTTTAAAAAATCTGGAATCAAAAAAAAATCTGGAATCATGTATTTCATTCAGTTATCATGTTTCTAAGGTGGCATTTAATCTATAAGGGTACCACCTCATTTGTCTTTCATTACATTGACATTTTGAAGGCATCCAGGGCAATTTGTTTTACAGAATGTCCTACAACCTGGATTTCTCTAATTGTTTCCACATGTTTAGATTCAGACTAAATACTTTTGATAAGATTTCTACAGAGATGATGTGTGTTTTCTTTTTTTCTTCACATCAAGGAGACACATGTCAGTTTTCCCTATTATTAGGAATGCTATGTTGATAATTCAATTAAGCTGGATTTATCCACATTTATCTTTTGTAAGAGTACCATTTTCTTCTGCAGTTATATATCATCAGTGGGGTGATACTTTTATTTTTTTTAAATATATTTTTATTGACTTTTAGAGACAGGAAGGGAGAAAGAGAGAGAGATAGAAACATTAATGATGAGAGAGAATCATGGATCAGCTGCCTCCTGCATGCCCCACACTGGGGGGTCGAGCCCATAACCTGGGCATGTGCCCTGACCAGGAATTGAACTGTGACCTCCTGGTTCATAGGTTGACACTCAACCACTGAGCCATGCCGGCCAGGTGGTACTTTTCAACATAGTTAATATTCAAGTCCCTAAGAATTTTCATCCAATGGTCATTTTGTTCATTGCTCATTGTGAGTTTTTAATTTTGTAATTTCATCTACTTTTTAGCATATATATATATATATATATAAATATATATATATCTTATCTAATAATAGACAAACATGGAAATTAACCATACCTCTGCTACGCTTCCCATTGGCTAATCAGGGTGATATGCAAATTAACTGCCAACCAAGATGGCGGCCGGCAGCTACGCAGCTGAAGCAAACATGAGGCTTGGTTGCCCTGGTGATGGAGGAAGCCAAGGTTTCCCGCCTGCCGCCGCCCAGCTCTGAGCCTGAAAGCAACAGCCCCGAAATGCAACTATGTTTCAATTATAGAAGCTAAACAAACCCCAGAAACCTGCTTTCAGCCAGCCGGCCTCAGAGCTGGAGCCGCAACAAAGTTTCAATTACAGAAGGTAAATAAATCCCAGAATAAAAAAAAAAGAAGAAGAAGAAAAGGAGAGACTGGGAGCTTTCAGTTGCAGGCTTGGCCTGCCTGAAAACACCCCTCAGCCTCTCATCCAGGCTGGACAGGCACCACAGTGGGGACCCCCACCCTGATCCGGGACACCCTTCAGGGCAAACCAGCCGACCTCTACCCTTGCACCAGGCCTCTATCCTATATAGTAAAAGGGTAATATGCAAACTGACCCTAACAGCAGAAAGACTGGGAATGACTGGTCACTATGACACACACTGACCACCAGGGGCAGACGCTTAATGCAGGAGCTGCCCTCTGGTGGTCAGTGAGCTCCCACATGGAGGAGCTCTGCTCAGCCACAAGCCAGTCTGATGGCTGCCAGTACAGCGGTGGTGGTGGGAGCCTCTCCTGCCTCCTCAGCAACGCTAAAGATGTCTGACTGCAGCTTAGGTCTCCTCCCCGCTGTCAAGTGGACATCATGCGAGGGCTGCCGGGCTGCCAGAGGAATGTCTGATTGCCAGCTTAGGCCCAATCCCCTGGGGAGCAGGCCTCAGCCAGCAGATGGTCATCCCCTGAGGGGTCCCAGACTGTGAGAGGGAACAGGCTGGGCTGAGGGACCCCCCCACCCCCGAATGCACAAATTTTTGTGCACCGGGCCTCTAATATATATATATATATATATATATATATATATATATATATATATATATATATATAGGCTTAAGCAACCGTTATGACTGGATGACTAGATGACTAGACTACTGGCCAATAGCTATGATGTGCACTGACCACCAGGGGGCAGAAGCTCAATGCAGGAGCTGCCTCCTGGTGGTCAGTGCACTCCCATAGCCAACCTCCTGTGGCTGGCCAGCCTCCCATGGTCCCTCCCCCAGGCCCGCCGGGATTAGCCCCTATTGGGACTGGGTGAGACGGCCCCAATCGGCCAATTGCTGGCCAGGCTGAGGGATCCCACCCATGCACAAATTCGTGCACTGGGCCTCTAGTTCTTCTATAAAGAGAAACCCTTCCTTCATTGTCCCCTCTTTTTGAGTACTACTATGGACTCAATAGATTTCCCCCCAATTGTCTGTCATAGCTGTTACTGTCACTGGATTTAGTCAGTGGGAGCCTATTCAAGCTGACATATTCTCATTGATATTTGAGCAAGTTTTTGGCAAGAAGTTCTAAGCTCTTAGGTCTTTCCATATCTAGACTTACAGTCTTTTATTTGAGGAGCCCTATTTTTGTTTTTAAAGGGTAATAGCATTTAGAAACAAATACTTGGGTGTTAAATGGTGTGATAGTAGTCAATTTTTTGCCTCTGAGTTCCAGTTGTTTACATCAACTGTGGTAACACGCAAAATTACTTTAAACATTTCTCCTATAAAGTGAGCATGATGTTCAGCTTTCTCAGTAGAGGGTACTGGAGGGACACTGTGAAATAAAAGGGGCCTTCTGTGTCATGGCACAACAGCAATACAGGTGGGACGACTTAGGGTAAACCTGTACCCCAACCATGCACCCAGATTGCATGCTCCCTGATAACCTTGTATCCTTTGCCTGGCAAAACCAGTGCCTCAAGGATTCCTCCCTATCACAGCCAAATCCCTTACCCCATGCTGTTCACCTATGGCCCAGAGGGTTTTCACCTCCTTTGCAGTCACTCCACTGGTTGCTGATTGTCCTGTTCTTTACCTGCCTTGTGAAAGGTTGCTTCCTGCTTGTGTAGTGATTGTAGATATGTTCTGGCTTGGGCAAATCAGCAAACTTCTTTGCTTTCTAATGGACTGAATTATACCTTCACCAATGAGGTATGGAACCCAGTCTTGGGGAGGAGCTCCCTTCCAAGTTTGTTTTTTCTTGGGTACTCTACTGAATTTTCATATCTTATAGTCATCCCATACCTCAGTTTAATAATTCTTTTTATTATTATAATCTCCTCTTTATCCCCTGATTGGGCCCAGACTAATATAGAGATGTTTACTGCAATGAGTACCATTTGATTTATGCAATCAGAGTAGACAGAGATTGAATATGTACATAAGGACCTCACACTGATATCTCAGATTCATAGTTGTATCTCTATTTTCCTACAGTGAGAAACTTGGTTCATGATCAATATATTAATCATTTGCACTACCTTATGATGTACACAATATAGTTTCAAATCATTATGCCAATGCCACTACCAACAACAAACTTACTATGTAAGATTTAAAAATATATGTTTTGTAGATTTTGTCCTTAAAATA
Source organism: Myotis myotis (assembly GCF_014108235.1). Classification (NCBI taxonomy): domain Eukaryota; kingdom Metazoa; phylum Chordata; class Mammalia; order Chiroptera; family Vespertilionidae; genus Myotis; species Myotis myotis. Next base: position 116,065,604 of record NW_023416346.1, on the reverse strand, counting down.
TATCCAATAAGTATTTAGTCACAGTCACAGATAAAAAATAAATATATCACTTTTTCTATGTGATTATATAATTGGTATGATACAGAGTTAGGCATATCTCTTTTATGTTTTCAATTTTAGGATTTACTTAATTCCTTTTCTGATCTTTTTGAAATGTAAAATATTCATTGGTTCAAAGTAGGTGCTGCATTTTAAAGACTTTATAACTGTAAGTCTTCTCTCTATTAGACCATCAGCTATCTCAGGGAGGTGCTATGATTGCATCCCTAACAGCTCCTTTATTCCCCCAGACATCATTATTTTCTACTTTTAATATTCCTCCCCTGGGAAATAAAACATCCAAATTTGTTAAAATGGAAGTTAAATTCTGAGTAAATAGGCTCTATCTGAGAGCCTGAGGTGTTATTCTCCAAATAGCATGTGTTTAAAAACCTATTTGCGAAGTAATTTTTAACATAGAAGGTTGTTCAAATATCTCTGAATACTCAGCAGTATTAATAATCATTGAGATTCCAAGATGATTAATTGTCAACAGATAAAATACTGGCATGCTTCAATGAAATGTTAAAATGACCTATAAAAGGATAAAAACATCAATGATGAGAGAAAATCATTGATCTGCTGCCTCCTGCACACCCCACACTGGGGATTGAGCCCGTACCCGGGCATGTGCCCTGACCTAGAATCATGACCTCCTGATTTATAGGTCAATGCTCAACCACTGAGCTACGCCATCCAGGCTAATTTCCTACTCTTTAATGGTTCCAGCAACTAGAGTGCATTTGCCCTTAACAGGGCTAATCTGTCTTTTGATATAGTAATTTGATAAGAATGACTTAAACCATTATATTCTGTTTTAGATATTTTTAAAATAATAAAATCTTATATGCAATTTTAATACTTATGATTACAATGAAAATTAGGCTCCTCAGTATGCTACATTTAGATTGAAATATGTGGTGCATTATTTAATGCAGAAAGAGATTTGAGGATGTGAAGTTTTATTTTAGCATGCCTTACCAGTCTACTATTTAAAAACATGCCCCAGATATCAGTAAGATTTATGCCACATTTAAAAACCCCTGTAAACTTACTTCTAAACTTTTTACAAATATTAAAACATTTCACTGTGATATTAAAAGTCTGAGACTAAAAACTAATTTTATAAACAATTTGCCTTTGTGTTCACATATTTATAAATGAAAGACAACTATAAAATACCTTCAAAGCTAGACTCTACAGGCAGGAAATCATTGCAAAGAAATGTTGTTCAATAAAATTTCCTAGTGTTTCTTAATTCAATTTCAGTTTGAACCATTTCTAAACTAAACAACCAACATTGCTAACCAGGTGTTGCAGTTGGATTTTAATAGCTTTTAGTTTGTTTTCTGTGGGATAAAAATGGAAGCCCTTATAATGGTAAAAGGATACTTGGTGTTCACACCTCATGGGTTTAAAGCAGGACTGGGCAAATGTTTTCTGTAAAAGGCTGGGGAGTAAATATTTTCAGCTTTGCAACTACTCGATTCTGCTATGGCAGTTTGAAATCAGCCACAGACAGTGCATAAAACGAAGAGCATGGTGGTGTTCTAATAACACTTGATTTACAAAAACTGGCAGCATGCTGATCCCTGAATTACAACGTAGAATGCAAGCGCACAAGATAAAATGATTATATTTGTCATATAGATGCTGAGGCTTGAGCCAAAGGGTGATTTCTACATCTGAAGGCTACTAATTGTGACATTATCACTGACTATTTCTGTATGCTTTAATTCACACAAATTCTGATAAGCTAAAGAATAAATACCACTTAGCCTTTATATTTTGTTATTTCATCAGCCTATGAGCAGAGAGCCTGTGTATAAGCAAAATAGTTATATGTTTGCTTTTATTTATTTTTTATTTTTTAAATATATTTTATTGATTTCAGAGAGAAAATGGGGGGGGGAGAGAAAGAGAGAGAGAGAGAGAGAAACATCAATGATGAGAATCATTGATTGGCTGCCTCCTGCATGCCCCCTACTGGGGATCAACCCCACAACCCAGGCATGTGCCCTGAGGGGAATCAAACCATGACCTCCTGGTTCATAGGTCCACGCTCAACCACTGAGCCATGCTAGCCGGGCTATGTTTGCTTTTAGCTAAAATGAAAAATAACAAACCATAGAAACATTAATCATTTCCACAAAGAATAACTGTTAGTCCAAATAACCCAAAAAAGCCCTATAAATGCATAATAGACAGGTTATCATAAGAAAAATCACATTATTATTGTAAAAAGTCTTATGGATTGACAATGGTATAGGATTTCCCCCCTCTTTTCAGTTGGAAAGATTTAAGACAAGATATATTCAGGAATAAGAATATGAAAGGCTTGACATGAATTCTGGCTACATGTTTGATAAGATTCAAATTATCTCAGTAAAAACCATTGTTTGTCTTATTGTGTTCCTGAGAAGATGACAAAATCCAATTTTCTGATTTGGTCATTCACTTAAGTTATAATGTGTACATCCTTGTGGTAGAAAACATTTTTTAAGATGTTGTGGAAAAGAATATTGTTTCTCACCAATATCTGTTATTCTTCTCTTGACACAAATATGCTTTTTTAATCCCTTGGCAGTTATTCAGGGACATTTGGTTGTGTTTTAGCCAATGAAATATGAACCGAAGTGATATATATTACTTCAAAACTTGGTTTCTGTAACTTCTGCAGAAATGTCCATGCTCTGTTAGTTTATTTACTGGCCACATACAGAGAAAATAATAAAGATCTCCAAAGCCCAAGAGTGATTGGAACATGCAATTTTGGGATTAGAGTTCTAGCTGGAATTAGGTTTAAGAGCCAAGGTTGTAATATATTAAGAGACATAAATGAATGAAGGATAAAAAAAATATGACTTTTCTAGTTCTAATTTAGTATGACATAAAATACATCTTTAATAATTAGAGTATATGTGTGTATATATATATGCATGTATGTGTATATATATATATACATATACATATAAATCTCTCAAAGTTTTGTTTAAAACAGTTTCAAATTATAACCCAGAAAAATATACCAATTTCCATTAATTATCCTTTCATATAAAATATTTATGATACCATTGTAATAACCTGGTTATTATTTAACAGGAAAGGGAATGCCAAAAGTTATAGACATGCCATTTACACAGCTTTGCCAAAAAATTGCATTTAACATTCTCCAAGTCTATTCCCCGCTGATTGATGGGGGAAGGGACTAGACAAAGGCAATTTAGACACATGACCAGTAAGGTCTGAGTGACATGGAAGTCTAATTGCCCGTCAATCACACCTGGAAACTGGTAATTGGCTAGAATGGGCATGGCGATTGCAAGCTCTCGACATCTAAATATATAAACTTGCAAACAAAGGAAGTTCGGGCCTTCTCTTGTTCTCATGGCACAGGCCCTCTTGGAAACTCCTGATGCAGGGGCTGCATTGTGTGCACATGGTGTACAGCCATGTTGGACCCTACACATAAACTGATGGACTTTAATCTGGCCTAAATACTAAACCACAACCGGCTACAACATGGATCAGAAACTCTGGATATTGGCCCTGTTTCTAGCTCTACTGAAACCTCAGCTGCACCTTTTTCAGGACTGACTTAAGGGGCAGAGGACTTTGGAATCTGAGAAATGTAACTTTATGCCAACAAAACCTTCTTCCATATCCCATCCTCCCATGCAAGTCTCAGAAAATTCATTTTGAAAGATGTTGTAAGAGCCTCATTCCTACTCATGTTTGGGAAGCCTGGCCCTTTAATTTCTCTGGCATCATTTATATCTAAATTTTCTAGTCCTACTCATGCAATCTTTTTGCAGTAAGTTTAGATTTTTGTCAACCTTTCCTTTTCTTAGTGTATATGACAGTGTGAGAAATATATTTTATGCCTTTTAATAGTTGATCTGAGAAATGCAGACACAAATAATTTGCCTTTACACTTTACAGAATAGTGTTTACCCTTCGCATGCTGTTTTTCTTTTTCGAATATGAAAGAACAAAGAGCAAAAACATCTTGAACACTTTGTGTTAGGTTAATCATTTTACCTTAATTAAAACATAATAGAAATACTATATTCACATTAAAGCCATAATTCATTGACAGCCAAAAGTGTTTACCCAGCCTGTTTGCTTGTGGTCTAAGCAGATCACTCTGCATGCTTTTGCAACACACTTTTCTTGAACTTAAGTTCAAGAATAAATATATCAAATGAATATATCAAATGAATCCCATAGACACTCAAAAGCTAAGTCCTGGATGTGAAAGGACCTGGCAATGAATGAGAATTTTAAGTTAATCAGAAAGTACTGTCGGTGTAATAAGAAATCATTGGGCCGTAACCGGTTTGGCTCAGTGGATAGAGCGTCAGCCTGCGGACTGAAAGGTCCCAGGTTCGATTCCAGTCAAGGGCATGTACCTGGGTTGCAGGAGGCAGCTGATCGATGTTTCTCTCTCATCGATGTTTCTAACTCTCTATCTCTCTCCCTTCCTCTCTGTAAAAAATCAATAAAATATATTAAAAAAAAAAGAAATCATTGGGTTGAATGACCCATGATTTTACCTATAATTTTCTTAGGTGCTACTATATTGCCACTATCATTTCCACTCTTGATTCCTCTTAATGGCCTAATTCTTGATGGAGGGAGGGTCCAATCATACAAACAGCCATCCTAGGGTGGGAGAAAGTAATTGGACATTCCAATAAGTGAGCAGAGGGCAACATTGTGCTTCACATCTAGGAAAATAGGCAGCCTATGAGCAACCCACTGGAAAATTTCTCTAAGTCTGTTTCCTTTTCCACAATATGGGGCAATAAGACTGACCTCAATAAGAAATAACATATGAAATGCATGTAGCAGGTACCTAACATTTAGCTAGGGGTCAATAAACAGTACTTATTGCTCCTAACATTACTATTGTTAGTATAGTTAATATAATATTTAGTGATTATTCATAAGAATGAAGGAATAAAATTATGCCTAATGTAGTAACTTAACAACTTAAGCTTTTGATCGAAGTCCTACCTTAAGCCATCTCAAGAAATACAAATTAAATAATAAATATATCAAAAGATAATGTATAGAAATGATGTCTAGTAAATAATACATAAATAAAATTTATTTTGGCATAATGTTTAGAAGCCACTAAAATATGAATTTACGTTCTCTCTTACTCTAAAAAGGATATCTTGCTAAACACTTTAAGGGATATACTATTGGTCAAGTAGGATGGTGTTATACCCTAGCACACATATCACCAATGGGCGGGGGAAGAGAAATCAATACTCTTAACACTGTTATGCGTTCATGTCAACATTTATTTACCTCTGACTCACAGGCATTAGGTAACACATTGGAGACATAGAGGTAAATAAGCCATGGTCTACTATTTTCAAGAAGTTCACCCTCTCTTACAATTTTCCTATTTTCTTACCCATTGTAAATTGATTACTCTGTCTAGATTCCCATTGAACTTTCTTCAGACAACAGTTATACTTTTTATAATTGTGAATACACAAACCAACCTTCCCCATTACGTTACAAAGTGCATTTCTCATTTTATACAAAGTCCAAGTACCTGGCAAAGGATCCTGTTAAATAGATATTGTTAAAATAACCCTATCGTATAGCAATCTCCTTGTTTAAGGTGAGTTATGAGCCTTATTTTATAACTGTCAAAAATGGTCCCTTATGGATCACAGGCCTAAAAATACAATACAAAACTATAAAACTCCTAGGAGATAACACAAGAGAAAACTTAGATGACCTTGGATAAGGCAGTGACTTTTTAGATACAACGCTAAAGGCATAATCCATGAAAAAAATAATTGATAAGCCGGACTTCATTAAAATAACTTCTGCTTTGAATAATACAATGTCAAGAGAATGAGAAGACAAGCCACAGACAGTGAAAAAATTCTTGCAGAGAGACATCTGATAAAAGACTGTTATCCAAAATATACAAAGAACTCTTGCAAGCACAGGAAATTCTCCACTATAGATCCAGAACATATGTCAACATAGAGACCATAATACACAATAGTTTAGGGATTGGAATAAAAGTTTTTATTTTCTTTTTTCTTTACCAGATATAAATTCTATTAGACTCTTTTTATAAAAAAAGAAAGTATAGTCTCAAATGCCTAATTACCCTCTACTGTTAGACACTGGTTCATCTGTAATCATTAAATGCTTTCAAGGCCAAATATTGCCTCTAGAGAGTTGATGGTTGGAAAGTTTGAAAGTAAGGACAAAAACAGGTAACTAAGCTTTTTGTAAAAAGAAGGACTAATTATGTAGTTCCCATTAAATTTCTTTTTGAAATTCTAAAAAATAAAGAACGCTATCAAGAGAATATAGGGTCCTCAAGAATATTTATTTAAAATCTACTGGACTTGACCATTTAATATTCAAAGTCAGATAAATGCAATATAAAACATTGAAGAGTTTATCTTTCAAACTACCCGGGGGGGAAACTATCAGACTAAGGAGAAACTATGTAGTTGGCTTAGTTTGTCTTTAGCATGACACCTTTTTTTAAGCTTAAACCCAACTTCAGCAATCACATCTTTCTTTCTTAGAATCCTTTCCCCGTCAGTGTTTTCATGCTTTCTCCATTAAGGGAAGAAGGGTATCATAAATTGCCAGAGGCCAGTCCATCCTTGCTGCTTGACATAGTTGCTGCAGGGAAGAAACATCTGCACAGCATATGTTTCAAGGAACCTGGCGTATATGGCATACTGTTCTTAATATGTTTGCTCCCCTTCTTGGCGCTATGTGTTTTAAGCAAGGTCACCTCTCCGAAAAAGGTTGTTTCCCCAGGTAGGGATTTTTCCCTGAAGTTAGGGAGGGAATAAAACCCCTTAACTAAGTGCCAGGGGGGTAGTTAATCACTTTAACTACGAACAATCACGCTTAAGCTACATAATCTTTACTCCCTGGAATGGAGATAAGAAACGCCCTAACCTTTGGAATAGAAAGTGATAGGATTAAAATCAACTGATATAAATACAGATGTAACAAAACAATAAACACAGAACCTGACTGGAGATCCTGGCTAGGGAACCTGTCTATGATGATCACCTGAACACTGCCTCCATGTCATTCCTTTGGGAACCCCTGGACCTGATAGGGCTAGACCCCAACAATAAATGAATTCATACTAAAGTACTATAGATCCTTGTTTCTCAAAGTTAGTTCCACAGAGCACAGAAATTGGCATCACCATTTACTGAGGAATACTCTGCATTTTCACAAGATCCCCGTGTGCTTCATATACATTTTTTGACACATTTGTTTTATTTAACTTCATTTTTATTGTTAACACTATTACAGATATCCCAATTTTCCTAGCCTTTGCCCACCTCCACCTAGACCCTGACCCCCTTCCCTCTGGCCATCACCACAATGTTGTCTGTGTCTATGGGTTATACATATATGCTCTTTGGCTAATCCAGTCACCTTCTTTCATCTAGTCCCCCACTTTCTCCTCCCCTCTGACAGCTGTCAGTTTGTTCCATGTATCCAGGCCTCTGTTTCTATTTTGTTCCTCAGTTTATTTTATTAGATTACACATATAAGTGAGATTATATGGTATTTGTCTTTCTCTGACTGGCATATTTCACTTAACATAATAATCTCCAGGTCCATCCATGCTATTGCAAAAGGCAAGATTTCCTTCCTTTTTTACAGCTGCATAGTATTCCATTGTGTAGATGAACCACAGCTTTTTTATCCACTCATCTATTGATGGACACTTGGGCTGTTTCCAGATCTTAGCTATTGTAAAGAAGGCTGCTATGAACATAGGGGTGCATATATTCTTTTGAATTGGTGTTTTAGGATTCTTAGGATGTGTTCCCAGAAATGGAATGCCTGGAAAAGGGAACTCACTGTATGGGAAATATATTTTTCCAGTGATACATTTGATAAGGGGTTAATTTCCAAAATTAAGGAACTTATAAACTCAATACCAGGAAGACAAAAAATCCAATTCAAAATGAGCAAAGGACCTGAACAGACACTTCTGCAAAGAGGATATTGAAATGGCCAATTGACATTGAAAAAATGCTCAGGATCTGTAATCATCAGATAAATGCAAATTAAAACCATAATGGCATACCATCTCACACCTACCAGAATTGCTATCATCCTATCTAATAAAGAGGGAATATGCTAATTGACCCTCACACCATTGCAAAGATGGCAGCGCCCACAGCCAATAAGGAGGGAATATGCTAATTGACTGCCCCACCCTCAAAGATGGCAACACCTACAGCCAATAAGGAGGAAATATGCTAATTGACTGCTACACCCTCAAAGACAGCGGCACCCACAGCCACAAGATGGTGGCTCCCAGTCCCCTCAGCCCCCCAGCCACCCAGGGCCGGCCTGAGGCACAGGCAAGCCTTGGCTGTCAGCTTCCCAGCCACCCAGAGCTGGCCTGAGGTTCACGCAAGCCTCGGATGGCGGCTGTCCAGCCGCCCAGGGCTGCCCGAGGCTCAGGTAACCAGGGCTGGCCAAGGCTTGCGCTGCTGGCAGTGGCAGCAACAGAGGTGTTATGGGGCATTGCCTTCCCCTGATCGCCGGGTTGCCTCCCACACCTGAGGGCTCCCAGACTGTGAGAGGGGGCAGGCCGGGCTGAGGGACCCCCCACTCCAGTGCATAAATTTTCATGCATCGTGCCTCTAGTTTATTAGAAATGTAAATTCTCAGGCTTTGCCCAGAATCTGTATCAGAAAGTCAGAGGGTTGTGCCCAGCCTTCTGTGTTTTAAGAAGCTTTCCAGGGGATTATGATGCATGAAAAAAATTTAAAGAACACTGTTCCAGAATATCTACATATACAGAGCAAGCTGAGTGCACCATGAAAAGTGAAAAGGGTTGGGAGTTTTTTCCCAAAGAGCCTCTGGATTTCCTCCAACTTGCCTAATTCTGAAATTCAAGAGTTTTCCCAAAATAGCCTATGTGTGCTTTTCAGATTAGGCCATTAACTTGTTTCATATCTTCTGAGAATAAATCCCTTGATACCAATTGGTTTAATTCAAGAATTCTGCTCCATTACTTTAGCTCTTTCAACCTGTAAAATTTCACACTACCAGGACATCAGGTTGTATAGCAATTTTAATTAGCTGCCTAGGATATGGAGAAGATCATAGACTTACTGGAATTACTTCAGTAACTTTAAAACTTCTATAAAATAGGATTATGTATCTTTACTTTTCCTCCTCCAACTCATTGCCTAGATGCCCTTTGTTTAAATTTGTTAACACTGCTTTTCAATGTAAACTGGTGTGTGTGTGTGTGTGTGTGTGTGTGTGTGTGTGTGTGTGTGTTGAACTGATGTTTCAGATCACAGCCTATTGCTAGCAAATATCACTGCAAGGAGGCATTTTTTTACTGTTTTAATGTGCTTTTCAATTCAAGAAGGATTGGTCATTAATGCAGCTTAAACTTCAAAATAAATAAGAGGTATATGAAAGTATGAATGATTGTCCTTGATAGTGATCACATTTAGAATAGGGCACTTGACTTCAGTGAAAGTAGTTGCGATACATTTCTTGCTTTATGATAGCCTCTAGTGTTCTTCCAACAATGGAATAATGGAATGGCTAGGTAAGAATATTCTATACTATTCAAATAACTTGTCTGCTGTTATTAAAGCCTTTCCCAGCATTAAATAAGAGAAAATTCTTCTTTGGTGAAATACCTTTTCAATGGTATGACTCTAATTCATTTCACTAGTATGGCATTGAATGAGTTGCTTTTACTTCCAATAATAATTACCTTGTTCCAAACTAAGAAATATTCATTCTGCCTTACAAGGAGGTGTAAGGAAGTTAGTCTTGATGCCCGTGATAACTGAAGTGATCACTCCGTTAGCACATTTATGAAAGTGTGAAGTATATTCAATCTCACTAACCCACAACAATATCCTACTCGTTATGACATATTTATTATCTTTCACAAGGGAGCACATTAGTGTAAGTGTTGCAGACTTACAGCTCTATATGTGCCCTGAAGATGTGTTGAGACTTCACTGCAAATTTTCCAAACTAAGTGAGAATCATAGATAATAAAGAAAAGCATACCTTGGGGAACTTTTCTGTGTCATATTAAAATTTATTTTGGCACCTTCTCAGAGTCCAACAACAATGTATTCATACTGAAATTGGAATTAATGGATGAAAACAGATGAGCTATTAATTAATATACTTTCACAACAGTGAAATGAAGAGAATTGTTAAGCCAGCCAAGAGTCAACCTTTTTGGAAAGTTTTGCAGAATGGAAATATTGACCGAGTTGAGAAGCTTACTGGAAATTAGAGGTTGGGTGCAATTTCATTCTAACAGACTTGGGCAATGAAATCAGTGTACCTCTCATTCATTTGTAAAAAAGGGGGGAATTAAAGAAACTCCAATAAATGTTTAGATTAGTCATTTTTTAGAAAGTTAGATTGTTATATTGCAAATATAGATTTCAACTCAGTGCATACATGCTTCTGCATTTATCATCTGTCAATTAAAATATGCATCAATCTATTTCATGGATAGACTAAAGTCTTGTGTTTTAAAAATTAGTAGACAATGACACTAGCACTTATGCTTTCCTTTTACATGTATTAACTTTTTGCTAAAATATATATCGCTGACATACAGTAAAAATAGAAATAATAATTGTTTATAATGCATTTAATAAATTTTACTAACTGAATACGACATGGAATTAGCACTCAGATCAAGAAACAGTATCAGCATCAGTACCCTAGAAGACTTTTTCACCCCTCCTAGTTCTGGTATTACAACAACTCTTTTTGACACTGAGTCTGCAATCTTGAGCAACAGATTGAGCTTTCTAGTACTCATTATTTTCAACATCAGTGCACTACTTTCTTCATTATGAAGTAAGTTGTTAGGGTTACATAGTATGATATACATATATCACCAGCACAATTTAGGGCTCAGAATTAATTCTTTAAGCCCTAGCTTGTTTGTCTCAGTGGATAGAGCGTCAGCCTGTGGACTGAAGGGTCCCACGTTCTATTCCTGTCAAGGGCACATGCCCGGGTTTTGGGCTTGGTCCCTGGTAGGGGGTGTGCAGAAGGGAGCCTATCAATGATTCTCATCATTGGTGTTTCAATGTCTCTTCCCCTCTCCCTTCCTCTCTGAAATCAATATATATATATATATATATATATATATATATATATATATATATATATATATTTAAAAATACTACTCCTATGGGTAAGGCAGCCATAGGAGGGATTAGTCCTGGGATGACACAGGACTTTGGCATTGTAGAAAGAATAACTTCAGCCATCGAAGATCTAACTGTACACCCCAAATGCTTTTTCTTGGATGGTCCAGGTGGTAGTGGAAAAACATATCTTTATAAAGTTATAATACATTATATTAGAAGTTGGTGTGGTACTGCTTTACCTACAGCATCTACAAAAATTGCTGCAAATTTACTTCTCATTGGAAGAACCTTTCATTCCCAATATAAATTACCAATTCCATTAAATTAAACTTCAATTTCTAGACTTGATATAAACAATGAAGTTGCTAAAACTATTAAAAAGGCCCAACTTCTCATTATTGATGTATACACCATGGCATCCAGTCATGCTATAAATGCCATAGACAGATTACTAAGAGAAATTATGAATGTGAATGTTGCATTTGGTGGGAAAGTTCTCCTTCTCGGAGGGGGTTTTCAACAATGTCTCAGTATTGTGACGCATGTTATGCGATCAGCCATAGTACAAACGAGTTTAAAGTACTGTAGTATTTGGGGATGTTTCAGAAAGTTGTCACTTAAAACAAATATGAGATCAGAGGATTATTCTTATAGTGAATGGTCAGTAAAACTTGGAGATGGCAAACTTGATAGCAGTTTTCATTTAGGAATAGGTATTATTGAATATTCCTATCTGAACCCATTTTCGCACACGGCCAGTTATATCTTGCTTTCTCTCAATTTCAAAGAATGTGTGATGTTAAAGTTAAAGTTGTAAATACTTTGTCACAAGGGAAACTAATCAAGCACTCCGAAAGTGTTTTCACTCTTAATGTGGTGTACAGGGAGATATTAGAATAAGTTTAATCAATTTATCAGTCATTGTTTGTATCAGTGTTGTTTTTACATCATGTTTTTGTTTTTATACCATGTCTTTGTTGTTGTTATATCACGTTGTGATTATTTATTATTAAATTTATATATTATTTTCATATACATTTTGCTAATGTATGTTCATCTCTGTCACTTCTATTATAGAGAAAGGGCAAATAGCAATATTAAAATATTTTCTCTAATTAATTCCCTTTAATGAGTACAAATTTCATGCATCAGGCCACTAGTATGTGTGTGTGTGTGTGTGTGTGTGTGTGTGTGTGTGTGTGTGTGTATGCCTAAGCGACCATTAGACTGTTTTGACCATTTGACCAATAGCTATGACGCACACTGACCCCCAGGGGGAAGATGCCAGCTTGGGTCCTGGTCAGGCTCATGCAGGAGACAACCAATTGATGTTTCTCTCACATTGGTATTTCTCTGTGTCTTTCCCTCTCTCTTTCACTCCCTCTAAAAATCAACGGAAAAATATCCTCGGGTGAAGATTAAAAAAAAATTAAGGTGACAGGATCCCATCAGATGCCTGTGCTTGTCCTGCAATGCTCCTAACCAACATCACTAATTCCAGTCTTCTTTCTTACTGATGCCAAACATGACTTCAGAGTCTTTACCAACGCAATCCAACAGGTTACCATTAACCATTAATCAGAATTTGGCATGCAAGACATAATCAATTTCGTATCTCTTATCTCATACATTGCATATATGCCAGAATTTAACCTTAATATGTGTGGATAATAATACAAATTTTTATTGAAATAATTAGCTCTTATTTAAATCTATAAAAATACATGTTTTAATTAAAGTACAGTAAGCCCTTGTGCATTACTGTGTTATAGTAGTCTTTTGTCTCCTGATGTATAGGTTGTATGCTGTGTACAGATTTTTCCTTCCTTTATATCCATCTCATATATTTACAAAAATGTGGACTGTAAAGTCATCAACATGATTAATTTAGAGTTTTAAAATTTCCCAGAATATATTCTTTGTCTCTTTTATATGTTCAAATAGATAAAAATCTAGAAATATATTAGGCTTTGAAAATTACTGGAAAATATTTCTCAAATGTGGCTGTCTTTACTGTATGTGAAATATACTGATTGTTGGCACATTTGGTAGTAATGGACATGTGAATTTTGTCTGTATTGGTTTGAGGGATTTAACCCTCAAATGTCTATAAAACTAGCAAGCCAAAAAACACAAGTTTTGCCTAACTATACAGGTTATTTGCCACAAGAATGTTACAAATAAGAAACTCTAGTGAACATTTTAAAATATTGCAATGGTCCTAGCTGGTTTGGCTCAATGGATAGAGCACCAACATGTGGACTGAAGGGTCCCAGGTTTGATTCCTGTCAAGGGCACATACCCAGATTTCGGGCTCGACCCCCAGTAAGGGGTGTGAGTGCAAGAGGCAGCCAATCAATGATTTTCTCTCATCATTGATGTTTCTCTCTCTCCCTCTCCCTTCCTCTGTGAAATAAATAAAAATATATTTTATTAAAAAGATTGCAATAAACTGTGACCATCTACAAATAACAGCTACCATCTTTGAGCACAAAATCTATGATAAGCACTTGCATTCATTATCACATTACCTCATTAATCATTACAATGGTCACAAACCAAACCATTTAAAGATGAAAAATAACAGAAGTTTAAATTCAAGGTCAACGTGTTTAGTAAATTGGTAGAGCTAGGAATTTGAATTCAACTGTAGCCTCATATAAAATGTGTAGTATTAAATCTGTTGTTGAGTAAGTATACTTGAATGATTTTTAAATGTTGTAGCAAATGCACAGTTTTGTGTTACTACATGTCTGTCTAGAATGGATTCTACAAAATTTAAGCTGAACATAATACCTCTCAGGTACAAATTATATTTCCTAGATTCCCTTGCAGCTCAATAGGCTCAAGACATGGCATGAAACCAGTTATGCCATTTCCTCAGAGGAAGAGCTTTTTGTCCTAGACTTTCTCTTTCCTGCAGAATTTTGTTAATACCAGCTATTGTGTTTCCCCCCCACACACACACACCAATTTATATGTTAAAACCTTATCCCCTAAGGATATGGGGACCTTTGAGAAGTGATTAGGTCACTGGGATTGTGTTCTTATAAAAGAGGACCCACAGAGATCCCTCGCCCCTTCTACCATGTGAAGTTACAGCAAAAAGATAGCCTTTTAGAAAATGGGCTCTCACCACTGATTCCACAGTGCCTTGATCTTGGACTTCTTAGTCTCCACAACCATGAGAAATAAAATCTGTGTTCTTTATGAGCCATCTAGTCTATGTTTTTTTGTTAAAGCGCCCTGAGCAGACTAAGACCGTATCTACACTTTCCAGGAATGTCATATTATGTTGGAGAGTAAGATGGGTATAATCTCCTTGTTCTCAATCCAATGGGATACCAGACATGTAAAGAAATAAATACCATCAGTGTATTCTATTGCAGAGAAAGGAACAAAGTGTCATGGGAGAATAAAGAAAAAAATCATTTATAGTAGGGATTACAGGAGGGTTTCCCAGATTACTATTAGTTTCCCCAGGTCACCATAACAAAATATCATAGAATGAGTGGTCTCAATGACAGGAATTTATTTCTCACTGTTCTAGAGATTAGGAAGTCCAAAATTAGGTTTCCAGCCAATTTTGTTCCCTAGTGAGGGCCCTTTCTCTAGCTTGCAAATGGTTACCCTCTTGCTATGTCTTCATATGGCAGATAAGGGGTAAGGAGGAACATATAATCTGGTTTCTCTTCCTCTTCTTAGAAGGACACTAATCCCATCATAGGAGGCCAACCCTCATGACTTTATCTAAACCTGATTACCTTCCAAAGGCCCCACCTCCAAATACCATCACATTGAGGGTTAGAACTACAATATATAAATTTGAGGAAGACACAAACATTCATTCTATATCACGTGATGTAAAGAGCAAACTGAATTATGATGGTTCACTGACAGTCTCAGAAACACGTTTGTTTTTAAGGTATGCAGAATACTGGAAAAAAACAAAACAAAACAGTGCTTTCTCTCCATTCTGCAGATGCTATGGCATTTGGCTTATTCTCTGCCTCAGAATGTGTAGAAAACCTTCCCGTATCCTTCACAAAGATGAAAATAGCTGCTCCAAAAATCATTTTTATTAGAAGGGAATTTTTAACAGATATTTCTTAAGTTTTTTAAATTTTTTGATATAAATTCAAAGGAAGCTGCAAAAATAGTATGGAGAGGTCCCATGTACCCTTCATGCAACTTCCTCCAATAGTAAAATTTTATAAGACTATAGTACAATATCAAAACCAGGAGTAAAGATCTTATTCAGATGTCACTAGTTTTTACAAACACGTGTGTGTGTGTGTGTGTGTGTGTGTGTGTGTGTGTGTGTGTAGTTCCATGCAATTTTACCACATTTATAGATGCGTGTAACCACAACCAAGATACCAAGATGTTTCATCATCCAAAATGAACTTCCTTGTACTATCCCTTTATAGTATCTTGCTCCCCAGTCCCTAAACCCTGAAAATCACTAGTATATTTTCCATCCCTATAAAAACAGTGGGGATTGTGGCTGCTGGAGACCCACTGAACTTACACGGTCCCACTTCCTCTGAGCTCCAGTACAGTGTGGCAGCTTTGGGGATTCAAGGAGATATGGGGAGGACCAGGATTGTCTGGCATCAGGGCAGGAACTCAGGGACAGCTTTATCCTAAACAGGGGTGCTGACAGAGGTGCTCTACTCTGTTTATTTCTGAGAACAGAAGCCAGACCAAAGGTTGCCACATCTACTGATTAAGAGGCACATAGGGTCACATTCATAACCAGAAACACTCAGGAAGGGCTTGACAGAGCTCAGTTTTCTGTTTTATAGGTGAAGTGACATTTTTCCCTTAGTGCATTCAGAGGGATGATGCAATTTGCTCATTAGAAAGTTTGGGCATTGGGGTTATTTTTCCACTGGAGGGCAACAAGTGTACAGTGATATTAATAACCAGTGATACACCTTTGAATGAAATAAAAGTGGGGAAAGAAACCAACTGACCGCCAATAGAAATGATAGACTGATTCTCCATTGCATAGACTGTCATGAGAAGGCAGCATAGAACAAGAAGGGTGCTGGCAAGCACTGTTGTACTAGAGTACATAGTGATTTTACAGCAGACATTTGTCTTGCCTCCGGTGCAAAAAACAAGGTAGCTTTATTGCTACTAATGGTCCTCATGCTCATCAGGACCATGGAGCAGATGTGTTCTTACTGTGGAATGTAAACAGACAAAGATGAGATTTTCTGAACAAACTCAAAACCCTCCTCACAACTTAGAACAGCATGGTTTTGTAAACAGAAAAAGTTAAATTGTTCAATTAGAAAAAAATGGACATGTGTATCTAATGCGGGACTGGCAAAAAAATTAAAGCACTGTGAAAACAAAAGATTGATATATTTTCAGAAATCCTTACATAATAATTTTTTGGCAAAAATCTAATATCAAAGTTAAAAGGTAAGTGACAAATGGAAAAGCACTATATATTTTATAGTATAGTAGGTATATATTTTAGTAGGTGTATTCATATGTATACATAAATGATCATATATAGTACAGTAAAGAGTTAATATATTTAGATGTAAAAACATGATATGCATTATATTTGTATGTTGATATATTTCACATATCAATATCTCTTGATAATGAAAAAACAATAAATTCTCCAATAGAAATAAATGACATAAGCATTTTGGAAAATAATTATAAATATTTATTGAATGCTGCTTTTTGTCTGGTTTAGTGCTATGTATTGGGGATAGAGCAGAATATCTGAAATTTACAGGATATTTATAGTTTAATTAGAGGCCTAGTGCACAAAATTTGTGCATGGCTGGGGTCCCTAGGCCTGTCCGGCGATCAGGGACGATCAGGTTCCCTGCTTCCCCACCTCCCCACCTCCCTGTCTCCTCCTTCCCGAGCCACCCACATGCTACCACCAACCCCTGTCCCAGCCCAGGGCCTGGGCCTGCTGGCTCAGGAGGAGGGACCAGGAAGTTGGCCAGCAGGCCCCATCAGTGATCAGGGCCCGTGGGCTGGGGACAGCTCCTGCATTGAGCTCTGATGGTCAGTGTGCATGATAGCGACCAGTCGTTCTGGTTGTTCTGGTCATTCTGGTCATTCCATCATAATGACTACTTAGGCTTTTATAAACATAGATAGGAACAGCATAAAGTCAATAAGTATAAAAAATAAAGACAGCTGAAATAGGGGAGGTGGGAAATAAATGGTGATGGAAGGAGACTTGACTTGGGGTGGTGAGCACACAATATAATACACAGATGATGTATTATAGAATTGTACATCTGAAATCTATATAATTTTATGAAAAAAATGTCATCCCAACAAAGTCAATGAAAATTAAAGCTAATCTAAGTTGTTGGTTTAATTAAAAAATGCATGTCTTTAAATTTAGCAATGTTCAAAAGGTAGTTTTATTTTATCTAAGTTTATTAAAGTATGTTCATGTTATCTCTGTTATAAAATTTTTCAGCAGGAAAAATAGCTTGGGTTAACAATTGATTTTGATGTCCATGAAGTTTTCATGGGTAATTTAAACATAATTGTTAAGAACTAATAAATTAAATAAATGTAAGTAGAATAAAAGGCAAAGAAAAATAAATACAGTCTATATTTAGCCAAAGAAATGCAAATTAGTGCAACTATAAAATATAATTTTCAAATGATCAAATAGCCAATGATTAAAAAAAGGAGAATAGCCAATATTCACTTGAATGTTGGGAAATAGGCATTTTGTTATCTGACAACTTTTTGGATATAATTATCAAATATATTTTAAATATATCAGTGGGGAGGGGAAAGGGAACATATGTAATACTTTCAACAATAAAGATTTAAAAAAATATATGTCTGCATATGTATACATATACAGATGTAAATACAGAGGTTCTTATCATAACACTAGAGACTAGGTGCACAAATTTGTTTACCAGTGGTGTCCCTTGGCCTGGCCTGTGGGATGGGGCTGAAACCAGATCTCCGACATCCCCTGAGGGGTCCTGGATTGGGAGAGGGCAACTCCACTAGTGCACAATTGGGGCCAGGGAGAGATGTGGGAGGTTGGCCAGTGGGGGAGGAACCACAGGAGGGCTGCAGGGTGTGTCCAGCCCATCTCGCTCAGTCCCGATCAGCCAGACCCCAACAGCAAGCTAACCTACCAGTCAGAGCATCTGCCGCCTGGTGGTCAGTGCACATCATAGCAACTGGTTGACTAGTCAACTGTCTACCCCCTGGTGGTCAGTGCACATGATAGCAAGCAGTTGAGCAGCCTTAGCATATCATTAGCATATTATGCTTTGATTGGTTGAATGGCTACTGGTCGACCAGACACTTAACATATTAGGCTTTTATTATATAGGATTGCTTAAATTTATGAAAACACTGAAACAATGTAAATATTCATCAAAGGGGGAAGAGTAAAGGAATTGTTACACCCCTAAATGGAGTGCCATGGACTGTTAGAAATCATGACGTAAAATTAATAAGTACAAGTTTTCAGACTAATATAGTATTTTACTTGTGCAAAGATGAAATACACAAATACCATGAAAAATAGTGTTTTTCTCTGGGTGGTGATTTTTAATTAGTAAGAATTTTACCCTTCCATATTTTCTTCTTTCTTCTTTAAAATGTGGAATTAACATTTATTACTGCTAAAAGTAAAGCAATGAAAAACAAAGGCAAATTAAAATTCAGAAGTTATAACAGATTAAGTTAATACATTAGCATTTTCTCAAACTCTATTTTGTGTTTTCCAAGGCTGTTTAGGAATAGTATTTAGTTTAACCCACAAAACAACTCTGTGAGTAAAGCATTATTTCAGCTGAGCAAAAAGACCCTCTAGAATACACTCACAGTAGGAGTGTAAGATCAAAGATTTATCACCAGTGAATTAAAAGAAAATTGTACACATTAATCAGTGTTGAAAGCACAGGACAAGCCAGACATTGTAGAGACACCCTCCCACTTTGTTCTCTTTTCCCCAGGAGATACACTGGAGTCCTGTGTGCTCACTTTACAAACCTAGTGGGGTAACTGTGGGCAGGGGGGAACCTCTAAAATCAGATTCTTCACACGAAGCATAGTAAAAGGCCACACAGGGAAAACTATTTATTCCATAAGGACAGCAGGATTAGTGTTATGTGGCCACATGATTTGTTCCACCTGCAATTTGATATGTAATGCTTCCAGCAAGACTCCTTGCGGACTTTAAATATCATCCTCCAAATTTCAGTACGTTCCTTACATTGCCTGCCTCATAAGGAGAAACATACAAGCACAGTTAAGCATATGCATACATGTGCATGCACATGTAAACAGAATACATACATAAAGAAACACGTTACCCTAGCTGGTTTGGCTCAGTGGATGGAGTGTCAGCCTGTGGACTGACAAGTCCCGGGTTTGATCTGGTCAAGGACACATAGCTGGGTTGCGGGCTTGATCCCAAGTAGGGGGCGTGCAGGAGGCAGCCTATCATGATTCTCTCTCATTATCGATGTTTCTATCTCTCTCCCCCTCTCCCTCCCTCTATGAAATCAATACAAATATATATATATATATATATATATATATATATATATATATATATATATGAAGAAGCAATGTGCCAAGTCGGCATGGCTCATTGGTTGAGCGTTGACCTATGAACCAGGAGATCATGGTTAGATTCCCTGTCAGGGCACATGCCCGGGTTGCGGGCTCCATCCCCAGTGTGGGGTGTGCAGAAGGCAGCCAATCAATGATTCTCTCTCATCACTGATGTTTCTCTCTCTCTCTCTCCCTCTCTCTTACTCTCTGAAATCAATAAAAGAAAAATTTTAAAAAAGAAGCATTTTTTTTTACTCTATAAAATTAATCTCCTTATTTTACAGATAATATCCTTATTTTATGGATAATAAAATGAAGACTGTACAAGTAATTGACTGGAATAACTTACTGCGGGTAAATTGCCCAACACAAGTTTCTTGGTTCAAAGGGCTGTGTTTTCTCCCTATTAATGTCCTGCCACCTCAAGGGTCCCAAAATACATTCTGGCTCTGAAATTCTACAACTGTGACTGCTTGTGAGAGAAGAGCTTCAAATTATAGAGTATGTTGCTTTCTTGGAGTGAGAGTTAAGGAAGGGGGAAGTGATTAATGAACCACACTGTAACCAAAATGGATTCCCTATATCTCAGGTAGTTGTAAGATCAAGACCAGGTCATTACATTATGGGAGCTATGTCTATCTGCCTGTTCATCATTGTATCTGCCTTAGTGAGAAACAGAATCTCCAGCTCATTAAAACGTGGTTAGCAAGACATATAACCGGGTGTCCCCCAAAATGTATACACACTTTAACAGCTGGTAGCTCAATTTTTAAAATAAAATGTATTTTATTAAACATTGCTTCTATCATTATTCAAAACGTGTGTATACATTTTTGGGGACACAGTATATATTCAAGTGTGCTCAAGTAAATATCTGCTATTTTTACTGCTATTTGACAAGGCTTCTGTTGCTCCACCAATAGAAACTGACAAAAAACCAAAAACAAACAAAAAACAAACCTAAATTGAGACTTGGACAAAAGCATAGTAGCTCTAATAGATAAGCATTAAATTGCAAAATTTTCTTTTCTATGGCAAAATTCCCAGGTCCTGCAACTTTTGAAAATCCCTTTTTAATAGTGTACCAAAGCAATTCTGTTGCCCCCCATGTTCTTGATAACTTAATATAGTACCTAGTTTTTCTGAGGTAAACCTTGGTTTCTGAATCTCAATTTCCTTGTATTTTCCACTGTGAAGCTCTGAGGGGGTATGCGAGACTACTGGTGCTATAGTGCTCTTCTGAGGAACCAGGGGCCTTCTGGAACTCTCAGGTTTCATCATAAAGAGGATTACACTAGATTTATGGCACATAGGAAGTAAGCTGTGAAGTGTTTTCTGTTAGGCATTATTTTAACACAGAATCTTTCTTGAAAAGTTGGTGTTGGCAAAAAAGAACACTCTCACCTGAATGAACAAATTATTTTTCTGCGCCAAGATTTTTCCATCAACTCACTCTTCCTTAAAGAGTTATCGATTTACTTCTTGCCTTACGAATGACTAGTAAGACTAAAAGAATCAAAAGGGAAATTAAAAAGTTATACTTCAAAGTGAGCAAAGAATTGAATATTTTTTTGTCCTCTTTGACGTGACTGTAGTTAGAGGAAACTCAGGAGTAGCTATGTAGCCGTTATTTGAGTAATTTAGGTCTTGAAGTAATCAGATCCCACCCCAAAATAACCATTACTTGCTAAAAGGTAAAATGTGGATAATATAATGTAGGCATCAATGCCCATAGTATTTCTAGGATCTTACGCATATATTATTTAAATGTTATTCATAATCAAATCAGAAAACAGATGTCTTTAGTCTAAGGGCATGCTAGTGTGCAGCCTGGAACAATTTTTACAAATCTTAAGAAATGACGAAAAAGACAAGTTCTCACACCTCTTATCTAGAAAGCATCAAAAACTAATTTTATTTATTTATTTTAATTGATTTCAGAGAGGAAGGGGGAGAGAGAGAAACATCAATGATGAGAGAGATTCATTGATTGGCTGCCTCCTGCATGGCCCCTCTGGGGATTGAGCCCAAAACCCAGGCATGTGCCCTTGACTGGAATCGAACCTGGGACCCTTCATTCTGCAGGCCAACGCTCTATCCACTGAGCAAACCAACTAGGGATAATTTTATTTATTTTTAAAATACAATGGGAAGCACATGGTTGTCCTGTATCTTGGATACCCCATGCCCCTTCGAGCCTCAGGATGTTTATGCATGCTTTTCCCCATGCATGGAATGATGCTTGCCCAACTCTTTCTTGCCCCCAAGTCTTGACTTAAATGACAAATATTTTAGGGGCTCTCTCTGACTCAGTGTTGCCACCCCCATCCATTTTTCTCATAGCATTCATTGTTTTTCCTTATATTACTTACAATTTTTGTATATATTACTTGCTTACTTGTTTGATTTCTGTGGCTTCCTTTGGGATATCTGGTTTATAAAGCTATTGCATTTCAAGTTTAGGTTGATTTACCATGAAGCCAGTGAAGCTTAATCTTCAGAAGTACTTTATTTATATTCATAAATGTATATTATTTTTATTTTCTTCAAGAGGGCTTCCAAATTGAGTAAGTATTGGGTCTCAATAATCTGGTTTTGCATTGGCCACTGTACTCAAACTCCTGATTCATGGAAGTTGTGAGATAATAAATGGATATTATGCAAGTTGCTAACTTTGTGGTAATTTGTTATGTAGCGATAGGTAACAAATATGATCACCGATGGCTGATGCAATGCCTATCATATTTTAAGCACTAAAAAAATATTTAATGAAAAAAGGATTATTTCAGTCTTCTTGGGGCCTATTATTGGATTTTAAGTTTCATTTAAAGAAGGGAGCCACTAAATTGGAACAATTTAACTTTTTCTTAATTATTTTATCTTGTTTCAATTTGTCTCATTAAACTAAAAATATTCTGAATTTTGTTTGTTATCCATCTAGAAGACTTTTAGTCCAACAGCATTTATTGCAATACATGTAGTTTGATGTTTATAATTCTATTTTGTGTTTTTTTCTTTTTCTGCTACCTATTTGTCTCTTATCTATTTTTATTTTTGAATCCTAAACTTTGTCCTGCCAATGTTTAACTTTACATGGTTTGGAAGATAAAAGAGCAGATTCCAAAACATAGAACAAGAGGTCTAGAATAGGAAAGTTATTTATACATGGACCAAGGAAAAATAATAAATACCTGAATTAAAATCTAGCCAGTTCCTGATATGCAGGAAATACCATTTTTTGCTCAAGTTGTTCCTTTTTCCCAAAATGACCTCACCTACCTTCTCTGCTTGCTGATTTTTTGAATCTCACAATAACAAAAATTCTTCCTAGAATTACACCTGCACCCCTCTTATCAACTCTATGAATTAGGTATTTCTAATATGTACTGCTTTAGCTCTCTGTAAATATCTCCATGGAAGCAATCTTCCCAAGCATTCTTCTTTTTGTTTACTTACCCCTCCCATGTAAGGATAGATTATTTGCAACTTAAAAGTGGAAACATATAGGTTAACAAAGACATAAAATACCTACCAACCAATTGCAATGTGTGGACCTTATTGTGGTCCTGATTCAAACACTCAACCTGCAAAAAAAACCCCCACAAAACTATACCCTTTATGAACCAACTGGGAATTCAAACACTGGATATTCAATGGAATTAAGAAATTTTCTAAAATGTGATATCAGTTGTGTGGTTATTTTTTTAATCCTTATCTTTTGAAGATACATACTGAAATATTTATAGATGAAGTGATATTATGTATGGATCGGTTTCAAAATAATACAGAAAGGAAAGAGGCTGGGTAGTGTTTATTAAAGAAATAAGAGCTGATAAATGTTGAAGCTGGGTGACAGGAACCTGTGAGTTCATTATACTGTTCTATCTACTTTCACATGTTTTCAATTCTCCATAATAAAAACATTTTAAAAACAAAATATAAAAGAATAAAATAAAAAGTGAAGAGTATATTTCCTCTATTTTCAGCACTGAGCAGAATTCCTGGCAGCTTGGCAGGCTCAATATATATTTGATGACGGTCTGGATAATTAAATGAAGTATAACTAAGTTTCAGTGGAAGATGCAATGGGCAGAGAAGACTATAAAGAATGAAAGGCTTGATCTGAAACCAACAAATAAGTTGGCACTGACTTAGTGGAGAGGCAGCATGCCATGGAGAGGAATCAACCTGAGAACAGGCACAGAGCTTGGAGTAAGGGTGTTGTGCTTTCAAGATGAAAGCAATAATTAAAATATATTTAAAAAATACAGAAAAACTCAGGTAATTAGAAAACCTTAGAAGTTCTGAGCTTCAAACCATTCTTTATTCTTTATGCTTTAGCTCACATAAAGATACTAAGTGAGAAAACTGATGCACTGCTGTTATTAATATCAAATAATGATCTATTCAAATGGAAGAACAGCTATTTATTTGAATGAAAAATGTGATGTACTGCAGAAAAATATACTCTCACTTTTGAAGAAGTCTCATTTTATCCCTTTAAGATAATAGTAAAAATTTTAGTTATCAACTAAAAAATATGAAAGGAAAGCCTCTTTAAAACTCCTTATATATACTTTCCAGCATTATGAAATGTATTTAGTGAAAAAAAGAAAGAGCGACATTTTCTTTAGTAGTTACTTTCCTTAGAATCATGACTTACTAGTAGAAGCCTGAGGCTTCCAATTGTATCTTCTGAATGAGATTCTCAACTTGATGCAACAGAAAAAAATGATTGCATTCTACTGAAATATGGTTGAATTTTGATCATGTGCCTGCATTCAATGCAGAATTCTCTATTAAAAAGGCGAAAGATTTATACGATCTGAAGAGAAACCAGAGTATAGAATTCTCTATTAAATTAAATGAATGTTGAAAACTTATTTCAAGATTATTTTATTGTGCCTTTTCTGTCCAAGTCTGAGGCCAAATTAGTATTGTGAAGTACCCATCACTGAATGCTCTGTTGTAGATGCAACAATATGATCAAAGAGGACTGAAAGTAATTTTAGAAATGTGAAGAATTCATGAATAGGGCTGAGTTGCAGAATTATCCTCCATGGAAAATTCATTTTTATATAAATTATCTGAAATCCTCCCCCCCCACACCCGTTCTCGAAAGAGCAGGAATTATGACAAAGAATACAGAGATGTTATGATGTGGACATCTTGGGAAGGAAACGGTATGGTGGATTTAGCCATAAGGCAAGCAAGTATTTCATTCCTCCAACAATTAAGGGTACGTGTGGTCCACTCTGGTGCAAAATTAAAGTAACATTAAAACTTCTGCAGATAGACTGTCTCCCAAAAGAAACCTAAGCAACTATAGTGGAACTCCCATGGAGTCTCAGAACAGATCTTTGCTCAAGCATTCCTCTGTTCAAAACAGTCAGCCAGGCCTTTGTAGCTGCTGAAATTGCCAATTTTATTAAAACATGAGAGTCCCAAAGTTTCCCTGTATTCACTTAGTTGGATTTCAGAGAGGAAGGGAGAAGGAGAGAGCGATAGAAACATCAATGATGAGAGAGAATCATTGATCGGCTGCCTGCTGCATGCCCCACACTGGGGATCAAGCTCGAAACCCGGGCATGTGCCCTCACTGGAATCAAACCGTGACCTCCTGGTTCATAGGTCAATGCTGAACCACTGTGCCACATTAGCCTGGCTATTTCTTATAATTCTTTAGGTCAGGAATTCAGACAGGACTTGGCTGGGCAGTTCTGCTCTACATAATAATCACAATCTCAGCTGAATTTGACTGGTGGCTGAGCTAGTTTGAGAGACATAGGAAGGCTTCACTCACATGCCTGGTGCCTCAGTGCTCTTCCATGTGGCCTCATTTGCTGTCTCATCCCTCATTTGCTGGCCTAAGCTTCTTTAAATCATGGAGACTGACTTCCTGTAAAGAGAAAACAGAAGATGCCTCTTCAGAGTTAGGCCTGGAACTCATGGCATGCCAAACCTGCTACACATCCTATTGGTCAAAGTAAAGCATAAAGGCCAGCTCAAATTCAAGAGGAGAGGAAATTGGTTCCATCTCTTGATTATGTGCGTATAAAAATGGAAATAATTGCCTTGGCCAAGTATTTCAATTGGTTGGAGCGTTTTCCCATACACCAAAATGTGGTGGGTTCAATTCCCGGTCAGGGCACATATCTAGGTTGCAGGTTCAATCCCCAGTTGGGACTGGATGCAACTGTCCAATGTTTCAATGTTTCTCTCTCATATCATGTTCCCTTTCTCTCTCTCTCTCTCTCTCTCTCTCTCTCTCTCTCTCTCTCTCTCTCTCTCTCTCTCTCCCTCTCTCATCAATAAAAACATACCTGGTGACTCACTGAGAACCTGTCTTATGCAACTTGAGTATCACCAGAGGCTCATTCAGTGACTGAGCATATTGGGCAGCCAGCAGGTGAAGGCAGGCAGGCAGAAGCAGATCTCAGAGTGCCTTGGGACTTTTGCTGGCCAGTCATAGGGCAGGTGCTGGTAAAAACCGGCTTTGGTGCTTGGTTGTTTCTGCACACACAAACTGGATTCCTTTGTAGCTCCAAACAGGCTGCTCAGTGCCAGTCACCGGAAGTGTCTGACATTGGCCTGTACCAGAGAAAATAAATTTGAAATATCATACTCATCCTAAGTCTCAGCTGGTGTCTTACATTATGCATAATATGATTAGAACAGACCCCATAAACTATGTACCACTAAAAATAGAAAAGGACCTCTCTAATGTAAATACCAAATATTACACATTAATCACAATATGCTTTGCCATCAACTTGCATGTACATATAAGCACAATGCACACAATCATTTCCTTTTTTAAAAAATGAATTTTAAATGCATTTTTAAAAACGCATTATGCTTGTAGATATTGATATTTTTAAAAGCTGTTCAAGTTGAAATTAAATTAGAACAAACCAGTTAATACTTGTTTTAATAGGAACACAAATTACTCAGTCCAGGAAAAACCAATAATGAGTTGTTATACTTTGCCATCGGAATGTACATTTAATGTGTTGCCCTTCACATAGCAACACAATGCCACCATCAACAGAACATGTGCTTAGTGCTGTTTTTCAAATGGTAATTATGAGGGTTTTTTCTGTAGCAAATACAGTATAGAACTACATTTTGCCAAATTATCTAGATGCCATCACTAGAGCTACTGAGTATACAAATTTAATTCTTTATGGAACATATTTATTTGTCCATTAATTTATTATACTTTTATTTTAACAATATTCTGAATAGATTAATTTATTCATTAACATTGAATGAGAATTTTCTGCTAATTAAGAATAAAACTGGTTATTATCTGTTCATAGTAATTGCAAACTCTGGCAAAAAATGTTAATAATTTTTATGTATATGCAATAGAATTATGAGTGAATAAATTATTTTCTATAGGTGCTAAGTCTTCTACAATATGTATACTTCTCTATCTATTCTTTAAATGTTGTATTGCCTTCATATTTCTTCTCATTCTTTAATCTTTTCCTTGCCAATCTCATTCATGTTCATTGCTTCCATTTTCAAATAGCTGCTCATGATTTTAGATGTGCTTCAAACACAACCCTTTTTAATTGAACTCACAACCATGCCTCCAAATTACAACCATTCTTAGCATTCCCACTCTTGGTAAATAGTCCACTTGCAGAATTCCCAGTCTTAGTAGGTGATGCAGCTGTGAATGCAGAATGTCAGGCTGTGCAGGCATTTCTGACATTGCCTCCTCCTACACCATCTATATGCAACCTAGCACATAAATCCTGAAAATTCAATTTATGCATGGCTTTTTAATCTACCCAAATTTCTCCATATCCAGTGTTACAACCCTAGAATAATGTACAAGTATCCAGAAAGGGAGATTATCCTTGTGGAACCTGACTTAATCAGGTGAGCCCTTAAAAGCTGCAAAATGCTCAGTTGGTATGGCTTAGATGGTTGAGCGTTGTTCCATGCACCAAGAGGTCATGGGTTCAATTCCCGGTCAGGGCACATGCCTGAGTTGTGGGCTTGATCCCCATTCTCTCTTATGGATGTTTCGATCTCTCCTTCTCCCTTTCTCTCTCTCTAAAAAAAAAAAAATCAATAAAAACATTCTTTAAAAAATGGTGCAAGACTCCTATTTCTGATAAAAGGAACTCCAAGTGCTGGGGATTCTACATGAGGGAGATCTTCATTGCTAGATTTGAAAATGGAGAGGGCCACATGGCAAGGAATGCAATCAACTTTTAGGGGCTGAGTAGCTTCTGTCTACCAGCCAGCCAAGAAATGGGGACCTCAGTCCTACAATCGCAAGCAACTCAGTTCTGCCGACAACCTGAATCATTGACATGGATCCTTGCCCAGAACCTCCTGATGAGAATGCAGCCCAGCCAACAAGACACTTGAGAGTGAGGACCTGAGCAGAGAACACAATGAGCTAGCTGAAGCTAGGCTACTGATCAACAAAACTCTAAGTTTCAATCCAATGAGTATTTTTGAACAACTAGTAATTTGTAAACTTTATGAAGTATTTTCTCATATGTACTTTTATTTAATCATCTCACCAATTCAGTAAAAAGAATATCCTTACTCTCTACTCTAATTTTTTAAGTCTCCTATAGGGCAATTTTATTGTTTAAGATCACAAAGGCAGACCATGAAATGATACCCAAAATTTAAAACAATACAAGGTATAATTAAGTAACAAGGCTTTTAAAAGTATGAGGCGAGGGTCAGTATTAACCACTTCAGAGTCACCAGGACTGTGGCTAGGGTAAAGCAAATGAGGCATTTGCCTTTCAGTAACCAAGATAAGTTATGTTTTAATTCAATATTAAAAAAAAAAAAACAATGCCAAAAATCCAACATGAGAAAATATCACCCTTTTAAATAAAGACATAAGCCATGGAAACAATCAAAGTGTCTTTTGATAGATGATTGGATAAAGAAGATGTACATAAATACAATGGAATACTACTCAGCCATAAGAGAAGATGAAATACTCTCATTTGTGGCATGGATGTGTCTGAGAATATTATGCTAAGTGAAATAAGTCAGACAGAAAAAGTCAAGAACCACATGATTTTACTTTTATGTGGATATAAAACTGAAAGCAAAAAATGAACAAGAAAAACAAACAAAAACTAATAGACACAGACAACAATATGGTGATTACCAAAGGGAAGGAGTGAGGATAGTATAGGGTAAAAGGGGTCAAATATATGGTGATGGAAGTTTTGACTTTGGATGGTGGACACACAATGCAATATACAGATGCTGTGTCATAGAATTGTACATTTGAAACCTATATTTTTTTTTTATTAAACAATGTGACTGCAATAAGTTTAATTAAAAAAGAAAACAAAATGAAGGATAACAGAAAGTCTATCTACAGATATCAGAAGCTATGATAGAATTAGAAATTACAATTCAGCAGTCACTAATGAATTATCAGATGACAGTGGTGATCCTGACTGGCCCAACATCACCACAAAGGAAACAACCAACATTATATATCTCCTAATGAAATTGCATTGTCACCTCTGAAGAGGTTTTCTCAACAAAGAGAATTGGAATTCATTATGTTAACCAATAGGGAAGAAAAAACATTTGATCATATGTGGAAATAAAGAAAAAAATCCTTTGATAAAAATTCAACCTCACATCATGGTAATAGCTTTTAGAAACTTACATTAGAATGGAATTTCCATATTTTAAAATCAATAGCAAACATATGTATGTGTGAAATGTTAGACACATCCTATCTAATAAAAGAGAAACATGGTAATTGGCGTACGACCGCTACCCTTCCCATTGGCTAATCAGCAAGATATGCAAATTAACTGCCAGCCAAGATGCCGTCCGGCAGCCAGGCAGCTTGAAACTAACATGAGGCTTGCTTGCTTCAGTGACAGAGGACTCCAACGTTCCCTGCCTGCCTTGCCGGCCTCTGAGCTTGCAGTTTAAGAAACATTGTAACAAATATAGAAGCTAAACAAAACCCCAGAAACCTGCTTTCAGTGAGCCCAGGATCTCAGAGCTGGAGTTATACATTGTTTCGATTATAGAACTGAAACAAACCAGATACCTTCTTTCAGAAGCAGAGGCCTCAGAGCTAGAGCCAGAGCTAAAGCTGGCCCAGAATAAAAAAAGAAAAGAAAAAAAGGAGCAGTTGGGAGCTTCAGTCAGCCTGAAAACAGCCCTCAGCCCCTCACCCAGACTGGCCAGGCACCCCAGTGGGGATGCCCACCCTGAAGGGTGTGTGACCAGCTGCAAACAGCCATCATCCCCTCACCCAGGCTGGCCAAGCACCCCAGTGGGGACCCCCACCCTGATCCAGGACACCCTTCAGGGCAAACCAGACAGCCCACCCATGCACCAGGCCTCTATCCTATATAGTAAAAGGGTAACATGCCTCCCAGCACCGGGATCAGTGGAGCCGAGAGGCCTCCCGGCACCGGGATCAGCATGACACGGGGCAGCGCCCAAACCCCCTGATCGCCCTGCAGCTCTGTGTGTTACCGGGGGCGGGGCCACAACCTCCCTATCTGCTCTGCTCTGTTCCTGACGGTGGAAGGCGCCCCAACCCCCTGATCAGTCCTGCTCTGTGCCTGATAGAGGGGCGCTCCCCAACCCCCTGATCGCCCTGTGGCTCTGTGTGTGACAGGGTGCGGTGCCCCAACCCCTTGATCGGCCCTGCTCTGTGGGTGATAGAGGGCGGTGCCCCAACCCCCTGATCCGCCCTGCCCTGAGTGTGACAGGGGGCAGTGCCCCAACTCCCCTATTGGCCCTACTCTGTGAGTGACAGGTGGGAGCTCCTCAACCCCCTGATCGCCCCTGCTCTGTGCTTGACAGGGTACGGAGCCCCAACCCCCCTGATGGGCCCTGCTCTGTGCGTGACAGGGGGCAGCGCCCCAACCCCCTGATTGGCCCTGCTCTGTGCATGACAGGGTACGGAGCCCCAACCAACCTGATGGGCCCTGCTCTGTGCATGACAGGGGGTGGCGCCACTAACTCCCCATCGACCCTGCCTTGAGTGTGACAAGGGGAAGTGCCCCAATCCCCCAATCGGCCCTACCCTGAGCATGACTGAGGGTGGCATCGCAACCTCCCAATCTGCCTGCTCTGTGCATGACAGGGGAAGGCGCCCCAACTCCCCAATCGGCCCTGCTCTGAGCCCGACCAGGGGCTGCACCTAGGGATTGGGCCTGCCCTCTGCCACCCGGGAGCAGGCCTAAGCCAGCAGGTCGTTATCTCCCAAGGGGTCCCAGACTGCGAGAGGGCACAGGCCGGGCTGAGGGATCCCCCCTCCCCCCCGAGTGCACAAATTTTTGTGCACTGGGCCTCTAGTTTTTCAATAAAGTTCAAATAGCACATGAATTTGTGGTACCAATTCTGCTGTTTAAACCTGGACTTGATTGCATAGCAAGTGTATAGCTATGCACAGGAATATGGAATAAAAGTCATGAATAATGAAAAGAAAGAGAAATACGATCTTCTAATTAAACATTTCAAAGAAATTGGTTACCAAATATTCAAATGTATAAGAAACTTCAGGAAGCTGATGGAGAAGATAACTATAGCCAAATCAGGAGTCTTACCACACAAAATAAATAGCTAATTAGAATGTGTAATTATGATGATATAATTGAAAACAGCAGCAATATACAAAATATACATAAAAAGAAAACTAACAAAAGTGTACATGATCTTTATGGAAGCAAATATGAAAATATTTCAGATAGACTTAAATAAAAGGAGTCTCTAATAAAGCAATATACTATGTTTATTCATGGTAAACATAATATTGTACAGATGTCTATTGTCCTTAAAGTATTTACATGTTTGTGACTTACCTCTTATCAGCAGATGAGTATAGCCCAGTATGTACAAGGCATTAAGGAAGGCACTGAGGACTGAGGGGAGAACCCACTTCAAAATAATGTGCCACAAGGAGTCCCCCTACTGTCAGTCTTAGGATGTCCCTGAGCTACTAGGCTTAGGTTTCTGCTGCTTCCTATCGGAGGTTCCAAGAGAAATGAGAGCCTTGGTCTGAGGCCAGCTCACTCAGGTTCCCAGAAAAAAAAGTCTTAGGCCCTGTCAGGAGTCAGAAAAGACCCTTGTGTGAGCTCTGCACGATTCCCCTCCCCACGGAACAAAGTGAGGGTGCCATCACCAGAACCCTACCTCTGCGCTTATTCTAGGAAGCCAGGGTGGGAGTGGCTGGAAGTGCTCTCTCTCTGACTTCTGCCTTATGAGCTCTGGAGCTTGCGGCTTTGGTCAGAGGTGTGTAGTCTAAAGTCAGTAAAGGTGGAGTCCTAAATTTAGACAGGTATGGAGGTGAATAACATTTGTTAGAACTGAAGGAACACACTTCTCCCAGAATTGAGGCCCTCAGCCCACAGAGTTCACCCTACTCTGACATTGCCCTACCCTGCCTGGTGTGTCCCTCAAATAGCTCAAGCATGGCTGTTAGGCCTAATGAACCCTCACTTCCACTTAAGGAATTGGTGGGATAGGAAGCCTTGTTCTGAAGAGGAAGCCTCAAATTAGCAGAAGGAGTAGTCAAAAGACCAGTCAGGAGTGAAGTTTAATATCCTGAGTTAGATTGGTGGTGACAAGCCACTGCAGAACAGAGGAGGCCCCCAGAGTGCCTTCTGCCACTGTCTTGTGGTTTCCTAAAACAGTACCCTTAAGGGAACCAGCAGAGGCAGCTTTTCTTGGAGCCAATGTATAATCTCCCTACTGGGACTGTGCACATAATCTCTTCTTCTGTCTTCTAGGGTGACCTGTTCATCAACTTAATTGCTTGAACCCCTACCTGCTTTCTCATCATGCCTCGAGGTCAGAAGAGTAAGCGCCGTGCCCGCGAGAAACGCCGCCAGGCCCGCCAGGCCCGTGCTAAGACCCAGACCCAGGTTCTGGAAGGTGCTGAGGCTATTGCAGCAGAGGAAGGAGAGCTCTCCTCTGCCCATCCTGTCCTGGAAGACAGCCCCCAGAATGAGCTTGCTGCTGAGACACCTAGCACTTCTACGGAGCCTCAGGAAATCCCATCTAACACTACTGGAGCTGCTTCCGGTGCCGATTCAAATGAAGGTGCCAGCAAACAAAATGAGAAAAGCTCAGAATCCACAAAGACCTTGGAGAGTTTTCGCAGAGATCCTTTAAACAAGAAGGTGGTTCTGTTGGTGCAGTTTCTGCTGAAGAAGTATCAGAGTAAAGAGCCAATTACAAAGGCAGATATGTTGAGGTTGGTGATCAAAAAGTACAAGATGCATTTCAATGAGATCCTGAGAAGAGCCTCTGAGCACATGGAGCTGGCCTTTGGTATTGATTTGAAAGAAGTGGATCCCATCAGGCACTCCTATGCCCTTGTCAGCAAGCTAGACCTCACCTTAGATGGAATGGCAAATGAAGAGAACCTGCCCAAGACTGGCCTCCTGATGATTGTTCTGGGTGTGATCTTCATGAAAGGCAACTGCGCCCCTGAGGAAGCTATCTGGGAAGTGATGAATATGATGGGTGTCTATGCTGATAAAAAGCACTTAATCTATGGGGAGCCCAAGAAGGTCATCACTGAAGATTTGGTGCAGCTAAAGTACCTGGAGTACCGTCAGGTGTCCGACAGTGATCCTCCACGCTATGAGTTGCTTTGGGGTCCAAGAGCCCACGCTGAGACCAGCAAGATGAAAGTCCTGGAGTTCATAGCCAAGATCTATGATACTGTCCCCAGTGCCTTCCCAGTCTGGTATGAAGAGGCTTTGAGAGATGAGGAAGAGAGAGCCCAAGCCAGAGCTGCAGCCAGGGCTCGTATTGCTATGACTGCGCACTCTAGGGCCGTGGCCAGCAGCTCCTCCCACATTAAGTAAAGTCTGAGGCAAGTCCTTCACTTTTTGCTTGAATAGTTTTGTCAACGTTCTAATAGTGGAGAGCCAGACTGGGGCTGGAAAGTGTGTATCATCTTTGTGTTCTTATTGTATGTTGGTAACTTGGAATTTTACCTTTATTTTTTTTCTGGTTGTTTTAGGTTATGTTTCAAATGTTGACTTCTGAGGCAGATTGTTTTCTTTGTGGAAGAAAAGAGCAGTCAACATTCTAAGTAGTAGATGGCCAAGGTGCATCTGGAAGGAACACAGTATTTCTGTTGAGTGTGGTAAACTTTAGAGTTTTATCTTTTTTCCTTTCTTTCGTTTATAACATTTTAAATGTTGATTCTTTAATAGATGGTTTAAATCATTTCAGAATCTAAATTTACTAATGATTTTAGTTACATGCTTATTTCTTGTAATAGATTTAAGATTAGGAGTTTTATTATTCTGTAAAACAAATTGGGGAAACCTTTCATATTTACTGAACCAGAACAACACAACATGGCATTGTAATAGGCATTTCTGTGGGACTGTGAAAATATGAGCAGTAAAATTATTGGTATCAAAAAATAGAGGGAGAAAAGTAAAAGATGTTCAGTTTTTGGCTTCCCTTATTCATTTTAGTCTGTTATTCTATAAAAATAACAGCTACATACCTGGATTTTCTTAGCTTACTGAAGAATGTAGGAGAAATAAAATGTTTATAAACTAGAGCTCATGTTTACTGTCTCATTTATTTCCCAAATATCAATTGAACAACTGCTCTTTGAAAATCCTGTTAGAAACGGGGAAACTAGGATACAAAACATCCCCACCCTCATAATTTCACACTCAAAGAGCAGTAATAATATGAGGAAGATGGTGAAATAGCCTGTAAGAAAGGGTAAGCAAGAAGGAGAAAAGAGGCAGGGAAGAAGTTGGGAGAAGTGGGAATGGGAGGGTGTCTGGATGAAGACAAGGTATAAAATCCCTGAGGGAAGGCAGTTTGGGCTTTGGGGAACTACAAGTCCCTCAGTGAGTACACTGTTAATTTGAGTGGGGTGGTAAGCTAGATGAGGCTTTGGGCTTGGTGAACAGAGGCCAGACAGACACATGGTGTTTCTCAATGTTGAAGGACAAGACCCTGTAATGGAAACTTGCATTAATAGTTACTTTAGTATCATCAGTAAACCAGAGGAAAACCTCCTCCTGGGGCAGAAATGGAATGTGCCTGTGTTCGTGCTTGGGTGCAGTTGAATGCAGAGCACAAACTAGGTGCTCTATGTACAGAGTATTTAAGGGATTTCTGAGACATAAGGATGAAAGTCACTGAAAGTGGGATGCCAAGAAATTACTGTATTGGCCCTATTTTCCCTGAACTGGGAGAGAGAAACAGATATTTTAATTAGGTTAACTTGAGTGCAATTTTGCAAACCCCAAGGGAGGGCTCCATATCTGGTGGTGATGAAATGAATGAAAAAAGGGATGGTTTGGATGAAAAGGCACCTGGGAGGGAAGCAATTGGTCCTTGACACAAATTCTAGGACCTCTGAATTGTATCCAACTGAGGAAGGGTTCCCTGTACCCAAATTAAGTAACTTATCCTCAAATGGGGAAATTTATTTAGTTTTACTTACTAAGTAGCATTATGAGTGAATTTTGTGTTATTTGTATTAGAAACCTGCATATTTTTGATATCTTCTGAGGGGAGGGTGATATCATCTGTGGTAAAAATAAATAAATCATATGATAACTGCCATTCAATTAATACCTACTATTGTCCAATTACTCTGACAAGTGTTTTATGTCCATTGCATACATTCCAACAGTCCTACAAGATATGGCTTATTACACATACTTTTCAGATGAAGAACTTGTAATTTTCTCAAATTCTCATCACTGATAAGTAAAAGAGCTGGTACTAGAATCCTGGTACCAATTTTTTCTAGAATTCACACTTTTCCTCTTCTTCCGCCTGTCTCTTCATTATCTATTCTTCTCACCACTCCAAGATGTATCACAGGCTATTAAAAAACAAGACTTTCTGCCCTACCAGTGTTGCTCAGTGGTTGACTATCGACCTATGAACCAGAAGGTCATGGTTTGATTCTTGGTCAGGGCACATACCTGGGTTTGGAGGTCTATCCCTGGTGGGGGGCATGCAGGAGGCAGCTGATCAATGATTCTCTCTCATTCTCTCTCTACATTCCTTTCTGAAATCAATAACAATATATTTAATAAAAAAAACAAGACTTCACTACAAAAGTACTAAAAGCAGTCCTCATGAAAGAAGGTAAATATGAAAATAAAGAACAATTTTGGGATTGTCCATGGGCTTCTTTTGCTGAGGATCCTTCTGTTCCTCATCCCAGAGTCCCTTGAGAGCTAACTCTTCCAGATGCTAGCACAAGTTCTGTGCCAGTCGGTTCCTACATTGCAGAACATTCCCCCTAGGGATTCCCCAGTGTGGCCTTCTGTCCAAACTGGAACCTCATATACTGACCAGCTCTTCACTGTGTCCTCTGGAGGCTGCACCCTGCTTCCTGTGATGCAGGAATCACCTGCCCTCCCCTTGACTAGAGCGTTCCAACACTCTGCAAGTGTACCTTGGAGATATATCCCTCTCAGTGGGACCATTGACATGAAGTCTAGATAACTTATTACCACAGCTCCAGCTCCCACACCCATCTCTACATCAGTCTTCAAAGTATTTTCCAAATGAGCTGGTGGATACAGTCTTATTTCTTACAGAATATACTGGTAATTGATGTGAGACAACCCAAATATTGTCAGTAGGATTTTAAAGGGGTGTGTTATTTGAGACTGGCCACTGAACTCATACACCAATGAGTTCATACCTATAAGGTCAATACCCGCCGAAACCGGTTTGGCTCAGTGGATAGAGCGTCGGCCTGCAGACTGAAGGGTCCCAGGTTCGATTCCGGTCAAGGGCATGTACCTGGGTTGTGGGCATATCCCCAGTAGGAGATGTGCAGGAGGCAGCTGATCGATGTTTCTCTCTCATCGATGTTTCTAACTCTCTATCTCTCTCCTTTCCTCTCTGTAAAAAAATCAATAAAATATATTAGAAAAAAAAAAGGTCAATACCCAATGCCTTCCTGGTAGGTCAGAGATGAAGAAAGACCATGGAAATCACTGTGTAATAAACATCTACTGAAGTTGAATTCCTCAGAACCCAGAGTTCTTCTAAGACAGGAATAACGGTTTCTTAACAGCCATGCTATCTTTAAAAAGCAAAGATTAAAATAATTCACCATCCTTCTGCTGCCTCTTATCTCAGTACTTGCGCCAGAGGAAAATGCTGCCTTCTCCTTGTTTCTAATGACACCTGTATAAGTGTCCTGAGTGTTCAGTCATGCTGAGGGTTTCTGGGACTCAAGGTTTTGACCATACTTCATAGAACATTCTCATCCTATTGACACTCTACAGTTTATTTCAAAGGTAAGTGCAGAAAGGAGCTATTGAATGAATAAGGTGAATCCTCCCTATTGAGATTTTACGTTATTCTTTTGAAAATTAAACGTGATCCAGCATTTGAAAGTATCTCCCATGTAGCAGGATTGGAAAATTGCAAGGCAAAGTGGCCTCTTTAGAAACTCCAAGGAATGAAGAGGTTTTTTTTTTGTTTTTGTTTTTTTATTGTAGTAGTTGCTTTTGTGTGAGCACCTACTATAACAGTTTATGGGAGAGAGCACATGCTAATTCATATGGTGCCTTGCTCTCCTCCCTGGGTTGATGGGGAGACTACACATTCCCAATCCACTTATATTTATGGAAGGGTCTGTGACTACTGTTGACACTGAAATATGAACAGAAGCAACGTTTGTCACCCTTAGGACAAGAAGTTTGAAAGCCAGTATGCCACCTCCATGTTTTCTGTTCCATTGATCAGCAAAAACAGATTCCTTGTTGGGAAGTAGAACCATCTGATAGGAGCAGACTGGATGCCATATCAGTTTTTATGTGCATGAGAAATAAACTTTGGTTGTTTTAAGCCATTGCAGGTTTGCAGATCTTGTCTGTTGCACTAGCTAGCAGTTACTATATCTGATTAATGCACAGTTACAATTTTGTGGTTAGATGTATTTAAATATTTTAATTACAAAGTAATAATACATATATTCTTGATGCAAAATTTCTAGTAATACAGATACATTTCAATTTCCCTCTTTCCTCCAAATTCAATCCCCTCTTCAGAGGCAACCACAATTAACTATCTGATGTGTGTCATTTAAACTTGATCTGAGGTTTTTTATACATAGATGTGCTGTAAAGATGTATTAAATTTTTAAAAACATGATTAAAAATGGGCATATTATTCTGCATGTTGATCATTCTTCCAGTGTGCCCTGGAATAATGAATTTTGCTACTTAAACTGAAGGAACTTGAGGCAGCACCTCAGAGCACACATGCCAGGACCATTGGTGTAATAACAGGACAGCACCAAAATTTGGGCCTGTTGAGGTAGTATGAGACAAGAGATTATCCTAATAAATACCTAAAACCTTTTGTTGGTGAGGACTGGACTTCCTAAAATAGTCATCTAAACAAAATATAGTACATTGATGAAGATTATTGCAGGTTTAACTGGTATATTTTCCATTATATGTTCTAAATAGTTATTGACTATGTGTGATCAGGCTTCTAATTTTGCTACAGAGGGGGCCGGCCTCGCACCTGCCCCGGCCCGCAAGGCCCACGTGGGTCTGCAGAACACTGCCACTTCCGGTGCCAACCCACGTGACCGGAAGTGCGGCCTCACTGCTGTGAAGCCCAAGCTCTGGGGGACGAGGCCTGTCTAATGGCTGCTTCCCAGGCCGAGCGGAGGGAGCGGCCCAAGTCCTGTCCCAGTCAAGGTGCGAGGAGGTCGGAGTGCGCACCGGGGGGCACTTCCCCAGCAACCCCAGGCCCTTTTCCCCAGAAAGAGGGGGAGTCAGGGGGTGGGGGCCTTGGTGGGAGGGGCTGGCAGAGGGAGGGTGTCCAGGTCAGCCAAAAGTCATGATCACTGGGGTGACGAGGGACCCCATAACATGGAGGACACCTCAGAATCCCTAAATGCTGCCATTCTGATAGGCTCAGGCATTTGTCAGCCGAAGTGCTCCTTAATTCCTGCTCAGGGCTCAGGCAGGGGAAAGCTTTTGCCTGACAAGTATGATCACAACACAGCTGGGGGATTCATGTTAGATACACATCTAGGCGGATACATGTGAGACCCTGGGGCACCTTTCATAATTGGCCTCCTTTTGATTGGTGCATCCTGCATTTGGAAGAAGACAGGCAAATGCAGCTATACCAGCTGTGGGCAAACTACGGCCCGCGGGCCGGATCCGGGCCGTTTGAAATGAATAAAACTAAAAAAAAAAAAAAGACCGTACCCTTTTATGTAATGATGCTTACTTTGAATTTATAGTAGTTCACACAAACACTCCATCCATGCTTTTGTTCTGGCCCTCCGGTCCAGTTTAAGAACCCATTGTGGCCCTCGAGTCAAAAAGTTTGCCCACCCCTGGGCTAGACCATTTCAAACTCACTTCCTCCTCTGGCTCTGGGGCACCTGCTGACCTCAGTGTAAGATAGGCCACAAGCACAGACACAGAGGACTCTAGTTCTTGCAGTGCCAAGCAGGAAAACCACATGTGGACTGAGGAACGACCCACCCTGAACAGGTGAAGGGAAAGCTAACAGCAGAAAGCGGGGCTCTGAGCCCTTCTTGGAGACTAGGTGAGGGGTCTAAATGAGGACTGAGGACCCTAACAATCCAGGACAGAGAAGGCTCCATAGCGATGTCAGTTCTGGGTGCCCCCTCCCAGAAGCAGCATCTCAACGCAAACTTGTGGCATGGAAGTTTGAGTGTCACCTTGAGAGCAAGAGCAGGGACTGGGGGCCCAGGTCTTGCCAACAATTAACTTGATGATCCTGAATATGAACGGAGAGCACTCCAGAAACCCAGGGTCCTGCATACCCCCCCCCCCCCCAGTCCCCATAGTTGCCTAGGGAAGACTCAGGTAGGATTCTATGGGTATGAGTAAGGCACACTCTCACTTACTCTGCAGGGTTGTCAGGGTAGATTCTGGGCAGAACAGGAGCTCTGTGGGCCCCTGGAGCACTGCCCTCAGACCCTGCAGACATGGCCTGGGTTAAAGCCCAGGTGCAATGTCCCTACTGAGGGAGCACACACCATCTCACTCTCCTCCTCCAGGTGCCAGCATCACATCCTCTCCTGCCACACAAGTACACGCTGCCCCTGACCAGTGTTGTCATGCCTTGGGGAAAGAAGAGCAAGCACCAACAGGCCCTGAGTGACAGAGTCTCAAGGGTGCTGAGGCCACAGCAGAGGAGACTGAAGTGCCCGTCTCCTCTCCTCCCAATGATGATTCTCCCCCGAGCTCCCCTGCACCTGACCCATCCCAGGAGCCCCAGGGAGCCACAGCCACTAGCTCTCTTGAGGCAGGTGTCTTATGCCCATTATCTGATGCCAGTGCCAAGCGCCAAGGTCAGGAATGTGCCCGTGCCTCCCAGGCAGTACCTTCTGCTCTGCGGGCTCGCAGAGATCCACTAAGCAGGGTGGTTAGCAAGGTGGTGCATTTCCTGGTGGAGAAGCTGAATATGAAGGAGCCCATCACTCAGACCGCACTGCTGAGGATTGTCAAAAGGAAGTACAAGGAGCAGTTCCCTGAGATCCTCAGGAGAGCCTCTGAACACATGGATCTGGTCTTTGGCCTTGACTTCAAGGAAATCGATCCCAACAACCACACCTATGCCTTTTTCAACAATCAAGGCCTCCCTGTTGAGGGAGACCTGAGCTGTGATGAGGTGGTGTCGAAGACCGGGATCTTGATGATGCTCCTGGGTGTGATTTTCATGAATGGCAACCTCGCCACTGAAGAGGAGATCTGGAAGTTCCTTGATGTGTCTGGGGTCCACCCTGGGAAGAAGCATCTCATCTTCGGAGAGCCCAGGGAATTCATCACCAAGGATCTAGTTCAGCAAAAGTACCTCAAGTGCTGCCAGGTTCCTGACAGTAATCCTCCAAGTTACCTGTTCCTGTGGGGCCCAAGAGCCCACGCTGATATCGGCAAGATGAAAGTGCTGGACGTGCTGGCCAGGATCTACAATAAGCTCCCTACTGCCTTCCCAAACCTGTATGAGGAGGCCTTGAGAGATGAGGAAGATGAAGCATGGTTGAGAGCCGCAGCCATGGTTTGCTCTTTTATCAAGCACAGGGCTCCTTCCAGGGCCAAGTCCAGAAGCTTCTCCCACAACTAGTGAGATCTGAGGCAGCCTTTTCACCTTGAGTTTGAGGAGAGCAGTTCAACCTTATGAAGAGTAGAGTAGTGGGCTCTGGAGGGAACTAAACATTTATGCTGTTGGGTTTCTTTTTCTTCTGTAGATGACTAATTTTTAGGGTTTTATATATTTTCAAAAGTTGTTCCTTCTCAGTAAAGGTTTATTTGCTTCAGAATATCAGTTTATTAATGTCATGGATGCCACATTTATTAAAGTTGATATTTTTTTTAAATATATTTTATTGATTTTTTACAGAGAGGAAGGGAGAGAGATAGAGAGTCAGAAACATCGATGAGAGAGAAACATCGATCAGCTGCCTCCTGCACATCTCCCACTGGGGATGTGCCCGCAACTCAGGTACATGCCCTTGACCGGAATCGAACCTGGGACCCTTGAGTCCGCAGGCCGACGCTCTATCCACTGAGCCAAACCGGTTTCGGCTAAAGTTGATATTTAATATTATGAGTTTGTTTATTACGAACCAATTGAAAAGTCTTCAATATGTTCTTTCTCCTACAACGCAAGGCACAGGTATAGGATTTTTCCTGGGCATATGAAATATTTGGTATAACAAAATGGAGAAATTTGGGATAAAAAAACGGAGGATTAATTCTTAGTTTGCTTAATTCTCCTTGTTCTTTTCTTATAAAATTAAATAGCATATACCTGGATTTGCTTATCTGCTTCAAAGTTTTTGAGAAAATAAATCGCAATAAATTTCAATTCTTGCTCATGTCTTTTCTTTTCCCCTCCAGCATTAATAGACCATCTGCTCTTTGGAAATATCTAATAGCACTAGAGATGGTAAGAAAAGGAAGCCTAATAGCCACTGCCCATAAAATTTAGAGTCTAGCATCAGCATTGGTCATATTAGGAAAATGGTTGTCGTAGACCAATTCCAGCATATCATAATTTTAAGAGTTTCATCAAGGTCTTTGCTTCACGCCCTGGGCTGCTTGAGATGCTGTCCTCACCCCAGAAAAAAAAAGAGTTTCATCAAAAGATTGATGAAACTTGAGGACTCAACAAGGTTGAGTCACACATGTAGTCACCTGTTGGGAATGGCTAAAGGCATTTCCCCAAACCTGAATAGGAAACTGATTGTGGCTGCCAGGCAGTTAAAGGGCATCTTAATCTACATGTTATTTCCTCCTACTGGCCAAACACCTGAACAGCTGTAGGCTATTCCCCAAACTGACTGCTTCTGTACCCTTTGAAACCTTACCCTTTGAAGTGTACTATCTCCACCTTGCCTTAGGACAAATTGTGTTAATAAAAGCAAGGGTCCTAGACAAGGAGGAACACACTCTACAGTTCCTTTAGCTGAAGGTCCTCTGACCCCCAATGCCTTTCAAAATTATAACTCGTCTCCGGACTCTTTATTAGTCTCTGGATTCCTATGTCATCTACACACAGCCCCTTTTCCAGATTCCTGAACCCTTCTTGATGCTGGGACAAGAACCCCGGCAAATGGTGTCATACAATGTAAGAAATAAGTAAATGACAAGTAACAGAAAATGTGTGGAAGAGAGCAATTTATTGCCCACCATGTGAGCAAGGCAGTGTTGGGCCTTGGAAATCTCTAGTCCCTCAGGGAGTGAGGGACAGGTAATTTTCAGTTGGGCTGCATGATGTGCTGGATGAAGCCGAGGAAATGGGGAGTAGGGGTCAAACTCTCAGGTAATGGGTCTTAGAGTGGAGACACTAAGCCTAGAATGGAAAACAGATCTTAAGAGTTACCTTGGGATGTGGGAAAAGCTGATAAATCTCCACCTGAGGCCAGACTGGAAGGGGTCCAGTCCACTTGCTCCAAGGCAGGTGAATATAGTGCCCAAACTAGGTGTTTTGAGAACAGGATGTCTAGAGTGTTTCTGAAAAATAAGGGTGATATCCCTTGAAGTGACATGCCAAGGAGCCATTGGGAAATCCCTCTTTTCATGGGCTGGAAGAGCCAGATCTCACTCCATGAAAATGACATGTCATGTAGAGAATTTGTGTTTAACTTGGCAAAAAGTAAGGACAGATTCTATTTATGGTGGCGATGAAATTAATAAAATTAAGGGTGGTATGGATGACAAGTTGTTGGTCCTTGAGACTAATAAACGTTGAGTTACACATTGCTAGGGAACGTAACCACACACCCTTATAAAACAACAAATGCTCTATAGGGGAAATTCTACTTAGTACTACCTGCTCAGCAACATTTTGCCTTATGTGGTTTTCTACCTTGTATACAGTTGCATGTTCTTTAATAGAGCATGGAAATTAAATTCTGTGAGGAAAGGTGGTTATTATCTGGGTTCAAAATCATCCTAGTGACAGCTGCCATGCATTAAAAGCACCAAATTTGCCTAATACTATAGATAGTTTATATTCATCACAAATGAATGTCCACAGTGTTGCGTGAAAGACTACCAGACTCATTTTGCAGATAAAGAACATGGAATAGGCTCACATTCAAGGCTAAAAACTGACAGACCCAAAATCCATCTCTTTGAAGGGGACAAGGCCCAGATCATATTTCTCCTTAAGTAATGGGTTTCTCTTCTCTACCATCCAGTGAACTTTGCAAACTGTCTGATTACATACTGTAGGGGAATTAAGGGTCACCTCAACCTCTTGATACCCCACAGCCTGCCTCCCACAGAACTTGCAAATTCACTGTTCCTTAGTATAAGCTCCCCCCCCCCCGCAAAGTGCCACTGTAGGGCATGTGGTGTCCCTCTCCCTCATCTTGTGAGCATGCATCATTTATAGATTACTGTATAGATCATCTCTACAGGGTCCAGTCTTGTGGTTTTGGACACCACATCACCATAGAGCAGAAATCCCATCCTCATCTCCCAGGGTAAATAGGGGACCATTGAACATGCTCTTAGGGATTAATTTTGTAATTTGGTAGATAGGCATCTAGGGCAGAGTATCGGTTATCTCAGGCTGCCCTAACTATATGCCATAGAGTCGATGGCTTAATCAACAGAAATTGGTTTTGTCACAGTTCTAGAAGTTGGAA
Source organism: Myotis myotis (assembly GCF_014108235.1). Classification (NCBI taxonomy): domain Eukaryota; kingdom Metazoa; phylum Chordata; class Mammalia; order Chiroptera; family Vespertilionidae; genus Myotis; species Myotis myotis. The sequence continues at coordinate 116,021,627 of NW_023416346.1, read as the reverse complement.
TTCCAATGTCAAGGTACAAGCAGATTTGGTTTGCTCTGAGCTCTCTCTCCTTAGCGTACAAATGGCTTCCCTCTTCTCCTGGCTGTCCCTTGTGTGGGCACATGCCTGCTGTCTCCTTGGTTGACTTAAACTCATAAGGTTGGATTATGGCCTATTCTAATAGCCTCTTTTTACCTTAAACATCACGTTAAAGACATAAAATCTCTGGCCATGTGAGGACACATCGAGAAGTCCTCAGTTGACCATGACACTTGATCCCAAACGTCCAACCTTTAAAATTGTGAGAAGTCAATGTCTGTTGTTTATATGACACCCAGTCTGTAATATTTTGTCATAGCAGCCCAAATGATCCAGGGAGTTGAAAATGAAACCCTTTGCTCCCCAGGGCCTCCAGCTGGCTGACTCACCCTGCAGATCCTGGGACTGGCCAGTATCTGTAATCATGTGAACCAACCTCTTTCTCTCTTCATCCTATTGGTTCTGTTTCTCTAATGAACCCCTACTCTCCAGCTGCTGTACAGAATACTTCAGACTTAGTGGCTTAAAATGACATAAATGTACACTCTTGTAGTCTGCCAGCCAGAGTCCTATTTGACTCTCAAATGCCTGAAGTGGAAATGTCAGGCTGGGCTCCCTCCAGAAGCTGGAGGGAGCATCAACTCCTGGCCTCAGGCAGTTTCTGGTGGTGGCTGGTGACATTGGCTTGCGGCTGCATCCCTTCTATCTCTGCTTCTGTCTTCACATCTCTTTCTCCTCTGTCTACGCTCACCTGCTCTCTCTGATAGGGACATGTGTGATGGCATTTAGGGTTCACCCAAATGAGCCAGGGTCATCCCTCATCTCAAGGTCCTCAGCCTCCTTGGAGGCTGCCATAAGTGGGCACATTCTCAGACTCTGGTCATCAGGACATGGTGTGGCCATCACAGCCTTCCTCTCTCCCAGCCACAGTGGGCTTCTCTGGCCCTGGCACTCTGGGGCCTGCACACAAGAGGTGATTCATTGTTTGCTGAGGAATGTGTGAACAAGGGGACACTGGAGGTCTCTTCTGAGCAGGTCTCTGCATAGCCTTCTGGGCAGGCTGCCCCCAGCAAGAGCTTAGCTGAGCAGGTTCTCCCAGCAGTGGAAAGAGACCCTGATGTCTCAGTTTCTAGGCCTGCAGTCCTAGGCCATTCAGGTTTCTCTCCAGATCCTCAAACAAAGGGTTTGCCTCCTTTCATCACCAGAAGAAACTGAATTGTTTGAATTCAGATGCCTGTAGTCCCAGGATAGTTAGGCCTGGGCAGAAATCAGCTTCTGTAGGTTCCTATTAAATGCTACCAGAGCTTCCCTTGGGTTTAGCTCCTTGGACAGGCTCCTATGGGACCTCACCAATTGTTCTCAGGTCTGGAACACTTCCCTTGTTTTGCATCCCTTTTCAAAAGTACCAGTGCTGCTGGCTTTCATCCCTGTCCTAGTTTGTTCACTGTATCATTTCTGAGTCTCAGAACCTGGGAGGGGCTCTCTTCTTGGGTCTGTGCCCATTATCCAACCTGCTCCCTAGCTTGGTCCCCACGCCAGTCCTGACAGTGGACTCTATACAAAATGGTTTTATTGATTATTTTTTTAAAGAGAGAGAGAGGAAAGGAGATAGAAACATTGATGAGAGAGAACCATTGATTGGTTGCCTCCTGCACATCCCTCACTGGGGTTCTGGCCTACAATTCATGCATGCGCCCTGAGTGGGAATCAAACCCATGACTTCCTGATGCATGGGTCAATGCTCAACCACTAGACACAACAGTGGTCTGGCCACTGTCCTGGGCTTTGGGGCTGTCCTATCTCCTTCACTCTTGGTTTTCCGTTTCTGATTGTCATAAAATTCTGATAGGCTGGGCACTCATATGGGGCTGGTCCTGGAGCTGTGGAATGCATAACCTGTAAGAAGCTTGGGACCATCAGGAAGTAGAGAGCCCAGCCATTGTCCCAGGCTCTCCAAGGCATGTGTAGACCCAGAGGAGCCTGAACCAGAGTCCCAGAGGTTGGTAGGATAGGCGGGGGAACTGATTCTTCTTTGTGACACTTGCTATCACCAGCCGCCATGGATTGGGCCACCAGGAAGGATCTTCCTAGGCTGAGTCAGGAGCCCCAAGCTCCCTGCCCTCCCACCCAAAGGAACCAAAAAAAATAGAGACACCTCTTTGCCCTGTCACATGGCCCTCTTCACCACCCCGGCCCTGACCCCATTGACAACACTGGGAGGACCCTGGTCACACTGACTGGGTGGCAGCTGGAGGGTTCTGAGGCAGATGGGGGGCCACAGTAAGAGTGAGGGTTGTTGGTGCAGGATGATATGAGGCTGCAGACATGGGCTTGAGTGCAGGGGCTGCCCAAAGACCAGACTCCAGCTAATTAGTTCCCACCAACCCACATCCCACCTCCTCCCACACACAGGCCCACATGTGTGCTGCCTTTGCACCCCCATGTCACCCTGCACCCCAGATCCACCAAGCTCCCTCAAAACCCTCTGCAGACAGCCCCCAGGAGCCCAGCCCATGTCCCCATGATCCCCCTCCTTGTTGCCCACACTGTCTGGAGACACAATTGCACCCTTTCCTTCCCATGGGCACCTGTCACCCTGGTGGCAATAATTACCCACACAGTGAGCAGTGAGCAAATGCACTCAACTCCACACATTCGTGTCCCAACTTCATATGCCTCCCACTTCCCAGTCCCTTGGCTGTTTGTGGCCTTGTTTTCCATGAACTGTTGGTGGATAATGTGCCCCCAAATACTCTATTCACCACCCCCATATGGAACAGAAGCCACCTAGATGGGGGTACAAAAAGTCTCAGAGGGACACTTCTGGGTCCTGCAGGTCCAGGCTGTGGAGTGGACAGCTCACTGTGGCCCTCAGGCTCCCCGTTTGTGCAATAGGCTGATGATGCCCAGGGAGCCCCATGGTGCTTGCCAAACAGCTTCACATCCTCCTCCCCTTCCCTTGCTGAAGTAGACCTGGCCCCTCTTCTCCCACCTCAGGTTCCTGTTTGTGCCCCCCACACACACCTCACCCACCCCTTCACCTCCTAAACCTTTCCTGAAACATTCTTCCCACCTCACGGGCTCCTTGCCACTTAGGTTGTCACATCACCGTGAGTGTCCAGTCACCACCATGACTCTCAATCCTCAACTTCCTGCCTCCCACAACCCTTGCCAGGATACATTTCAACCCATCACAGGGCACACCTGTACCATCAATTCCCAGCTCCATTAGCCTTTGAAAACCTGTACCCCAAGTATCTATTCCCAGGTCCAAAGCCTCACACCAGACAGGGGTCACCTGGTACCTGGTTCTGAGACCTTCATTCCTCAAATATGTTTACACATTTCAGCTGTGTCCAGTAGCTGAACCCTCATCCTAATGCTCCTCAGCTTCACTCTCATCCTCACCCTTCTCATACTCATTCTCCTCTTATTCTCTCTCCTCATCCTCACTCTCATCTTCCTCACTCTCCTCTTCCTCACTCTACTCTTCTTCACTGTCCTCTTCTTCACTGTCCTTATCCTAACCCACACTGCATTTGTGTATCCAGGAATTTGTTTGAAGGTCTTAGAAAACAAAGCCAACTTTCCCTCAGTATTTTACCTCCCCCAGCTCCTGTTCCAACTCTGGTACTTTGTCAAGGAATTGGAAGAATTGTGTCTGCATTTGTCATGTGGCCCCCCGAGGGCTTCTTTTGCAGCAGGCTCCTTGCTCTGCTTTCCTGCGGTTGCCTTGGTGTGCCATGCTCTGGGCTCACCCTGCATTTGCTCTGTGTCCTGGGATGTACATCTGAATGATCCCTGTGAAGGTGGATGTTCTGTCTCCCACAGGCTACTAGGTGGCTTGGCTTTGAGAAGTACCAGGAGGAAATGGAGGGCAGGAGGAGAGTGAACTAGGTATTGGTTTTCTGGTTTCCTCCCAGCCAGGGTGCTGGGGTCTCCCTGTACCCTGAACAAAGCACCCCATTGCTTTTGGAATTTTCTTCACCCATCTCCATTTTGTGGCTCTAGATTCCAGTAACTCCTCCCCTTGCTTCCTCAGATCAGGGGACTGGGGAGCTGGATGGAAGGTACAAGTTGCATAACTCTTTCTGCTGTTTCTTCTCCATAAGGCTATACAGTCACTGCAGACCCTGCCCTGCCCCAACTACATAAGCCCCCCTTTACTAGGCTCTCCTTACATCACCAGGCTTGCATGGGCAGTAGTCTCCTGCTGGGATCCCAGGGGCATTGGTCCTGCATCCTACAGTCCAGGAATCTTTCTCACAGTCTCAGTGATAATCAGAATGGTGAGCCAAGGTTTTTTTTCTGGGATCGTATCTCATGATGCTGAGGAATGAGTGCAGAGGACCCGAAGATTTAAGCAAAAGTATGAAACATTTATTACAAGCAGATACAGACTCCCCACAAAGGGAGAGGGTCTGATTATGGCTTGCCTGTTGAAGCCCTGCCCTCTAGGGGTATATATTTGCTACAATCCTGCTCTATAGCTACCCCTGTTGCCACATGATTGATTCCCTCAATTGTTCTTGCCCAGGAAAGGAACTGAACTTATGCGTCAGTTCACCTTATTGTTGCAGGTCTTCCCTGTTTTCTCATGCCTCCTGCTTTGAGTCTGAAAACATTCTGTTATTCCTGCATGGTTGGTTTCTGTGATTAGGCTCACTCAAACTGCCATGTCTGCCCCTTCCTATGTTCCACTTGCTTTTGTTTTCCATTGGACCCTTGCCCTGACTTACTGCATGTCAAACTAACTCCTCTCATCAGTGGCAGTCAGCACTACTGTCCTCACCCTCTCTTCCCTGGGCACCTAAGCACCGAAGTCCGGTTTCCTTTCTCACTTAATGTCACAGACTCCAGGATGCCAATTCAGATGGCATAGATAGCTCAAACAGAGCACTTGACATGTCATTCTTTTTTTTTTCTTTTATCTTCACCTGAGTATGTTTTTGTAGATTTTTCTAGAGAGAGACAAAGGTAGAGGGAGAGAGAGAAACATTGATTGCTTGCCTCCAGTATGTGCCCTGAACAGGGATTGAACCTGCAACATTATAGTACATGGGAGGACACTCCAATCCCCTGACCCACCCGGCCAGGGTGCACTGTTGTTCCCTTTAAAATATATATATATTTGACTTTTTACAGAGAGGAAGGGAGAGATATAGAGAGTTAGAAACATCAATGAGAGAGAAACATGGATCAGCTGCCTCCTGCACACCTCTTACTGGGGATGTGCCTGCAACCAAGGTACATGCCCTTGACCAGAATTGAACCTGGGACCTTTCAGTCCGCAGGCCAACACTCTATCCACTGAGCCAAACCAGTTAGGGCACACTGTTATTCCTTTTAAGACCCTCTTGCCTCTATGACTAAGTAGGGTGCATGTCTTGTCCATCCTCTGCCCTGTAATATTCCACCACAAGCTTTTTTCAAGGGACACAACACCTTCCAGCACTGTGGCTCCAGGAATACCCACACCCCATAGAGTGATGAAGGCTTCCTGGAGTCCAGGGAGGGGTCTCTGGCTTCCCATGGCTTAGGTCTCACTCCCTCTCACCCATTCTGACTCCAGGTTCTCAAAGACTCACAGCATGTGTTGCTGCCCTCCTGTGGGGGGCGTGGCAAGAGTTATGATTCTGGAAGCTACTCCAGAGAGAAGGTGGCTGCCCAGGATGTGCAGACCTTCCCTGCAGCCTCCCCTGCTCCAGGAAGGAATCAAAGGTGTCTCTCCTTTTATCTCAATGCAGGAAAATAGAGTACATAAAGGGGTGTTCTATGCACACTCTCTTCATGGAGTTTCTGACAAATAATCATAAACTCCCTTGAAGTGAAGGTGAATAGAAGCCACAGTGTTGACTCTTTGTGCCTTGAAGTTTGTAGAGTCAGATCCCACTATAGTAAAAGAGCATTTTAACTAGAATACCTTGAGTGGACTTAGGTGAGTTCTAAGAGAGGGCTAGACTTTGGTGGGAAATAAAGGAAAAGATAGTGGAGGTGGTTTGGATGGAAGGACTGATGGAAAGGATTGAATTATTTCGTCCTTGTTTAAATTCTAGAAACTATTAGTTGCATCAAAGTATTATGGCAGGGGAAAACACCATACCAATCTATACTAATAATAGAGGAATATGCAAATTGCCTGGGACACCTTCAATGTAACAGTAAGGACCAAACAACAGGCTGTGTGGGGCGACCTGGATAGCAAGGGGGTTAGTTGTGGACACCTGAACGACTTAACAGCAGGGTGCATGGGGCGACTTGGCCGGCAGGAGGGTTAGTGAGGGATTACCAAAGGACTGAACAGCAGGCTGGTTGGGGTGACCAGGCCGGTAGTGGGGGGCAGTAAGGGGCAAACATGCCAGCGGGGAGGAAGTTGAGGGTGAAGAGACCGGCAGAGGGGGGCAGTTAAGGGTGACCAGGCTGGTAGGGGAGGCAGTTGAGGCGAATCAGGCTGGCAGGCAGGTGAGCAGTTAGGAGCCAACAGTCTCAGATTCTGTTAGGGATGTCCGGATTGGAGAGAGTGCAGGCTGGGCTCAGGGGACCCACCCATGTACGAATTTCTTGCACCAGGCCTCTAACATATATATATATATATATATATATATATATATATATATATATATATATATATACCAGTGCAGAAAAATCTGTGCACTCGGGAGGGGGGGGTCCCTCAGCCCGGCCTGTGCCCTCTCACAGTCTGGGACCCCTCGAGAGATAACGATCTGCTAGCTAAGGCCTGCTCCCAGGTGACAGAGGGCAGGCCCAATCCCTAGGTGCAGCCCCTGGTCGGGCTCAGAGCAGGGCCGATTGGGGAGTTGGGGCGCCGCTGCCTGTCATGCACAAAGCAGGGCAGATCCGGAGGTTGCCATGCCACCCTCAGTCACAGTCAGGGTAGGGCTGATTGGGAGGTTGGGGCACCGCCCCCTGTCACATTCAAGGCAGGGTCGATGGGGAGGTTGCAGAGCCACCCCTGTCACGAACAGAACAGGGCCCATCAGGGGGGTTGGGGCTCCGTACTCTGTCACTCACAGAGCAGGGTCAATCAGGAGGTTGAGGAGCTCCCCCCGTCACATACAGAGTAGGGGCGATAGGGGAGTTGGGGCACCACCCCCTGTCACACACAGAGCAGGGCGGATCAGGGGGTTGGGACGCTGCCCTCTATCACCCACAGAGCAGGGCCAATCAGGGGGTTGGGGCAGCGCCACTGTCACACTCAGGGCAGGGCCGATGGGGAGGTTATGGCTCTACCCTGTCACACACAGAGCAGGGCCCGTGGGAGGGGGGGAGTTTGGGGGGCCACACCCTGTCACACACAGAGCTGCAGGGCGATCAGAGGGTTGGGGAGCTCCCCTGTATCAGGCACAGAGCAGGGCTGATCAGGAGGTTGGGGAGCCTTCCCCTGTCATGAACAGAGCAGGGCGGATAGGGAGGTTGTGGCCCCGCCCCCTGTCACACACAGAGCCGCAGGGTGATCAGGGGGTTTGGACACTGCCCCCTGTCACGCTGATCCTGGTGCTGGGAGGCCTCGCAGCTCTGCTGATTCCAGTGCTGGGAAGCATATTACCCTTTTACTATATAGGATAGAGGCCTGGTGCATGGGTGGGGCTGGCTGTTTTGCCTTGAAGGGTGTCCTGGATCAGGGTGGGGGTCCCCACTGGGGTGCCTGGCCAGCCTGGATGAGGGGCTGATGTCTGTTTGCTGCTGGTCACACACCCTTCAGGGTGGGGATCCCCACTGGGGTGCCTGGCCAGCCTGGATGAGGGTATGATGGCTGTTTGCAGCTGGTCACACACCCTTCAGGGTGGGGGTCCCCACTGGGGTGCCTGGCCAGTCTGGGTGAGGGGCTGAGGGCTGTTTTCAGGCTGGGACTGAAGCTCCCAACTGCTCCTTTTTTTCTTTTTTTCTTTTTTTTTATTCTGGGCCAGCTTTAGCTCTGAGGCTCCAGCTCTTAGGCCTCCGCTCCTGAAAGCAGGTATCTGGTATGTTTCAGTTCTCGAAACTCTGTATCAACTCCAGCTCTGAGATCCCAGCCGGCTGAAAGCTGGTTTCTGGGGTTTTGTTTAGCGTCTATATTTGTTACAATGTTTGAAACTGCAGGCTCAGAGGTCTGCAGTGGCCTGCGGGGAATGTTGGAATCCTCCACCACTGAAGCAAGTTTCAAGCTTAGTTTCAAGCTGCCTGGCTGCCTGCGCTATCTTGGCTGACAGTTAATTTGCATATTGCCCTGATTAGCCAATGGGAAGGGTAGCGGTCATACGCCAATTACCATGTTTCTCTTTTATTAGTGTAGATATATCCTGCTGTTCAGTCATTTGTCATCCCTCAATAACCCCTCTGTCGGTCTTGATGCTCCACTCAGCCTGGCAGCGACCAGTACGGCAGGACAACCAGAACAACTGGAATGACTGGTGGCTATGACATGCACTGTGCCAGCCAACCATCCTGATCCGGGCGCTGATCAGCCCCTTGTCCCCCAGGCTGGTCCTGTCCCTGATCAACCCCCAACAACTTGAGGGAGACAAAGAGAGACTATCTTGTGTCTCCAATAATACCCAGAAGACCCAGGAAATGCTGTCAGATTGAGTTAGCATCCCACCACTTATTACTAGGGTTCTGAGGGACATGAGAGCTTTGGTGTACATGGATCATGTTAAGTTGAAAGAAATAGGAGTTCCAGGGGCCTGTCAGGAGTCAAGAAAAGTACCCTGAGTGAGAACTAAGGGCACACCCTTAACCTAAACAGGCAGGCCTCACAGAACCTGAATCCTGATGTCACCCCTGGGTGGGCAGTTGCAGGGAGCCTCGTGTGCATTCCCTGACTTTTACTCTCTGGCACCTCAGGAGATGAGGGTTTTGCCTGCAGGTGTGAGATCTAGTTGAGTTCAAAAAGGGGATCTAGGCCCTGCTGGGAACAAGGGCAGAACCATGAATTACAGATCTGGGGAACATAGACAGTAACACCCTAAGGAAGCACAGCATCTTCCCAAGTCCTTATCCCTGAGACTCCTCAGGCAGGGCCTTTAGTCCATTTCTGTAAGGAGAGTGTCAGAGGAATGAGGGCCATTCTCTGATGGCAGAGACCTCAGGTAAGGAAAGGAAGGCGTTCCAAGAATCATCCAACAGTCAAGGTGAGTATCCTGAGTCAGAATTTTAGGAATTCATTCCTGTCAGAATTTTGAGGGCCCAAGAGTACCCACCCTTGCTACTGCCATGGGATACCTGGGCATTTTTGGCACGATGTAACATAATCACCACCTACTATGGTGTCATAAGGAGGTTGAGGGATTTGGTCTATGAAGTATGGCCCGAGTCAAGTAGTGGGAAGATTTCTAGCTTTCCAGGGGCCAAGGTGAATACTAGGAAGACTCTGGTAATCACAGCCCCCACCCCCCAACAGTGAGTACACCATAATAGAAATTCCTTACTCAGCCTCAAGAATCCAAGGACAATTATGGTCAAACCAGGAGATCCTCATATTCGCCATGGCCCTCAGGGTGGACCTGGCCTTAATAAGAGGGGCGGGCCCAAGGGTAAGGGAGGAGTTATAGAACATGACAGCAGTAGGTCAAAGCAAGTCCTGAAGGTTCATAAGCCTCTAAATAGAAGATATGACAACATACCTGATTCCCCACTTGAATTCAGCACTTGAAGACCAAGGACAATGCTAGCAAACAAAAGCTCTCCCAACACTTATTTTTATTTGGTCTATTGGAGGTGAAATCCTTAGTGTGAAGGTGTAGACAATATTCAACTAAAGTGGTGATGACACAAGGCCAGATATGAAACCAAATGAGAACTGTCAGTAAGGATTGAGGACCCCAAAGAGTCAATGACAGAAAGCCCACTTCTGAGCAGTAATCACTAGGAATACATGGACAGGGTTGATGAGTTGAAGGCCTCCTTCACTTCATTCTTTTTGGTCCCATGGCTTGCCACCAGTTGAATTATACTCTTGAATGTGAAATAACAGACTCCTCAAACTCAAAGATTGCCATCCCCTACTGTCACCTCAGTATGCCTGAGGCAGGCCTGGCAGGATGCAGCCTAATGTTTACCCAAGGCACAGGAACCCTCTGGGTTTTTAGAGAGGCTTCCCTGCGGGAACTGCACATGTAGACTTCCTTACAATCAAAGTATTGCTCTCATGCCAGAGGTGCATATATACTCTTGACCTTCACCTTCCAGGGACTCTCATTAACTATCCTTCTAGTATCCTTCCGACCATTTTCTCTGACCATGGTTGTCATACCTCAGAGACACAAGAGTGAGAGCTGCAACAGTCAGAATCAACAAGATTCCCAAGTTGAAGCTGCAGAATATTGGAGGCCGCTTCCACAAAAGAAGACCACCTCTCCTTCTCATCTTCTGGTTGGAGGCTAATCTCCTGAGATAATCAGCTACTGACCCAACTAGTACTTCCCACGTGTATTGAACAGCTCTAAATACTTCTATGACCTCTTGAGGAGCTTTTCACACGAGATCTGAGTACAGACATGAGGAACATTCATGTTCCTCTGAGGTCCCACCTCCTGAGAACTCATGCTGGGACCCTCTAACTATGGAGGTGACTATCTTTCAGAAGTTTTTCTTGTACAAGTGTACACGAAGCAGCCCATTATGCAGGAAGACATGCTAAACATTGTTGACCAAAAGTAACGCCAAAAATCTATGGAGATCCTCAAGAATGCATCTGAGAGCCTTGAGGATCTCTATGAAATTGACATGGCAATCTTGCCTTGCTGTCCTTGGAATATCTATGCTTATGTGAATTCCGATGTGAATATATTCAACATTTGATTTTCTCCAGTTAGTATGTCTGTGTTAATTTGATAATTAGCTCACCAAGAGGAACGTAGTAAGTGGTATGTAGTGTCTTATTATGTTTCAGCTCCCACATAAATATGTACTGCAAACTCTAGGGAATTCACTTTAAAAAGTAAAAAAAGATGCTGAAACCGGTTTGGCTCGGTGGATAGAGCATCAGCCTGCAGACTGAAAGGTCCCAGGTTCGATTCCGGTCAAGGGCATGTACCTGGGTTGCGGGCACATCCCCAGTAGGAGATGTGCAGGAGGCAGCTGATCGATGTTTCTCTCTCATCGATGTTTCTAACTCTCTATCTCTCTCCCTTCCTCTCTGTAAAAAATCAATAAAATATATATTTAAAAATAAAATAAAATAAAATAAAAAGTAAAAAAAAGAAATTACTATATTTGATATGGTAAAGTGGGTAGAAGATGGAATCCTGTAAACTGCTCGATTAAAACCAGAGAAGGTAGTAAAAGAGTGGGAGGCAAAAATAGACACCCCCCCACACACACACACACACACAAATAATAAGGGCAAGAAATAAAAAAACAGTAACACGTATGGTTGATGATAATCCAAGTATAGCAATTATTACTTTAAAATTCAGTAATCTAAGTGTACGCATTAAATGAGAGAACGTGTGAGAGGGGATATAAAAAGAAGACCATATTATATAGTCCCTTTGAGAAACCCACCCTAAATGTAAAGATACAGGTAGATTAAAGAGATTGAAATATGTATACCATTCTAATGCAAATGAACAGAAAGCTGGAATAGTCATATTTATTTCACACACAAAATCAAATTCAGATCCAGTAAAATTATCACTCTTAAAGTGGGGTATTATGTAATCATAAAGGAGAAAATTATCCAAGAAGATGTAACACTCCTTAATGTGTGTGCAACCAAAAACACAGTGTCAAAATAACTGAGGAAACCACCGATGGCACAAATCCACTATTACAGTTGTATACTTCACTGGAAGTCTCTTAGTAATTCACAGATGCAGTACTCAGAAAACCAGTAGGGATAAAAGTGACTTGAATAGAATCAACAGGATAACTGGATTTAAATGACATTTTTAGGAAACACAACAGCAGAAAACACTTTTTCAAGCTCACATGAATATACATCAAGATGGACAACATTCTGTACCATAAAACACACATCATTAAATTTAAATAACAGAAATCACACAAAGTATTCTCTAAGATGACAATGGAATCAAATTAGAAATCAATAACTAAAATATACCCAAAAAATCCCAAAATAAATGGAGACTAAGCAAAACACATCTAAATAACACATGGTTGAAAGAAGAACTCAGAAGGGAAATTTAAAAAATTATTCAGAATCTAAAGAAAAACAAACACACTTATCAAAAGTTTTTTGGTGGAGCAAAAGCAATATTTGAAGGGACAGTTATAGCATTGAATGTGTATACTAGAAAGGAAGAAAGTTCTAATCTAATGATCAGAACAGTAACCATAGAACTAGAGAAAAAACACCAAATTAATTCCTAAGTAAATGGAAGAAGCAAAATAGTAAATATTAGAGCAGAAACCAATACCAATGAAAATATGAACAGAAAAAATCAGTAAAAGCAAAAGCCAATTTTTTGATAATATCAATCCTATATAATAAAAGGTTAATATGCAAGTTGTCCCCTCAACTGGGAATTCCACTGGGAGTTCAACCAGGACTTCGATCAGGGGGCAGGGCCAACTGGAAAATTGCTGCAGACCCTCCACCTGGCCAGCCAGCAGGATAGGCCTGATTGGCACCAGCTGGCCAGACCCCACCCATGCACATTTTCGTGCACCAGGCCTCTAGTTGATAATAAAATTGATAGAACCACTAGCCAGGTTAACTAAGAGAGCGAAGACAGAAATTACTAATATCAAAAATAAGCAGAAGCCATAGCTAATGATTCCATGGGCATTAAAATGATACTAAAGAAATCTTAGGAACACCCCTATGCCCACAATTTGATAAACTACATGAAATGGACCAATTTTTGAAACACAGAATTGACCAAAGCTTACACAAGGAAAATAGATATCTGAATAAACCTACTTCTATTAAACAAATTGAATCAGTAATCAATAAATCCTCTCAAAATGAAAACAACATTTTCAGTTGGGCTCACTAATGAATTTGATCAAATCCTTCAGAAGAAATGATACCAATGTTCTACATATAAGCATATGAAAGGATGCTTAACATAATATAACATTAGGAAATTGCAAATTAAAACAGAAATACGTTAGTGCACCTCTACAAAATAGCTAACATTGAAAACACTGAAAAGGCCAAATGCTAGAGAAGATGCTGAGCTTGAAGCACTCTCTCTCTCACTGCTAGTGGGATTGCAGAATGGCATAGTCACATGGAAAGACAGTTTAGTGGAATCTAACAAAAGTAAACATATTCTTACCATACAATGCACTCTTTTGTGTTTATGCAACAGAGATAAAAAGTTATGTCCATGCAAAAGCTTGCACACAAAGGCTTTAGCAGCTTTATTTATAAGTGCCCAAACTAGAAAACAACCAACATGTCCTTCAGCAGAGGAATGGATCAATAAACTGTGGCACCTGTGTAGAATGGGATATGGTTCAATAATAAATAAAAAGAAATGAGCTAATGAGCCATGAAAAGATATAGAAGACCCCTACATGCATATTACTAAGTGAAAGTAGCCCATCTGAAAATGCTACATACTATATCATTTCAACACCTTGACAGCCTTTAAAGGTAAACTATGGATTCATTGTAAAAGATCAGGAGTTCCAAGGGTTAGAGGAAGGGAGGAACATGTAAAGGACAAGAAGTTTTATGCAGTGAAACTAGTCTATATGAGGGATACATGTCAATATACATTTGTCAAATCCCACAGAACATGCCACACAAAGAGTAAACCCTACTGGAGGCTGAGTATTTCAGTTAAAAATAATGTATCAGTGGTACCTGTTTCATTGTAACACATGTACTACACTAATGCCAAGAGAAGATGTTTACCATAGGAGAAAATCTGTGTTTAAGGGGTTGAGAGTGTATGTGGAAACTCACTATATTTCTGCCCAAGTTCACCATAAATGCAAAATGGATAAAAAATAAAATAATGTCTATGGAAAAAAAAACTACTCTCACTGTTACATATTTAGATTAGTTTCTGTTTCCCTGGATAATCTGAATTCTTTATTTGGCCAATTATTATAATTAAATTTTTCACGTGACAACTTGGTTTTATTTATGAAAAGTCAACTCTGGTACTAGCAGTAAAATTTGTTCAAATTTCATCAGTCATTAATAAGTAAAATAAACCAAGACAAAACACCCCAAGGACCTGAAACCTGAAACTTCAAAAACATAACTGTTGCTGTCCTAGTGTTTGTATGCACAAACACACACAAAACTCAAAACTTATAAGAACATTAAGAGAGAGATATTTATTCAACTTGTAAAAATGCGAGCACTACACATATAGCTCTGTGGCACTGTTCCTGGAAACAGCCCAGGTGGTCCTTATAGGGATAGTATTGCATTAAGTAGATTTGTTAGAAAAATTTTTAAAACATTGAAACCATTCAAGAAGCTAGAGAAAGAATAGCATATTGAACACTAAGAAGTAGAAGGTAGGAGAAAATAAAGATAAATGTAAAACAATGAATTAGAAGACAGCAGAACCAAAAACTAGTGAAATCTAGTACTTTGAAGGATTTATGTACAAATTCATAACTATTACAAACACACATGGAATAAGCAGAAATAAGTTGTTCTAGATAAATAAATTTTGAAAAAATTAGGATGTGAAAGTTAATGAGCACTTATAAGAGAACACTTTAAAGTAGTGCTACCAGTATCTGAAGATAATGAAAGGTGCACAAGGACAAAATTACACCCAAAGGACAATTTCAGGTAATAAACTCAATGGAATTTTATAATTACTAGAGGCCCGGTGCACAAAATTCATGCACAGGAATGGGGTCCCCCTCAGCTTGGCCTGCACCCTCTCCAATCTGGGACCCCTCAGGACCTCTGGTTCCTAACCGCTCACCTGCCTGCTGGCCTGATCCCCCTAACTGCTTTCCCCTGCTGTCCTGATCCCCCCTAACTGCTCTCCACTACTGGCCTGATCCTCCTAACTGTTCTCCCCTGCCTGCCTGATCACCTCTAACCACCTCTGCCACAGCCCCTGTGAGTTTGTGTCTCCCATCCAGCCCCCAGCAGCCCCAGCACTGTGATGGTTGGCCTTGGGGCTGCTGGGTGCCTGGCTCCCCTGCAGGTTTGTGTCTCTGATCCGGCCCTCAGCAGCCCCAGAACTGCAGCGGCGGGCCTTGGAGCTGCTAGTTGCCAGCCTCCCTATGTGTTTGTGTCTCTGATCCAGCCCCCAGCAGCCCCAGCACCATGGTGGTTGGCCTTGGGGCTGCTGGGTGCCGGCCTTCCTGCATGTTTGTGTCTCTGAGCTGACCTTCAGCAGCCCCAGCACTGAGGTGGCAGGGCTTGGTGATGCTGGTTGCAGGGCCCTCCTGCGGGTTTGTGTCTCTGATCCAGCCTCCAGCAGCCCAAGAACTGAGGTGGCGGGGCTTGGGGCTGCTGGGTGCTGGCCTCCCTGTGTATTTGTGTCTCCCATCCAGCCCCCAGCAGCCCCAAGCACCGCCTGGCAGTTATGGTGTCACCATCCTTGGTGGGTAAATTTGCATACTCATCCTGATTGGCTGGTGGGTGTAGAGGAGTGATGACCAACTTGCATGTTTCTCTTTTCTTAGTGTAGATAGAACTAACAGTCTCTAATGAGTTTATGGATAAAGATGATCATCCACATCACCACAAAGGAGAAAACAGACATCACATATCCCCAAAGGGAAGTGCATATTGTTACCTCTAGAGTGTGCTTGCCAATAACCAAACAAATATCTAACCTTAATAGGAGCAAGATTCTTCCTATAAAAGTGGAAGATCGTTGTAGATGTATGTCAGGTAACTGGGTGAATTATTCTATTCTCTGTACTATTGTATATGTATGAGAAGTTGTACAATCAGAGGATTTTATTTAAATGTCATGCCTTTTATATGAAGATTCAAATGGAGCAGTTTAGGCAGAAAATAAATGGTTACATAGGTCCACAGAAAAATAGAAATCTCCAATCAAAATGTCAAAAACAGAAACTACAATCTAACCCAAGGCTACATAAAAATACTGCAAGACCGGCCAGGTTTAGGTATTTGTTAACACCAAATGGCAAAGGAAAAATGAATTACCATCTCATATAAACTCTTCTAAACCATACAAAAGAATGGGAGTTATTCAACCATTGTATCAGGCTACCACTCTTCATACAAAGACCAGATGAGGATCCCTCAATAAAACAACACTGAAGCCAACATGAAATAGACACAAATATCATACATAAATTCATAGTATTTCCTATGTGGCAGTTAATAAACATTAGAAAATACTGTGAACTACAAATCACTCCATTTGCCAAAAAATAGGTAAAAAACATGTGACAATGTGTAGGAGCAAAGAAAAAGTCATTGGCAAAAATTCACACCAGTTCACGATATCCTTTAGCAAGCATTATGACCAAACTTCCATTGTGCAAGCTCTACAATGAGAATCATTATGAGCATAGCCAATAGAGTGCAGAGGAGGACATAGATATTTGGTATTTAATACAGTTTAGAACTCAATAAAAAAAATACATAGATAGTACATAGCTATTACAAAAGAGTACAAACACAAAAGTAAATAAGAGGTAAGAATAGTGCATAGAAAGAGATAATAATGGTAAAACTATGATCTAATAATTAAAAAAATACAGAGAAATTGGTGCAAAAAATGCACATTGTAAGGAACTTCAGAAAATTGATGTATGAAACGTCACTATCGCAGAATCAGGGCTATGGTCAAACTAAATCACTAATAAATAACATGTAATGCAAAATATACCATTCACAACAGTAAAATATGAAACATATCTAACAGAAAAAAAAGCAGAAATGTACAAGTCTTTTTTTAAAGCAACTGTAAAAACTTATTGATAATGCTTATGAAAAAGGCATCTCAGAGTAGAATACTACATTTACTGAAGGGAAAGAGAATATTGTGAATATGTTAATTCTCCTGAATATATTTACATACTTAATTCCTAACCTATAACTGCAAAGGTGACAACCAAGCTCAGGCTGCTGTTTCCCATACCCCATATCATCCCAGGAAAAAATTAAAGAAGAAATAACAGAAATGATATTGATGATAGGAGGAAAGCAACAACAAATATGACAAACTGCTGGGAACCCCAGCTCAGTGTTGAACTAGAACTTGTGTGCATGCAGGTGGGGAGACAGGCTTGAGGTTGAGACTGGTCTGTAGGGAGCAATAAAGGCAGATTGAGAGGATCGACTGGAGGAAGGTTTTAAGGTTCAACCCTTGATTCTTCCAGGATACCCTTGGAGGAAGCCTTTCTACTGCTTCACAGAAGGACCTTGGGGCAGCACCCCAGAGCCCACATGCCAGCACCGTGGGGTACTCTGAGGATCAACGTTTGGGATGGTCATGGCATTATGAGTCCAGAGGCTATGCTATAACCACCTGAAATGTTGTTAGTGGATAAGAACGGTCATCTTAATAGACCATCAGCACAGATTAAAGTAGAATAGCAAGGAGCACAGCAATGGCACGTCATTCGTTTTAGGAAATTTGGACAATGACAGTGATGTCAGGCAGAGGTCCCAGGCTGAGCTGTCAGGCTAAGGAGCACCCCAGTTCCCACTGGGTGCTGGAGGAACTTGGACAGGAAAGCAGGGCTTTCAGTTCAGGAAGGGAGAAGGCTGTGTACCCCAGGGCCCAGGAACCCACTGGATTCGCACCCCTGCAGCCTTGTCTGGGAGGCCTCAGGCAGGAGTGGCTGGAGGAGAGGCACCTGCACACAGATCAGGAGTCCCAGGGAGCCGAGGTCATGGATGTGAGGGGCTGGCCCCAGGTGAGCAGAGGAGGGATCCTCGCACTGACACGGAGTCAAGAGGAGGCATCAAGAGAGGACTGAGGGGAGCACCCACCCATGTCAGCCTTGGGAGTCCAAGGCATGGCTGCTGAGCGCAGGGCCCTGAGCCTTCCTACTGGGTCAGGAGGGCACTGAGAGCCTGGCTCCATGGACAGGTAATGAAGCAGGGCAGAGGGGGCAGGCCTCACACCTGCCCCGGCCCACAAGGCCCACGTGGGTCTGCAGAACACTGCCACTTCCGGTGTCAACCCACGTGACCGGAAGTGCCGGCCTCACTGCTGCGAAGCCCAAGCTCTGGGGGACGAGGCCCGTCTAACGGCTGCTGCCCAGGCCGAGCTGAGGGAGCAGCCCAGGTCCTGTCCCAGTCAAGGTGCGAGGAGGTCGGAGTGCGCACCGGGGGGCACTTCCCCAGCAACCCCAGGCCCTTTTCTCCGAAAAGAGGGGCCCCCGAGCCTGCCCTCCGCCCCTGCTCTCGGCCCTGGAGGCCCCAGAGAGGCCTTGGACGGGGGCCGTCAGCAGGTCAGCAGGGGGAGGATGTGCAGGCCCTGGGAAGACTCAGGGACAGTCAGGGGGTGCGGGCCTTGGTGGAAGGGGCTGGCAGAGGGAGGATGTGTAGGTGATGGGAAGACTCAGGGAGAGTATGGGGTGGGGGTCCTGGTGGGAGGGGCTGGCAGAGGGAGGATGTGCAGGCCCTGGGAAGACTCAGGGACAGTCAGGGGGTGCGGGCCTTGGTGGGAGGGGCTGGCAGAGGGAGGATGTGCAGGCCCTGGGAAGACTCAGGGACAGTCAGGGGGTGCGGGCCTTGGTGGGAGGGGCTGGCAGAGGGAGGATGTGCAGGCCCTGGGAAGACTCAGGGGGAGTCAGAGGGTGGGGGCCCTGGTGGGAGGGGCTGGCAGAGGGAGGATGTCCAGGTGATGGGAAGACTCAAGGAGAGTCAGGGGGAGGGGCCGTGGTGGGAGGGGCTGGCAGAGGGAGGATGTCCAGGTGATGGGAAGACTCAAGGAGAGTCAGGGGGAGGGGCCGTGGTGGGAGGGGCTGGCAGAGGGAGGATGTTCAGGTCCTGGGAAGACTCAGGGACAGTCAGGGGGTCGGGACATGGTGGTGGTGGGGGGGGGCTGGGAGAGGGTGGATGTCCAGGTGATGGGAAGACTCAGGGACAGTAAGGGGAGGGCTAGGTGGGAGGGGCTGGCAGAGGGAGGATGTGCAGGTGATTGGAAGGCTCAGGGAGTGTGAGGGCTTGGGGGCCGTGGTGGGAGGGGCTGGCAGAGGGAAGATGTCCAGGTGATGAGAAGACTCAGGGAGAGTCAGGGGGATGGGCTGTGGTGGGAGGGGCTGGCAGAGGGAGGATGTCCAGGTGAGTGGAAGGCTCAGGGAGAGTCAGGGATGTGGACCCCTGGAGCACTGCCCTCAGACCCTGCAGACATGGCCTGTTTTAAATCCCAGGTGCAATGTCCCTACTGAGGGAGCACACACCATCTCACTCTCCTCCTCCAGGTGCCAGCATCACATCCTCTCCTGCCACACAAGTGCACGCTGCCCCTGACCAGTGTTGTCATGCCTCGGGGAAAGAAGAGCAAGCACCGACGAGAGAAACGCCAACAGGGCCTGGGTGACAACACTCAGAGTCTCAAGGGTGCTGAGGCCACAGCAGAGGAGACTGAAGTGCCCGTCTCCTCTCCTCCCAATGATGATTCTCCCCCGAGCTCCCCTGCACCTGACCCATCCCAGGAGCCCCAGGGAGCCACAGCCACTAGCTCTCTTGAGGCAGGTGTCTTATGCCCATTATCTGATGCCAGTGCCAAGCGCCAAGGTCAGGAATGTGCCCGTGCCTCCCAGGCAGTACCTTCTGCTCTGCGGGCTCGCAGAGATCCACTAAGCAGGGTGGTTAGCAAGGTGGTGCAGTTCGTGTTGGAGAAGCTGAGTAAGAAGGAGCCCATCATTCAGAACGCATTGCTGAGGATTGTCAAAAGGAAGTACAAGGAGCAGTTCCCTGAGATCCTCAGGAGAGTCTTTGAGCGCATGGATCTGGTCTTTGGCCTTGACTTCAAGGACGTCAACCCCAGCAACCACACCTATGCCTTTTTCAACAAGCAGGGCCTCCGGGTTGAGGGAGACCTGAGCAGTGATGAGGTCGTGCCCAAGACCGGGTTCCTGATGGTGCTCCTGGGTGTGATCTTCATGAATGGCAACCTCGCCACTGAAGAGGAGATCTGGAAGTACCTCAAAGTATACGGGGTCCTCCCTGGGAAGAAGCATCTCATCTTCGGAGAGCCCAGGGAATTCATCACCAAGGATCTGGTTGAGCAACATTACATCGAGTGCCGCCAGGTTCCCGACAGTAATCCTTCACGCAACCTGTTCCTGTGGGGCCCAAGAGCCCATGCTGATATCGGCAAGATGAAAGTGCTGGACGTGCTGGCCAGGATCTACAATAAGCTCCCCACTGCCTTCCCAAACCTGTATGAGGAGGCCTTGAGAGATGAGGAAGATAAAGCATGGTTGAGAGCCGCAGCCATGGTTGGCTCTTTTTCCAAGCACAGGCTTTGTTCCAAGTCCAAGTGCTGCACCTGCTCCCACAACTAGTGAGATCTGAGGCAGCCTTTTCACCTTGAGTTTGAGGAGAGCAGTTCAACCTTATGAAGAGTAGAGTAGTGGGCTCTGGAGGGAACAAAACGTTTATGTTCTTGAGTTTCTTTTTCTTTTGTAGATGACTAATTTTTAGGGTTTTATGTATTTTCAAAAGTTGTTCCTTCTATGAAAAGGTTTATTTGCTTCAGAATCTATGTTTATTAATGTCACGGATGCCACATTTATTAAAGTTGATGTTTAATATTAAGGTTGTTTATTACAAGCCGATTGAAAATCCTTCAATATGTTCTTTTTCCTACAGTTCAAGGCACAATAATAGGATTTTTCCTGGGCATTTAAAATATTTGGGGTAACAAAATGGAGAAACAAAAGTAAAGGCTGATTAATTCTTTGTTTGCTTCATTCTCCTTGCTCTTTTCTTATAAAATTAAGTAGCATATACCTGGATTTGCTTATCTCCTTTAAAGTTTTTAAGAAAATAAATTTGAATAAATTTGAATTCTTGCTCATCTCTTTTCTTTTCCCCTCCAGCATTAATAGACCATATGCTCTTTGGAAATATCTAATAGCACTAGAAATGGTAAGAAAAGGAAGCCTAATAGCCACTGCCCATAAAATTTAGAGTCTAGCATCAGCATTGAACATATAAGGAAAATGGTGTCATACAATGTAAGAAATAGGTAAATGACGAGTAACAGAAGAGGTGTGGAAGAAAGCAATTTATTGCCCATCATGTGAGCAAGGCAGTGTTGGGCCTTGGAAATCTCTAGTCCCTCAGTGTGTCAGGGACAGGAAATTTCAGTCGGGTTGCTTGATGCACTGGATGAAGCTGAGGAAGTGGGGGGTATGGACCATACCTATAGGTGATAGGTCTTAGAGTTGAGTGGTTAAGCCTGGAATGGAAAACAGATCTTAAGGGTTATTTTGTATGTGGGAAAACCTGAGAGAAATATCCACATGGGGCCAGACTAGAAGGGGTCCAGTCTGCTTGCTCCACAGTATGAACTAGGTGTTTTGGGGACAAAATATTCAGAATGTTTCTGAGAAATAAAAGTAGTACTCCCTTTAAGTGAGGTACCAAGGAGCCACTGGAAAGTCTTTCTTTTCATGACTAGAAGAGCCAGATCTCATTCCATGAAAATGGCACTTTAATTAGAACATTTGTGTGTAACTTGGCAAAATGTAAGGGCGGGCTCTATTTGTGGTGGTGGTGAAATGAAAAAACTTAAGGGTGGCTTGGATGAAAAGGCACCTGGGAGAGAAGTTGTTGTTCCTTCAGACTAATAAATTGTGAGTGCATCTTGTTAGAGAAGACAACCTACACTCTTATTGTATAACAAATGCTCTATTCAGGAATTTCTATTTATTTCTACTTGCTCAGAAACATTTTGGCTGATATGGTTTTCTATCTTATATTAAGTTGCATGTTCAGTAATAGAACATGGAAATTTAATTCTATGAGGAAAGGTGGTTATTATCTGGTGTCAAAATCATCCTATCTAATAATAGACAAACATGGTCATTAACCATAACTTCACTACCCTTCCCATTGGCTAATCAGGGCGATATGCAAATTAACTGCCAACCAAGATGGCGGCCGGCAGCCAGGCAGCTGAAGCGAACAGGAGGCTTGCTTGCTCCAGTGAAGGAGGAAGCCAAGGTTCCCCGCCTGCCACTGCCGGCCTCTGAGCTGCACTCTAAGAAACAATGTTGCAATTATAGAAGCTAAACAATCCCAGAAACCTGCTTTCAGACAGCAGGGCCTCAGAGCTGGAGTTGCAACAGTGTTTCGATTATAGAACCCAAACAAACCCAATACCTGCTTTCAGCAGCCGAGGCCTCAGAGCTGGTGCTGAGCCTCAGAGCTAAAGCCGGCTCTCAGTTCCAGTGACAGCCATAGAAGGTAAATAAATCCCAGAATAAAAAAAAAGAGAGAGAGAAAAAAAGGGGATGTTGGGAGCTTCAGTCACCCCCCAGCCTGTAAATGGCCCTCAGCCCCTCACCCAGACTGGCCAGGCACCCCAGTGGGGACCCCCACCCTGAAGGGGGTGTGACCAGCTGCAAACAGCCATCATTCCCTCACCCAGACCGGCCAGACACCCCAGCGGGGACCCCCACCCTGAAGGGGGTGCGACCAGCTGCAAACATCCACCATCCCCTCATCCAGGTTGGCCAGGCACCCCAGTGGGGACCCCCACAATGATCTGGGACACCCTTTAGGGCAAACCAGCCGGCCCCCACCCGTGCACCAGGCCTCTATTCTATATAGTAAAAGGGTAATATGCAAACTGACCCTAACAGCAGAAGGACTGGGAATGACTGGTCACTATGACACACACTGACCACCAGGGGCAGACGCTCAATGCAGGAGCTGCCGTCTGGTGGTCAGGGCGCTCTCACATGGGAGGAGCTCTGCTCAGCCACAAGCCAGGCTGATGGCTGCCAATACAGCGGTGGTGGTGGGAGCCTCTCCCGCCTCCTCAGCAGCACTAAGGATGTCCGACTGCAGTTTAGGCCTGCTCCCCGCTGGCAAGTGGACATCCCCCAAGGGCTGCCAGGCTGCCAGAGGGATGTCTGATCACCATCTTAGGCCCAATCCCCTGGGGAGCGGGCCTAAGCCAGCAGGTGGTCATCCCCTGAGGGGTCCCAGACTGCGAGAGGGCACAGGCTGGGCTGAGGGACTTCCCCTCCCCCCGAAGTGCACAAATTTTTGTGCACCGGGCCTCTAGTCCTATATAATAAAGAGGTAATATGCAAATTAACCATCATGCTGTCAAGCTTGTCACAAGATGGCTGCACACACAGCAGAGGCATGGTTCCTGTAATGAGCCTTAACCAGCGATCAGCAGGAACCTGAGGCTGCTTGGTGCCGGGGCAAGGCATGGGACCTGAGGCCTCGCCACCTGTCTGGCGGGGCTTAATGGGGAACCTCAGAGTGTGCCTCCCACCCCAGGCCAGGCCGGTGGACCTCAGGCTGCCCCCCCACACACACCAGCACTTGACCAGGGGACCTCAGGCTGTTCCCCTAGGCTGGTGGGCCTTGATGGGGGACCTCAAAGTGCACCCCTCACCCCAGCACCAGGCCAGAGGACTTCAGGCCTTGCCCACCCCACACCCTGGCCCCAGCTGGGAGACATCAGGCCATGCCGACCGCCCAGCCAGGCTTGACTGAGGACCTCAGGCCATACCCCCCACCCTGGGGCTGGATGGGGACCTCAGACGGCACCCTATGACCTAAAGGGCTTGACAAGGGACCTCAGTCCTAGCCCCCCACTCTATGCTGCTTGATGGGGGAACTCAGGCAGCACCTCCCGCCCATCAGACCTTGATAGAGGTCCTCAGGCCATGCCACCCACTTGGCAGGGTTTGACGGAGGACTTCAGGCTGTGCCCCCCATCCTGGTATTGGGCAGGGGGACCTGAGACTGCACTTGTGCCCAGGCCAGGGGAACTGAGGCCACATCCCCACCACAGCACCAGGCTGGAGGACCTGACAGTGTGCCGGGGGACCTGAGGCTGAGCCACCAGCCTGGTGGGGCTTGCAGGGGCCCTGAGGCTGCAACCCCACTTGGCGGGGCTTGAGGGGGGACCTGAGGCTGCGCCCCCCACCAGGTTGGGCTTGACAGGGTTGGGGCTGGCCCGGTCTGGTTCTTGCTCAATGGGGGTGGGGCCGGTGGGGTCTGGGTCTCGCATGATTTGGAGGCACTTGTGGCTGGGCAGGGACCTGACTCTGGGTCCTGCGGTGCGCCCCAGACTCTGACAGGAGGAAGTTTTTCATATACATTTTACTAATTTTCTTTCATCTCTGACATTTCTATTATAGAGAAAGGGCAAATAGCAATATTAAAATATTTCCTCTAATTAATTCCCTTTTAATGGTCACGAATTTCGTGCATTGGGCCACTAGTCTTACTAATAACTGCCATGCATTAAAAGCACCAAATTCACCTAATGTTGTGCTAGGTAGTTTATATTAATCACAAATGAATGTCCACCCTCCTGCATGAATGACTACCAGAATCATTTTGTGGATAAAGAACTTAGTTTGAAGATGTAACCACTATTCAACTAAAGGGGTGGGGACACAAGGCCAGATATGAAGCCAAATGAGGACTTTTAGTGATGACTGAGGACCTCAAAGGGACCAGGACAGGAAACCACATTTAACACTGGGAATACCTGCACTGGGTTGATGAGTTGAGGGCTCAATTCACTGCGTTCTTTTTGGTCCCATGGCATGCCACCAGTTGAATGATGTTCTTCAATGTGAAAGACTCCTCAAACTCAAAGACTGCCTGCCCCTACAGTCACCTCAGTATGCCTCAGGTAAGACTGGCAGGATGCAGCATAAAGTTTTCCCAAAGCACAAGATGAAGGTTTTTAGAGTGGTGCCCTTGAGGGGAGGTGCAAATGCAGACTTCCTTACAATCAAGGTGTTACTCCTATGCCAAAGCTGCACATACATTCTTGACCTTCATCCTCCAGGAACTCTCATTACCTGTCTTTCAAGTACCATCCTGACCATTTTCTCTGACCATAGTCAT
Organism: Myotis myotis; assembly: GCF_014108235.1. Taxonomy (NCBI): domain Eukaryota; kingdom Metazoa; phylum Chordata; class Mammalia; order Chiroptera; family Vespertilionidae; genus Myotis; species Myotis myotis. Next base: position 115,996,657 of record NW_023416346.1, on the reverse strand, counting down.
CATGCCTAGAGGCACGAGAGTAAGCACTGCAACAGTCAGAATCAACAAGATTCCCAAGAGTAAGCCCAGAGCCTCAGGATATTGGAGGCAGCTGCCACAATAGAAAAAAATGCCCCCCCACATTCTCAACTTCTGGTTTGGAACATAATCCCCAGAACTCATCAGCTACTGTTCTAACTGGTACTTCCCAGGCATCTTGGAGAGCTCCAAAAACCTCTATTACTCTTCAGATGCATTTCACACAATATCTGAGGACAGCCAATATGAAATACATTCATGTTCCTCTGAGGTCCTATTTCTAGAGAACACATGCTGTGACTCTCTAATTATGGAGGTGACTATCTTGAAGAACTTTATCTTGTACAAGTATAGAGTGAAGCAGGCCATTCTGTTGGGAGACAATGTAACCATTGTTGACCAAAAGTAACGCCAATAACTTGCAGGGATCCTCAAGAAAGCCTCTGACAGCATTGAGGATCTCTTTCTGGTCGACATGAAGGAAATGGACTCAACAAACCTCCTTGTGCACTTGTCAGCAAACTGAAACTCCCCAATAAGGGGAGGGTGCGTCCTGGCAGGGGGTTACCCAAGACTGGTCTCCTGATGAATGTCCTGGGTGTGGTCTTCATGAATGGCAACTGTGCCAGTGAGGAAGAGACCTGGGACTTCCTGAATGCCATGTAAGTGTTCTCTGGGAGGAAACACTACATTTATGGGGAACCTAGGAAGCTTATCACCAAAGATCTAGTGGAGCTAGAGTACCTGGAGTACTGCCAGGTGCCCAACACTGATCCTCCATGCTACGAGTTCCTCTAGGGCCCCAAAGCTTACACAGAAACAACCAAGATGGAAATCCTGGAATTTTGGGCCAAGTTCAACAATAGCATAACAGGTGCCTTCCCATCACAATACGAAAAAGCTTTGAGAGAAGAGGTAGAAAGAGCACAAGACAGATGGGCAACCAGGGTTGGCACTGGTACCACAGGCAGGAAATGTTCCATGGCCCGCTCCACTATTTTCTCCACAACTAGTAAAATATGAGGAATAATTTTTGTCATGAAAAAATATATGACATCATGATAGAATCTTGGATGGACATGGGGTAGAATCCCACAGAAAATTTGTTGGAAAAATAAAATAGAAAAAAATTATCACCAACTCTGATTTTCCTTCCTCTTTTCCATTTTTTTCTTTTGTAAAATTAATTGTTTTATACTTCCATATGCTTAGCTTATTAAAGCATGTAGTATAGAATAAATCTTAGCAAATTAGTTCTCTTCCACCAGTAATCCTCTATTCCCCAAAAGTAATTGAGCATGTGCCTTTTGGAAGGCCCTGTGTTAGTACTGGGGACGGTAAGATAAAGACCAAGCCTCTCTTCATAAAACTTTCCTAGAAGGAGCTTCACTCACATAAGGAGGATGTTGAAATACTTTCTATGCTTTATAGGAAATTTAAAGGGGTGGGTGTTTTGGGAAGTGTTCCAGGTGAAAGCAGTCAGTGTAAATTTTCTGAATCATGGCAGTTTAAATTTGGGGATACTGCAAGTCAGCCTCTGAGATGTCGTTCTCAGTTAGGCTACATGGTGGAGAAGATAAGTCTTTGGGACTGGTGAGCAGAAGCCAGACACTCAGGTGAGTTGTCTGAGTTGAGAGAGAAAGTATTTGCATGGCTAACTGCACTGTGGTGTATGGTCTAATATGAAGGCCCAATAATATGTGCTACATTGACCTGCCATGAAACCAGCATGGCCTCACATTGTCTAACTGCAAGTTCCCCTCCATACTCTTCACTTGCAGATAAAGTCCCTACCCCAAATCCGTCTTTTTGAAGGGACAAAACCTCCATCTTATTTATTCCTAAGTAGTGGATTTCTCTTCTTTACCATCCTGTGGACTTTGCAAACCATCTGATTACATGCTGCAGGGGAAGTAGAGGTCACCTCATCCTCTTGATACCCCACAGCCTGTCTCCCCCAGAACTTGCTCTTTCACTGTTCCTTCATGGAACCCACCCGATTGCCACTGTGCAGTTGGTGGTGTCCCTCTCCCCCACCTTGTGAGCTTGCATCATTGATAATTGATGTATAGCTTATCTCTACAGGGCCCAGTGTTGTGGTTTTGGACACCCCATCACGATAGTGCAGAAATCCCATCCTCATCCCAGGGGGTATAATAGGGACTATTGAACATGCTCTTAGGAATTAATTTGGTAGGGCAGATAATCCAGAAAAACAATCTTGGTCTGCATCAGTGTATTCGTTATCTCAGGCTGACCTAACATACCCAGACTGGATGGCTTAATCAATGGAAATTGATTTTCTCACAGTTCTGGAGGCTGGAATTCTAATGTAAGGAGCTGGCAGGTTTGGTTTGCTCTGAGCCCTCTCTCCTTAGTTGCAGATGGCTACCCTCTTCTCCTGGCTGTCCCTTGTGTGAGTGCATGCCTGCTGTCTCCTTGGGTGACCTAAACTCTTATTAGGACCCCACTAAATTTGCATCATGGCCTATTTTAATGGCCTCATTTTAACTTATCCATCACTTTAAATACATTATCTCCAACTAGAGCCACATTCTTTGGTACTGTGGGTTATGAACTCAACATGAATTGGGGGGACCCAATGCAGCCCCCTACAGGCAGGAATCAAATGTGTCTTTGGTATTATCTTAATGAAGGAAAATAGAGTACACAAATAGGTGTTCTATGTACATGCTCTCCAGGGAATTTCTGACAAATAATGGTGAAGGTGAACAGAAGCCATCATGTTGACACTTTTTGCCTCGTAGTTGTAGAGTCAGATCCCACTGTATTAAAAGAGCATTTTGCCATAGCTGGTTGGGCTCAGTAGAGAAAGCATCAGCCTGTGGACTGAAGGGTCCCAGGTTTGATTCTGTTCAAGGGTACAAGGGTACATGCCTGGGTTGCAGGCTCTATCCCCAGTAGTGGGTGTGCAGGAGGCAACCAATCAATGATTCTCTCTCATCACTGATGTTTCTATCTCTCTCTCCCTCTCCCTTCCTCTTTGATATATATATAATTTTTTTAAAGAGCATTTTAACTAGAATACCTTTAGTGGACTTAGGCGAGTTCTAAGGGAGGGCTAGGTTTTGGAAGGAAATAAAGAACATAAAATGTAGGTGGTTTGGATTGAAGGACAGCTGGAAAGGATTTAATGAGGTAGTCCTTGATGAAATTCTTGAAACTATAAGTTGCATCAGGGTTATGGGCCGGGGGGGGGGGGGGGCAGCAAACCAATATTAAATAAGAAATGCTCTAATGGAGAAAAACTATTAAATTTTAAATTGCAAATCGAAATTTTAGCTGATTTGGTGTTGTTCTGTCTGAGAGTATCATATTTTCTCTGACATATACTGGATTTTTCTTAAAGCCTAATGATACTGTGTAGGTAAACATCAACTGGCTTTCATTAAAAAGCCAGTGTTTGCCAGTCATCTTGACAGATACTTCACATACAAAACCTACATTTCCACAGTCTCAAATTATAGGGTTTATCACACTCAGTTGGCGATGGTGAACTTGCCATATTCTGATAGTCACAAGAATGTAAGTGACATAACTAGACTAGACCCCTGGTCTGAATTCATCTAGAGCAAGCATGTCAAACTCACAGCCGGCACACAATGTCCAAACTCTCCCACTCTGATGCAGACCTTGTATATCTGCATTTATTTTTCTTCTCACTGCTTCAAACTATATCTCAGGAAAGTAAATAAAAAGTTTTGTGCTCCATATGGTGGACTGGAATGCATAGCCAGAGCACTAAGCATAACAGACCATTGAGAAATGTGAATCATGAAAGGCAGGACATAATATCCAGTGATAATATGATAATGTAAGATGGGATGTTACAAAATTACCTGGCTCAGCCTATCTCTTACAGTAAGGAAAGCTTTAGGAACAGGAGTTCAAAAACAGCCAAGTCTGGGTCCTAGAGAGAAGCAATAGAAGATCCTGGGTTGTGTGTCTTTGTTTTTGTCTGGAACCTGCCATCTACCCTGGGTCCTCTGCCTGTACCTCAGTCTCCCCATCTCACATCACACCTGGGACACAGACCTGTTTTCTGTGAGACCTTGCAGTAAGGAGGTTAGTCAAGAGTTTGCATTTTTTAAATTAAATTTTATTGGGGTGACATTGATCAACATGAACATTTGGTTTCATGTGTGGGTTTCTATGTTACAAGATCTGTATACAGCACCATGTGCTCACCACCCACAGTTAAATCTCCTGTCATCTCATATTATGGCTCCCTTCCATCTGGCAACCACAACACTGCTATTTGCATTCATAAGTTTAAGTTTTAAATCCCACATATGAGTTAAATCATATGGTTCCTAGCTTTTTCTGTCTGACTTAATTACTTAGCATAATGTTTTCAAGGTCCATCCATGTTGTTGCAGATGATGCTATTTCATCCTTTTTAAAATCTTTTATTTATTTATTTATTTTATTGTCTAAAGTTTGAAGTTTTACATGTGTCTCCTTTTTCCCCAATTGACCCCATCCCCCCAGCCATTCCCACCCTGGACATGCCCCCACCGCCCCAGTGTCTGTATCCACTGGTTATGCTAATATGCAGGCACACAAGTCCTTTGGTTGCTCTCTAACCACCCGTCCCCTGCCATTTGTCTCTGGATCTATTCTTGTTCATCAAATTATGTTCATCATTATATCCCACATATGAGTGAGATCATGTGACATTTATCTTTCTCCGACTGGTTATTTCGCTTAACATAATGTTTTTAAGGTCCATCCATGCTGTCCCAAATGGTAAGAGTTCCTTCTTTTTTTTATAGCAGCATAGTATTCCACTGTGTCTCATCTTTTTAATGGCTGAGTAGTATTCTGTTGTGTATATCTACCACTCTTCCTTATCCAGTCCTCTGTCGAAATGTCACCCCAATAAAATTAAATAAGCACACAAAAGCCCAGTATATTCTATTCCAAAAAATAGCTTGTTTGCCTCAATGATTAATGCATAAATTGAGAGAAAATATCCTTTGAAATTTAATTCATACTCCTGTCTTGTAATTTATATATTTAATTTATCTATATAATAAAAAACGTTTTAATGAAAGGGAAAAAAAGAGTTTTCAGGGATGTGGCATTCCCCAGGAAGCCTTTCCTTCAAGAGACCGGAGCCCCGATGAGGACTCGGATGAAGGACCCAGTCACAGAGCGAGTCCTGCAGACCTTTCCCTCATCAGCTCTTAGGTCTCCCTGTGGGCTGACCAGGGGGGACACCCTGGGAGGAGAGGGCCTTGCCTCAGGGCTGGGCCAGGGCAGTGTTCCAGTCCTGAGAGGAGTGCAGGTGACAATCCTTGTGAGAGGGTGGTGCGACCACCCCAGGACACAGGGGGCGCCCGAGGTCCCGCCGGCAGTCAGCCTGGAGAGGCCCTGTCCCTTTAACTGCGGGGCAGCGGCCAGCTCCCTCCAGGGAGCCTTGGAAGGGAGTCTTCCCCTCAGGAGGAGTAGAGTGAGAAGGCCCAGGCTGTGGCCCCAGTCAAGGTGAGGAGGGGAATGAGGAGTGAGAGCCCCCTCAGCGGGCCCCGCCCCTCCCCCCGCCCTGCCCCGCCCCTGCTCTCAGGCCTGGGAGACCCTGGGCACCACGCAGGGCGGAGGGAGATTCCCGCCAAGGGTCTCCGGAGGGTGTGGGCCCCGGGTTGCGGGGGCGGCCTGTTCAGCAGCGAGAGTGAGTAACACCCCAGCAGAGCCAGGTGAGGGGACTTGGGAGGAAGCCCGCCCAGGGCCTGCTCAAGGCTCCCTGAGGAGCCCAGCATGGCAGGCAGGTGGGGTGAGCCTTCCTGTCCCACTCGGCGGGTCAGGACACTAAGGGCCTTGGCCTGAGGGAAGGGTACCCGAGTCCTGAAGGAAGTCAGGGTGGGAAGTCGGAGGGGCCCTGGGGCCGGCCCACCCCTCAGCGAGGCGGCCAGGGCCTTGCTACTGCCCTCACCCTGGGAGGAGGCCCAGAGAGCGAGGCTGTCAGGCCGCCTCTGGGAGCAGGACGGGGGCGGGGAGGGGAGGGCTTGTTCTGAGGGAGGGCACCGCGCCCCGTTGGAGACCAGGCTCAGAAGTCGGAGGGCCCCAGGGCCGGCCCACACCTCAGCGAGGCCGCCTGGGGAGCAGGTCACAGGGCTAGGCCTTGGCCTGAGGGAAGGGCCCCCATTAGGAAGCCTCCAGCGGGGCAGGGCCAGGCCTCTGTGCGCCCCGGGAGGCCCCGCCCCTCTGCTGGACTAGGATGTCAACGAATTCCGGAAATGATGGCTGACTCTCCTTTGCTCCTTGGGAGTCCTGCCCGCTGGGCTCGGGGTGCGGGAATGGGGCCGCCCGCCCAGGGGTTGGCAGCTTTCATTTATGAGCGGGGCTTACCCTAGCCAGGAGGAGGATATCCAGGTCTTCCCGGGGGTTCAGGGGCCAGTTCCCTGGGCCATGATATCTGAGGGAACACCCAGGACCGCAGTAGGAGAACCCCGATTGTCAGCCTTGGAGAACTGGGCAGGTGGGGTGACGCTCATCCTCATGGAAGGGCAGTGTCCTGAAATGCTGGCAGGAGAGAGTCCCAGGACACTGCACCAAACCTCAAGTGAAAGATTGAAGGGCCCACCCACCATTGAATAAGATAGAATCCTGAGCCCCATCTTTACATTCAGCACCTGAAGGCTGAGGGTAGGCCTGCTAAGCTGAGACCCACTCTCACTTATTTCCATACAATATAAGAGAAAAAAAGTCTTTAGTGTGAGGGTGCAGCCACCAGTCATCAGAAGGGAGGTATGTATACCAGGCACTACCTGGAGACCAGGTAAATACCCTGCAGGGTTCCACATAACTGTCACTTGGGTGTCCCCCGACAGGCATAGGATCTAAGGAACTTTTCACTGTTTCCTTTGTGTTTCAGAGAGCTGCTAGCTTTGGTTTGAGGTGTCAATTTCACAGCAGCAGAATAGAGGGAGGCCAGGACCTGCCAATATTTCCCATAATTTTGATAGTGGACTCAGAAGTATGTGACACCCTACAGGCACAGGTTTCCCACTGGCAACCCCTCTGCTGTCACCCGTGTGCCCCCTAGGCAGGATAACCAGGATGTACTCTAAGATTACCTGCAACTGCCTCACCACCTTACTCAAGGAACAGATTGACCAGAACGGAAGCCCTGTGGGTTGCTTAGAGCACTGCCTTCAAGGAAACTTGCAGAGGCAGCCTTAGAGTGAGTAACACCCCAGCAGAGCCAGGTGTTAAAGCCAAGCTACTATCCATCTTGCCGCTGAAGACACTAACATCATCTCATTCTCCTTCATCCTAGTCCAGACTCCTGCCTGCTATCGCTGACCATAGTGACATCATGCCTCGGCGTCACAAAAACAAGAAACGCCATCATGCCCGAAGTGAGCCTCAGAGTCATGGCAATGCTCAGGCCACTGCAGAAGCAGAAGAGGAGTCCACTCCCTCTTTCTCTACTCAGCATGAAGGTATTAGCCAGGGTCTGCCTATGTCTGGGTCATGTAACACTTCCCATGGCCCTCAAAGAGCGCAAACCACCACCACTACTTCTGTAGCTGTTTCTTGCCCTGGGTCTGATGAAGCTTTCAGCAGCCAAGAGGAGGATGAGGCTGTCTCCTCTGAGATCCCACTCTTCACTGAGGTCTCAGACATGGATGAGTTCCAAACCAGGACTGTGTCTTTGGAGCAGTTCATTCTGAACAGGTTTAAATTGAAAAAGCCCATTTTGAAGGCTGATATGATGCATATTGTCGGGGAAGATTACCAAGACCGATTTGCTGAGATTCTCAAGAAAGTTTCTGAGCAACTTGAAACCTTCTTTGCATTAGACATGAATGAAGCGGACTCAACCAGACACTCCTACGTCCTTGTCAGCAAATTAAAACTCCCCAATAATGGGAGGGTGCGTCCTGGCAGGGGGTTCCCCAAGACTGGTCTCCTGATGCATATCCTGGGTATGATCTTCATGAATGGCAACTCTGTCTCTGAGGAAGAGATCTGGAAAGATCTGCGTGTAATGCATGTGTACCCTCGGAAGAAGCACTTCATCTTTGGGGAGCCCAGGAAGCTCATCACTGATTTTGTGAGGCTGAAGTACCTGGAGTGCCGCCAGGTGCCCCACAGTGATCCTCCATGTTTTGAGTTCCTGTGGGGTCCAAAAGCACACCTTGAAACCAGCAAGTTGAAAGTGCTGGAGTTTTGGGCAAAGGTCAATGGTACCCACCCCAGTGCCTTCCCAAACTGTTATCAGGAGGCTTTGCAAGATGAGAAAGAGAGAGCCCAAGCCAGAGATGCAGCCAGGGCTGCCACTACTGCCCAAGTCACTGCACTTTCCAGGGCCATGGCCAGCACAACCTTTCTACCTGTAGAGAAATCTACAGACCAGAATATATAACATCTCAATAGGAATAATATTCTTGAAAGTGTAAAAGGATCCTGAGTCTAGTTATTGGGATAATGGAATAGAAAACAAAAAGCATGCTTATTCTTAGTTTTCCTTGTTCCTTTTAATTTCCATATTTGTAAAATTAACTGAGTTATACTTTTATGTTTTTAGTTTATTCACTAAGTAGGAGAAATTAAATCTTTATAAATTATATCTTGTATTTGCTGGCTCTTTTATCCACCACACACTGAGTCTGCTGTTGGAGAGTCTCAGTGTTAAGACTGGGGATGCTAAAGGAAATGCAGCCTCTTCTCATGTAATTTTATCACCTGCAAGTTGCACTCATATGAGGAAGGTGTTGAAGCACCCCGTGGACCTAGAGGTAAAGTAAAAAGAATGGGTGAGGAAGAGGGTGTTCTTTATGAGAGCAGTTAGGCAGAAAGTTCCTGAGCAAGGCAGTTTGGAAATTTAGGCAACTGTAAGTCCTTAGTGGGATATAAGTTTTATTTTCACAGTTCTGGAGCCTGGGAAATCCGCAATCAACGTGCCAGTGGATTCGGTTTCCAGTGAGAGCTCTCTTATTTGCTTGCAGATGGTCTCCTCCCAGTGCCCTGGCCAGGTAGAGAGATGGTTTTTTTCTCTCTTGTGCTTCTTTGAACACTAATGGCATCCTGGCCACCCCATCCTCATGACATCAACTAAATCTAAGTACCTCCCCAAATCTCCAACTCCAAACATCATCACACTGGGGGTTAGGGCTGCAGCATGTTAATTGGGGAGTTGCAGAAGGGGGACGCCCGCATTCAGTCTATATATGACAACTGCTGCTACAGGTTACTTTGGCACTGTGGGTAAACCAGAGAGAAATCTCCCCCTTAGTCAGGATAGGAATGTAGCCTTTGTTCTTGTCACAGGGCAGGTGTACACAATGTGAAAACTAGGTGTTCTATGCTCATCATCTCCAGGCAGTTGCTGAGAAATAGAGATGACACTCCCTTGAGGTGAGATGCCAAGAAGTCACTGTGCTGAGACACTTTACCCTCAGTTGGAAAAGCCAGAACCTGCTCCCTTAAAAGGGTATTTCACTTGGCTTATCTTGAGGGAGCTTGGCAAACTCTAAGTGAGAGCTAACTTTTGTCCAGGGTGTAATGAATGTAAACAGAGCTGGTGTGGATGGAAGGGCACCTGAGAGGGATGGAAGGACCTGTACCTTGACATCAGTTCTAGAAGCTTGCTGTATGTACAGCCGGGGAAGGCAACTGCTCACCTGAATTAAATGACAGGCACTCTAATGTGGAAATTTTACTTAGTTTCCTTAGGTAGGACCATTTTTTGGTTCACTGAGTGTTCTTTGTCTGAGATAATTACATCTTCTATGACATCTCCTGGACTCAAAAATATTCTAAGCAAAGTGGGTGGTATCATTTGGGATGAAAATTATATCATCAACTGCCATTTAAAAAATCTAGGGCAGCCCTGGCTGGTTTGTCGGCCTGCGGACCTAAAGGTACTGGGTTCAATTCTGGTCAACTTTGGTTGTAGGCTCCTCCCCAGCCCCGGTCCTCGTTGGGGCACATGCAGTAGGCAACCAATCAATGTGTCTTTCTCACATCGATGTTTCTCTCTGCCTTTCCCCCTCTTCCAATCTCCCTAAAAATAAATGATAAAATATCATTGGTTGAGGATTAAAAGCAGGGGGAAGGTCTCAAGGGGGGGGGAGGAGACATATGTACTACTCTTTGTAATACTTTAAGCAATAAAACTATATATATATATATATATATATATATATATATATATATATATATATATTTAGCAATACTTGTTAGTCATCTTGCCATGTGGTTTATATGTTTGTTGTCCAAGTTTATATAATACAGTTTTGCTACTTAAAATATGTAATTTTTCATTGCTGCCTTTAATTCCAAGTAGTGACTGACAATGTACTTTTAAAACTTAATTGATTTTCTGGCAAACAATGCAAAATGAAACAGATTTTCCAAATGCAACATTTCTTGAGGTAACATGTATCTTTCAGGAAATAAATACCATGTAAACAGAATTGAGATTCTTGATTTTCTTAATTCTTCTCTTGTGTAAATGTTTGCCTTCCCAGTCATTAGTTACATCTCAGATACTTATTTTCTGGTCTCAGTGTAGTTCAATCATAAGGTTTTCATTCATAAATTTTCCTCCTAACAAAGGCATGAATGATTTTGCTCATGTTGCTCATATTTTTGGTGCCTTATGATTTTCTCCCTATGGCATTATCAGTTAAATAACCTTTTCTTTCTTAAAAGAATCGTATTCACTCTTTTCCAGTGAATATTTTTATTTCTTTGTCTTTTCCAACCATGGCCCTCTTTCCATGATTCATCAATCCCCAAGTTTAACCAAAGGTGACTCTGCAGATTTTCTGTTATAGATGACATGTACATATTACTTTGCAATATAATTCACATAATATTTTTACTTTTTCCACTTTAAAATGTGTCTACATTCTCCACAAATATAAAAAATAATGAATAAACACCAGTAATTTCCCTAATACAGTTTTATATTTCAACCAGCATTTCAGTCCTGTAAATAAAACACTTCCTTCTTTTTCCATTCTATCATCTTGTTTCTTTATTATGCCCTTGCTGAAATTCTAAAAGCTTTGATGTTCCATTTTTCCTTTTGGATATTTACATGTCACTACTGGATCATAAAGCCATTGTTAGTATTCTCCATGATTTTAATATATGTTCTGTCATTTTAGCTTTCTGCAACCCTGTATTATATATTCCTTGCTGAAAATGGTCAGTTTCCTGTACTTTTAGCTGCTCAATATTCTGTTTTGTGAATTTCTCAGGCACACATTAGTTATTGAGATTCTGTGTCCCTGTACCTTCATCACTCAACCAGCCAATTTTCTGCGCATTCTGCATTTTATTCTGATTTAAATATCCAAATATAACAATCCTCACACCGTCTACAATTAAATTCCTCTCTCTTTTTAAAACGTCTATTGTTTAAAAATGTTATTTTTAATTAATTTTTTATTTATGTATAGTTGACATACAGTCTTCTATTGGTTATATTACTTTCAGGTGTCCAATAGAGTGATTTGACATTTTTATACCTTACAAAAATGTTTCTTTGCCATTTATACCTTTTCTTTTCCCTTAATGATACTACTTGATTTATTCATTAATATAGTTGTTTCCCAATTGTTCCAGAAATAATTTAATAATGTTTATATAAAAATCACTTACAGTAAGATAACATGTAAAAATGCACCCTGGCTGGTTAGCTCATTGATTAGAGCATAAGTCTGCACATCAAAGGATTGTGGGTTTGATTCCTGGTCTAGGGCACTTACCTAGGTTGTGCTTCTCTCCCTGACCCTGGTTGGGGAACAGTAGATGAGGCAACCAGTCAATGTGTCTCTCTCACGTTGATGTTTTTCTCTCTCCCTCCCTCCCTTTCACTCTCTCTGCAAAGCAATGGGAAAAATATATTCTTGATCATTTAAAAAATAATAATGCAAGTGATTAAAATAAGGTTTTAAAAATTGCATTAGAAATGGGAAATAGAACTTAACAAGAAAGTAGTATTCAAAATAATAGTTCTGTAGCCCTATTTGATGGGATCTGAAATTTGGTCCTACCCTTTCTAACATTCATTACAAAAAGGAGATAAAAAGATGACATTTTCTTATTAAGACCCATAAAATGGAAACCAATGTCATTGTCTTACATAGCCCTTTTCCCTAATACAAGAAATAAAGTAGAGTAAAAAAACTAGTGAGCCAAAACATGCCAACTATAGCAGGGGAGCCCAAGAGCTAGGGGGAGAGCTTGAGAGCAAGGGGAGGAGTGCCAAAACTAGGGGTCAGGGCTGGGAGCATTATAGCCAGCTGGACGGTCCAAAGGAGAGAAGAGCACCCAAGAAGAGAGTTCTGAAGAGGAGAGCATGCAAGACAGAAGGGAGTTCCTGAGACAGAAGGGAGTCCAGTGATGGAGACTAAGGGGAGCATGCAGACAGATGGGAGCATAGACGAAGAGAGTCTGCTGGACCTCTCCTGGCTCCTTGAACATGTGAACAAGCAACATGGCAACTGACAAACCCTGTTCTTATCTCAGCCTTATAGTGAGTACAGCAAAATGTTTCAGGGATATTCCAGATGCACTGCTCTCTGCAGGGCTGGTGGCTATAGTGGCTCAGAGGAACTCAGGGACTTAGTGCTTTTCCAGCCAATCTCACTCCCTGTGTTACATTTCTCCTGCTCTGATGGGCTATTGAAGTGATTCTCCTTCTCTCCTAATACCTCTTTTGCTTCACTTTTCTTCTTCCTGTTTCCTCCTGGGTTGGCCCCATTTTCCCCTTTTTGAGAGAGCTCTTCTTGATGTCTCTTCTGATAGCTGAGTCCCCTTCCCACCTTACCTCTTCATAAATGTTTTCAGCATTTGAAAGGTCCTAGGCTAGGTCCCTTGTTTTCCTTAACCCACAGGTGGGAAATTTGCATCCCATAAAAAGGTCATGTAGTTTTGAAAAATGTAGACATAAATATCCATCTTCACTATTGTAAGCAATGTGACTTTAAAAATGTTTAAAATTTTTAAGATGGTATTTACTAGCCATTTCCACAGTCTTCACATGATCTGTATTGAAGTTTAAATTACCTTTCACTGTTTGAGATGTTACTGTTGAATGTATCGATGTCCTTCCTTACTTAGAATATTGTATCATTGTTGCCAAGTGCCGAGAGTAAGACAGCTGAAACAAAAGGCATGCAAGCAATATGTTTATGTCCATGTATTAGTTCCCCCTTTTTATCATTTTGTTCCTTACTTTGACCTTTCTCATCAGCCATAACCCAGAGATTATTCCTTATCTCTCCTTTTGTGTTTACATAAGCAATTTTATCATATCCCACTGCCTTTGTATCACTAAGAATTTTATTTAAAATCACTACCTTTATCATAAGTGTATTCTAACGATAGGCCCAGTCAAGTACAGTGGGCCTCAGAAATGCTATACTAGGTGAGAAAAAAAGTGAACATTGGTGGACACTAGCAATTTCACTATGAGTTATAGCCTTCCTATTAATTTTAAATGCTTTTGCATAAAATCACTTTAGACTGACATAGAATTGTAGAAATAGCACAAACTTCTTGCACCTTTTCCCAGCTTCAACCTAAGATATCAGCCTATGTATAACAGTACATTTATCAAAACCGCAGAAAATGACATTGGCACAATATTATGAACTAAACTGAATTTTAACTCATGTTACAAAGTTTTAATATGCACCTTTTTGACAGGGGAGTGGAAATAGTTTTGTAAGGTTTTTTTTTTTAGCATTTTTTATTCATGTAATCACTACTAGAATCAGGATATTTAAGTGTAACCTAGTCCCCCTCCCTCCCTCCCTCCCTCCCTCTCTCTTTCTTTCTCTCTTTCTTTCTTTCTTTCTTTCTTTCTTTCTTTCTTTCTTTCTTTCTCTCTCTCCCTCTCTCTCTCTCTCTCTCTCTCTCTCTCTCTCTCTCTCTTTCTTTCTTTCTTTCTTTCTTTCTTTCTTTCTTTTTCCTCTTTCTCTCTTTCCAGATCAGTGGTCAGCAAACTGCAACTCATAAGCCACATGCAGCTCTTTGGCCCCTTGAGTGTGGCTCTTCCACAAAATACCACGTGCAGGCACGCACATACAGTGCAATTGAAACTTTGTGGCCCATGCTCAGAAGTCGGTATTTTGTAAAATAAATTGGAAAATTTTCTGTCTTATTTTATGATTTGAAATAGGATAATGTGGCAATCAAGTAACTGTTTATTTGGAAATATTCAAGAACTCAGGAGTAAAATTGTTGTGCTCATGAAATAGAGGTCAATCAAATGAAAGATGCTCAACCCTTAGATTCCCTAAACTTATATTTTATTTGAAAATTTTGAACATACACACACACTTGGATTTACTTAGTTTTTTTAGGAATGTAGGAGAAATTAAATTTTAATCAATCAGATATTGTGTTTATTGGCACATTCATTCCGAAGTATTAATTAGGTATCTGCTTTTTGGAAGACACTGTGCTATTTCTGGGAATGCTACAATTTCTGCCACTGGCTCAATTGGACCTTTGTATGTATCATGGAAGTTGTGAACGATAATTAAAAAGAAGGAGGTAGAAGGTGGGAATGTAAGCAAGCACCATTGAGTATAAATGCCCTAAGACAAATCTGTTTAGATATTGGGAAACTACAGTGCTTCAGTAGTACTCAAGTTAAAGTATAGCCTTGTTGATGGTGAGGTAAGGCGATGGGAGTGGAGAACTGACACTAAAGATTCAAATGATTTACTGCAGAGTTATAGACTAAAGCCTGTAAATGCAAAATCACACAGCAGTTATCTGTGAACCTGGATAAATGAGGGAGGACATTTCTACAGGAGTAGGCTAGGTAGGTGTGAAGGGTACTTGTACCACTGCATTGGATGACTGTTGGCAAAATAATTCTTTTACATTCTCAACTGCAAATACAGTCTGCATTTCATTTAAAAAAATAAGTATGACACAAAGGTTGGGAGCAGGAACCTACTGGATGAAGGTGATAGCCAGGAGAATTATTCTGAAGCTTTGATATCAAATCAAGGAACTGACAATCTTTACTCTTTGGGATTTCAGAACTGCTATTATCTAGAGACCCTTTTCTACATGTCATTATACCTGTCCATAGTTGTCATTTTATGCCTGTCCCATCATTGTACATTGGTTGTGGTCAGAGAGATCAGATGTCTCTTTTATGTCATAGATCCACCCATAAAGATGTACTTGGCCCAGTTGGTATAATTCACAAAACAAACCCCTAGAGCAGGGGTCCTCAAACTACGGCCCGCGGGCCACATGCAAATACAAATATTGTATTTGTTCCAGTTTTGTTTTTTTACTTCAAAATAAGATATGTGCAGTGTGCACAGGAATTTGTTCATAGTTTTTTTTTAAACTATAGTCCGGCCCTCCAATGATCTGAGGGACAGTGAACTGGCCCCCTATTTAAAAAGTTTGAGGACCCCTGCCCTAGAGTCCCACCATTATTTGCAGGTGGACCTCATTTAGATGATAATATTTGAATTTTGAGGTGATGTGGTAATTGAATCTGGCTTTTGAGGATCTTGGCTGGGTGACATGTATTTGCATAAAAGAAGGACATGAAAAACAGGGACTCCAGGGCAGACTTTGGCAGACAGAATTTTATTGGGGCCACAGGATCTTTACCTCCTGGTGATTTTGCCTTTGTGTTCTCCTATCCTCAAGTGTAGGTAGGCTCTGTGGCTTGATTCCAAGGAATAGATTATGACAAAGGTGTTGGATGTCACTCCCCTGATAACAGACATTATGTAAGACACCATTTTGCTATCAGGAGTGATCTTGCTATCCTGCTTGTCTTGAAGAAGAAATCAGCCATGTTTGAATGGCTCAAGGAGAAGGCAATGTGGCATGAAAGTGCAGGCTGTTTTTAGGTATGGAGATTAGTTTCTAAGCATGCCAGGAAATAAAAACAACTCCAAATCCTATAGGCAAAAGGAAATTCATTCTGTCCAACAAATTGGGTGAGCTTGAAAGTGGAGTTTCTTGGTCATAAGCAAGTGTGACCAAAGTCCAGCATGTAAGGAAATTAAACAGTTACTCCCATTCTTCTAACAACAAATAAGCTAAACTGAAAATTGACAACTCTTCTTAGACTCAACAGAGAATTGAGGTCACTAGGTTAAATGCTGCCCCTCAAAATGAAAAGATAGAGTGGTGGATACTACAGGGAACCAAGGTTTTGACACCCTGAAACTGCCTTTCTTGAGGATATTGATTTTAAGCTGTTCATTAAGAAACAAAACTCAAAAGGAACTTTGACCCTAGCCCCCTCTTCTGCCTAAAAAATTCAGAAAGAGAGGCCTGCTTTGGGAAGGGAGCATTGGCTTAATCTCCTTAAGAATCTTCACCTTAGCATTAGTTAGAAAGATTCCATGGCTGACAGCTAGACCCTCTGTGTCCCATGGATTCGGAGTTGCCAAAAAAGCATATTTCTGCCATATATTTCTGCCCATCCTCAATTACCATTCCAATTTCTGAAATTTAAGACACCATCTTCCACACCTATTCTCCAAAAATGTCTTATATAGCCAATGTTGCCTCATTGTCTTTGGAATTTTCATGCTTATGTGAATTCCCCATGCATATGTATTAAACGTTGATTTCCTCCTGTTAATCTGTCTGTGTTAGTTGATGACTAGTTCAGCCAGAAGCTCTTAGAAGGTGGGGGGGGGACTTACTAATATTTTTTTTAGTCCCCACAGTGCAGAGAATCACAACTTCACTGGAGCAGGAGTCCAAAGCAGAAACCAGTGCTGGAGCCAGAACCAGGATGGGAAAACTTGTTACTGGCTCCAATATGTATTTGACAAATTATTGGAGACTCAGTGTAGTCTAGCTTGGAAGTTAAAAACTCCAAGCGGGTCTAGTCTAATAGGGACTCCTAAATTCATATTAGTTGTACTTGTAGGAGTCCTACCAGGTCCTCACAGAAAAGAATAACAATCAAATAAAAATGCCCACACCCAGTATATCCACAGGGAGATATTGGCAGGTTCCATACCCTGCAGAGGAGAATTACACTTAATGCAGTGGTTCTCAACCTTCCTAATGCTGCAACCCTTTAATACAGTTCCTCACGTTGTGGTGACCCCCAATTTCATTGTTACAAATTGAACATAACTAAAGCATAGTGATTAATCACAAAAACAATACGTAATTATATATGTGTTTTCCGATGGTCTTAGGCAACCCCTGTGAAAGGGTCATCCGACCCCCAAAGGGGTCACAACCCACAGGTTGAGAAACACTGACTTAATGTGATAAGGAACTAAATAGCAGCTTGCACACTGTGTTGATGGTTGGGCCTCACTGTCAGTCAGTCTGGGGGTTGAACCCATGCACAGATGAACCAATAGCAATCAAGACTCAATTACAACAGGAGGGTCCACACAACACATACAAGGGACATTATTAGTGTACCTAGGTCTGGTGATCAAGGAGACTGTGCCACTGGATCCCACAATTCAACCACTTCATAAGGCCACCCTACCAAGAAAGGGAGTCATAGCAGATCTACCTAATATATAGAAACAAACCCAAACATGCAGCCAAAATGTGGAGACAAAGAAACAAGCCCCAAATGAAAGAACAAGAGAATTCTACAGAAGAAGAACTATATGAAATGGAGATAAGCAAATTATCAGATATAGAGTTCATATTAATGATTTTAAGAATACAGAAACAGTATGAAAAATGATATACAATCTATGCAAAATGACCAGTCGGAAATGAAGAGAGAATCTTAAAGGCTGCAAGAGAGAGATGGAAAGTTACATACAAGGGAGCTCCCATAGATTATCAAATGATTTCTCAACAGAAACACATCAGGCCAGAAAAGAATGGACGGAAATTTACAAAGTGATGCAAAGCAAAGGACTGAATCCAAGAATACTCTATCCAGCAAGGCTATCATTCAAAATTGAAGGGGAAATAAGAAGCTTCACAGACAAAAAAAAGGCTAAGGGAGTTTATCACCACCAAGCCAGCAATGCAAGAAATGCTAAAGGGACTGGTGTAAAAAGAAGAAATAAAAAGCTCAGAAAGAAAACAGCCACAAAAAATAGAAATGGCTACAAACAAGTACCTTTCAATAATAACTTTAAACGTAAATGGACTAAATGCTCCAATCAAAAGACATCAAGTGGCTGAATGGATAAAAAAAAACATGACCCATACATTTGCTGTCTACAAGAGACCCACCTCAGATGAAGGGACTCACACAAACTGAAAGTGAAGGGATGGAAAAATATCTTTCAGGCAAATGGAAATGAAAAAAAAAGCTGGGATAGCAATACTTATATTGGACAAAATAGACCTCAAAGTGAAGGCCATAACAAGAGATAAGGGAGGCTTCTTCATAATACTAAAGGGATCAATACAATAAGAGGATATAACCCTGATAAACATATATGCACCCAATGCAGGAGCACCCAAATACATAAAAAAACTCCTAGAAGATATCAAGGGAGAGATCGACAACAATACAATCATAGCAGGGGACTTTAATACACCACTAACATGACTGGATAAATCCTCTAGACCAAAAAATCGGCAAAGAAACAGCAATCCTAAATGACTCACTAGATCAGATGGACCTAATTGACACCTTCAAAACACTTCACCCCAAATACACGAAATATACATTCTTCTCAAGTTCTCATGGGACATATTCAAAAATAGACCACATATTGGGTCACAAACAAAGTCTCCCCAAATTTAAGAAGATTGAAATGATACCAAGCATCTTCTCAGACCACAGGGCATAATATTAGAAATAAACTACAATAAAAACAACTCAACTGCCTCAAACAGATTGTCAAACTGCAGCGGGAAGGCCGGGGAGGATTGGGGGGCAGGAGGGACGGGGGTAAGAGATCAACCGAAGGACTTGTATGCATGCATATAAGCATAACCAATGGGCATAAGACACTGGGGGGTAGGGGAGGCCAGGGGATTGTCAAGGGCGGGGAAAATAAAAAGGACACATATGTAATACCCTTTGTAATACTTTAAGCAATAAAAAAAACAACAATAAAAAAAAAACAACTCAAAATACTCAAACACTTGGAAGCTGAATAGCATGTTATTAAATATTGATTGGGTTACCAATGAGATCAAAGAAGAAATTAAAAACATCCTGGAAACTAATGACAATGAAAACACAACAATCAAAAACCTATGGGACACAATGAAAGTAGTCCTGAGAGGGAAGTGTATAGCTCTACAGGCCTATCTCAACAAACAAGAAAAAATGGTAGTAAATCATCTAAATCTACATCTCAAATAATTAGAAAGAGAGCAACAAGAAAAGCCCAGAGTGAGCAGAAGGAAGGAGATAATAAAGATTAGAGCAGAAATAAATGACACAGAGACCAAAAAAACAACATATAAAATCAATGAAACCAAGAGCTGGTTTTTTGAAAGGATAAACAAGATTGATGAACCTCTAGCCAGGCTCACCAAGAAGCAAAGAGAGAGGACCCAAATAAACAAAATTAGAAATGATAGGGGCAAAATAACAACAGACCCCACAGAAATACAAATGATTGTTAAAAAAATACTATGGACAACTCTACTCCAACAAACTAGACAACCTGGAGGAAATGCACATATTCCTAGAAAAATACAACATTCCAAAACTCAATCAGGAAGAATCTAAAAATCTCAACAGGCCAATAACTATGGAAGAAATTGAAGCAGTCATCAAAAAGCTTCTAGCAAACAAAATCCCAGGACCAGACAGCTTCACAGGGGAGTGTTATCAAACATTCAAGGAAGAACTAAAACCTATCCTCCTCAGACTACTACAAAAAATCCAAGAGATAGGAACACTTCCAAGCTCATTCTATGAAGCCAGCATCACCCTAATACCAAAACCAGGTAAAGGCAACACAATGAAAGAGAATTACAGGCCAATATCCCTCATGAGCATAGATGCCAAAATCCTCATCACAATCTTAGCAAATCGGATCCAGCAGTACATCAGAAAGATCATACACCATGACCAAGTAGGATTTATCTCAGGGATGCAAGGATGGTACAGTATCTGCAAATCAATAAAGGTGATACATCACATAAACAAATTGAAAGAAAAAAACCACATGGTCATATCAATTGATGCAGAAAAAGCATTTGACAAAATTCAACACCCATTTTTGATAAAAACTCTCAGCAAAGTGGGGCAGAATAACAACAGACCTGTTCAAGAGGATTGAAATCATATCAAGTATTTTCTTAGATCACAATTGCATGAAACTAGAAATAAATGAAATAAAACACTCAAATACATTCAAACACATAGAGGCTATATAGAATGATATTGAACAATGAATTAGTTATTAATTAGATCAAGGAAGAAATTTAAAACATCGTATAAAAAAAACTAAAACAAACACAAAACAACCTCAAATTTATGGGAAACAGCAAAAGCAGTCCTGAGAGGTAAATTCATAGCACTATAGACCTACCTCAAGAAACAAGAAAAATCCCTGATAAACTATTTAACCCTACAACTAAGATAATTAGAAAGAAAACAAGAAAAGCCCAGAGTAAGTACAAGGAAGGAAATAATAAAGATCAGAGTTAAAATAAATGACATAGAGACTAAAGAAACAACACAAAAAATCAATGAAATAAAGGGCTGGTTCTTTGTAAAGATAAAAAAGATTGATGAATGGCTAGCCAGACACATTAAAAGACAAAGAGAGAGGACCCCAATAAACAAAATTAGAAATGAAAGAGGTAAAGTAACAAATGACACCATAGAAGTACAAATGATTTTAAGAAAATATTACAAACAATTATATGCCAAAAAATTGGACAACCAAAGTGAAATGGACAAATTCTTAGAAACATATAATCTTCCAAAACTGACTGAAGAGTCATAAATTCAGAAAAGATAAAAACAAACAAACAAACAAAAAAACGACAAATGAAATTCAAGAAGTAATAAAAAAATCTCCTGGGGGGGGGGGGGAGAATCCTGGACCTACCAGCTTCACAAGGGAGTTTTACCAAACATTCAAAGAAGAACTAAAACCTAGTCTCTTCAAACCATTCCAAAAAATTCAAGAGGAAGGAAGGCTTCCAAGCTCTTTTTATGATGCCAGCATTATCCTAATTCCCAAACCCGATAAATACTGCAAAGAAAGAAAATTACAGGCCAATATCCCAGATGAACATAAATGCCGAAATCCTCAACAAAATATTAGCAAATAAAATCCATCTATATATTAAAATGATTATCCACCATGCCCAAGTGGGATTTATTCCAGGGATGCAAGGCTGGTACAATATTCACAAATCAATAATTATGATACACCCCATAAACTAACTGAAAAATAAAAATCATATGATTGTATCCATAGATGCTGAAAAAGCATTAGACAAAAGCTAGCACTCATTTTTTATAAAAACAAAGTGGTAATAGAGGGATCATACCTTTATATAATAAAGGTCATATATGACAAACCTACAGCCAACATCATACTCAATGGTATATCCACTTTCACCACTCTTATTCAACATAATACTGGAAGTCTTAGTCACAGTGATCATATAAGAAGAAAAAATAAAAGTCATCCAAATAAGAAAAGAGGAAGTGAAACTGTCATTATTTGCAGATGACATGGTATTGTGCATAGAAAAACCTTAAGACTCCACCAAATAAAACTACTAGGATCAATAAATTAATTTAGCAAAATAGCAGTATACAAAATTAACACCAAATAATCAAAGGCATTTACATACATCAATAATGAGCTCTCAGAAACAGAAACTAAAATCAATCCCATATATATTTGCAACAACAAAAAAGTAAGATAACTTGGAATAACTTATCCAAGGAGATTAAAGTCCTATATTCAGAAAACTACAGGGCATTGAAAAACGAAATAGAGGAAGATACAAACAAGTGGAAGAATAGACTGTGTTCATGGACTGGAAGAATTAACATCATCAAAAGGTCCATACTACCCAAAGCAATCTACAGATTCAACAAAATTCCTATTAAAATACCAACAGCATATTTCACAGATGTGGAAAAATACTCCAAAAATTTATATGGAACCAAAGAAGACCCAGAATAGCCACAGCAATTTGAGAAAAAAGAAAAAAATAGGTGAAATCACAATACCATATATCAAGTTATATTCCAAAGCCATGGTAATCAAAACTTCCTTGTACTGGCACAAGAATATGCATATAGATCAACAGAACAGATTAGAGAACCCAGAAATCAAGCCATGCCATTACACTCAATATTTGACAAAGGAGGCAAGAACATAAAATGGAGTTAAGACAGTCTCTTCAATAAATGGTGCTGAGAAAATTGGATAGGTACATGCAAAAAATGAAACTGGACCACCAATTTATACCATACACAAGAATAAACTCCAAAGACTTAAAGATAAATCATGAAACCATAAAAATTCTAGAAGAAACCAAAATCTCAGACATCTCACTTAGCATATGTTTGATGATAAATCACACAGGGCAAGGGAAACAAAGGAGAAAATAAACAAATGAGACTACATAAAAATAAAAAAGCTTCTGTACAGCAAAAGAAACCATCAACAAAATTAAAAGGGAACTGACTGTATAGGAGAACATATTTGGCAATGATACATCTGATAAAGGGTTAATATCCAAAATATTTAAGGAACTCATACAATTTAACAAAAGGAAGACAAACAATCCAATTAAAAAATGGGCAAAGGACCTAAATAGACACTTCTCCAAAAAGGACATGCAGATTACAAGAAACATTTGAAAAAATGCTCAGTCACTAATCATTACAGAGATGCAAATTAAAACCACAATGAGGTTCCACCTGCCAGAATGGTACCATAAAAAATTTACCAAAGGACAAGTCTTAGTGAGATTGTGGAGAAAAGGGAACACCAGTGAATTGCTAGTGGGATTGCAGACTGGTGCAGCCACTATGGAAAACAGTGTAGAGTTTCCTCAAAAAATTAAAAATGGAACTGCCATTTGTCTCAGTGATCACACTTATAGGGAATAAACCCTAGGAATCTTGAAATACAAATCAAAAAGAATATATGCAACCCTATGTTCATAGCAGCACAATTTACAATAGCAAAGATCTGGAAACACATTGCCCATCAATAGATGAGTGGATGAAAAAAGCAGTGATACATTTATACCATGGAGTACTATGCATCTGTAAAAAAGAAGCCTCTCTTGCCGTTTGAGACATCATGAAGAGACCTGCTAAGTGAAGTAAGGCAGTCACAGAAAGACAGGTATCACATGATCACACTCATATGCAGAATGTAATGAGAAAAATAAACTAACAAACCAAATAGATCCAAAAACATAGAAACATGGAACAGACTGAGGAATCTCAGAGGGAAGGTGAGAGTGGGTGGGAAGAGATCAACCAAAGAACTTATATACATAATAGAGGCCTGGTGCACAAAATTCATGCATGGGGGGGTCCCTCAGCCCGGCCTGAAATGATGCCAGTGTCCCACACCAAGCCTCTGGCCAGAGGCCCCTCCCTCCTTGTAGCCAGGGTGCAAGATGCTGGGCCCCCAGACCCTCCCTCCACATGGCCCGGGCATGGGACACTGGGCTCACATCACCGGGAGCAACCTTGAGCCCAACATTCTATGCCCAGCATCTGGCCAAAGGCCCCTCCCTCCACTCGGCCAGGGCATGGGATGCTGGCCCCCAACCCCTCCATCTGTGCGGCTGAGGCATGGGATGCTGGGCCCCCGGCTGTCCCTCTGTGCAGCCGGAGGCCCCTCCCCCAGCACAGCCAGGGCATGGGATGCTGGGCCCCTGGACCCTCCCTCCACACGGATGGGGTGCGGGATGCTTGGACCCCAGCCCCTCCCTTTGCGTGGCTGGGGCGTGGGACACTGGGCTTGCATCACCAGGGGTGACCATGAGCCCAGTGTCCCATGCCCCAGCCTCTGGCCAGAGTCCCCTCCCTTCACGTGGCCGGGGTGTGGGATGTTGGGTTCACATCACCAGGGCGATGTCACCAGCTTCCCCCCAGCCCCCCCACCCTCCCTCACTATGGGCACCAACATCTTTGTCACAGAGCGATGGTTAATTTGCATCTTACTCTTTTATTAGATAGGATATATATAACCCATGGACACAGACAATAGTGTAGTGAAGGCCAAGGAGGTGGGGCATAGTAGAGAGGGTCAGTGGGGGAAAAGTGGACACAATAAAGATAAATATAAAACAAATAAAATATTCTCAGATACTATCAATAATAATTTATATTTAAAAAATAAATTAAGAAGAGAGTAAAGGGAAGTCTGGGCATTATAAGCATGTTCATCTGGGCAGTGTCATCAGGAAACTGGAAGTTTCACACTCCCAAGGAACCACTGGTCCATGCCCTGAAAAGCAATGAGGAAATGGATCAAACAAAGAGGAAGATGGGTGCATGTTCAATGAAATCATGAAGATATAGCAATGGTACTTTTCTGTCAGTCTAGCATTTCACAGGAGAGACAGGAGTTAAGAGGAGGATTCTAATGAAAGGACTGGAGACAAACACCACATAATAACTGGAGTCACAGAGAAACTGACTTGTATTTCCTGTCAGACCCAAAAAGCCATGGACTGTCAGATTGAGAATTCACTCACTAATTTTCAGGGTTCTCAGGGACATGAGAGCTTTGGTGTGCATGGGTGATGTTAAGGTGAAAGAAAGATGAGCTCCAGGGGCATGTCAGGAGTCAAGGGAAGGATCCTGAGTGAGAACTAAGGGCACACCCTTACCCTGAACAGACAGGCCCTACGGAGCTTGAATCCTGATGTCACCCCTGGTTGAGCACTAGCAAGGAGAGCCTCATGTGCATTCCCTGACTGTTCCTCTCTGGCACCTCAGGAGGTGAGGGCATTGACCTACAGCTGTGAGACCTAGATGAGCACAGGGTGGCAATCTAGGCCCTGCCAGGAAACAAGGACAGAACCATGAATTATAGCTCTGGGGAACATAGACACTAGAGACATGAGGTGGCACAGAGACTGCCCAAGCCATTATCCCTGAGATTCCTTAGGCAGGGCACTTAGACTAACTCTGTAAGGGAGGGTGTCAGAGATGTGAGGGCCTTGCTCTGACTGCAGGGTCCCCAAATAAGGAAAGGAAGGAGTTCCAAGAAGTCAAGGTGAGAACCCTGAGTGAGAATGTTGGGAATCCATTCCTCTCAGAACAATGAGGGCCCAGAGGACCCCACCCTTGTTGCTGCCATGGGATACTGGGCACTGTTGGCATGATGTGATGATGTAATCACTGCCTCTAATAGTGTCACAATGGGAGAGGGACTTGGTCTAAGGGGTATGACCTGAGGCCAGTAGTGGGAGGATTTCTAGGCTTTCCAGAGGCCAAGGTGAGTACTACAAGGATCAAGTTAACCACACACCCCACAAAAGTGAGTACACCATGAAAGTAATTCCTTACTTGGCCTTGAGAACCAAGGACAGGAATTATCAGGGAGGAGATCCTCATATTCCCCTCTGGCCTCTGGGTGGTCCTGGCCTTAATATGAGGGCCATGCCCAATGGTCATGGAGGAATCATAGAATATTAGAGGCCTGGTGCACAAAATTCATGTACTGGGGTGGTGGGGGGGGTGTCCTTCAGCCCAGCATGCACCCTCTCCAATCTGGGACCCCTCAGGGGATGTGTGACTGCCCGGTTAGGCCTGAACCCACAATCCAGGACTGCTGGCTCCCAACTGCTCGCCTGCCTGCCAGCCTGATCACCCCCTAACCACTCTCCTGCCAGCCTGCTCAATGCCTAACTGCTCCCCTGCTGGTAAGATCACCTCCAATGGCCCTCCCCTGCCTGCCAACTTGTGGCTGTGGGCACTGCCACCTTTGAGGGCGTGGCAGTCAATTAACATATTCCCTCCTTATTGGCTATGGGCACTGTCATCTTTGAGGGCAGGGCAGTCAATTAGCATATTCCCTCCTTATTGGCTGTGGGTGCCACCATCTTTGAGGGCGGGTCAGTCAATTAGCATATTCCCTCCTTATTTATTGTGGGCTCCACCATCTTTGAGATGGCGTGAGGGTCTATTAGCATATTCCCTCTTTATTAGATAGGACTAGAGGCCCGGTGCAAGAAATTCATGCATGGTGTGTGTGTGTGTGTGTGTGTGTGTGTGTGTCCCTGAGCCAAGCCTGAACCCTCTCCAATCTGGGACTCCTCGAGGAATGTCCAACTGCCTGTTTAGGCCCAAACCCACAATCCAGGACTGCTGGCTCCCAAACACTTGCATGCCTGCCTGCCTGCCTGATTGCCCCTAACTGCTTCTGCCTACCACCCTGATCACCCCCTAACCACTCCCCTGCCAGCCTGATCGATGCCTAACTGCTCTCCTGTCGGCCCAATTGCCCCTATTTGCTCTCCCCTGCAGGCCTGGTCCCCCCCCCAACTTCCCTCCCCTGCCAGCCTGGTTGCCCCCAACTGCCCTCCCCTGCAGGGCTGGTACCCCCCAACTGCCTCCCCCTGCAGGCCTGGGTCACCCAGAACCTTCCTTCCATGCCAGCCTGGTGCCCCCAAACTGCCCTCCCTTGTAGGCCTGGTCCGCCCAACTGCCCACCCTTGCTGGCCTGGTCACCCCAACTGCCCTCCCCTACTGGCCTGGTCCCCCCTAACTGCCCTCCCCTGCTGGCCTGGTCCCACCTAAGTGACCTCCCTTGCAGGCCTGGTCACCTCTAAGTGCCCTCCCCTGCAGGACTGATCACCTCTAACTGCCCTCCCCTGCAGACCTGGTCCCCCCTAAGTGCTCTCCCTTGCAGGCCTGGTCACCTCTAACTGCCCTCCCCTGCAGGCCTGGTCCCCCCCAAACTGCCCTCCCCTGCAGGCTAGTTACCCCCAACTGCCCTCCCCTACAGGCCATCTTGTGGTGACTGTCTTGTGTCCACATGGGGGCGGCCATCTTTGACAACATGGGGGAGGCCATCTTTTGTGTTGGAGTGATGGTCAATTTTCATACTTGTTGTGACTAATTAGCATATCTGGGATAATTAGAATATCATTTTCTTATTATATAGGATGAGAATAGTGGGTCAAAGCAAGGGCAGAGGGTACATTCACTCTAAATAGAAGGGATAAAAAGGCATCGGACCCCACTCCACTATCAGCACTTGAAAACCCCAGATGGTGGTATCAGGCTGAAGCTCTCTCAACACTTATTTTTATGTGGTCCATGGGAAGTGAAATCCTTAGTTTGAAGGTGTAGCCACTATTCAACTAAAGGGTTGGGGCCACAAGGCCTGATATGAAGCCAAATGAGGACCCTTAGTGATGACTGAGGACCCCAAAGACCCAGGACAGAAAACGCACCACTAAGAAGTAAACACTGGGAATACCTGGATAGGCTTAATGAGTTGAGGGACTCCTTCACTTCATTCTTCTTTGTCCCATGGCATCCCACTAGTTGAATGATGTCCTTGAATATGAAATAACAGACTCCTCAAACTCCAAGACTACCAGCCCCTACTGTTACCTCAGTGTGCTTGAGGTAGGACTGGCAGGATGCAGCCTAAAGTTTACCCAAAGCACAAGATGATTAGATCTGGAACCCTGAGGGTTTTTAGATAGGTGCCCTTGGGGAGAACTGCAATCAAGGTGCTATTCCTATGCCAAAGGTGCTCATACACTCTTGACCTTCATCCACCAGGGACTCTCATTACCTATCCTTCTAATACCCTCCTGACCAATTTCTCTGACCATAGTCAGCATGCCTCGGAGGCACAAGAGTAAGAACTGCAAAAAGCAGAATCAAGCTTCCCAAGATGGAGATGATAGCTGCAAGATGTTGCAGGCAGCTGCCACAACAGAAAAACCCCCCTCCTTCTCATCTTCTGGTGTGAAGAGTAATCCCAAGAGCTCATCAGCTAGTGATCCAACTCATACTTCCCAGGCATCTTGCAGAGCTCCAACTACCTCTATTACCTCTTCAGATGCTTTACACACAAAATCTGCGAAGAGTCAAGATGAGGAGCATTCATATTCCTCTGAGGTCCTATCTCTAGAGAACACATGCCATGATCGTGATCCTCTGATTGTGGAGGTGAAGATGTTGCAGAAGTTTGTTTTGTACAAGTATAGAGTGAAGCAGCTCATTCTGCAGGAAGACATGGTAAATATTATTGACCGAAAGTACCGTCGCCAATTTCCAGAGATTTTCAAGAGAGCCTGTGCGAGTCTTGAGGAACTCTTTGCAGTTGAGCTGAAGGCAGCAGACACAATCAAACCGGCCTATGAACTTGTCAGCAAACTGAAACTCCCCAATAAGGGGAGGGTGCGTCCTGGCAGGGGGTTACCCAAGACTGGTCTCCTGATGAATGTCCTGGGTGTGGTCTTCATAAATGGCAACTGTGCCAGTGAGGAAGAGGTCTGGAACTTCCTGAATTCCATGCGAGTGTTCTCTGGGAGGAGACACTACATGTATGGGGAACCTAGGAAGCTTATCACCAAAGATCTAGTGAAGCTAGAGTACCTGGAGTACCGCCAGGTGCCCAACACTGATCCTCCATCCTACGAGTTCCTCTGGGGCCCCAAAGCTTACACAGAAACAACCAAGATGAAGGTCCTGGAATTTTGGGCCAAGCTCAACGAAAAGGATCCAACTGACTTCCCATTACAATACGATGAAGCTTTGAGAGAGGAGTTAGAAAGAGTACAAGCCAAATGGGCAGCCAGAAATGGCACTGGTACCAAGTACCGGAAATGTTCCATGGCCTGCTCCACCAGTGTCTCCACAGCTAGTAAAATATGAGGATTAACTTTGTCATGAACAAAATATATGACATCATGATAGAATCTTGCATGCACATGGGAAAGAATCCCACAGTAAATTTGTTGGAATAATAGAAAAAAAAATAAAATATCATCCACCTTGATTCTCCTTCCTTCTTTCCATCTTTTCTTTTGTAAAATTGTTTTATACCTCTATATGCTTAGCTTATTAAAGGATGCAGGTTATAGTAAATCTTAGCCTGTTAGATCTCTTTCACACATAATTGCCTATTCCCCAAATTTAATTGAACATATGCCTTTAGGAACGCCCTGTGTTAGTACTTGGGATGCTAAGATAAAGACCCAGCCTCCCTTCATAGAACTTTGCTAGCAGGAGCTTCAATCACATAAGGAGGATGTTGAGATACTCTCTATGCCTTCTAGGAAAATTAAGAAGGGTGGGTGATTTGGGAGGTGTTCCAGGTGAAAGCAGTAAGTGTAAATTCTCTGAGACAAGGCAGTTTACATTTGGGGACACTGCAAGTCATTCTGGGAGGCGTCACTTTCAGTTGTACTACATGGTGGAGTAGATGAGGCTGTGGGACTGGTGAGCAGAAGCCAGACACTCAGATGAGATGTCTGAGTTGAGAGAGAAAATATTTGCATAGAAAACAGCACTGTGGTGAAAGGTCCAAAATGAAGACCCAATAATATGTGCTGCCTTGACCTGCCCTGAAACCAGCAGAGACTCAAATGGGCTATCTACAAGTTCCCCTCCATATTCTTCACTTGCAGATAAACTCCCTACCAAAATCCATCTTTTAGAAGGGGACAAGGACCAGATATTATTTATTCCTAAGTAGTTGGGTTCCCTTCCTACCATCCCGTGGGCTTTGCAAACCATCTTGATTACATGCTGCAGTGGAAGTACGGATCACCGCATCCTCTTGATACGCCCCAGTCTGCCTCCCCAAGAACTTTCTCATTCACTTTTCCTGAATGTAACCCCCCTCCTGCCACCATGGGGCATGTGGTGTCCCTCTCCCCCATCTTGTGAGCTTGCATCATTAAGAAATCACATCTCTACAGGGCCCAGTGTTGTGGTTTTGGACACACATCACCATAGTGCAGAAATCCCAACCTCATCTCATGGGATAAAGAGGGGGCCATTGACCATGCTCTTAGGAATTAATTTGATTAGGCAGATAATCCATAAATACAATCTCTTTTTTAGGACAGAGTATTAGTTATCTTAGGCTGCCCTAACTATATGACACAGAGTGGATGGCTTAAACCACTGACATTGATTTTCTCACAGTTCTGGAGGTTGAAATTCCAATGTCAAGGTAAGAGCAGTTTTGGTTTGCTCTGAGCCCTCTCTCCTTGGTTGCAAATGGCT
Organism: Myotis myotis; assembly: GCF_014108235.1. Lineage (NCBI taxonomy): Eukaryota > Metazoa > Chordata > Mammalia > Chiroptera > Vespertilionidae > Myotis > Myotis myotis. The sequence continues at coordinate 115,966,497 of NW_023416346.1, read as the reverse complement.
ACCCCCTTCTCATGGCTGTCCCTTGGGTGGACACATGCCTGTTTTCTCCTTGGGTGATCTAAACTCTTATAAGGACCCCACTAAGTTTGGATTATGGCCTATCCTAATGGTCTCATTTTAAATTAACCATCACTTTAAAGACGTTATCTCCAACTGCAGTCATATTCTGTGGTCCTGGGAGTTATGACCTCTACATGAATTTTAGGGCACACAATTCAGCCATCAGTCTCTGCTATTATCTCTCTGCTAGAAAGTATAGTAAACAAAGGGGTATTCTATGCACACTCTCTCCAGGGAGTTTCTGACAATAATGGTATACTCCCTTGAGGTGAGATGTACAGGGAGCCACCATGTTGACACTTTTTGCTTTGAACTGGTAGATTCAGATTCTATTGCATTATAAGGGAATTTAATTAGAGTATCTTAAGTAAAATTAGGTGAAGTGTAAGAGAGGGTTAGGATTTTTGTGGGAAAAAATAGAGTAAGTTTGGATGGAAGGACATCTGGATATGTCTGAAAGAGCTGGTCCTTGGCAAAATACAAAAAAACCAAAAAACAAACAAACAAACAAACAAAACAACACACTAAGAATAAGTGTTTGCCTTTGAGTAAAAGCAGAATTGTCAGTATATAATCACTTAGTAATAAATGATTGCTAAGTCAGTTTTGTTTGAACAAATATTATATATTTAACCCTTTTCCTGGAATCAAATGTAATTAATTTTGCAATTGATTTCATTGAATTCCGCAAAAATAAGAAAGGTGCTTCATTGGTTAGTTCAATCTTCAGTAATTTCACTTTAACAGGTGAAATTTTTAACAGAATTCACATACATCATCAGAAGTCAGTGCTATAATTTCTGTGCAAATATTTGTCAAACTCAGTTTAAATTTGTTTTTGATTATTTGAATAAAATATTCATGTGCAAGAGCTGTAACTAAATAATGGGCAACTGTTTTTTTTTAAGTCTTTAGAACATTGATGTCATCAATGCTGTTGAATCAAATTTTGTGACACACAAAAAAACAAATAATTGCTCAAAGAAGGAAAAATTGCTCAGAGACTGTCCAATTTGTTAAAGATGACCCAACAAAAATTTGTCTACCAAACATTTTTTTATCTCCATATGAATTGCCTTCATCTCTTTTGAACTCCCAAACCACATCTCACCCCTTATTCTTAGCATATAAGCCTAACTTCCCAATTATCCTCTGGTCTCATATTCTTGTGGAACCCCTGTACCTACATGCATGATTAAATTTGGTTATTTTCAACTGTTAATTTGCCTTAATTTTCCCCCTCCCCCACAATACCATTGGTATAGTTTTGATTATACTCATTTATATGAATCCAAAAAGTTGATTTCACTTTAATAAAGTAGTAAGTAGCAGATTTTGTTAGAAATACACCTATTGTTAACTGACTTCTAAAAACATTGGCCAGGCAAAAGTATGTTTACAGTCTGTTGCATTTTGACATTCTTTTGAGTTAATAACGCTGTTGTAATAATTATGATCTTCGTGTCTTTTTCCATACAAGTAACTATAAACCTACTTTTGTCAATTCCTTTATGTATTTAATAAACAAATAAACAGACAAATACAACACTTACTATTTGTCAGATACCTTCCTGGGTATTGTTCTAACTTAATCACCATAGCAACTCTATGAGGTCAGAACAGATATTGTGGAGGAAAATGTCACATGCTTTGGAAAGCATCGTGGTTAAAAAAAAAAAAAAAAAAAAAAAAAAAAAGAAGAAGAAAAATGTTGTCACAGACTTTCATGACATCACTCAACTAGCCATGTGTCCTTGAGTTGGTTGTATTAAGATAAACAAAAAGAGGAAAAAATTAATTCCAATGGAAATTCTTCTTTTTCTCTCTTGATTATATGAACAATGAGTGACAGGTATTTTTTCCCTCCAAAGCATCATTGTTTCATGATTTCACTTTCTTTTCTGTCCCTTATGCCAAGGGAGTAAATAATAGTTTTTCCATATCTCCAGTGGGAATTCTAAATTTGCCGCTCTAACTGATGATTGGATAGCGCTTTGGTATTTTTATAACCTTCTCTTTAGTACTATAGAAAGCAAGATGACAATTGTAAATATTTCACCATGGAACTTTTTTCTTCAGACTAGAATTCTAGTCAGAAACAAAAGTCATTACAGATTTTTTAAAAAAAATGTGGACAGGCCAGCCTGACTCAGTGGTTGAGCATCAGTCTATGAACCAGGAAGTCGTGGTTCTATTCCTGGTCAGGGCACATGCCTCGATTTCTGGCTCAATCCCCAGTGTGGGGCATGTAGGAGGCAGCTGATCAATGATTCTCTCTCATCATTGATGTTTCTCTTTCTCTCTTCCTCTCCCTTCCTCTTTGAAATCAATAAAAATATATTTATAAATAAACAAACAAATAAATAAAAATGTGATTTTAGAAAAAGGGTTGGGAGGATGAGCAAAAAGGTGAAAGGAATTAACTACAAATTGTAAAATACAGCATAGGGAATATAGTCAATAATATTGTAATAGCTGTACAGTGCCAGGTGGGTACTAGAGTTACGGGGGTGATCACTTCGTAAGGTATGTAAATGTCCAATTACTATGTTGTATACCTTAAGCTAATATAATATTGTACATCAACTATAATTTAAAAAGAAATTTTAAAAACATTGAAAGAGTAAAATGTTAAATCAAAATAAAATAAAATTTTAAAATTGAAAATAAAAATAAAGAAAAAAATGTTTTTACTCGCTCCTTCTCTTTTGCCTAAAGCCTGCAGGAAAGACCAAGGGTTTTTAAATTTTGGTTGTTTATATTTGGCTGATAGGCAGACTGTTTCAACTTCTATATGATTTTACATATGTAAAGATTTAGTATGTAAATTACAGAATTATAAACATGGAAGGAAATTACCACAATCTTCTCACCTCCAGGTAGGGAAATGGACTGTCCATATCAAGAAAAGTAGTCTTGCCCTAGCCGGTTTGGCTCAGTGGATAGAGCGTCGACCTGCAGACTCAAGGGTCCCAGGTTCGATTCTGGTCAAGGGCATGTAACTTGGTTGTGGGCACATACCCAGTAGGGAGTGTGCAGGAGGCAGCTGATCAATGTTTCTCTCTCATTGATGTTTCTAACTTTCTATCCCTCTCCCTTTCTCTCTGTAAAAAAATCAATAAAATATATTTTTAAAAAAAGAAAAATAGTCTTCTGTTCCTGTATTTCTGTTATTTTCTTTAACATCTTCAAAGATATTGTATGCCTGGCCACTGTGGCTCAGTGGTTTAGCATCGACCTGTCAACCAAGAAGTCCCCAATTTGAAACCTGGTCAAGGGCACTTGCCCATGTTGCAGGCTTAATCCCCAGTAGGGGGCGTGCAGGACGCAGCAGATCAATGTTTCTCTCATCATCGATGTTTCTCTCTCTATCTTTCTCCCTTCCTCTCTCTCGCTAATAAAAAAGATATTGTAGATTAATCTAAATTACTATGTTAAAAGCTTTGTTTTACTTGAATATTTATTAAAGAAAAAGAGTACATTTTTGTTGCTATTATTGCTTGGTCTTCTATTTTGTTTCTTTTATGTGATTACTTAATATTTCTGATTTTTATTTTATAAAACTACTATTGTTAAAAGTAAGGTAACCTTCATTATAATGTTTGGTACCTTTGTTGTACCATTGAAACCTGTATACATAAATATAACTGCTAGTTTGACAGATCATATTCAAAGGTGATATAAATATACTTGAGGCCCAGTGCATGGCATTTGTGCATGGGTGCAGTCCCTAGGCCTGGCCTGCGATTGAAGCATAAGCATCTGGTGTGGAAGGGCAGGTCCTAGCTGACCTCTGGGCCCTGGACAGCATCTGGGCCCCTGTGTCCCTGTGCGCACCCCCTCCACCTGAGTAATGGTGCCCGAGTCCCCACACGGAGATGCGGTGAGCATGGCCAGATGTTGTGGGCCTGGGCACAGCATGGGCCTCTGGGGAGGGCTACAGAGGGAGTGAGAGCAAGCTTGGTGGACACCCCACATTCTCACTGCACCTCTATCCCCATCAACCCCTGCCCCAGGTAACAGGTGAGAGGTCATAGCACATAACTGATTCCTGCCATGTTCCGCGCCAACCCCTGGTGGTCAGCGCACATCATAGCGAGCAGTTGAACTCCTGGTCAAACAACCACCTGAGGGGACAATTTGCATGTTAGGCTTTTCTTATATAGGATATTTCCTTGAACACCTTTAAATAATTAATGAGTAAATTCTCAGTCTCTTAAAGATTTTTAAAAAGTGAGTTCGTACTTCTAATTCATATGATTTCATTAATCTTCATATAGAAGCAACCAAAGCAGAAATTGTGATTAGTGTTTATATTTTATTTTATTTTCATTTTTAATTGATTTTTTAGAGAAGAAGGAGAGAGAGGAAAATATTTATGTGAGAGAGAAACATCAATCTGTTGCCTTCAGGATTGAACATACAAACTTTTTGTGTACAAGATGACACTCCAATCAACCGAGCCACACCTATCAGGGCAGTGTTTACATTTTATTTTATTATTTTACTAGAGGCAAAGTGCATGAAATTCATGCATGGGGGGGGGTGACCCTGAGCCAAGCCTGCACCCTCTCCAATCTGGGACCCCTCAAGGGATGTCCGACTGCTGGTTTAGGCCCAATCCCGGGGATCAGGCCTAAACCAGCAGTCAGACATTCTTCTCACAATCCAGGACTGCCTGCCTGCCTGATCACCCCCTAACCACTCCCCTGCCAACCTGATAGACACCTAACTGCTCCCCTGCCAGCCCAATTGCCCCTAACTGCCCTCCCCTACTGGCCTGGTCACCCCCAACTACCCTCCCCTGCAGGCCTGGGTCCCCCCCAACTGCCCTCCCCTGCTGGCCTGATCGACCCCAACTGCCCTCCCCTGCAGGCCTTGTACCCCCCAACTGCCCTCCCCTGCAGGCCTGATAGACCCTAACTTCCCTCCCCTGTTGGCCTGATCGCCCACAACTGCCCTCCCCTGCCAGCCATCTTGTGGTGGCCATCTTGTGTCCATATGGGGGCAGCCATCTTTGACCACATGGGGGAGGCCATCTTGTGTGTTGGAGTGATGGTCAATTTGCATATTACCTATTTATTATATAGGATTATTTTTAAAGTATATTTTTATTGGCTTCAGAGAGGAAGGAAGAGGGAGAAAGAGCTAAAAACATCAATGATGAGAGACAGTCATTGATCAGTTGCCTCCTGCACGCCCCACACTGGGGATCAAGCCCACAACCTGGGCATGTGCCCTTGACTAGAATCGAACTCAGGACCCTTCAGTTTGCAGGCCGACACTCTATTCACTGAGCCAAACCAGCTAGGGCAGTGTTTACATTTTAAATCTGGGTCTTTTGTTTGGTTACGCAACCTGAAGCCTATTCATCAAATATATTTGTTCACAACATGCATGATGTATTTTGGCTATATTCCCAATCAACTTTTTCCCATCCAAGTGTCTGCTTTTTGTCACACTATTACCAGTTGTGGTTTCTGTAGACTAGGTTTTATTTGACATAGTTCTACTTTTAGTTTAGGTTACTTTGTAAATGTGATGTGTGAACAGTACCTTCTGTTCTTTCACATTCTCCTTAATATAAATGTTAAAATTATTATATTTACAATAAAAAGACAAAAATTTGATTTTTAACCAATAAATACATGAAGTTGCCAGGTGGCTTTATCAGCATTTTAAATCTTCTGGGTTGATGAATTATATTTGAAGCATAAACATCAATTATATCTCTTGTCATGAAACTATTAGGGATAGCCAAATCTCATCAGCATTGATCTGTGCATATTAGATTCTCAGAGGCCCCTGATTTTATAATCAGCATTTGCTTTGGGTCCTACAAGGAATCCCAAACACATAAGTTTCCAAATGAAAGCAGATATATATATATATATATATATATATATATATATATATATATATATATATATATATTACAAAAAGTATTAAAATTTATTTTTGTGGAATTAAGTTGGTAATTTAATGTTCTTATTATATTTCAGATGTCCATTAGGTTAGATAATACTTACTGATCAATAAAATGCCCAATTTTCATAGGTCACAAACATTAAAGTAATTCCTTGAATTCACCATTGTTCATAGGCAATAACTTACATTTTTGCAACTATATTTCCCTCTGCTTGGACATTTTCTATCATTAATATGCTAAGTGAAAAAAACAGTCAGAAAAAGACAAATATTACATGATCTCAGCTATATGTGGAATCTAATGAACAAAATTAACTGATGAGCAAAATAGGTCCGGTGGTATGGATGCATGGAGCAGACTGAGAGATCTCAGAGGGGAGGGGGCAGGGGGATGGGGAAAGATTAACTGAAGAACATTTATACATATATGCATAGTCCATGTGGTGAAGGCCTGGAAGGGTGGGGGATTGGTGGAGGGGAGCAAGAGTTGGGTATGGGGACATCTGTAATACTGTCAACAGTAAAAAAGGAAAATACTCAATTTTTATGCTTTATTATAATTTTTAAATGTTCCTATAGCTATTCTACCTTCAAATTAAAACCATTCAATTATTAATTGATAAATAAAATGTAACAGAACTAAATTAACAGAGCTTAAAAGAGAATGATGAGAAAAATAAAATAATCCAGAGGAAAACCTCCACAATATAAGTAGAAAACTCACTAGGATGTCAGGGAATAAATCTGGTGATGTAGAAGACCAAAGAAAAGTAAAAAAAAAAAAAAATGAAACAAAGAAGGGGTGAGTTGAAATAGATATTTTTGGATAAAAGACAGTGAATATTCATTCTATAAATCTCTAGTAACCTAGACAAACAATTTAAAAAATAACTGAAAAGCCCTAACTGGTTTGGCTCAGTGGATAGAGCGTCGGCCTGCGGACTGAAAGGTCCCAGGTTCGATTCCAGTCAAGGGTATGTACCTTGGTTGTGGGCACATCCCCAGTAGGGGGTGTGCAGGAGGCAACTGATTGATGTTTCTAACTTTCTATCCCTCTCCCCTCCTCTCTGTAAAAAATCAATAAAATATATTTTAAAAAAATGAAAAAATAACTGAAGAATTGGAATATATATATATATATATATATATTCAAGACTAATTTTAGAAGACACAAAACTAATTTTGCAAATAAAGCAATTAAAATTTAATTAAAGAGATACAATCAGAAGACATGCACATGGCCAACAGATACATGAAAACATGCTCAACATCAATAATTATCAGGGAAATGCAAATCAAATCCACAATAAGCTATCACGTTATCACCTCATACTTGTTAAACTGGCTAGTATAAAAAAGACAAGAAATAACAAGTGTTGTTGAGAATGTAAGGAAAAGGGAACCCTTTTACATTGGTGGAAATGTAAAATGGCATAGCTCCTATGTAAAACAGTATGGAGGTTCCTCAAAAAATTAAAAATAGAATTACTGTATGTTGCAGCAATCTCACTTCTGGGTATTTATCTGAAGGAAACAAAAACTACCCAAAAAAGATATATGCACCCCATGTTCATTACAGTATTATTTACAATAGTCAAGACCTGTATGTATGTATGTACATATGCATTTAGAGGGGTGAGCAAAAGTAGGTTTATAGTTGTAATAAAAATGAATAATACAATAATTAATACATACTACAATAATAAATTCTGTTTTACGTACTCACAACTGTAAACCTACTTTTGCCAACCTGTATATAATGGAATATTATTCATCCATAAAAAAGAAAATCTTAAACTCTTATCCATGAAGAAGGCATGAACTTAAATTTGTATAACAACCTTTCCCTTGTTTACTATGCTTTTCCTAAAATCCTACTATTATTGGCTCCCCAACCCCCCTGCATCTTCTTTTGTCATTAACTAGAGATATTATTTAAGGTGGAGGCTTGGACCTTTAGAGAGTTACTCAGTTTTCCTAGGTCTCTCCCATGTATACAGGAGATATACATGTTATTACACTTGTTTGTTTTTCTCCTGCTCATGTCTTTTATTGCAGGGGTTCACAACCAAGAACCTAGAAGGTAGGATATTTTTCCTCCCCTACACTAGGAATCTTGGATTATCCCTCTCCCTTCCTCTCTGTAAAAAATAATCAATAAAATATTTTTATAAAAAGAAAAAAGAAAAGGGGGAGGAGAGGGGAAGAGAGAAAGAAACATCGACATGAGAGAGTCACATCGATTGGTTGCCTCTTGCACAAGCCCCAACCAGGGCCAGGGATTGAACCTGCAACTGAAGTACATGGCCT